>NC_132841.1:53939000-54591000 GCF_048164855.1 Canis lupus baileyi
TTCTACCTCTTAGTTCTTTTTACCTATTTCACCCATTCACCCAAACTCCTCCCCTCTCTGGCAACCAACAATTTATTTCTGGTATCTGTGAGTCTGTTTCAGCTTTTTTTTTGTTTGTTTGTTTTTGTTTTTGTTTTTTCATTTATTTTATTTTTTAGATTCCACATACAGGTGAACTTATATGGTATTTGTCTTTCTGTGTCTGGCTTATTTCCACTTAGTGTAATGTCTTCTAAGTCCATCTATGTTGTCTCAAATAGAAATATTTTGTTCTTTTTTATGGCTGAGTAATATTCCATTGGTTTTATACTATATTTTCTTTATCCATTCATCCAAAAGTAACACTCAGATTTCCTCCATATCCTGGATTTTGTAAATAATGCTGCAATGAACATAGGGCTGCATATATCTCTTTGAACTGGTGTTTTCATTTTCTTTGGATAAAAACCCCAAAGTGGGCTTGCTTGTTATAAAGTAGTTTTATTTTTAAATTTTTGAGGAACCCCTATAATGTTTTCTGTAGTGGATATACCAATTTACATCCCTCCACAATGTAAAAGGTTTCCCCTTTTCCACATCCTTGACAACACTTGTTATTTCTTGTCTTTTGATAATGGCCATTCTGACAGGTGCCAGATTATATATCACTGTGGTCTGAATTTCTGGTTTTTGGAAGTTTTTAAATTACTGTTTCAATTTTATTACTTGTAATTGGTCTATTCAGGCTTTCTATTTCTTTGTGATTCAATCTTGGAAGGCTATGTATTTCTAGGAATTTAATTACTTTTTCTAGATTTACCAATTTGTTGACAAATGATTTTTCAGAATAGCTTCTTGTGATCCTTTGTGTGTCTATGGTGTCAGTTGTAACATCTCTTTAATTTTATAGTTTTATTTGGCACTCCTCTCTTTTTTCTTGATGAATCTGGCTAGAGGTTTATTGACTTTATGTTTTCAACAAACCAGGTTGAGATTCATTGATCTTCTCTAATGTTTCTTTTAATCTCTATTTTATTTATTTCCACTGATCTTTATTATTTCCCTTCTACTAACTTTGGAATTTGTTCTTTTTATAGTTCCTATAGGTCTAAAGTAAGATAGTTTATTTGGGATTTATCTTGTTTCTTGAAGGAAGCTCACGTCACTATGAACTTGCTTCTTAGAACTGTTTTGGCTAGGGATCCCTGGGTGGCGCAACGGTTTGGCGCCTGCCTTTGGCCCGGGGCGCGATCCTGGAGACCCGGGATCGAATCCCACGTCGGGGTCCCTGCATGGAGCCTGCTTCTCCCTCTGCCTGTGTCTCTGCCTCTCTATCTCTCTGTGTGACTATCATGAAATAAATAAAAATTAAAAAAAAAAAAAAAGAACTCCTTTGGCTATATCCCTAGATTTTGGAAAGTTGTGTTTCCATTTGTATTTCTTCCAAGGTATTTTTTATTTCCTCTTTGATTTCTTCAACCCATTGGTTGTTTAGTAGGATGTTGTTTATTTTCCCTATGTTTGTTATCCTAGTTTTCTTTTTGTGATTGATTTCCAGTTTCATATCGTTGTGGTCACAGAAGATGCTTGATAAGACTCCTATCCTGAATTTATTGAGACTTCTTTTGTGGACTAACATGTGATCTCTCCTAGAAAATGTTTCATGTGCACTTGAAAGTGTATTGCAGTTTGAGGATGAAATGTTCTGTATATGTCTCTTAAATCCATCTGGCCTAATGTCTCTTAAGGCCAACATTTCATTATTGTATTTCTGTCTGGATAATCTATCCATTGATGTAAGTGTAGCATTAAAGTCTCTTACTATTATATGTTACTATCAATGTCTCCCTCTATGTCTGATAATATTTGCTTTATATATTTAGATGCTCCTATGTAGAGTACGTAAGTATTTATGAATGTTTTATCCTATTCTTGGATTGATCCTTTTACTATTATGTAAGCCCTTCTATGTCTTTTGTTACAGTCTTCTTTTAAAGTCTCTTTTGTCTTAAATGAGAATTTCTACTCCAGCTTTCTTTCTATTTCCATTCACATGGAATATCTTTCTCTATCCTTTTACTTTCTTTTTTTTAAAGATTTTATTGATTTATTCATGAGAGACACAGTGAGAAAGGCAGAGACATAGGCAGAGGTAGAAGCAGGCTCCATGCAGGGGATCTGATATGGGACTGGATCCTGGCACCACGGGATCATGCCCTGAGCCAAAGGCAAGTGCTCAACTGCTGAGCCACCCACCCAGGCATCCTGTCATCCTTTTACTTTTAGTATGTGTGTTTAGATCTGAAGTGAATCTCTTGTAGGCAGCATATAAATAGGACTTGTAGGCAATATAAAAATAGGTCTTGTATTTTTATCCATTCAGCCACACTATATCTTATCATTGGAAAACTAAGTCCATTTACAGGTAAAGTAATTTTTTAAAAAAAGATTTCATTTATTTATTCATGAGTGGCACACACAGAGAGAGGCAGAGACACAAGCAGAGGGAGAAGCAGGCTCTGTGCAGGGAGCCCGATGTGCGACTCCATCCCAGATACTGGGATCATGCCCTGAGCTAAAGGCAGATGATCAACCTCTGAGCCACCCAGGCGTCCCGGTAAAGTAATTATTGATAGGTATGTACTTATTGCCATTTTGTTAATTTTTTTTTTCTGGCTCTTTTTGTAATTTTCTCTGTCTTTTGTTTTTTGTTTTGTTTTTGTCTGTTTTTTTTTTTTGTTGTTGTTGTTCTTTTTATCTCTAGTGGTTTGATGGTTTTCTTTATTGTTTGGGTTCCCTTCTCTTTATTTTTCTTATATCTATTAAAGGTTTTTGGTTTTTAGTTACCATGAGGTTCATATATATTGACCTCTATATTTAGCAGTCTGTTTTAAGTTGATAGTTGATTAAGTTCAAATGCATTCTAAAAACACTTCTATCTCCACCCCCTGCCCCAATCACCATATTTTGTTTTAAGATCACATTTCATACTTTTTTATTATGTGTATCAATTAACTACTTATTGTAGTTATGGTTGATTTTACTATCTTCCAACTAGCTTTTTAAGGGCTAATCTACTACCTGTACTATTTGCCTTTACCAGTGAGACTTTTTTCCTTAATATATTTTCTGATTTCTAGTTAAGGTTTTTCCTGCTTAAAGAAGACCAACCTTTAACGTTTCTTGTAAGACCAATTTACTGGTGATGAGCTGCGTTAGTTTTTGCTTATCTGGGAAAATCTTTATTTCTCCTTCAATCCCAAATGATAACCTTTCCAGATAGAGTATTCTTGATTGTAAGTTTTTCCTTTTTAATACTTTAAATATATCCTGTCACTCTCTTCTGGTCTGCAAAATTTCTTTTGAAAAATCAGCTGATAGACTTATGAGGTTTCCATTGTAAATGATTCTTTTTCTCTTGCTGCCTTTAGATTCTCTCTTTAAATTTTGCCATTTTAGTTATAGTGTGTCTTGATGTGGATCTTTTTGAGTTCATATTATTTATTTCCTGGACCTGTATGTCTGTTTTCTTCTCCAGGTTAGGGAGATTTTCAGCCATTATTTCTTCATAGAGATTTTTTATTTCTTTCTCTCTCTTCTTCTGGGACGTTTGTAATATGAATATTAGCACACCCCCTGTTGCCCAGAGATTCTTTAAATTATCTTTATTTAAAAACATCTTTGTTTTCTTCTTCTGATTGGGTGATTTCCACTCTTCTATCTGCCACATAGCTGATCTGTCCTGAATCATCTAATGTGCTATTGATTCATTCTAGTATATTTTTTATTTTTGTTATTGTGTTCTTTAGTTCTGATAGTTTTTCTCTTATATTTTCTAACTATGTTGAAATTCTCACTCTGTTCTTCCATTCTTCTCCTGAGTTTGGTGAGATTTCTATGATGATTAATTTTAACTCTTCATCAGGTAAACTACTTTTCTCCATTCATTAGTTGTTTTTTTCTCCGTGGGTTTTATCTTGTTCTTTTCTTTGGAATATATTTCTCTGTCTCATTTTGTTTGACTTTTTCTGTGTTTGTTTCTATAAATTAGGTGGGAGAGCTATCTCTTTTGGTCTTGGAAGAGAAGTTTTCCCTGTGTACACTGCATGTACCTGGATGCTTTGGCAGAAAGCTGGAGCTGGTACAGATAGGGGCTGGTGGGGTTCCAGGGCATTCCACATGCAGACTGCCTTGGCAGGATGGCTGAGGCTGGAGTGGTTACTGGCCAGCATGTTTTAGGGCATGCGTGCTAGGACCATTGTGATAGGAGAGCTGGAGTGGATGTGGGCCAGAAAGTCCAGTGGTGTCCTATACAAGGGCCACCATGGTAGAACAGTTAGAGAAGGCTTGGGCTGGGGAATCTCAGAGAATTGTACTGGGGCTGCCTTTATGGGATGGCTGGGTCAGGTGCAAGCAGGAGAGTCTTGCAACATGCTATGCTGGAGCTTCCTTGGTGGGACATCCAGATTGGGGCAGATGAGGGGCCCAGAGCATGCCAGAGTGGCCCTGACAGGCCAGCTAGAACATCCAGACCCTACTGTTGCCTACATTATTGAGGTGGAGAGAAAATGTAAAATATTATGCTGGTTGGGGCCTCTGACCCTGGAGAGGTCCAGCAGTTCTCAACCCATTTTGGCAGGCATTCTAAGGTTAGTAAATAGATCTTCTTCACTTATAGTCTAGTTGCTTTTTAAACCAGTACTGTTTTCACTGTGCCCCAGGGTGGGTGAGTCTGTGCATGAGCTCAGTGATATCCTTCCCTACTTCAGGCCCCTGCATGAGGGATGGGTTTCCTATTATTACCATGTCTTTGTCTCTCTTACCCTTCTCTATGTAGCCCCTCTGGCATTTGTTGTGCAGAAGTTGTTTGATCAATGCTCAGTTGTTCTTCAGGAGGACTTGTGCTATTTCTAGGTGTAGATTTGGTATTTCTGGGGAGGAGGTGAGTTCAGGCTCTTCCTACACTTGGACCCTCACTTGTCTTTGGACAAAATATTTCTCTCTAGAGTGTTTGGTGATAATATCTAAACTCAAACCTTTGGGGTTGCATAAAGCAAGTGTAAACTTTCTAGCCACTGGGTTTTACAGCATTTGATGATTAAAAATCATGATCACAAGTGTTCCCTTTTTTTAGAGTAAATGATTTTAATTCAACCTTTTTGTTGCTGCTAGGTATAGAAATGCAGTTTAATATATGATCACATTATAGGAGTGAGTCTGTGCTTATTTCATTAGTTATATTTAACTAGACTGTTATCTCCTGAAAGAGCATTCTATATATCCTGTCTTAATTTGGAGATGCCTATTTTCTTTATCCAACAAAATTTAAACCTATTTTTTATAAAACTGAAGTTTGGTTTTTAGAACTCTCATTATTTACATGTATGGTATAATTCCAAGTCCTAGAAAACCCACAGCTTTACAAGTTAAAACCTGAATAGTTGTGCCTCTTTATCTTTAAAAATGTCCATTTTGAGCATTTTACTGGAAGATTCCAACTAAGAAGTTACTAGTAGATATAAAAACAGTGCAATAATAATGACTTATAATTAAAAGAAGGCCAATAAACTTGTTAGTTTTTTATATTTACTGTTAAGATCAATAGAGAACTAGAGCCGATACTTGTTTTAACTTCATCTGGCTTTCTTACCTCAGCTTTTTATGAGTTTCTCAATCACTTTACTTGTCTGCAGTAGGGGGATTTTATTTGCTGATAAGGATTGTTAACCAGTTTCAAAGTTGGAGGAATGAAGTTACCGTTACACACAAGGCGGTGTGTCATACTGGGCTAAACTGATTCCTGTCTTTAATAAAACTAGTAACGAAAGGACAAAGCCAAGACTAATGGGAAGCATCCTACAGGGCAAGTCCCACAGCGGGGTAGAATAGAGAACTAAGCAAAGGGAAATGTTTTTATAACAAATGAAAGTGTTGACTTTCTTGTATCACTTGCTTGTTTTCAGAGTAAAGCCTCAAAAACACTAATTAAAAGATAATTTGTAGGAAATGCAAACATTAAAACTTATCCCAAGCTAGTCTTTTAATTTGCTGACCCTAGAGTTACCAAGGAAGTTAATAGCTTTTATATAACATGCTACCCAATTTGCTTCACTGCTGAAAATTAGTTCTCAGAGAGCCTGCATCTATTTTTGTATTTACTCAGAAGTAAGTCTTGAGGGTCTGTCACACTGTCCTCCCTCAACAGCTAGATTTCTGGCTGTAATGCAGGTAGCCCTCGAGGTATCATTGTTCTACTGGGTTTACTTCATCTACCAGTGACTGCTTGCTGCTATCACTGCTCATGCTCAAGAGAGGGGCTACTGCTCTTCTGCTTTAACTCTGGGCTTAGACCCTACTAACTCCACCCCCCAGTGCCATCAAGGCAGATTTTTACCCAATGTTTAGCAGTAACTGACAGAATTTGGAAAACACTCAGAGTAACAATGAATCAGTCTAGCATTAGCCAGCATGTGTCCTTGACTTGTTCTTGGCTCAAGTCCATGTGGCCAGAACAAGTTTGTTTCCCATGATTAAAAACTATGACTTTGTGCTTCAAGAGTAAAGGCCAAATTGATATCCTATTCCTTCTTTTTTTTTCTTCTCTTATACTCTAACGAGAGAAGAGTAAATCTTCCTAATTTCTGCTCTATAATTAGTATTTTTACAGGATAATTGACAGAATGAACATTCATTCTCTTCCAGGTTGTAAGTACCTTACCTTTCACACATCTGGGCTATTCAGTCTTAAAGAGCACCTGTGAGCTCTAGGAGGGGCAATACCAACTCAGTCCAGGTTTTTTGCAGTCTCATCAAAGATTCAAATCTCATCTTGATAGCTTTCTAGAATGGTGAGTACATGAAGAAGGAAATGAGAGAAGAGACTCCATCAGGCTGGAATGATAGAATTTATTGAAAGATGGTCTCCTATACAAATTGCCTCCTAAACATGTGTCTGTTATTAATAATTACTCAATCTTTCTTCACTTTTAATCCTGATTTCTAATTTATCTTTTCTTTTATTCACATTACCTATCCTTTCCTTTTTGTTTATAAATCATAATCCTTTTTCATTTTCTCCTATCAAATTATAGTTTAGACATGAAGGTAATATAAGTGATCTATTTGTCTATTCTTCCCTTTGGGCAATAATAACTGTAATTTAAAAGTAAAAAAATGTCACTCTTCCCTTTAATAATTTTATTTTGCCATCACCTCAAACCGAGTTTATCTCTTCCATTTATAACTCCCTCAAGTCATGCTGTGGATATAATAATCTTCTGCCTTAAAATGTATAAATGGGAAATTATTTAATATATATCTCAATGGACATAATTTAAAGTTATTATATGAGCAGTTAATTATATTAAGGAGATTACCAAAAATTTCACTAACAAATAAAACCAAAATAAAACAAAACAAGGCATGAATTTTTCTTCTGTTTAAGTTTTTGTTGTCAAACTTATTACAATCCCGAAGAATTTACAATGTTGAAAGTATTTGGAAATACTATTTCCATGAATATATAAAAAGTAACAATAGCTAAATCTATACACACAGTACAAGGAAAATGCAGATGTATTTTATGTATTTATGTATTTTATGGCAGACACTACTATTTTAAATAAATCTGTTTGATAATGAAAACTTTTTTTAACCTTTGGGAAACATCATAATATTTTCATAATAATATTAAAATTCTAAGGGTGCCTTGGTGGCTCAGTCAGTTAAGTGTCTGCCTTCAGCTCAGGTCATGATACCAGAGTCCTGGAATAGAGCCCACCTAAGGTTACTTGCTTAGTGGGGAGTCTGCTTCTCCACCCCCCCCTTACTCCTCCCTCCCACTAGTGTTATGTCTTTCTCTCTAATAAATAAATAAAATATTCAAAAAATAATACTAAGATGTTGGACATCTGGGTGGCTCAGTGGTTGAGCATCTGCCTTTGGCTCAAGGCGTGATCCCAGGGTCCTGAAATAGAGTCCTGCATCAGGCTCCCCACAGGTGACCCTGCTTCTCCCTCTGCCCATGTCTCTGCCTATCTCACTGTGTCTCTCACAAATAAATAAATAAAATGTTTAAAAATAATAGTACTAAGATGATATTTTGTACAGCATTTGACTTTTGTACTGGTGGTACAAAAATAATAATATAAAAACTGCTGATGCCTTAGAACAAATCAAGGCAGTGGCACAAATCTTATTAGTAATCATTAAATTCTTTACAAATACACATGTACCATGCATAATATATAACACACACATATACATCTATGCATATGTATATATGGTTCATGCTCATTATTTGCTCCAATTATATTCTATAAAGTTATTATGAAGATGAGTTAGTGAATACTGTGCCATTGCTCTTAGTGGAAATATAATGTTAGGTTCCTGCAAGTCTCTCAATACAACATTTTTGCCAACCATCAATATATAACTTTATTTTATGTGTGTGTCTGTTTAAAGACACCTTATTTAATATATTATTCACTTATTAACATTGAACTCATGGACAACAGAATTATAACTCATACTTGAAGGAAGCTTGTCTAATACACATATTTTAGACAACACATACCAGCTTTCTTGTACCAAGGGACACTAGAGAGACTTTTTGTCTTATGCTTGAGGCCATTTTAAACCACAAAATCATCACCAACAAAAAGCATGAAAATGCAGAAACACAGTAAATAGACTGTGAAAAGGATACTTGCTTACACTATGAGAACTGAAACAAGAAGAAAAGCTTATCTTGCCTTGTTCCAGCTTATGTAGCAATGTGTACATCAGATGGCTCAAATTTTCACCATAGTGTACATGTCTGTGAATGACCATGAATGTATCACAAGTATTGACTTTGGAGTTACAAGTAAGTTTTAGTGAGTAGACAAGTTCACAAATAAAGATTTGTGAATGAGGATTGATAATATGTATTTATGTAAATACATGTGTATAACAATTTCACTTAAGAATGTGATGAAGCATTAAAATGTTAATTAAGTTTTAATCTCCTATAAAATATCTTTTTAATATGCTGGGTGACGAAATGGGAATTCTGCATAAAACAGTTTTGCTAGATACCAAAAACACATGTGTGATTGGTCTGCAAGCTCAACTGGCCACTGATTGCATGGAACACCATAATTACTTGAGAGAATATCTTAGAATATCTGTTTTTCAGTCTTCATTATTTGGTAAATATTATCCTGAAAATGAAAAAAGTGAGCCTGTTACTAAAACAAATTGACAGTATTTGTCGCCATTGATGAAATTCAAGTTTTAGCAAGCACGTTTCTGCCACTATGAATTTGATAGCCTCTCAATAGTTAGACTTCTAGCAAGAGAATGACAGTGATATTAATGAATGTGGGTTTTTTTAAACATTATATAATGAACTAAAAAAAACATTATATAATGAACTATTTCAATTATTTCATTGAAATGTGTGTATATTGGTCAGCCAATACTTTCCAAATGACCAGTGCATAATGTTACAAATATTTCAAGAGTAAAAAAAATAGCTCCCTGAAATTAAATGTGACAAAGTAAAAAATGTTCATTGATACAGTTTTGGATTTTACATTGCAACTAATATTTAAGAAACTGTTTCTCTTTTGAGTTTAGGTGTGGTACCAAAGGAGGAAATCCACAATTATATGGAAAGACTATTAAAACACTCTTCCATTTTTTATCTATGTATTCTGCATGAGGCTAGATTTTCTTCATATATTTCAACCAAAACAATATATGGCAATAAGATTGAATGCAGAATCAGATAACAGAAAATCCAGTTCTACTCTATTAAGATAGACATTAAAGAGATTTGCAAAAATGTAAAATAGTGCTACTCTTCTACCAGTTTTTGCTATAATCTTGAGGAATTTACAATGTGGAAAGCATTTGGAAATACTATGTCAATGAATGTATATATATGTGTGTATATATATATATCTCCAATGTGTGTGTGTGTGTGTGTGTGTTTGTGTGTATGTATGTATATATATACCCAAACGTAATATCCGTCTCTAGAGTGAGTGGAATAGTTTGTAGTAAACCATTTCTCTAGAACAACAAGAAAACTCAACAAAATACAAAAATAGTAACATGTTTGAAAGAATCAGAGAGCTACCAAGTCGACTAGGAATTGAGGTGCCAGGATTCAAAAAAGAAAGGAAACACATGGAGTGGGTTTTGATATTCTATGATGCTTTATTCCTCACAGCATCTGCTGATTCATAGTTGGCATGGGTAGAGAGGCTGAGAAACTGAGTAGAGCTTTTAACAATCTTAGGGGCATGGCGAGACAAAATTGGATTTTGAGCCTGGTAAGTCAGCTATGAGTTGAGAGGTTAAGATCTCAGAGAAATAGGAAAATATCATGAATCCAATATTCTGTACCAGTTTTCTCCTTGGAGCATTCTCCAACTTGCAAGGTGTAGCTGCAAAGAAACCAAAAAGCAAGCAGACTTGTCAGCATTCTCTTTATGTTGGAAAGAATAAAAATTGTAGTTCAGGACCTGCCAAGGTAAAGGTGCTTTGGTAGTAAACACTCAGGACTTTCAGTTGGGATCCCTGAAGGACTATTCCTCAGGAATAAAGATGAAGCAGAAATAGATCAGCTCCACAAAGACTGAAATCCAGCCTTGATTTTCTTAGTTCTTGATTGGGTGAAGGTGGGAAATTTCTGCTTTAATTACCTGCCAGGAACTTAAAATTTTTTTTCCCTGAAGAATTAAAACATTATTTAGTGCTTCAAGTAAGAAAATAGACAATAGATTGGTGATCTAAAAACTGGGATTATCAGGTGCTAACTTTAAAATAATGGAAAAATTAACCATAAACTTGGAATTTATTCATTTTTGTGTTATATAGAAATACTAGAAAGTTACAATAATTGAAATTAAGAACATAACTGGTAGGTTGAATACCAGATTAGACATAGCTCATCTGGAAAATATTAAAAAACATATCCACACTCAGCTACGTGAGAACCATGTGTACAAAGATTGAATAAAAGGTTAGTGAAAGATAAAATGTTTCATGTTTATGTGACATATGGGAATGTAATATTTCTATTCTATCTTTTGTAGTTGAGAGTTTTGCTTTTCCTAAATATTATTAGTGTTAAAGATGTATATCAAAGAGGTATTTATTGATTTGACATTCCCTGAAATTTCATGTGTTATATTTGTTTACTTAGCCTTTTTTATTATGGAGGATTTCAAACAAATACAAAAATAGAAATAATGATCTTGAATTACAATTGTTAGTACAAGGCTAATTTTGTCTTAACTGTATCCTCATCTGTGGGTTATTTTGCACAGTTACTAGGTATCATGTGATTTTATCTTTATCTTAGGATATATCACAAAATATAAGAACCACTTTAAAATAGTCCTAATACTATTACCATGTCTTAAAAAACAAACACCAAAGTCTTCAGTAAATTATGGAGAATGGTTGCTAATGGGTACAGAGTTTCTCTGTAGATTGATAAAAATATTCTGGAATTATAGAGTGGTTGATGGTTGCACAACTTTGTCAATCTATTTAAAACCACTGAATTGTAAGCAAAAAAGGGTAAACTTTTATATGTGGATTATCTCAATTAGAACAAAAAATAATTCCATTTTAATATCAGATATGGAATTTTAAGTTAGAAGTTTCAATTATTATTTTATATCCCTAATATTGTTCTCCTTTATGGAGTTTATTTAGAGAATGTCTAGGATCCTTGATGAGGTTACCTCTAAGAAAGCCATATTTCATTAAAAAATAATTTTTTATGTAGGCTTTTGGGAAGGGTGTTATTTTTTTTATACATAGATACAAACTCATAAAATGAACTTCAACACGAAACACCTAAACGTTGATGTCAATCTAGTTTTCAGGAATGCTAAGATCTATTAGGTCTTAATTCTTTTATTTTACAGTTTATCAAACAATACTGGCTATGGATTTAGAATCCTCAGCCATACTAGAAATGAAGTCATCCACAACTGAAATTGGTTTCCAAGAGTCTGTAACTCTGTATTTTGCAGTTTTTGCAATATAATGGCAATGACAACAGCTACTATTACTAGGTAATATTTGATAACTTATATAAGAGGTATAAAGTGCAAAATGCCCTCTACATTTTTATTTACTTAATTTTAATTATTAAAATAGAGCTGGCGTGCAATATTATATTAGTTTCAGGTATATAGCAGTGATTCAGCAATTCTATATATTACACAGTGGTCACCGTAGTAAGTATAGTTACCATCTGTTACCATGCACTGTTATTGAAATCATATTGACTATATTCCCTATGCTGTACTGTTCATCCCTATGACTTCTTTATTTTCTACTGGACATTTATACTTCTTAATCACCTTTACCTGTTCTGTTCATCTCCCTCTTCTCTTTGGGAATCACCAGTCTGTATTTATGAGTCTGTTTCTGGTTTTTATTTTTTATAATCTACATGAAAGTGAATTCATATGATATATTTTTCTCTGTCTGACTTATTTCACTTAGTACCCCGTGCTAAGTGCTTTAAATTCATCATCTTATGGAGTCCTCGTGACTACTTTATAGGAGTGTAAAGATATTAAAATAATCTTATTGCCTTTTAAGGCTAGTAGTTGGCCAGTTCCAGCATTCAAAAGCTGAGGTGTTCAGCTAAACCTGGCTGGTAACCACTCTAGTACATTTCTACAATTAACACAGCCTTCTGGTTTCCCAACTTTAGTGAGAAACCCTTTGGGCCTTTTGTCATGAGTTAGTCATAGAATAAGGGAATGCAATTCATGGAAGTTCTAGTTAATACCATGTGTTATATCCAGTAGAAGCATTGAGTCAATTAAGAATATTAGGAGCTTAGGTTTTGTTTATAAGTGTTTTGGTGTGTGGCATATAAGCACCGTTTTATAAAATGCTTTCAGTTCCTTATACAAGTCCTGACAAAAAGCCATTTCTATGCATTTTACCCTAAAAAGTATAAAATACTAGTTAGACATCCTTTATTATTCTCCTAATCCATTATTCAGTTTCTAAAGCAATTAGAGATACATAATAAAATATAACTCCATGTTTGATTGTATTCTGTGAGAAGTTCTGAGTTTAACTCTTAGGCTTGTCTTCCCTGACTTGCTGTGCAAATCTTGGGTTCAGTTAGGTATCTTATGTAGATGATAGCCTTGGAAGTCTATTTTATGCTTGGCGTGAGGTACACTGGTCACCACATCAGCAATGGCATGAAAATCCAGTGAAAGTCTAACTTAGCCTTATGCCCAATATAAAAAACTCTGCCACTGCCCCCAGAGAAATGCAAGCTTCTGTATAGGGCTATGTGGAATAGAACTTTACTACAGAACTTCACAATGCAAGTGGTTTATTCCTACTTGCCCTCCCACACTCAATTTCTTCCATAATTTGTTGAACAACTTGTAGTAGGGTTATATCGAGAATAAATGTATTATTGTTTGAGAGCCTACACTGTATTAGACTGTTTTAAAGATTTTATTTATTTATTTTAGAGAGTGCACAAGTAAGGGTAGGGTCAAAAGAAGAGCCAGATTCCCAAGCAGACTCCATACTGAGTGAGGAGGCCGATCTGGGGCTGGACCTCACAACCCTGAGATCACAACCTGAACCAAAATCAAAAGTCAGCTGGCTCAACCAACTGAGCTATTCAGGTGCCTCTGTTTTGAATAGATTGCATGTACCAGCAGTCTGCAAACTTCTGTAAAGAGCCAGATAGTAATTTAGAATTAGCATTCCACATGGTATCTCCTGCAATGACTCAACTCTGCAATTGCAACTGTAAAGCAACAAACAGTACTTAAAACTGTATTTATAAAAATTTGTATATTTTTTACTGTATATACACAGTATTTGACCTGTGGCTGTGTTTTGCCAAACTTTAGCATGTAATTTATTTTCAAAATTGAGGGATAATTGATCTAAAATATTATATTAATTTCAAGTGCACATGATCTGATGCTTATATATATTGTGAAATAATCACCAAAATGAGTCTAGTTAACATCTCTCACTAAACATAGTCACAAAATGTTTTCATGATGAGAACTTTTAAGATCTACTGTCTTGGCAACTTTCAGTTATGCAGTACAGTATTAACCATAGTCACCATGTCCCCATGACTTATTTTGCAAGTGGAAGTTTGTACCTTTGACCACTTTTACCCATTAACCTACCCTCCATTGCCTAGCTCTGGCATCCATCAATCTGCTCTCTGTATCTATGAGCTCAGTTTTTGTGTTCTTATTTTTAGATTCTACATATAAGTGAGATCATATGGTATTTGTCTTTGTCTGACTTACTTCATTTGGCATCATGCCCTCAAGGTCCATCTATCCTGTGCAAATGGCAAGATTTCATTCTTTTTATGGCTGAGTAATATTCCATTGTGTGTATGTATTATTCATCTTATTCACTCTTCCATAGACTGATACTTAGGTTGTTTCCTTGTCTTAGCCCCTGTAAAGCTGTAATGAGCAGAAGGGTGTAGGTATCTTTTCAAGTTAGTGTTTTCATTTTCTGGCATACACTCTTAATGCTCACAACAACTTAATAAGGCAGGTACCGTTATTATCTTCATTTTACAGATATGGATACTGGAGCATAGAATAGCTAAGAAATTTGCTCAAGATCATGTGACTAGGTAGTAGATCTTGGCTCTGAACTCTGGCAGTCAACCTGCAGAATCTATATACTTAAGCAGTGTTGTATCATATTGCCTCTTCAGTATAAAAGGTAGCAAAAAAAGTAGTAGTTTTAAGCTTTACTATACATAATCTCACTTAATCGTTACAACCACCTTGTGAGGAAGATATTATTTTCCCTTTTCTAATAAAAAAATTGAATCAAAGCTTGAGTTTGCCTGAGGTCAGACAGTAAATAGAGGAGTCTAAATTAGAACATGGGTCAGATTCATAGGTCCACATCCCTTTCATGAATGTCAAGGGGAAGGCAGTAGAGAATACCGACTAAGAAACTTTCTAGACTTCCATCGCCTAATAGAAGCAGTGACCAGATCTAGGTATACTCGTGGGAGTGAATAGCTAAATCTGATGGGTGAATATACAAAATGGAGAGAAGTAGACCATGGAACTAAGGCAGTTAAGAGCTACATAATTCATTCAAATTTATATTAAAATTGCATGAGCTAAGGTGGGAATCGTAATGAAGAAAATGACAGTGAGCCAGGAACTGAAAGCGAGTGGGAATTTAGGAAAGTGATATAGGGTTTGTTTGATGACAGCATCAAGGAGAGATAATATGTGATATAATCTGATGACATGAAGTTCAAAACTCATTTTTTGTTTTATTTTGTTTTCAACAGAGGGGGGATGGAAAATTGTTTGGAAGGCACAATAAGAAGCAAAGAGAAAACCAGCCTTACCTCCATGCCCAGCAGGCAAGAAGTGTGGGAGAAAAAAAAAAGAGCTACCATTTGAGAAGGCTACAATGGCATCTGTATTCTTAGGAAAGAGCCAGATATCATGGGTAGAGTAATAAGACAAATGAGATATTGAGGACAAAAAATGGGGTATCTGCAGAACCCCATGAAGATTAGAATATGGTAGAGGAAGGGTAATCTGGGCCAGTGATGGTCTAATGAACAGCATAGTGAGATTCAAGTTGGTGGATTCAAAGCTTAGAACATGGGCAAAGCTGTGTGTGTCAGAGGGTTTGGAGCTCTCTCTTAACTCTTCCAATGTGGGTAGAGGATTTAGGGGATTTTAATCCACATGCACTGGTTTCTTAGTCCCTGCTAGGGAAAAGGCAAACGTTGAATGTGCACACACTTGTCTTGACCTTACTGACTGACTTGTAATAACACCAGCTCCCCTAAAAGAGCAGAGGCCCATCATCAGCCTTAATCATGAGGATGAAGACCCAGGAGAGGTGTGATTTTTGTCCTAGTTCCAGGCTTTCTTTTCATCTGTCGACCTGTCATTTACCCAGTCTTACTCCAGCCTATACCATTACAAATGGCTGTACCTCTTTCTAATTTCCTATAACCTAAGTTTAATCCTAAGAATCCTAATTTCCTGTAACTCACTCTCTAACCACCATCTCCATCTTTCCACTCACTACCTCTACCTCTCAACCCTAAAAGTCCTTCAAACCCACTTGGACATTCAATTTATTAATCTTATTGAATTTCACTATACTTTATCACCAAAATGACCTCACTTTCCTTCCTAAATTCCAAGATCAGTCATTACCTTTCAGTCATTACCCTTGACTCACTTTTATTACCTCGTGCCTGCATCTGTACAGTTGAATGTGGTTTGAATAAAACACATAACTGGTCTGATTTGGTTCATTTTAAATTCATGACCATAAATTGTTGGGTATTCTTGATGCTGTGGGCAAGCATACTATACAATCTCAGTCCATTCACTCTCCCATTTCTAAATAACCATTTTACATCTCATTTTCTTCTTTAAAAGCTCTAATATCTCCCCCTCCTCCATCCTCATTTTCAATAATGATCTAGTTCCTATTTCACTGAAAAAAAAATTGAAGAACAAAGATCTTCCATTCACTCCTCCATCATATCTACCCATTTGCCAGCATGACACCCAGGTACTGTGCCTTCCCAACTATGACTAGGATGAAGTTCTCATGCCTCTTTCTAGTATTGGTTCTTTTACTTATACATGAGATCCAGTCACCTGTCATCTGCTCCAGGACATTGCTTATAATATTCCCTCTCACCCACATCATTAAATTTTATCTCTCTAATAGATCATTCCTATCAGAATGAAATAGGCTATTATTTCTCATATCTTACCAAAAGTTTTCTTGACCTCCCCCTTTTCCTGTCAGTTGATGCTCCATTTTTCTCCCTTTTACAAGAAAATTCTTTAGTCCTGTTCTGATCATGCTTTTGCTTGTAACATTCTGTTCAGTCAGTGATCAATGACTGATGACTTCTCCCTGATAAATCTAATACTTGTTTTTTGATTCCTTATTTTCTACCAATTTCTACCTACTTATATTAGCAGTATTTAACACAATTGATCACCACCACTTTTTAAAAACTTTTCACTCAGTATCTGAAAATCCTACCTCTCTACCACCTACAAGGGCTATTTTTCAGTCTTATTTGTTTCTTTCTTCTTAGGTCCTCAACCTCTAATTGCACATGTATCCAGTTCTTGGATCTCTCTTTTACTCTATCTATACCTATTCTCCCAGGATCTCATCTAAATCTTTAGATGTCATCCATATGTTGACTGCTCTAAGTTTACATTCCTAGTTCAGTCTTTACCCCACATGGTAGATTGATCTATATGGTTGTCAACTTGACCTCTCCCTCTGATGCCTAACAACTATTTAAGTTAAACATGTCTAAAATTGAATTTCTCCTTCATACCCAATCTGCTTTTCCTACCTAGAATCTTTTCTTTCCCTGTTGATTTCCTTCTTACTATAAATGAGTTTTATGCAACTATTTGTACAGATTTTGCACATAACTGGATATCATATAAGGTATTCTGATGCTTATCTCATGGTATCTGCCCTCAGATTTTAAAATTTAATAGGAGAGTTGTGGCACAAGCCCACAGCTATCTTCCAGTAGCCATTCTCCTGTTTTCCTTTTAGCAATCCTGAGCTTTATCTGGACTCATGGAAGCCTAATGGCAGATTAAGGATGGCAGGACAACGGGACAGGAGGTATATTATTCCAAGACACCATGGGACTACCACATCAGCCCTGGACTGCTTACACTGCTACATGAGAAAAAAGTTAACCGTCTTATTTAAACTCCTATTGTATTTTATAAGAGCTTATGTAAGTGAACCATAGACCTTTCCCAAAATATGAATGATGGCAAAGAGGTAGGGGCAATTCTGGGACTAGGCAGGAACTTAGTTGAATGAAGCAGGCTGGTATAAGACAAAAAAAGCTGAGGCGGCCAGGTGAATTGTAGACCTGCGCCCTGCCTGGAGATACTAACATTTCAACCATATCTAGCCCTCAGAGAGTCTGCAGTCACCAAACCAGTGTTTCTAATTCTCAAAAACTAATAGTTGCTTTAAAGTATTTTGTTGTTGTTAGCAACAACCCTCTTTCCTAAAGAATCTTATGCAGAACTGGAGTATGTAGTACCCTAAAAGCAGATCTGCTCCTGGGTGAATGGAAGCTGTATTTTGTCTCCCCCTTCACCCCTGTGGGAGGCCTTTGCTGTGAAACAGTTTTAAAATGACCTATCTAGTCAAATCTCTTACTTAACAGATAAGAAAAGCTGGGCTGAGAGGCATTTACTGTGAAACCAA
This sequence comes from Canis lupus baileyi, assembly GCF_048164855.1. NCBI lineage: Eukaryota > Metazoa > Chordata > Mammalia > Carnivora > Canidae > Canis > Canis lupus. The sequence continues at coordinate 53,957,277 of NC_132841.1, forward strand.
AAGTACGTCATTTCACGAATCTGGGGTTTAAACCCTCATATTTGAAACATGATTGAACCAATGAGTCTTTGTATGCTCTTCTGGTGAGCAATGGAGGAAGCATGGACAGAAAGAAACTAACATCTATCGATCAGCTACTATGTGCTAGACTTTGTTTTGTGTTTGTATCAGATATGCCAGATACATTTGATTTCTGATTATTCCAGCAATTATAAGATCAGACACAGAATGACAGTGAGTTTGTAATGTACCTGAATTCACTCTTCCTAGCAATAGATATGGCAGGCAACTTTACATACACTCATTTTATTTACTTTGCTCTACTCCCCTGTGAAATAGTCCGAGTAGACATTCCTATCCCCCTGTTACAGCTGAAGAAACTGATGGTAACTGCTTTGCCCACAGTCATAACTAGCAAATGACAGAACTAAGACTGAAATCCAGGTATTCTGTTCTTTATGACAAGTCTCCTTAAATTAGCAGACCTAATAATGTGAATGAATTCACCCTAGGCCTTATAAATATTTATGGCTCTGGTCAAACTTATTGCAAGGTGTTTTGTTTTCATTATTAATAGCAACTGGACATAGTTACTGTCTGTACCCAAAGGCAAAGGGTATTAGAAGGTGACGTGGTTGTTTCACCTGGGTGTGAGCTACTTGGCTTCTGAGACTCACTTCAGGAAGCACTAGAAAGATATTACTTTAAGCAAACAATTAAGTAAATAATTCTTATTTAAGGAGAATTTTGTAGGAGACAGTTAAATCCTATATTTTATCCAAATATTCAGACTTGTACTTGGAATATACACTCTTCTCAGTTGTCTTCATAACTCTGATATATTGGAGATGACCGGAAAAATTAATCTGTAGCCATTTCATTTGTCTCCTCTTATAAAGAAAGGCCATTGAACCTTAAACTATATTAAGCATTAAATTTTTATGGTCAAATTGAGATTCTGCAAAAATACAGTTAATTAAATTTGTAGATGATCTACTGTCTGGATTTATATGGGAGCCCTTGATTGAAAATGAGCTATAAAACACATGTTGAGTGAGCATACCCAGCCTCCACCTGCCGGCAGTCGTTTCTGGAACAAATGGTCTCTGTGTCCTGTTTCATCGTGTAAGTGCATGTTAGTGGCTAAATGAGTTGAGCATAGAACTTGCTGGCTCCTTTCCTGTGATCTCTAATTGTTACCACCCTCCAACTGGGTTCAGCTCTCTCCTTATGTCCTCTTTCTAAACTCACTCCCTATCTGCTTATCTGATATCTAATGGAAAGTTCAATTAATATGTTTGAAACAAACTTTTGATTTCCTAGCACTACAAAGGTCTTCTTTTCCAGACTTCCCCCTCTCAGCAAGTGGGACAGGCCAGCATGATTCTCAAGCCCAAAAGCTAGGAGTCACGCCATATTTTTCACTTTCCACTTGACTCCAGTTGAATTCATCACCAAGTTCTGTTCAGGTTACCTTCTATGGTATTTTCTCCATTGAAGCTCTTCTTTCCAACCCTGGGGCTATCCTGGTTCAGGGGGCTCCCCAAGCAGATAAGTCAACTGCATATGTAGGGAAAAAGGTGTTCCCTTGGAATGGACAAACTGTCCAAAGAGTCTCTTTTCCAGACTGAATCAGCCCTTGCCTAACTGGACTCCAGGGTTTGTCAGTATGGTGAGGACTAGATTTTTACTCCCATTTGTCCCTGGACTTCGACATATTTGTAGAAGGGTCTGTGTAGCAGTACATTATGGCCTACTGGTCCAAGCTACCATTCCCTCTCAACTCATCTGTCCTCTCCTGATGCATCTCCCTGTCTCTAATCTTGTTTCTCTTCAATCCGTTTTATACACTATGGTAAAATTGACCTTTTCAAAGTACACATCAGATCATTGTACTTTGCTGCTTAAAATCTTTCTTTGCTTCACTATTGTATGTAGCAAAATAACCCTGAATGGTTATAAGGCTCCACCACCTGGTCCCTGATTGTCACTTTTTCCATTCTCACTCTTTCTGGACCCATTAGCCTCCTGACTAATCTTGAACATGTCAAGTTAGTCCTCCCTGGAACCTTTATACATCTTTGGATGGTCACCCTATTCTCGGTTTAAATATTACCTCTTTATGAAGATCTTCCATGACCCAGTTCTCTGAAGTTTATATACCAAATGTCCCACCACTGTCACTCTCCTTGCTATGCTATCATCCCATTTTATTTTTCTCCATAGTATTTAACACAGTCTGAAGTCAGCTTACTGTCAGCTACTCTTGGTTTAGAAACATCTTGGGGGCAAAGAAATTGTCGAGTTCTTCCTTGTTATACTCTCACTATCTTTAAGGGTGCTTGTCACACCTCACACAGTAGGCACTCAATAAATAGAATGAGAGAAGATGAAGTCAGAGTGCTAAGTTAAAGACCAGTGGGGAAGGATAATGATATGCAGCAAGCATAGTTGAGAAATTTCTTTAAAAATACATACACATAAAATAAACTTGAAAATAATTTAATCTCTGCTTCTCCCCATCCTCTACCACGGTCTTTCACTTTTGAGTCCAGAAAGTTGAATGGGTATTGTATGCATGTGCGCTGAGTCATTAGTTTCCAGGGAACTCTGACTGTTAAAGGGCCTTGAACACCTCCCTTAAGCAGAGAGCAAGACCTTGTTGCTGGGAGAACTTTCTGCAGAAGGACGTAGCCCAGCCTGGCGCCAGGGTTGAGCCTCTTGCTGTCATTTGCTTTCCGGGCACAGTAGAGTGAAGCAGCATTGTTTAACCTTTTGGAAGCTGTGTATGAAATTTACATTAGCAGGGTGTTGCTGTTCAGTTACAAACCGTTTATCCCATGAATATCAATGTGGCCGTTTGCTCTGAGAAATTATCTTCTTTCTGTTGAGAGGAGGTGAGGAATCCATAAAAATGTGCAGAAGATAGGAGAGACAGTCTTAGTTCCTCTGAGCTTGCCGGGGTGAATGATTAAGGAGCAAGGTGACCTGTGCACCCAGAAAATAGCTTCCCGGAAATCCTATGAAAATCTATCTTTTCCCTCTCCCAGGGTGATTTTGAATAAACATTTTGGTTTATTTAAAAATATATGAGTACCTACCACAGAGCCTTGCATTTAATAAACATTTATCCAAATGAGTTGTTTGATATTTAAGAATTCATATTAAACAGAAAACTCATTGAGTAATAGAGAAATATAAACACGCAATTAAAATAATGACAACCTAAATCTGCAATTTATCCCTAAGGACTTCCTTCACAATTCTATTTGAGTAGACACTGGTGACCAGAAGAGGAATTTTTTAAAAAATTAATAGACCTCATTTTCCAGAGCAATTTTAGGCTTATAGAGAATTGAGCAGAAAATGCAAAGTTCCTATACACATCCCCTTTCCCCAACTCTTCTCAGTGCCCTCTGTTAGTGACATCTTGCCTCAGTCAGATACATTTTTTACTACTGAAGAACCAATATTGATACTTAATAATAAAGTCCATAGTTTATATTGGAGTTCACTCTTGCCCATCTATTCTTTTGACAAATGTAAAGTGACATGCATCCACCATTATCCTATCAAATAATTTCACTGACCTAAAAATCCTCTGTGCTTCACCTGTTCATTTCATACCTCTCCTAATGGACCTATGGGCAACCACTGATTTTTTTTGCCCTTTTTTTAAATTATGGTAAAATATATGCCACAAGCAACTTATCAGTTTAATCATCATTGAGTGTACAATTTAGTTGCACTAACTACATTCAACCACTGATCTTATTGTTTTTGTACTTTTGCCTTTCTAGAATGTCATATAATTGGAGTCCTACAAATATTTAGCCTTTCAGACTGGCTTCTTTCACTAAGCAATTATACATTTAAGGGAAACTGTAGTTTTAATTATTTTATCTGAAGTAGTATTGCTGCTAAAAACTTAAATCATTAGAACTTAAGTCATGGACCTGATGCCATGAGATCTGCTGTCCAAATAAGGCTGGTGCTGAGAGGGTATTCTCAAGAGACCAGGAAACTTAGATTTCAGCGGTGGTCATTTAGCTGTATGGGGGCAGCTAAATTTAGAGTGGCAATAGATAGAGTACCTCACTAGTATTTCCATGTACAGCCTTGTGGTTGCTAGTGATTCTTTTTAAATAACATACCATTATTTCTGTTTATTAAGTTTTAAACTTTATTTCATCTTTTGTATTTTAAAATGTATTTCTGTCTACAAGAAGGATTCAAAGTGGAAATATAAAAAGAAAACTAAATGATTTATTACAAAATTATTTCATAGCACTTAACTTACTTAGTGAAGGACAAATATTGTTAGTTTCAGCAAATTTACAGATTAATCAAGAGATTGCTGACAGACTGAAAATAAAACCAGAAACTAGCTGGGTCAGTTGGTTGCGTGTCCAGCTCTTGGTTTTGGCTCAGGTGATGATCTCACGGGTTGTGGGAGGGAGCCTGCGTCAGGCTCTGCACTCAGTGAGGAGTCTGCTTGAAGATTTTCTCCCTCTGCCCTTCCCTTTACTTTCTCTCTCTCTCAAATACATAAATATAAATCTTAAAAAAAAAAACCAAAAACCAGAAACTGAAAAGTTCATTTATTACACCAGTATTCGGATGTTCTGAAATTTGTAGTAGGTATAAGGAGTAGACAGTAGGATGGAAGGAAGGGGAGGCTCAATTGGAGGAGATGTTGAAGATGACATGGGTTGCAAATACCCACCTGTAGTGATAATGAGGTAGGTATACAAACTGTGCATAAACAGGACCCATTAAATAGTCAAAATTGCTCTATGCCCAGCACTGTGGTGGATACCAGAGATGCAGTGATGAATAAAACACAGCCCCCACCTGTGAGCTGGGATTCTAACAGGGAATCCTATAATAAATAAGAAAATGAAAATAGATTTAGACTTAAGGTAGGGTGGTAGGAGAAATGCTATCAAGGAAAAGAATAAATGTTAGGTAATGGTATTATATTTATTTTAGATAAAGTCATCAAAGCAGGCTTCTCTGGGGTGGCGACATTTGAGCAGAGATTTGTTAGCAATTAGGGAACCAACTATGTATAGATTTGGGAGGAGATCATTCTAGGTAAATGGAATGTGAGTGCCAATGTCTGAAGGCTGGATTTAGGTTGGCACATTCCAGGAACCAAAGAAGGTCAGCATGGTTAAGGTAAATAAGCAGAGAGGAATAAAAATGGAGTTTGAAGGAGCAGACAGGGACCAGGTTGTGGAAAAGGATGGTAGGCCAGGAAGGAAAGGAACTTGGATTTTATTCTAATGTGTTAGGAAGCCACCTGGAGAGTTGGGACAGGGGGATAATATGATCCAGCTTACATTTTTCAAAACCTTAGTCTGGCATCTGTGCTAGAAATTGACTGGGGGAAAGGAAGCACGCATTTAATAAGGAAGCCAGCTGGAGGAAATTTTGACTGTCCAGATGAAAGCTGAGTACAGCCTGCAGTAGGGTGGGACCAGTAGTCAGGGTTAAATGATTTTCTATAGGATGTAATAGGAAAGGAGGTCTAAAAAGACTTGTCAATGGATTGGATACTGATGATAAATGGGATACACACATGCTTGGGATTTCAGAAGCAGAATCTTCTTGTTGGAGTTGAATGAAGTCTTTCTGGGAGAGATAGGGTTGAAGTGCTATTAAGAGGAGCTGGCAGGAGAGGACATTCTAGGCAGGAACTACTATGAGCAAAGGCATGGAAGCAGAAAAGCAAATGTTCTACGTAGAGAAAGGTGAAGTTGGGGTCTGGGGTTCACATGAGAATAAAGGGTGGGATAAAACTGCGAGAGGACTCTAGGGCTAGACTAGAAGGGTCTTATGGACCACGTATAAATAAAATGGAGGAAAGAAAGCATATAAGGGTTCTGGTCACCAATTCTGATTCATGGCTAGGGAGTGGGTGGTTCCCATACCACCAAGCAGCTGGGTGTCCCACAACTCAACCCAATTCTGACACTACCTAGTGTGAGATAACATCAGACTGCACAGATTAAGAGCTCAGTCCCACATGACTCCTCAGCCTCCCATTTTGAATGCCAGTTGCAAGGACAGCTTGTCACCTGTTCTTCTGCCCAACTGGCTAGACTCGAGGTTCCAACAACCTCTTCCTTGGGTTCCACTAACTTGGTAGAGTGGCTCACAGAACTTAGAAACATTTTATTTACTAGATAACTAGTTTATTAAGTAAGTATATGACTCAGGAACAGCCAGATGGAAGGGATACATAGACAAGGTAGGGGAAGCGGTGCAGAGCCCCCATATTCTCTGGGCAAGCCACTCTCTGAATCATGTGTTCAGCAACCCAGAATCTCTCTGAACCCTACCTTTTTTTTTTTTTAAATAGAGGCTTCATTATAGAGGTATGATTAATTAAATCATAAGATATTGGCATCCATTCAACCTCCATCCCCTTTCCCCTCCCTGAAGGTCAGGGGAATGGGATTGAAAATTCCAACCCTCTAATACCTTGATTGGTTTTCCTGGCAACCAGCCCCCATCCTTAGGTATGGTCCTAAAGTTGTCATTAATAAAACAGAAGACCTTTGTCTTCTGTTATATTAGGAACAGAAATTCCAATAGTTCCAAAAACAGATAGATGAATACCAAATATACAGTTGTTAATATACATTGAAATATCACAGCATGAGTCAGGGATATTTTGGTAGATGGTAGGGAGTAAGTCATGGAGGGAGAGGAAGAGTTCTGTGCATAGTGAGACTAGAGAGAAAAGGGCAAAATAAAGGTGTAAAAGGTGTTGTTCAGCAACATATATTGGACTGCCCTTGATCCAATTAGGAAGTAGCTCCTGGTTTTAGAACTGTATCTCTCTGATTTCAGCCTTTCCTTTTTCTTTAGATTTTCTTCAGTTGAGATTTTGTGGCAAGATTTGGCCATGGGATTTGCTTGGGTATCTGACAGGTAGATATTTACAATTTTTTTTTTCATCATCTAGGGTTTCTTTCATTTTATATATGTATACATGAATGTATATATTTATACTGACAATTTTCCATGTCAACAAATGTAAGTCTATATTATCTTTACCTGTTGGATAGGATTTCTATTATATATATATTATATATATATAATATATATATAATAGATATATATATCCCATAATTTTTAAAAAATAATAATTTTTAATAATTTTATTAAATTAATAATTAATGCATTGTTTTCAGTCTTGAATTGCCAAGGTAAGCCTCCTTATACATACGTCCAGTGATTTCTTGTGGATACACACTCAGATGTGGAATTACTAGGACGGGTCATGCACATTTTTAAGGATGTTGATAGCCATTGCTAAAACATTTTCCATGATAGTTATACCAGTTCACTCTCCTGAAGCAATCCCTGTGTGCCCATTTCCTCACATCTTTGACGTCAACTGCCAATCTTTTTCTTTCAAGTTTCAAGAGCTAAGAATTATTATAATCTGCACTTATTTGGTTGCCAGTAAGCCTCAGTGAATTTCCACATATCTGGTGCTATTTGTATTAGATTTGTGTGTGAGAGTGAAACAGCAGATTTTGCCGTGTACTCATGAGATCCCAAGATCTTGTATAGCATATGAGTTTTAACAAGCTGGGCTGAAAATTGTAGGCTGCTGGGTAATTGCTGTTGTCTAGCCTTGAGATGAATTGGGGTATGCCCAAGGTATGATAATGGGAATAACAAAAAGACATGTATATCAGCTAGTTTAACAAGAGGTCATGAGGATTTGAATGCAGAGACAAGGGAGATGGGGAGAACATATCAGAGATGATTAGAAGACTTCACATGTGAATTATTCAGAAAATAACTGAGCCAGAGGAGCCAGGGGAAGAGCAAATGTTTAGAGAAAGTTTGGCTATAGCTGTGGACACTTGCAGAATAGGATACTATTTCCTGTCACATCTTTCTCCATGTCATCCATTTCATCCATTTCAGCCAATCACAGGGTAGGCCTGTCCCCCAGGGAGGCAAGTTCTCATCTTCCTGCAGGATTTTGCACTTAACTTTCCCAGCATAGAAAGCCTTTCCCTGCCTTGGACCTAATCACACTTTTAGGCTTAGCTTGGATGTCTCTTTCCATTAAGAAGTGTCTCATGAATACTCCTCTACTTCCTTCCCAGATGTCTTTTCTGAGAGCTGCATCCATGGAGTGCTATGTTTACTCATATAGCATGGCTTACACTGTGAGGTGTTAGAAGAGGTTCCATTTGGAGTTCACTTTGCCTGGGTTCACATTCGAGTTTTAATACCTGGGAGATGTTAAGTAAGCTTAATCTCTTTATATCTTGTTTTGTATTTCTTCCACTAAAACTGTATTTGCTAACTCTCGCAGTACTTGGCTATGTCCATCCATTTCCCCACACTTGCGAACAATCTGCATGATACTTATGGTATTATGCAGGTAATGATAACTAGGGCAGTTGGGAGTCTTTAATGAGGCAGCATTTGCAATTTGCTGTGTAATCTTGAATAAATTATTTAATTGCTCTGTGCCTCACCTTCTCATTATGTAAAATGAGGGTAATAACACAGATTTCTCACAGATTTATTGCATGGAAGATTATACTAATGTAACAGCTAATAAGGTGTTCACATATCATAGTTACTATTTTTGTCAGATAATTACAAATTTGGAAGGCAGGAATCATGTCTTACTCATATGGGATTCCCTGGTATCTAGCACTGTGGCTCCCATGTAGATCTTTATGACTGTTTGTTGAATGGATGCTTTTGAATTTCCAGCATCCCCTTGGAGCTGAGGAGAGCTATGGGGCTGGAAACAAAAGTTTGGGAGGCAATCAGATGTCATTCTCTATGTAGAGGGCGGGAGCTGTGGGAGTCCTTAGAATTGGTCAGTAGCTCCTCTCTGACTTTTCTCCTTCATTACTTCTTTTCTCTCTTGGTCAAAACCTGTATGTCAGTTTTTCAGAGAGATATCCATTGTCTCTTTCCTATTTTTGCATTATTAAAATAGTTGGGCAGTTTTGCATACTTGATGAGGGATGAAAATGCTTTTATTCTTGTCATGTTGAGGAGGATTCAGGCAAGGAGAGTATATGGGGTCCACAGGGAAAAATGACCCAAATGATGCTATTGTTTTGCCAGCCTTACCTGCAGATGTTAGAATATTCCAGGTTTGGATCTGAGCTTTGTTCTTTGCATAGAAGTTATTTTTCTTCACCAAGTTTCATCTTCCTCATTGGTAAAATGTGACTCTGTTCTCTACCCCTGCTTCAATCTGAGAATTGCATTTTAATTGTTTTACTATGAGTAAAGGACTTTTACTGCTTTAAGAAATAAAAAGTCAAAAAAAAAAAAAGAAATAAAAAGTCATTTGTATCTGTGAGATTAGATTAGCTGTAACTGAAATGCAAAATAATGGCTTAAATAAGACAGACATTTGTTTTTCTCTTTGTAAAGTTCAGATATCGACGGACCAGAGATGATGTGGTGGCTCCAGAATCATCTAGAGATCTATGTTTCTTCCAGCTTTCTGTTCCTGCCTCCTTACAAATCTCATGATGTAAAAGCCTCCAGTCATCACATTGATACTCCAAGCAGTAGCAGGGGTTGGGAGTGGGGAGGCGGGGGGAGGAAACACACCCTTTCTCTTTAAGGTTCCTGTCCAGAAAGTGTCTCAAATGTACTTAAACTAATTGGGTTGTGGCATAGTCACATAGTCATCTTCAGTTACTAAAGAGCTGAGGATTCAAGTTCTCATTCTGTACGTACCCACTTAAAATCCAGGAATTCTCTAATGAAAGGAAGAATAAGGAAACTTATATGTGGACAATGAGGACCACCCCTCTGGTAAGAGATGCAGAACAACAGTCCTATGGGGGTGCCTAGATGGCTCAGTTGGTTAAAGTGTCTGCCTTCAGCTTAGGTCATGATCTCAGGGTCTTGGAATGGAGCCCTGAGTCCAGCTCCTTGCTCTGTGGGGTGTCTGCTTCTCCTTCTCCCTCTGCATCTCCCTCTACTTGTGCTCTCTCTGTCATTTGCTCCTTCTCAAATAAATAAATAAGATCTTAAAAAAAAAAAAGAAAAAAAGAATAGCAGTCCTATGTCTAAGGTCACACAGTGTATTAAGCTTCTCCAGAGACACAGAACCAATAGAAGATATCTATATCCATACACAGAGACATAAATTGAGAGAGAGTGCACGAGAGAGATTAATTTATTACAGGAATCAGGTCCTGGGAAGCTGAGAAGTCCCATGATCTGTCCCTGCAAGCTGGAGCTCAGCAAACCCAGTGGACTAATTCAGGCTGAATAAAAACAGCTGAGAATTGAGGGGCCAAAGATATAAATCCTGATCTGAGTCCAAAAGTCTGAGAACCAGGAGTGCAGATATCTGAGAGCTCCAGAAGGCAGATGCCTCAGCTCAAGCAGAGAGAGCAAATGCATGCTTTGTCTATTTTTCTTTTACTCTATTCAGGCCAGCAATAAATCGGATGGTACTCACTTGCATTGGTGAGGGTGATCTTTACTTAGTCTACTGATTGAAATGCTAATCTGTTCCAGAGATATCCTGGTAGACATGCTCAGAAATAATATTATATCGGGTATGTGGGCATCCCCAGTGAAGCTGACACATAAAATTAACTATTGCACACAGCTAATTAACAGTTGAGCTGAAACTGGATTCCACTCCCCCAACCTTTTGTTTTCTTTCACACAAAAAAACTACTAACTTGAATTTTACTAGAATTTAACAGGCAAAAAGAAATGAGAGTGAAATTGAGGTTAATAAGTTTTAGATAAATATTTCTTCCTCATAAAATGTATAATGAGGATAATACTGTACCTTTCTTGTAGCTCTGCTGCATGGAATCCATGACACATGTATAATGCAGCTTGACCAATGCCTATTTCATAAAAGGATATGAGCTACCTATGATGATGCCAGTGTAAAAACCTAACAAAGTGTGTAAATACTAGATTTATTATTTTTGTGACAAGATTATCAATCTTGGAAGGCAGGCAATCTTAGTCATAGTGGATTCCTGATGTCTAGTACAGTGGCTCCCATATAAATCTTTATGACCATTTGTTAAGAATGTTGAATATGAAGACAAAGGAGGTAAAACATTGAACATTTGGACTCTTTCAAACATCATATTTAAATTATAAGCAGTATTTCTTTGTGTCCTCTCAAACTACTAGTGGTTACTTTTTATACATTTTATTATATAAACCAGTGGTGGTAAAACAAGAAAGGAATTTATTTCCATGAGCCATCACCAGGGAGAGAGTAGAATAGCATCTTAAAGACTGTCTCCAAAGTGCTGAAGATATTTCCAGATTTATTTAAGGAAAATGTGAGACAAAGGTGGGTGGGTACAGGCAGGTGGGCAGTAAAAGTCAGGTGATCACTGTCTTGGAAACAAACTTGGGCAGGGGGCAGGGTGCTTGCTGGCTGAGGGTAGTCCTTACTGCTCCAGAGGATAGTTTCAGTTCCTATCACAGGATCTTTGCCCATGAGGTCTTTTGCCTGAGTTAAGAGGCAAGCTGAAAAGAAGAACTTAACCATTTAGAAAGCTTGAGGTTAAAATGGAGGTAGTAGAAGTTCTTTTTCACTAAGATTTACAATATTTTTATTCCATTTCTCAATCTTAGTTCCTAGTGTTATTTAAGATTTTTTATTTATTCATTTGCGAGAAGGAGGCAGAGAGACAACACTAACAGGAGGGAGGGGCAGAGACAGAGGGAGAAGGAGAAGCAGACTTCTGGCTAAACAGGGAGCCCAACAAGGGGCTGGATCCCAGGACCTTGAGATCATGACCTGAGCTGACGACAGACACTTAACACACTGAGCCGCCCAGGTGTTCCCCACTAGTGTTGTTTTTATTAGTACTATATTTAAGTCAATTCAATGCTCACTCCAATTTATTCTAAGCTTCCATATAACTGAAGTCTCTATTTTGATTTCTCACTTGCCTAGATTTTATCATTTCATCAGAAATAATTTTTCTTCTTTCTGTCTTTTTTTTTTAAAGGAAGGGTCATAGATTACCAGAGTCCCTGAGTTATTTTTGTTTTGAAGCTTGGAAAATTTTTTTTATTCTTGAAAGCATAGTCATTTAACTGTGGTTGGCTTTGCGTCCATCAGCTGTTTCAGTGTGTCCTGAAACATGGTATATCCTGTCAGTCTATAATTATCTTGTTTCTTAAATTTCATTAAAAATTTCCACTAATATTTTAAATGATTTGTTCTCTTGTTCTCTTTGTAGAACTTGATACTTATTTTCATTTTCTAATGCAGCTTTAACAAAGTACCACACAAACTGAGTAGCTTCAAACAACAGAAATGTATTCTCTTACAGTTCCAGAAGATACTAGTTCAAAAGCAGGACTTCAGCAGTGTTGATTCTCCCTGAGGGCTGTGATGGAGAATCTGTCCTATGCCCCTCTCCTAGCTTCTGGTGAAGCCTTGCAATCCTTGAAGTTCATTGATTTGTAGAAGCATCACTCAAATCTCTGCTTTGGTGTTCCCTTGGCTATCTTTCCCCGTATGTTTCTGTGTCATCACATGATCTTCTCTTCTTAACATCTCTGTATTCTCTTATGAGGACACTAGTCATATGGGATTAGGGTCCACCTATTAGGTATGGCTTCATCTTAACTTCATTATATTCGCAAAGACCCAATTTACAAATAAGTTCACAATCACAGGGACTGGGAGTTAGGACGTCAATCTTTTTTGGGGAAGGGACACAGTCCAACTCATAACACTACTTCAGAGATTTTGTTTTTAGAATACAATAACTTCCCGTTTTATATCTATTATTTGTTTCTCATTAGCTTTTTCCCCTTTCTTATCTACCGTGATTATCTTAAGTATTCTGTCCTGAATTTCATTTTCAATTATATTTATTCTTTCTTGCCACTTCTAATTTATTCATTAGTTTTTAAATGGTATTATTTTAATTTGGTTCTTACTCACTTCCTTACCTTTACCATATCTCTTTATATTTGATTTTGCAGTTTTATTGGCTAGATTTTGAGAGGTTTAATTTATTGTTTATTGCTTTTAAGTAATCTTATTAATGTATTCTATTGGATAAGGCACTTGGGAATGATCCTTGGGCCATGTTTTCTACGAAAGTAAGATATTAATCTTTTAAACTACATTTTCATGCTGCAATTTCTTGGGTATTTTCAGGTTAACACCTTGCTCCTTTTTGCATTACTCCTCCTTAAGAGCTGCTTGACTGCCAGTTGGAGAGAATTCTCCCCAGCCCTCCTGTCACCATTACCTGAGTCTTGTCTTACCCTATAGCTATAGCTAGAAGGCCCAGGTGTTGCATTCCATCCCCTTCTCTCTAGCCTGTGGGCATGGTGGGGGAAGACAAAGCTCTGCTGGGGTTGTGTACAGTCTTTCTTAGAGGAACTGGTTTGTGTTCCTTTTTCTTAAATTTTGTTTTTGTCTTGTGCCTGGGACTGTTCCACTTCATGAAGCATAGGATAATATCTTCTAGATGGTTCTCCCAATTCAGCCTGGAGTCCCATAGCCTATGTTTCTGCACAAGTAGGTCAATGTTACTGTTCACTTTTAATTTCTCCTCACTACCAGACTATTTCCTCAGTGTTACCTTGAGCTCAAAAGAGACAAAAAGGATACCATTCTTGTATTCCTTGCTAATTTTGGGAGTATTAGGGGACATTCTCAGGACTTTTATTATCCTCTGGGAATAAGATAGAAGCCAGTCTTCTTCTTTTTTTTTTTTTTTTTTTTTTTTTTTTTTTGCTTTTCAGAGATTATGACATTCGATTTCCTTGTTTGGTTGTGGCAGATTTTTTTTTTTTCTGATGTATTTTCCCTTGATTTTGTTGTTCATGAGAAGAGGGGAAAAATCTGTGAACTGGTTTACTCTATCTGTTCTTCAGTGTGCATCTTGAGTATTTCTGTTTTGCCGTGACACCAGCTGGTGATTTTTCCACTAATAAAAAGACAAGATCCTCAGATATTTTTGTAACAGCATTAACTTTTCCCACACTTCCTGCCAGTGCTAATACTCTGAAGTCTAATTTAGAATATGGCATCGAGATGTCAGCTTACGTTATGATTGGAAGGCCAGGTCGCTGGCGCTTTTTTTTCCCCCTCCAAAATCAAGGGCTTTAGATGTGAAATAATAATTAGTAAAATACATTTTTCACTTATTTTCTTTTGTTCAGCAGTCAAACTAAATGTCACCAAAGGTTACATTTTAGATCTTGCTGGTTTTAAAACTCTGGTAACTATTAGTCCATTGAAAGTGAAAGAAGGTCTCAAAATGTGTTTTCTCTGCCAATTCCGCCTCAGTCCTCACACTTGCAGTAACCTCGTTATTATTCCAAATTGAAGGATTTGAGGTCATGCTGAGAGGTTCACAAACTAGTCAAACGAGTCCCTGTCCTCATCATCTCAGATATTTATCATTTACTTTTCAGGGCTCAGAAGACTAATTAATAAATCAAAGAAATCATTATAGAACAGTTCGGGGTGTTTGGGCTTCTTCCTCCTGGGAAATAAGTCTTGCATTTTCAAAAGCATATTTGTTTCCATTATGTAAGACAAATACTTTGTTGAATACAAATGCTTGTGATATAATGGATAGCCTGAAGCCAAACCAAGATTTAGCCAGATCCCCATTAGAATGGTTTAGAAAACAAGCCAGTACATGCCTTTTTGTTTTTTTTCTCCTGTCATTGTCTTAAGATAGTCTTTAGTTTCCTATACCTCCAGCAGACGAAGAAGATTCTAACTGAGCCTGAGTTTCCAAAACCATCCTTAGGAACTTTGGGGCATCAGATGGGAGCTGGTTAATGGACCACTGGGTGTCACTATTGTCTTTTCTTACCCTAGCAGAACCCAAATTGAGCTGTCTAGTCCTTATCAAATACTTTTTGACTTTGCTGGAATATAGGATGTTAGACTTTCTGTCCGGGCTGGGGAGGACCATCTAGTCCAACCAGCTTACTTCACAGATAGAAAGATAGAATCATGGAGAAGGGAAAGCTGGTTCTCTCACCCCAGGCTTCCCAAACTATCTCAAGCATAAATGTCCACAGGGCCAAGCAGATGAAAGAGTCAAGTGGGCTCCCATTTGTCTGAACAAATACTAGGCTCTCTTCTTCCCCATAAAAATAAGCTGTTTTCCATTTTTCTTGACCAGTCCATTTGGTGTGTCTCTTGTTTCACCAATACTGATACAGAGAAAATTTCTTCTGTTTTTAAACAACAGCAACTAGACCACAAAAGCATGATGAAAGTCCTTGGCTACATGTCAGGGAAACAATGAGAATGATAGGGGCCAGCTGTATTACATGCCAGCAAGGTGATGGAGTTCTAGCATAGATGGATTTTCAGATTTTTTCAAGAGAAATGGGAAATCTGGGTTTTATGTGGATTCTTCCCATTTTCATAAAGTTGCTCAAACTTACAAACAAACCCTCATTTGTGAAATAGATATGGGATTTCTAACTTAATAAGCTATAAGCATGATACTAAACCTCGAAAGTTTTCTTCTCAGATTTGTATTTTTTTTGCCTGAATTTTCTAGTTTGGGTGAACTGATTGGCTCCAACATGATGAAGGAAGGTTCCTTAGGAGATATACAGGGCTTATGTGTATTTCTTTCACTCACATGTGGATTTTAAGAAATTGTCACTTTTTTATTCCAAGGAAAAGAAAATATTTTGTGTGGCTATTTGAGGGATGGTATAGATCAGAAAGGTTACATAGTTAGGCCTCACTTGATCTAAGAGAGGTTGGGGAAAATTGATTATTATTAAAATATCAGCATTCAGTAATTTTCTGTCATGAATGTGGTAGAGCCAGAGACTTGAGAGGGAAAGCATCTAGACATCTCTACAATCCTGGGAATTTGCTTCTTTTGTAGACAGGAGAGTTGAGAGGATGAGAGAGCAGTTCTCAGACTCATGGACAAGGTACATCAAGAAGGTGAAGCACAGATGGGACTGTGTCCTACCCAAGATCACATGGCTGGTGGCAGAGGACTCCTGATTCCACCTCTCCTCAATCTTTTTTTTTTTTTTAAGATTTTATTTATTTATTCATGAGAGACAGAGAGAGAAAGAGAGAGAGAGAGAGAGAGACAGAGAGACAGAGACACAGGCAGAGGGAGAAACAGGCTCCATGCAGGGAGCCTGACACGGGACTCGATCCTGTGTCTCCAAGATCACGCCCTGGGTTGAAGGCAGTGCTAAATCACTGAGCCTCTCCCCCCGCCCCCAGTCCCCCGGGCTGCCCCACCTCTCCGCAATCTTAATCTGGGATTTCCACCGGGGGGTTGATGAGAAAAAGCACATGTCCAGGCATTGGATAGTACAGTGTTACATGCAAATCATTCACAAGTATTCAGAAGGCAAAATAGAATGGTTTCTGCAAGAGAGAGCCTGTTTATATCTAGGTAGGATATTTATAATTTATATCTAGGAAGGAATAGACTTGAACAAAGGCACAGGAAACTGAATTGTTCATGCTTTCCAAATTCAAACTTTAAAAAAATTTGATTTTAGTGTTCACCACCTGTATTTCTCTGGCATCTTGTTTTTTAATAAGTTTTGCTGGAGTCAGCAAAAGAGAAAAACACTGCATTATAATCTGGAAAAATAAAGTGAATGATTAAAGAGAATGTAAGGACTATTCATGGACTTAATCTGCAGCAAGAAAGACTTAGGTTAGATGTACTGGAGAATTTGACAAGAAGAATTTTTTTAAGATTATAATGTATTCTTAGCAGAGATTATATAATCATTTAAAATCCTATTGTAGCTTATCAGTTCAAGCAAACAATCTCTACTATTAGAATTAGCTGTATGATCATCTTGATGATCTCTTCTAAAAACTTCTTACATTTTTATTGTCACTTCCTGAGTTTGATGCACAAGTCACTTCATAATGTGATTTAAGGTGATTTTTCTTATCTGGACGTAATCTAATTTTTTTTAATATTGAAAACATCAGAAAACATGATCTTTATCAAGTAAGATTAGGAAGTGTACAATGACATACCTTTCTTGTGGAGAATCACTAAGCACATATGAAGGGCTCTGAGAAATCCCAAAATTAAGAAAACTGTATAAATCACTCAATAGAACATGCTTGGAGAGACTTGAACAAGCTACTCCCCAATCACCTTACCTCCTGTCGGTTCATACAGGTTGTGTTCCAGCCCTATTGAGCTTTTCCTCAGAAAAATAACAATTGACCCTTGAACCACATGGGTTTGAATGATGCAGGTTCACTTACATGTGAATTTTTTTCTGTAAATACAGTACAGTACTATATGACTTTCTTAACATTTTCTTTTTTTCTAGCTCTATTATGAGAACACAGTATTTAGTACAACATACAAACTATTTTTAGTTGAGTGTGAGTGGTAAGGCTTCTGGTAAAGAATAGGCTACTAGTAGTTATGTGACTATTTCCAAACAGTTGTGCATATCTTCAGGCTACACTTAAGAATGAAGTCAAGACTCTTCTATTTGCCTCTTTGACCTTCTACTAACATTGCTTTACTGGATCCCCATCCAAGCCATGCACATCTGTCACCTGCATTAGTACTCTGGTGTCAACCCTTCTATTCCTGAGCCACTCATTGTCCACACAGCTTCCTACCATGCTCCCACCACTCTGGCCTCAGTTCAGGTCTTTGAGTGCTACACAATTTTTCCCACTGTTGCCTCTGCTGGGAGAGCACCTTTTCCCATTCCTTTCCGTCAGTTTTCCACTCAGATACCTCCTACTCAGAGGGGCCTGCTGTCTTAGCATGGCATCCCTTCATAGCACCCTGAGACAGGAAGCAAACAGCAGCAGGTCCAGGGATTATGGTTGGGAAAGTAGGGCAGTGACACAGGGAAGGGGAGGCAGCCAACAGAGGGCATCAGCTACCATGGTGAGCTGCCAAGCTTAACCCACAGGGAAGCTTCAGGAAAGCATGAAATGTGCCTCTCAGAGTTAGTGCCCTTGAGGAATCTGGACCCTCCCACTTCTCAGCCACAGTAAGGGACCACTGGGTAGGAAAAAGGCGCTTCCAGCTTGCTACTTGTTATACAGACTGAGCATGGAAATACTGCAGTACTGGCATTTAGAAGCAGACTGAGCATGGAAATACTGCGTACTGGCATTTAGAAGCAGTCCTGAAGAGTAGTTTTCACACTTTAGTGTGTGTGCAAACCTTGGGGATCTTGTTAGGATATGGATTGATTCAGGAGTTCTATGAGGAGGCCCAAGATTCTGCCCGAGAAACTCCCAGGTGATGCCCCTGCTGATGTTCTGAGATGCTGTGGGCAGCAGACTCTGGAAGCACATTGCAAGAACAAGTCAGAGGCAGAACAGGACTTGACTCAGTGGGCCACCTCTTCCTCTGTGCCCATCCTCACGGAGGTGTCCTCAGGTTCTCTCAATTTATTTCCTTTGAGTGGCAAAGCACAGGCTGAAAGAGCAGTATCCGTAGTTTGGGGGACTTGTTTGTCACTGGTGTTCCTCACTAGAATGTCAGCTCTGTGAGCACTTCATCTGTCTTAATGAGTGTCGTTTCCCCAGGGACCACAATGCCCCGTGCACAGATCAGTGCTTGGTAAATATTTATGGAACGATTCAATAATTTTTTACAGGTGATATTCTCAGAAGCCTATTCTGGGGATATATTTACATGTAAAAAAAGGTAGGACCTCACCCCCAGAAAAAATTTTCCATGATTAACACAAATGATGCAGCAAATTCCAAGTATCCTTTCTGCAGGTTTTCCTACTCCTTTGGGAAACTGTAAAATTTCATTACTGAGATGCTCATGGTGCTCTACTACCTGTGGCAGATGTGACTGTTATCCCATCAGTCCCATACCTTTCTCCCATCAGTGGTCTCCCAGCCATGGGCACCCTAATCCTTCAACCTGGCCTCTTGCCCACTTAGTTGTCTTCCAGCCTTTTTTTTTTTTTTTCCCCTGAGCTCCTGCTGCAGCAGGTGCTGTGCGACAGAAGTGGGTGGAAGAGACCTGCCTCCAGAGGCATGTAACAGAGGGAACATGCCTCCATGGTGATTTCTTCTTTCTATTTGGCCTCACCATAAGGAACAGACTTCACTCTGCTCATATCTTGTTTATGTTGTTGCTGATGAAACTGGGATTCCCAGCATAGTATAGAATGATTATCCGGTACTTTTACTCCCTTTGTCATACCCTTACTAAATATGTATTGAGAGCCAGGTTCTCCTATATGTGCTGGATCACAAGAGTGAACAAGGCAGACTAGAGTCCATGCCCTAATGGATCTTTCTATCTAGTGGGGAGAAACAAGCAGTGATCAAGATAAGGGTGTAAAATATAAACTATACCTGTTAGAGGTAGAGATTATGGAGAAAAAGCAGGAATGGGAGGCCGGTACGGCAGGAGGAGAAATTTTACCTGTGCAGAGGGCCATGGGGACTGGAGGTTGACCTGCAGGGCCTGAGGTCTCTATGGTGGACAGGGATAAAAGCTATAGCCAGAAGAGGCCTCACAGTCACAGGGTAGAGTAGAGAAAAGGCAGCAAGTATTGGGTGGGAGAAATGGTTGAGGATCCTAGAAAAAAACACACAGAGTTTCTCTTAAGTGAGTATTTTTTTAATGGGCAAAACAATTCTATTGGGTCAACATTTAAAATATACAAAAGGATATCTAATTGTAAAATTAAAAGCCTCCCAGACTTATCCCCTAGGAATTTAGTTCCCCTTCTTAGAAGCAAACTTTTAAAAATAGTTTAATATATTCTTTCAAGGATATTTTACTCATATACATGCACATATATATGTGTGTATCTGTATGCATATCTATACAGATATTCATGTGTATATTATATATATATGTACACATAGGTATGTATCTATGTATACATTATAAATGTGTACCTGAATACTTACATCTATACATATATTGGGAAAAAAAGTTCAAGACTTTTCAAGGAGCTCTCACTTCATGAGAATTCTGCTGGTCGTTAAGTATGTTTGTACACTTAGACAAATCAAATAAGGCTTTAGTAGTTTGCCTATATATTTCAATTTTAGAGATACCATGATCAATTAGGCCACACTAAAGATCTGTGCAGGGCAAACCATTCATGTAGATACTTTAGCTTGGCTTCTCATTATGGTAACTATGCTCATCTTGTGATTAAATGCAGACTGTGGAGACTGAAAAACCTAGAAGCAAATCCTAGTTGGGTATGTGTATTAGCTTCCTGCTGCTGCTGTAACAAATTACCACAAACTTAGTGACTTAAAACACAGTTTTGTTACCTTATAATTATGGAGATGAGGAATCTGAAATGGTTTTCAGTGGGTTGAAATCCAGGTGTCAGCAGGGCTGTGCTACCTCCAGAGGCTCTGAAGAAAAATCCATTTCCTTGTCTTCTCCACCTTCTAGAGATCACCTGCATTCCAAGGCCACTTCCTTATCTTCAAAGCCCCCAATGCAGCATTTTCAAACCTCTTTCTCTGACCTCTTCTTCCATTATCACATCTCCTCTGTGATTCTGACTCTTCTCCATCTCTTTTATAAGGACCCTTGTGATTACATTTGGTCCATCCAGATAATCCAGGATAATCACCCCATCTCAAAATCCTTAACACATCTCCAAGGTCCCTTTAGCTATGTAAAATAACATATCCACAGGTTCTGTGGATTAGGATGGAGACATCTTTGGGGGGAGGGTGTCACTATTTTGCTTATCACAGGTAGTTCTAGGAGTTAATTTCTGGGAGTGTGTTTTCTTATCTACAAAATTTTCATAAAAAAGAATATTTGGAGGAATCAAATAAAACAATATGACTAATGCTTTGGCTCATAACCAGGACTAACAACATCTTATGTAGCTCTGGTTTATTAGCTGTGTGATCTTCATGACACCATTTACCTCTTGCAGTCCCAGTGTCCTCTTCTATAATGTAGGAAAAAGAATATCGGCCATCAAGTTTTATTCATATGAATATCTGTTTAATCCAGTGTAGTTCATTAAGGGACCATCAATTTCTTTGAATCACAGTGATGATATCTTTGTCATAAATCAAGTGGCCAAAACATGTGGGTCTCTTTAAGAATTCTCTTTTTCTTTGATTTGTTTGTATATTCTTGTGCCAATTCAACATTGTTTTAATTACTAAAGTTGAAATAAATCTTGGTACCTTGTAGTGTAAGTTTTTCAACTTTGTTTTTTTTTTCTTTGAGTTTAGCTTGGACTTTTGCATTTTCATATATATATGTACATTATATATATGTATACATTATATATATAATCTGTTCATATATAGAATAGAATCTGTTGGTCAATTTTCAAAAAAAATTGTTGGCATTTTGATAGGGATTACATTTAATCTATAGATAAGTTGGGGGGAAGTATCATCTTTATACATAAGCTTGCAATCTATGAACATGCTACATCCTCCTATTTACATCTTTTGAAGTTTTATAGTAATACAGTAATATATATTACTTAGTAATATTTATAGTTTTCTCTGTAGAAGATTTGCATATGTTCTTAAAGTTTCCTTCTAGAAAATATTTTCTGATGTTTTTATCAATATATATATTTATATATAATTATGTATTTACATTTTTCTTGTTTTTTTGCTTGTATGAAAAGTACAATTGAATTTTGTATATGATTTTGTATATTGACCTTGTATTCAGTGATCTTGCTAAATCCACTTCATAATTCTATTAGTGTATAGGTTCTTTTGTATTTCCCATATATACAACTATGATGTTTGACATAATTTTAGTTCTCCACTTCTAAACCCTATGCTATTTATTCTTTTTTATGCCTTATTCCATTAGTCAGGACTCCTTTACAATATTTAGTACAAGTGGTGATAGCTAGTATCTTTGTACCTTTCTATACAGCATGGAGATTCTTTCAGAGTTTTATCATTAATTAAGTTAGTAGATACAATACCAGATCAAGAAAGTTTCCTTTTACTCCTAGTTTGCTGAAGATTTTTAAAAATTATAAATGGGTATTGAATTTTATCCAAAGTTTTGCTCAGCTACTGAGTTGGTCAGTTCTTTTTTTTCTCTTAATGTGGCCATTATAACAATTGATTTTCAAATGTTAAACCAAAGTTACTTTCCTGGAATAAATATAACTTAGATATTATTTTCTATATCCTTCTATATGCTTATTGGTAAGTTTGATTTTGCTAATATTTGTTAAGATTTCTATGACTAAAAGCTTAAACATGAGACAGATTGGCCTTATGTTCTGGCATGACTTTATAAAACCACTTTAAAAATGTTTCCATTTTTCCATTTCCTGGTGCAATTTGTGTGGTATTATTTCTTCTTTAATGGTTATGAGAATTCCACCTGTGAGACTACCTGGGCTTGGAGTTTTATTAATCAGAGATATTACATGATGGATTAAATTTCTTTAATAGATATATGACTGTTCAATTTTTTTGTTAAGTGTGATTTTTAAGGGATATTTACATTTCAACTAAATTTTCAAATATATTGGCTAAAGTTTATTATAATATCCTTTTATCTCTTTTGAAATTAAATATAATTTAAAAGACAGTAAAATGTGCAAGTCTTAAGTCTACAACTCAATAAGTTTGATCTATGATTATATTTGTATGAGTCACTCAGATAAAGTTACAGATTACTTACTCCAGAAAGTTCCTTTATTATTTTTTTAAAGTATTTATTTTAGAGAGAGAGAGAGCAAGCACACAAGCAGGGGGAGAGGCAGAGGGTACGGGAGAGAATCTCTAGCAGACTTCCAGCTGAGTGTGGAGTCTGATGTGGGGCCCCATCTCATCACCCTGAGATCATGACCTGAGCCAAAATCAAGTTTTGGCTGCTTAACTGATTGAGCCACCTGGGTGCCCCTAGAAAGTTCCTTTATACTCCTTACCAATGTATACTCACATCCCCTACTCCCAAAGTAACCACTGTTCTGATATATTGCAATAGATTAGTTGCATCTATTCTTGGACTTCATATAAACAGAAACATACAGTATATATGTTGTTTTTGGTTTCTTTTGCTAATTGTAACGTTTTCAATAGTCACCTGTGTTATGTTTGTCTGTGGTGTTTAATTTTTATCGCATTATGATATTCCATTATAGTAATTCACCACAGTTTTTAATCCATTTTTGTGTTGATGGACAAATCATTTCTTATTTCAAGCTATTATGAGTAAAGTTACTACGATCCTGCTTATACAAGTATTTTTGTAGACATAGGCACTTATTTCTTTTTGGTATACATACAGGCATGGAATTGGTAGGCCATGGGGTAGGAAATATATGTAACATTATGAGAAACTACCAAGCAGTTTTCAAAAGTAGTTGAACCATTTTACATTCTACCAGTAATACACAATGGTTACAAGCTGCTGCACACTCCCTCCAGTGTTTGGTTTTGTCAAAGCCTTTTTAATTTTAGTCTTACTAGTCAGTCTATAATGGTATCTCTTAGTTGTTTTGATTTGAATTTACCTGTTGAGTTACACTGTTGAGTTACACTCTTTCTTGTATTTTTTGGCTTTTGAATACCTTCTATTGAAAGGTGACTTTTTAAGTCATTTGCTCATTTCTAAAAAGCTGGGCTATTTACCTTTTCTGAATGATTTATAAAAATTGTGGCACATTATTGATATGAATTTGTTGTCATATCTATATATCTCTTTCTAATAGTTTTTTCCTAGTTTGTGGCTTTACACTTGGTTGAAGATACCTTTTGATGGGCAGAAGATTTAAGTTTCTTTTCTTCCTTTTTTTTTCTTTATTTTTTGAAGTATAGATGGCATACAATGTTCTATTAGTTTCAGCTGTGCAATATAGTGATTTGACAATCCTAGGCATCGTGCAATGCTCACCATAACAAATGTAGTTACCATCTGTCACAACACAAAGTTATTGCAATATTATTGCCTATATTTCCTATGCTCTACTTTTCATCCCGATGATTTACTCATCTCATAACTGGAAGTTTGTACCTCTTAAATCCCCTTCATCTATACTGTTCATCCCTTCATTTTCTTCTGGCAACTGCCAGTTCATTCTCCCTATGTTTGAATATTAGTTGTTTGTTTGCTCATTTGTTTTGTTTTTTAGATTCCACATATAAGTGAAATCATGGTATGTATCTTTCTCTCTCTGACTTATTTCTCATTGCGTAATACCTCTAAGTCCATCCACTTTGATGCAAATGGCAAGATCTCATTCTTTTTTTATGGCTGAGTAATATTCTATTGTATATACATATACCACATCTTCTTTATCCGTTCATCTATCAGTAAACACTTAGATTGCTTCCATATATTGGCTACTATAAATAATGCTGCAGTAAACATAGGGTGCATATATTTTCAAATTAGTGGTTTTCTTTGGAAATAACCAGCTGTGAAATTATTAGGTCATATGGTAGTTCTATTTTTACACTTTCAGGAACCCCCATACTGTTTACTATAGTCACTGCACCAATTTACATTCCTACCAACAGTGCGTGAGGGTTCCTTTTACTCCACATCCTCATCAACATTTATTTTTTGTCTTTTGGATACTAGCCATTGTGACAGATGCAAGATGATACCTCATTGTAGTTTCGATTTATATATCCTTGATCATTAGTGCATCTTTTCATGTGTCCATTGGCCATCCATATGTCTTCTTTGGAAAAATGTCTATTTAGGTCTTCTGCCTATTTTTCTTTATTTCTTTCTTTTTTAAAAAATATTTTATTTATTGGAGATAGAGAGCGGGAACAGCAGCAGAGGGAGAGGGAGAAGCAGGCTCCCCACTGAGCAGGGAGGCCAATATCAGGCTAGATCCTAGGGTCCTGGGATTATGACCTGAGCCGAAGGCAGACATTTAATTGACTGAGTCACTCAGGTGCCCCTACTCTGCCCATTTTTAAATCAGATTATTATTATTATTGTTTTTCTTTTCATGTTGAGCTGTAGGAGTTCTTTACATATTTTGGAATATTAATCCCTGATTAGCTATATCATTGGCAAGTGTTTTCTTGCATTTAGGAGGCTGTCTTTTCATTTTGTTGATGATTTCTTTTGCTGTCCAAAAGCTGTTTAGTCTGATATAATCTCAATATTTTTGCTTTTATTTCCCTTATCTGAGGAGACATATCCAGAAAAATGTTGCAAAGGCCAATGTCTAGGAGATTAGTGCTTATGTTTCCTTGTAGGAATTTTAAAGGACCTTAGTTTTAATGAAGTCACTTTTTAAAAATAAGATTATAACTTCTGTTCTTTGTGTCTTGTTTAAGAAATTTTCTTCAGTAATTGAAGACATTCAAAGGTTTATTTTAGAACCTTTATAGGTGTCTTTAAATTCATAATCTACTTCAAATTAACTTTTTGTACAGTATGGAGTAGAGATTGAGGTTCTTTTCTTTCCTCAGATGTTTTGTTTTGTTTTAAAGATTTTATTTATTTATTCATGAGAGACACAGAGAAAGAGAGGAAGAAACACAGACAGAGGGAGAAGCAAGCTCCATGCAGGGAGCCCAATGTGGGACTGACTTGATCCCGGGTCTCCAGGATCAGGCCCTGGGCTGAAGGCGGCACTAAACCGCTGAGCCACCCCAGGTTACCCCAGATGTTTAACATCATTTATTGAATAGGCCTGCCTTTCTCAGCTGAATTGTTCTAGTAAAATAAAGCAACCATTTGTGTATAACTCTACTTCCTGACTCTATAGTGTGTCCCATTGATCTAGTTGTCTATTCTTGTTTCCAACACCACACTGTCATACTTTCTTAATTGGTATATAGCATTATAGAAGGTGTTGAAATTTAGTAGTGTATGTTTACATTTGTTTTTCCTTCAGGTTTTCATAGATAGGCTATGACCCAAATTTTAGTACTATCTTGTCAATTTCTGCAAATAAATCGGTGGGGGCCTTTTTGGATTTTGGTAGGGATTACATTAAATTTATGGATTAACTTTACGTACAAGGTAATTGATATTTTAATGAATCTTCCAATTTATGAACATGGAGTATATTTTTATTCAATGGATTTTTGAAGGTTAAACTAACCTTGCATTTCTGGAATAAAGCCTGTTTGGTCATGATGTATTGTCATTTTTCATATATTGCTCTATTTGACTTGCTGGTATGTTTTAGACATTTTATATCTCCATTATTTTTTTTTTTCTTATAAAAACTGTTGAATGTTGGTATCAGGATAACGTGGCCTCATAAAATGAATTGGGAATTGTTTCTTTTGTCTCTTTTCTCTGAAAGACTTTGTGTAAGATTGGTATTATTCGTGTATTTGAGTGTTCGGTAGAATTCACTACTGAAGCCATCTGGTCAATAATTTACTTTGTGGTAAGGTTTTAAATTACAGATTCTAATTATATAATATAGAAATATTTCATTTTTCCTTATTTTTCTGTGTCAGTTTTGGGAAGATGTGTTTTCAAGCAATTTGTTTATTATCTCACTGGACAAATTTATTAATTTAAAATTGTTCCTAACATTCTCTTGTTATTTTTTAATATCTGAGATGATGTTCCTTTTTCACTCCAGATAGTTATAGTTTATGTATTTTTTCTTGATTAGTCTTGTTAAAAAGTTCTTTGTTTTAGAAATTTCTCAACTAATTTTTTGCTTTGTTGATTTTCTGTTTCATTGATGCCTGCTCATTTCCACTCCCCATTTTATTTTTAGTTTTTTGAAAAGGAAGCTTAAATAATTGATTTCAAACATTTTTCAATATATACACTTAAAGCTATAAAACTTTCGCTGAACTCTGTTTTAGTTCCATTTCACAAATTTTGACATATTGAATTTTCACTGATTTTTCTTCAAATTATTTTCAAATTTTAAGTATTATTTCTTTAATTCATGGGGTGTTAGGAAATGTATTATGTAATTGTCAAGCATTGGGAGATTTTCTCATTGTCTTTATAATTGACATCTGGTTTAATTCAATTATGTGCAGATAACTTCTTTTTTTTTTAGTTTCACTGCCTTTAAACTTTTGAGACCTAATTACCAAGTAGCTATTTTGGAGGATGT
The DNA here is from genome assembly GCF_048164855.1 of Canis lupus baileyi. Lineage (NCBI taxonomy): Eukaryota > Metazoa > Chordata > Mammalia > Carnivora > Canidae > Canis > Canis lupus. Next base: position 53,984,325 of record NC_132841.1, read on the forward strand.
TCCATAGGCACTTGAAAAGATGGTGTATTCTGCAGTGACTGTCATATTTAATATATATGAAGTAGGTCAAATTGGTTAAGGGGTTGTGTAAAATCTTCTTTGCAAATACCAAATACTACTGGGTAATTTTGTTGATTACGCCATTCTATGATTTACTGAGAAATGTTGATGCCTCTAATTATAACTATAGATTTTTCTATAATCTATAGATTAGTTCTGTCAAATCTAACTTTAATTTTTGCTTCATGTATCCTGAAGTGATGCTGTTCATTGCATCACATTTGTAATAGTGTCCTCCATTAACTAACCATTTTGTTATTATGAAATGCCCTTTTATTTCTTATAATGTTTTTTTGTTTCAATGTCTACTTTTCCTGATATTTATACAGCCACATAAACAACTTTATGGTTCAAGTGTGTATGCTATATTTTTTCAAACTTTTTGCTTTCAATCTATTTGTGTACTTGTATGTGTGTGTCTCTTGTTAACAAAATATATTTGTGTTTATTTTTTTCTAGTCTGGAAAAATTGTGAGATTTTCTGACAAATCTATCTTATTATGAACCACTTTATGCCAATAGATGGAGTATTTGTCTATAAAAAATCCAATGTAATCATGGATATATTTGCTTTTGTATCTAGTGGCTCATTATTTTTTATTTGTCTCATCTTTATTTTCCGTATACTTCCCTTCTTTCTGATTAATCATTTATTTAATTTTTTAAAAGATTTATTTATTTATTTATTTATTTGAGAGAGAGAGAGAGAGAGAGAGGCAGAGACACAGGCAGAGGGAGAAGCAGGCTCCATGCAGGGAGCCTGACACGGGACTCGATCCCCAGTCTCCAGGACTATGCCCTGGACTGAAGGCAGCGCTAAACCGCTGAGCCACCCGGACTGCCTCATTTATTTTTTAATCATTCCGGGTTAAGTTATAATATCTCGGTTTGCTGTTGTTGTTTTTAATGGTCACTTTAGTAAGCATTTGGTACTTTGGCTTTCTCAGCCTCAGACTAATGTCATTTGGGGACAGAGAAGTTTTTGTTGTGGAGGCTACTCTATGCATCATAGGCTGTTTAGCAGCATCCCTGGTTTTTTCCCACTAGAGACAGTGGCAATCCCCACTCCCCATCCCCCTCATTCCCCACCCCTCTCCTCCCTGCAACCCTACCACCAACCTCCAGCCCCAGTTAAGGCAATCAATAGATTTTTCCCTTTGTGGGAAAAATTACCAAAGGTGAGAATCATGGCTCTAGTGATTACTATATGCATCTTCAATTTATTACCCCAACTTATCAAGCTAATTGTATTAGCATTTTACTATCCCATGAGCAATGTAAAAACTTTCAAAGAACATAATTCCATTTATTCTCTCTAAAAATATCCTATATTTTATTTCTATATGTATTATGAACACTTCAATGTATTGTTCTTAGTGTGCTTTTTAATAACCAATAATCTTCTTTAACTTTTAAAAATATTCTTTTAATTTATGCACATATTCGATGTTTTTGGTGTTCATTTCTTCCTGCAGGGAAAAGCTGATGGCATACTGTCTCAACTTTTGTTTGTTTAAAAATGTCTTTAGATAGACTTCATTTTTTGAATGCTAAATTTTTTTAGCAATTTAATAATATCATTTCTATTATCTTTTATCTTCCATTGTTTTCTGATACATTAGCTATCATTTTTATCATTGTTTTCCTGACTATAATCTACTTATTTCCTTTGTCTTCATTCAAGAATTTATTTTATGTTTATATTTTTGTAAGTTGAAAGTTATTCCTTTTTTTTTTTTTTTTTTTTTTTTTGGTTTTTAACCAGTTTGACATGATAACCTGGGTGAAATAATGGATAATTGGATAATTTTTTCTCTGCTGCATCCATTCTGCTCTAGGTCCATTAAATAAATTCTTGATTTCATAGTTTGTATTTTATCAGTTTTAGAATTTCTACTTGGTACTATTTTAGAGATTTTTTTTTCTCTTAAAATGCTCATTCTTTGTATCCACTTTATCATTTCCTTTCCTTCTAATGTATTTTAATAGATATTTTAAGGTCTTTACTAATTCCAATATCTGAGCCATTTGTGAATCTGATTTTACTGACAGCTTTTTTCTGTTAATTAGGAGTCCTCTCATACCATTTCTTCATTTGTCTCGTAACTTTTTATTGCATATCAAAAATTGTGTAAAGAAAAAGTAGCCACTGGAGTAGATACTATACTCTATAAAAGAGGGCAGGTACTTTCCTCTGTCAGTAAATTAGGGAGAGGAGTCATCTTTATATCCAATCAGGATTTGAACTGATTTGTGGCTAGGTTACAGCTTTAGTTAGGTTCACTACACCTGTGTTTTCAAATGTCTTTAGAATTAACTTGTTCTGTTCTTGTTTATACTACAAGCCACTCCCCCTAGTAGGAGTTTGGGATCTAAGCACTGGAAGACTACAGAATGTTCTCTCTGCTTTCCAATTCAGCTTCCATGCCACTTCCACACATTCGCCAACAGTTCCATGGAGGAAATTTGGTAGGTAACACTAAACTGATATCTGCTCATCTAGAAAGACCTCATACTCCTCTTTAATTTCTGTAGACAACTGTGTGTCTGTAATTCTCTAATATCTTAAATATGATGGGAGGGGATGGGAATTCAGTTACCTTTCTAATTTATATGATGAGAATAATCATACCTTAAGGACTTCTATATCTTATCTGAAAGCTGGAAGTTATTCTCTTATATATCTCTAAAATCTAGATGTCTAAATGACATCTTTTTAAATTCTTCAATTTTTTTTGTAACCCGTCTTGCTAGATATTTATTAATTTTGTTAATCTCTTCAGAAAAGCAAATTTTTCTTTTTGTGTTTGCTATTTAATAAATGTTTCTGCACTTTAATATTTGCTGTCCTTTTTCTAGCTTTTTAGGAGATAGTTATATAACTTTTCATTTCTTTCTAAAATGTTTGTTTGACTTCAAATTTCTCCGTAAGCATGACTTCAGCTGTGTTCCATGAATTCTGATATCTATGTTTTCATAATTAGTTGAGAATATTTTCTAATTTGCCTTTGTAATTTCTTTTCTGATTCATGGATTATCTAGAAAACACTTGCTTAACTAAAAAATCCTCAAATATTTATATAGTATCTGTTGGTTACTAATTACAACCTAATTCCACTGTGGTCAGAAGTCACATCCTTGGTTTATTGCCCCCCCCCCTTAAGACAGATTTTTTAAAAAAAGATTTTATTTGAAAGAGAGAGAGAGAGAGAGAGGAAGCATGATCAAGAGGGAGGAGCAGCGAGAAAGGGAGAAGCAGGCTCCCTGCTGAGCAAGGAGCCCCACATGAACTCAATCCCAGGACCCTGTGATCATGACCTGAGCCAAAGGCAGACACTTAATTGACTGAGCCACCCAGGCACCCCTTATGGCCCATTTTGATAAAGATATAATGTATGTTTGAAAAGACTGTGTATTCTGTAGTTGTTTGTCATAGTGTTCTATATATAAGTCAATTGAGTCAACTTAGTTTATTGGGTTGTTCAAAAATGTATGTTATTTTTTATTTTTCTGTTCTATCAATTACTTAGACATGTGAGTTGTTTTTAAGCTATAAATTTTTAAAATAGTTTTGTATATTTTGTATATTTTATATTTTAGTATATTTTTGTTTCTCCTTTTAGTTTGGTATGTTTGTGACTTATATATTTTGAACCTATATTATTAGATGTATATATATTTACATTCCAGTCAAATTGATCATTTGTTATTACAAGCTATGCCTCTATTAATAGTACTTTTTTTCTTAAAATATTCTTATTTTATATTAGTATACTTATACCAGCCTTATTTTGATTAGTATTTGCAAGTTTTGTAGTCTTTTACTTTCATTCATTCTGTCTTTCATATTTCAGGTATTTCTCTTGGAAGCAATGTATGGTAGAGTTATATTCTTTATTTCCCAATTTAACCATGTTTATTTTTATTGAATATTTATGCCACTTATATTTCATGTAATTGATGATATATTTGGTTTTAAATCTATATTTTACTGTTTTTTATTTGCCCCCACCTACTTTTTTTCTGCAATTGTTGCCTTCTTTTATTTTTTTTATTTTTTAAAGGCCTTAATTTTTTTAAAATTTTTTAATTTTTTTATTTATTTATGATAGTCACAGAGAGAGAGAGAGAGGCAGAGACATAAGCAGAGGGAGAAGCAGGCTCCATGCACTGGGAGCCCGACGTGGGATTCGATCCCGGGTCTTCAGGATCGCGCCCTGGGCCAAAGGCAGGCGCCAAACAGCTGCGCCACCCAGGGATCCCTGTTGCCTTCTTTTAAATTAGTAAATGCTTACATTTTTCTCTTTTCCTTCTATTTTCTTACTAACTATAAATTCTTTGTTTCATTTTAGATTTTATCTTAAATTTTACTTTTACCTCTTCTACAGTATATAAAGCTTAAAAATATTAACTCCATTTACTATTCTCCTACCTTTTGTGTTATTATTGTCACATATTAAAATTAGGTATAAACAACCTTCAAGAATACTTGTATATATAAAATTATTCCCACAAATTTTATTGAAAATTCAATATTCATTTAGATTTTTCCAAGTATTACCCTCTCTTTTGCTAGTATTCTTCTACCAAGGATCATCTTCCCTCTGCCTAAAGAACTTCCTTTAGCATTTCTCTAATGGCACTGTGCTAGTGACATACTATTTCACTTTCAGAAAGGGTAATCTAGAAACACTTTTATTTTCTTTTAAATGCTGGCTTTCTTGGTAACCCTATGTTAATTTATTTTGGTCTTCCCAACTCAGTGAGACAGAACCTCTTGATTCACATTTTCTGACTTACCTGTATTCTTTTCTCTAAAAATTGGCAAGGGTCATTTGAAGAGGGAAAAAGAAAAAACAAATATAAGGGCTTTCTCAATAGATTTTCTTTCTCATCAATATCTTGATGAATTGAATCCTGCCTGATTTAATTGCTCTCTGATGAATATAAATAGTTGCGTTTTTTCCCTTTTTTAGATTTTATAGTTGTTTTAAATAAGAGGTTGAGTCTGAATCAAACTTCTTTGTCATAGAAGTAGAACCTGGAAGTTCTTGTTTGGTTTTTATTAAAATATATGGATTAAAAGGAAGTCCGTTCTCATGCATATGATGACGTTTTAGATGTTTTCTGTCAGATCCTGCAAAGCCTGTTGAGTCTCATTTCTATAGATTAAATGGCTAAAATTCTTCATCTCATAAAACTCTTTATTACATAATCTCCAGACCCCTCACCACTCTGGTTCCCCATTTTTAAATGGAAAGCACAAAGATTTTGACTTCTGGTCTTAGAGTTAAAAAAGGTTACTTTCAAATCCTAGATCTGTTTCATTAATTGCTTGACTATGAACAAGTTAATTTGAACCTTTAATATTTTATTTGCAAGAGAGAGAATATTACCCAACTTGCAGAGTCCTTGTGAATGAAAAGAACACCTGGATTATAGTACGCACTCAATAAAAAAAATAGCTGCTGCAATTGCTTTCTTACTGGTATACTTACTGTCTCCTTGAGAGAGCATATATGTAGGATAAATTTCTTCATGTTTTCTTTTTTCTGAATTTGCTGAAAAGATTTGCTGAAATCTTCTGTGCACCTGTTTTTTTTTTTTTTTTAAACATGGGCCTGGTTTAGTTAGCCAATTCCATAAAAACTACATGATCATCTTCAAAGAAGGCATAAATATGAAGATATGTTGTGCCTCCTTCTTAGTACCTCCTTTATCTTGTCTGAACTGACACAAGTGGGGGCAAAGATGTTTCTGAAATAATTAATTTAACTGCAGGATACCATTTAAACAGTAAAGTGTTCACCCCTCCTTTCCAGAATGATCCTTTATCAGGATTTCACTTGGCTTCCCTCTATTTTTCAAAGAAAATTAATAAATGTTTTGGATGCAATCTTAAACCAAGGTCAGCAGCAGCTGCTGTGCACTTGTTTGAAATGTCTATTTTCTTCCACTCATTTCTGACCCTTCTGAATCCCGTTATCAGTGCCTGCACATTTTTGGTAACTGATTGTCATTACATTGTAAGGCTGCTGCTTGGATGATTGCTCCTCATCCAGAGATGTCAGCCAGCTGAAACATACCAAGAGAAAACAAAGGACATTCCTGACTTGGGGAAAAATGGAGCAGGACAAATTTACATGTGTTTGACATTTATATTCTTTTGAGTAGCTTTTCCTCTGAAAATTCCCTGAACTTACTACTTCAAGTAGAAGAATGGAATCTAAATGCAAGAGATTAAAGAAAGCCTACTTTGAAGATGGAGAATAGGATAAAAAATTAGAGGTCCTCAATTTTCTGGTTATGGAAAAGGATAGAATTATAAAATTAACAAGGTCACAGCAATGATAGTCTTTGATGTGCTGGGGAATAATTCTATAAAGTCACAATACATCTATAGGCTTATTATACCAGTGCTTCCTAAGAGCCTTTTTCTATGTTTTCTTTGCACCAGAATGCTAGCACAGGTGTTTTTTTGCATTATTGATCACATGTAAATGGAATGCCTTGAAGGAATGTTACTTTAAATATGGGGGTCTCTGTGTTGGAACAATAGCGGTTTATTTGTATGCTGAGCTTCTGATCTCAAATTGTAGGATTTCACAAGACTGTCTGATAAGTCCAAGTGATTAAACTCCAGAGGCAGCACTGGTGCCCTGCCCTCAAACTTCGTTTTACTTTCTAACAAACACAAAGCTCATCAGTTGGTGCATGCCCTGGAGAGTGAGATGAGCAGAAACTAATTTTCTAATAAAGAGTTGGTCAAAGAAGATGAACATTTTATGTTAATGCGTCGCACACAACTTTGAGGATCAGAGGTTATTTCTGTATATGTGAAACCACTGAGACCTTCTTCCATTACCTAAGACTCTCAATACTTAAGAATTCAATACTTGAATTGATGCTAAAGCACTTAGCTTCTAAGTTTTCAAGCAGTCAAAACCTTTTTTCATGTAAGTTTTCTGTGGGAGCCCAATACATAAAAAGCAGTTTAAAAAATGAAATTCTGGTTGATGCAAGATATAACATGAAGTCTGTCCTTTGTCCTCCCCTTCACCATGATGAAGTCCCTGCTGCATTTCACCAGAAGCCCAGGTCCTGCGGGAAACAGTTTGCAAAATGCTAAACAGACAAAGGAAATATTTGCATTATTAGAGGCGGATTGCATTGGCTAGACATGACCTCTATAGGTCCATTTAAGTAACACTGTTATTAAGAGATACGTTCTTTTCTGGTTGTCTATCCTTTCACAAAATTTATTTTTTTCAGAAAGATTTGAACATTCTTGAATTTCTTATTATCATATCATATAGCCCCAAAACATTTTAAGAGTGTGAAAGAGATTGCTATGGATCATATGAACATTTTTCTGTTTTCTCATCTCTCCAGATATCTTAGTGTGATTTCTCTCTTAATCTATCCACCCATATGCAGGCATCACTAAGGGGCATATTTGGCCCCTTACAAATTTCAGTGAATTTTAATCTGGGTTTCATGCAATACAAAAGATATAGCTGAGTATTATAAAATCTGTATTTACAAATTGAAGTGAAAACCAAATGAAATATATGGCATATTGGTACAGGGCTGCAAGGAAGATGAGGATCCCTTGAGAACCACAAAATTATGCATGTAGCTGGAATTTGAGAGAAATCTTTAGATGTGGGCCTAATGCATCCTAGTCAGGAGTTTTCAAGTTTGAAATGACTCAGACATTGGTGTAAGCAAAAGCAATGTTTTGATTCACGTAACTGAAAGGTCTGGGAGTAGGGCAATCTTCAAGGTTCATGTAATATCATCCAGTTTCTGTCACCGTTACTTTCTGTGTGATTTTTCTCTGAGCTAGCCTCAATTTTTTCTTCTTCACATTGGGTTCCTTCAGACATCAGATACAGGGCAAGTTGTAGAGAAGCAATATTGCTGCAACGGTGTCAGGCTTAAACCAACCCCATTTAGCAACTGCAAGAAATAAGGAGACCATTTCTTTTACTAGCATCAGATTACAAAATCCAAGGGAAGATTTTCTTGGCCAGTTTGGGTCACATTCCCATCTGTGGGCCCATCAGTGGTCAGAAAGCCTGACAGTATTATTTTTAGTCCTGTATCAGTATCAGAATATTCTTAGCATTTACCTCAATGCCCCCAAGACTCTAGTCGGTTGAATCCATTCTGGCTGAATGGTACTTTACCATGTTACTTTTCTGAAATAATAGTTGCATTTTTGTGGAACACACCAGAGTTTTCACCCGAAGATTCTTTTTTTTTTTTTTCACCCGAAGATTCTGACAATAAAGTCATCGTGGCTACTTGGGATGGATGTGACTTTACCAGGTAGAATAGGAAGCAGAAATGAAAGCAAAACCAAATAAAGTCTGAATGGGATGAAACAACAAACAAAAGTCTTCTCAACTTGGACACTGCCCTTCTTGTGCTCATGACAGACATTAGTAATCAAGTGTACTCTATTTCTGGTAAGCTCAGATCTGGTCTCAGACTCTTCTCAAAAAAGCCCTCTAGGAACTCAATATTGAAATGCAAAATAAACTTGTTTAGCATCCATGACAGAACCTCAGTCTCCATACTTCATCGTTCTATTTTGGTTTTATTTATTTAAGTTACCTCTACACCCCATGTGGGACTGAACTCATGACCCCAAAGTCAGAGGCACATACTCTTCTGACTGAGCCAGCCAGGTGCTATCATTCTATTTTGTTCTCTAGCATTCAGAAACTTGAGGGCATATTGAAAGTTCTAAAAAGGTGAAATTAAATTTCCTAGTGGGGTCTGTATGTTGGAATCAGAGGATAGTGCTCTGGTTGTTTTGTCTCATTTAAAAGAGGCAATTGATTATCGGAAGACATTTATGATGATAAGACAATAAAGAAAAACTCTGGGTGTTTTATTTCTGTTAGCCTTCATTTAACGCTTATCCCTACAGTACTGTTACTGGATGCCTGGCAGATTTTTATTGATGTTGAGCCATCTACCCTTCACGCTGTTTACTATCCACATTAACATGACTCTACTGTTATACTGTCTTCATCAATACAACTTTTTTCAGAAAATGCTTGCCCAAGAAGATACATATAGCAAATCATTTTATTTAAAAATATTTTTATTTATTTATTTGACAAAGAGAGAGGGAGTACAAGCAGGGGGAGCAGCAGGCAGAGGAAGAGGGAGAAACAGTCTCTCTGCTGAGCAGGGAGCCTGATGTGGGGCTCGATCCCAGACCCTGGGATCATGACCTGAGCCAAAGGCAGGCACTTAACCAGCTGAGCCACCCAGGCAACCCCACGAATAATTTTATATTGCATTCTGAAGACCCATAACTCTCCAACAGAAAATCATATTAAACATGTTTCTACTCTAGGATCCTTTGAATATCCCTTCAAAATTCTCTCTATACTGTGTCTACCAGTCTCAAACTACTGTATCATGATTACCCAATCCTAACCAAGCCCACCACATTAAGCACAAAGATGTGCTTAAAAGTAGACTTCAAATAACATAAATGTTCCTACTTTGCCCTTCCCAATTTGTGAGGATATGAAGACTCTTTCAAGGAAGTGTTCTTTCTTCTCACAGAAGAAATTCAGTTTTGTCTGAGGTTGTTTGGGTGATATTTTGGGGAAGCCACTATACGACAGTGTCAGCAGCTACTGAACTATATAAATTTAAGTTCAGGTGAATACAACCAACACTTATTGGATGATTTGTATGTGTAATCACTTAGAACTTCAGTGGAGGGGGCTCAAAAGATGAGTAAGATTCATTTCCTGTCCTCTAAATCCTCACAAACTAATGGAGGCATATAAAGAAAATAAGTGTCATACTAAAGTAATATTTTCAGGATAGTTTTGAGAGAAAGAATTAACTAGGATATCTCAGAAAGCTTCTTGGAAGGTGGTATGTTTGAATTTTGTGACAAAACAAGGTTAGTATGTCAAAAGGGGAATGGATGTGAGGGGAACATCTACACTGAAGAAATAGCATGAGCCACGGGCAAAGACATGGAAAAGATCCAAGAGTGTCCCCAAAACTCAAGTAGACACATGAAGCTGGTGTAAATAGTGAGAAATGAGACTGGAAAGTTGGATACAGATCAAAGCATTATGTACCTGGATTGCCAGCAAAGAGTTCCAGACTTTATTGTGTATACAACCAGTACACAGATGTTTGAGCTCACTCCACTTGCTCACCTTCCCCACCCTCTCCCTTCATGTCCATCTCTCAGGTTATCTGCCTCTGTACCTGTTCTCCCCTCTTCCTTCCCCTTCTCTCCACTGCTTACAACCCTTCCTCTATCTGACCACCTGTTTCCATTAGCTGTTTCCTTAGCTGAATCTCCTCTTATTAGCTCTCTCATCTTGCCACAGCTTGCTCTTGCTCAGCTTCTCTCATCTTACTCTTTAGGTGTGGCAATGCTTTCTGCTATCTTACTCCCTGTTGTCCCCTGTCTTACCTCTTGCCTGAGACCCTTGTTGACCCCTGCCTCTCTTACCCTCATGGTTTCTCATAATCATCCCCCTTCAATATGTGTTTGTCTTTATTTTTTCCTATCTCAGGGCTAGGAAGATGGCGCCTTATTCCTGGACATATGACCCAAAGGCAAGACCTCTTTTTTTTTTTTCTTCTTCTTCTGCAGTTTGAAATTGAACAATCACATGGAAAGGCTCTGGTTGGCCAGTCTTGGCTTGTGTGTCTACTCATGTCTGGATCTATCATGTTGGCCAGGGGTATAGGCACTAATAGTAGCATGGCTTCCTTTCCATGTAGGAGCCTATGGCTGGCAGCTCTTTCCCAACTCCAGAGAACTAGACACCATTGTTGGACAAAAGAGAAACAATTGATGTTCACTTTGATTATTATAGTTCCATATTACACGTGAGGAAACTGAGACCCAAAATATTAAATAAGTTTCCTAGTCATAACCACCCTAATCTGAACTGACTTCAATCAGTTCAAACTGACTTTCTTAATCTCTCTGATGCCTTCAGTTTCTTATCAATTTCAAGTGATAGGTTTGATGTAGTCTCTATGCAAATGTAACCAGGGACTCTGGAGAGCATTTTAATTGTGATAGTGAATCTAGTCTGCCTCCCTCCACCCCCTTCTTCCATTTACTTGCTTCCTTTCTTTTCCTATGTTCCTAGGAGGACAGCTGAAGAGAGGGAACACAACTCTTACCTAATTAGATTCTTCACTCTCTATTTTTTTTTTTAAAGAATAACATTCAAACATTTATAAGTGCTAAATTTCTTAATACTGAAGTATCCACCTGCCAGGATGTCAGAGTCTAGCTGGGAAGTTTGGGGAGAGATTCTATGAAGATCAGACAAGAAAATGATTCTCTTTAATGGAATAGAGAGTGATACCAGAGGCTGTGCATCCTAATGTCTAGGTAAATAAGCAACATATCATATTTTTTATCAAGATTAAAACTTTAGGCAGACGCAGCATGTGTCAGAACAGAAGAGAAAATACCCAGTTCATGTCTAAGACCTAGAGAAAAGCATCTTTGGTAAACTATAACTTCTTTTTATGTTAGAGAAAGGGTATATTGCTATTCTTCATTTTAATATGTCTTTAATGGATTTATTTCTAAATATAAAAGGAGTAAATGCACATTTGAAAAAGTTTGGGAAAGTATAAAATGGTGAATTAGAAGGGAAAAACACTAAGCTTGAGGGATCACTCTAGGCCTTTTTTTTTCCTATTGGTGTGTTTATATGGTTCAAAATATGCTTCTGTTTTAATTTTTCATCTCTGTTTTCCAGTAAATTTTATATATAAAATTGTAAGATTTGCTACTGTATCATGTCATTCACATTCTTAGAAAACATAATTTTTAATTATTTTGTATTGTATTGTGGTTGTACCATGATAACTTAATTATTTCTTTGATACTGGACCTTGATGTGGTTTCTAACATTTTCTCAACATTTTAAGGACTAAATCTGGTGCATTTGCTCTTTGAGTTACTATTCCCCAACCTCCCTGCTTCTATGATATGAATGTGCAATAGACACAAAGCCTATAATGCAGCCCTATAAAGAATATATTTTTAAATGTGACATCAATTTAGTTCCAACTCCAGGGCCAAGTTCCTCTAAGGCTGACAGGAATGGGACAACTTGAGAATCAAGACATTCTTGACACAGGAAAATATTCATTAAAAAAAAAAAAAACTTTTATGAAACATTGTGAACTTTTCTTTAAAGTTCAGGAGCTTATGTAACAAATACCCCTTCAGATTTACCAAACCTTGGCATTTTCTTATATTTGCTTTAGCTTTTTGGTTTGTTTGTTTAAGAAGCCGAATCATGCAAATACAGTCTGAGCTCACAGTCTGATACCCCTTCCCAGAAGTAACCACAATCCTAAAATTGGTAAGAATTCTTCCTATCCATCTTTTTCTTTTTTTACTTTTTTTGGATATGATAAATAGTATTATTTATGCATACTTTTTATTGTCTTTTTTGCTTCAATCTGTGGCTTGTCATTTTACGTTATGCAATTATTTGTTGTATAGAAGTTTTAACTGTTAAAGTAATGAAATTTTTAAGTTTTCTCTTATTGTTAACCTTAAGAAATCCTTTTTATTCTGCTTAAAGGAAAGCATATTCCTATAATTTCTGCTAAGTATTTTAAGGTTTGCTGTTCCATTTAGATTTTCATCTATTGAAAGTATATTTCATAAGTTTTCTGAGGCATAAATTTAATTTAACACGTTAGTATAGGAAACAATGTTCCCAATATCATTTGTTGAATACTAGACACCATCTTTTCCCACCACTTTGAAATGCCACTTCTGTCACACGTCAATTTTCCATATACATATGCATTTACTTATGTGCAAAACAAATTTCTGTGCCACTGGTCTATTTTTCTGTCTCTGCTTCCGTAAAGCACTATTTTAATCACTGTAGCTTTATAGTAACTTGATATCTGGTAGGTAGACTTCTCCTGCCTTATTATTCTTCAAAATTGTTTCAGATATTCTTGGCTCATTAATCTTCTATATATTTTAGTACCAGCTTGTCGAGTTCCATGAGAACTCCCGGATTTTTATCAAAATTGTATTAGGGAATAATAGATTACTTTGGGGGGAAATAGACATTTTTGTGATATTGAATTGGCCCATGTATAGGCATAGAATATCTCTCCATTTATTCAAGATTCTTATGTTCTACAATAACATTTGGTGATTTTCTTTAGATAGAACTTATGTATTTTTGGTTAGGTTCATATTTAAGTACTTCATAAATTTTGTTACCAGGTTAAATGGGATAGCTCATCCTATTATCTTCTCTAATTGTCTTTTACTAATGAATAAGGCACTATTCACAATCATCCTGTGTCCAGGAAGTTTGCTGTACCCTCTTATTAACTTTATCACAAAGGGTTATGGAGTTTTATTTATTTTTATTTTTAAAGGTTTTATTTATTTATTCATGAGAGACACAGAGAGGCAGAGACATAGGCAGATGGAGAAGCAGGGTCCCTTGTGGGGAGCCCAATGCAGGACTCAATCCCAGGACCCTGGAATCATGACCTGAGACAAAGACAGACGCTCAACCACTGAGCCACCCAGGTGCGGGCTGTGGAATTTTAAAATTATCTATAAATTACTTTTCTGAATCTATCAGATGATCAAATGTGTTTTCTTTCTTTTTCAGTTAGTGTGATGAGTTACAATTATATCTTTTTAAATGTGAAAACATTTTTGCATGCCTAGAATAAACTCTATTTGACCCTGATAAATTTGCTTTTTTATGTATACTAGAATCAATTTGCATTTTGTTTACTGTGGTACAATTTATATAGTGTAGAATTCACCATTTTAACAATTTCAAAATTTAAAATTCAACAGCACTTAATACGCTCACAGTATTGTGCAACCATCTCCACTGTCTAGTTCCAGAACATTTTTATCACCATAAAAGGAAGTTCTATGTCCATTAAGTAAACACTTCCCATTCTCCCTTCTCTCTGGACCCTGGCAATGATTAGTCTACTTTCCATCTCTATGGATTTGTCTCTATGAACATTTCATATAAATGGAATCATACAAAATGTGGTCCTTTGTATCTGGCTTCTTTCACTGAGCAAGATTCATTCACATTGCAGCACACGTAAGCAGTTTTTGACTGCATAATATTCCATCGCATGCATATATCAAGTTCTGCTTCTCTGCACATCAATTGATAGATACTTGGGTTATTTCCATCTTTTGGCTATTGTGAATACTTTTGCTATGACTTTTTTGTGTACAAGTTCTATTTGAGCACCTGTTTAATTGTTTGGTGTGTACCTAGGAGTATAATTACATGGTCATATGGTAATTATATATTTAAAGTATTGAGGGAAACACCAAATTGTTTTTCACAGTGGCTGGACCATTTACATTCCCATGAGCAGTGTAAAAGGTTACAAATTTCTCCATGTCTCAACACCTGTTATTTTCTATCTTTTTGGGTGGGCATACCCATTCTAGTGGCTATGAATCTCTTTGTGATTTTTATTTGCATATCCCTAATGACTGTGATGTTGAGCATCTTTTCATGTGCTTCTTGGCTATTTGATTATCTTCTTTGGAGAAATGTCTATTCAAGTGTTTACTCTTTTTGAAATTCAGTGGTTTGTTGTTTTTGAGCTGTGTTTTAAAAATATATATTCTAGATACTAGGCTTTTATTAGATACACAATTAAGATTTTTTTTTCTGATTTTGGCGGTTGTTATCACTTTTTTTAAAGATTTATTTAAAATAAACAAATCTCTAAAATAGAGAGCATGAGCAGGGGGAGGGGCAGAAAGTGAGGGAGAGACATCCTCAAGCTAACTTCCCGAAGAGTGCAAAGCCCGATGTGGGCCTTGATCCCAGGACCTCAAGATCATGACCTGAGCTGAAATCAAGAATCAGACACTTAACTGAGCCACCCGGGTGCCACAATATCACTTTCTTGATAGTGTCCTTTGTGTAACTGTTTTTTATTTTGATGAAGTTGAATTCATCTATTTTTCTTTTGTTGCTTGTGCTTTTGGTGCCATAGAATTACAAATACTTTGCTAAGAGTTTTTGCATCTGTCATCATGAGAGATGAAAATATTTTGGAAATAAAGTTGTGCTGGAATCATTAAAAAAGCATGCTACCTTCACTATTTTCTAAAAATTTCCATGGAAGATTGGAATTATTTCTTCCTTAGACATTTAAAAGAATTCAGTGGTGAACACCTCTCGGCCTTAGGTTTTCTTGGTGGGAAGTTTTCAATAATAGATTCAATTTCTTTAAGCAGCAGTGACTTATTAAGAATTTCTATTTCCTTTTGTCAGCTTTGGTAAACTGCATTTTTGAAGTATTTTCTATTTCATCCAGATATTCAATTTATTGGCAGAAAGTCACTCATAATTTCCTCTTGTTGATGTTTTCATCTGTGTAGATTCTGTAGTAGTGACCTCATTTGACTTTAAATATTTTTAATTTGTGTTTTCTTTTTCTCCTAATTTTGTAAATTAGTTAATATGTTCATATTAATATTTCCATAAGAACAATTTTCATGATTTTTTGTATACATGTTTGTATTATATTTCATTGGTTTCTGGTTTTATTTCTCATGTTTGATTTATTGTTCTAGCTTCTTGTGGTAGATGTTTAGGTGTTTAGATTTCAGGCTTTTCTTTTTCTAATATATTAACATAAAATTACAAATCTCCATATGAACACTGTCTTAGCTGCATCCAGGCACCCTCAAACTTTTAAAATAACAGCTTTATTGAGATAATTCATATACCATAGAATTCACTTTTTGAAGTGTACAATTTAGTAGTTTCGTATAATCACAGAGTGTGCCACCATCACCACCATCTAATTCCAGAACATTTTCATTACCCCACAAAGAAACTCCCTACACATTAGCAGTCAATCTCCATTCTCTTCTTTTCCAGGCCCTGTTAATCACTAATCTACTTTCTGTTTCTATAGATTTGCCTGTTCTGGACCTTTTATAAAAATGGAATCATATGATATGTGATCTGCTGTGTCTAGCTTTTTTCATTTCACATAATTTTTTTGAGGTCCATCCATATTGTAGCATACACACTAAAGCATTCCTTATTATTGCCAAATATTCCATTACAGTATATACCACATCAATTTTGCCTGTTGACCAGTTGATGGACAATTGGTTTGGTTCTCCTTTTTGTCTATTAGAATAATGTTGCTGTGAACACTTGCATAACAATTTTTATGTGGTGTTTTTGTTTCTCTTGGGCATTCATTTCCCGGTACAATGGGTAGGTCATATGATACTGTGTTTAATATTTTGAGAAACTTCCAAAGGACTTTCCAAAGTGCAATCCCAACAGCAATGCTATGAGGGTTCTAATTTCTCCACATCCTTACTAACACTCACTATTGTCTATCATAGCCATTCTATTGGGTACAGAATGGTATCTTGTCGTGATTTTGATTTATATTTCCCTAATGACTAATGATAGTGAACATCTTTCAAGTACTTGCTGGTTATTTTTATATCTTGTTTAGAAAAATGTTTATTTGAAAACTGTAGTCATTTAGTAACTGGGTGCTCCATTCTTCCTTTTTTTCCTACCTTTTTTTCCTGCCTTCCTCCTAGGGTAACTTTTCTTTTTCTATGAGTTCATCATTTGATAGTTTTCCCAGAAAGGTCTTCTAGAGGGTTTCCCATCTTCTTAGTCTTTGTGTGTATAAAATTTTGTGTTAAAGTTTTTCCTGCCCTATCTCTAATGGCAGTTTAACTTTGTAAACAATTTTATCTTGACAATTATGTTCAACAAGCACTGTGGTACAAGTGATACAAGCTGATGATGTTTATCATTATTTTCTTATGCATTATAACACCTTTTTCACTTACCAGATAGTTTTATCTTTAGACCTAATTCCTGCAGTTTTATTTAAATATGTCTACATATGAATTTATTTTTATTTTCCTCAGGACTCTGCATGTTAAAGTGGAGAATTCTTATCTTTTATTCTAGAACATCTAGAGTGTATATCTTTTTGAATATTCCTTCTCCAGAATCCTCTTCTATTCTTCTGATGCTCCATTCAAACATTGGAATACCTCTGCCTCTAATGTCCATCTCTCCCTAGCACTTTAAGAATTGTTACTCTGTTTTCCTACTGCATTCTACCTGAATTCACTTATACTATTGTCGAATTTACTGACTGTTTTTGTCTGTGTTCATTCCAGAGTTTATCTTTTCCATTAACTATTTACTTCATGATTATTTTTTATTTCCAAAGTTCTACCTAATAATTTCATATAGATAGATAACTTTTCTTTTTGCTTCATGTTTTTCCATTTTAAGGATATTTTTATTTTAAAGATCTTATCATTACTTATTTTAAAGTCTCTTTCAGACTATTCTATAATATTAATTCATCAGCATTGAATTTTGTAAGTTGTTGAATTATTGCCTGCCTATTTTAAAATTCACTTCCTTCATATGTTTTAGATTCACCCCACTCCCACCCCCCTCCGATTGAGATTTTTGTTTTGGTAATTTTCCCTGACTGAAATGATTTTTTTTTAATGATTTTTTTTTTAATTTGAGTTTTCCTAAGACCTCTAAAAGTTTTTAGTCCAGAACTAGTTTTTATATTACCTGCTAAGGTTTCTCTCCCAGGGTAACATCAGGGAAATTCTGAATACTTCTAGGTACTGGTAATGAGGTTGTATCTAATCTTTTTTATGCTGTAGGCAGGAAGCTTCTCATTACCTATTATGCAGACAGCAATCAACTGCAGGCTCTTCTCCTCTCCTTTATCCTTCTTTCCTTAGTTTGAAGCAGTGAGCATATTGCCCTTAGATAACCCTTGTCTGCTGGTCCTATTTCAGCAACTCCAAAGTGTTAACCTTACATGGTTTGCATTTCCACTAGTTTCTGCTTTACACTGTTTGCCTTGTTTTAGAGGCCATCTTAAAACTTTTTATATTTTTAATTTATGTTTAATTTTGATATATGTTTAAATCAAACTGTGGGCCTTAAGATTATGTTATATCACCTTGACTGGATGTCAAAGCATATGAATCTCTTCTAGGTGGGGATTCTTCTCCCTGTGGTGTGGACTCATTTGGAAATTCATGCTATGCCATATCTTGGCTTCTGAAACTTTGGCCCCTTTCGGGCATGGAGTAGTATGAAATGTCTGCTACTGCTAGTGACCTCCGACTTCTGTCCCTTTCCTATTAACCTTACAGGATCTCTATACTGTCCTGTCTTGTTAGCCTCAAAGATACTCCCTGTATCCTTTGGTTCTTTCATTATAGTCCTTGATGGTTGATTAAAAAAGCCATCTGAGCACCTAAAAAAGTGTACTCCTGGAGGACAGATTAATATTCACAACCTCCCAGTAGGTTAAAGGCAATAATTACATCCCATATGTCTAATTCACAGAAGAAAATGAAGAAGAACAAAGCAGTTTAGTGTTGAGCCTCCCTAAGTAATGAAACTAATGACATGCTACACTTTTCTAAGAACTCTGTTTCCTCTGCTGGCACATTTTTCTCTTTATGTGCCTGCCTTCTCATTGAATGTTTGCTCAGATGTCATGTCCTCAAGGAAGTAGTTAATTGAATGACTATACTTTTTAGTGTCTGGAAATTATCTTGATCCTTAAAATATTTTTGCATTGTCCCTTCCCACTAGATTGGAAGCTCCATAACAGTGAAAACATGGCTGCCTTGTTATTTCTTATAATTCCAAACACCTAAAAACATATCCAGCACTCATATGTTCATTAAATGTTTGGCCAATGAACTAGTCTTGTCCATGATTCAGAACTGGTCATTTGGATGATAGTTTACAGAACACTGTGTGAAATCACCAGATGTGAGGGATAGTGGAGATTATTCATCTGACACCGTTATTTTATAGAGGAAGGAGCTGAGGCTTAAGGTATAACGTAGTTACCTAATTAGTAGCCAGACAGGAAATGAAGTGGACTTTCTTTTATCTATGCTGTATGACAGATTTTGAAAGTAGGGTTGGAACCCCTGCTGCATGGCTGGTGCTCAAGAAATATAGATGCCCTGAACAGATTCTAGATCTGCCTCTGTTGCTTTTACACCTGTAAATTTGGATAGTCACCAGTTTTCTGGGACTCAGTTTCCCTATCAGCAAGATGATATGTGTGTCTTATTTTATAGGGTTACTGTGACAGTTAAGTGGGATACTTTTAAAGGATTGTTTGGCAATCCTTGTGAAGATCCTGCTTGGCATTCACAGAAAGAAAAGCGTAAAAGGAGGTCACCACCCTTGTTCTAACTGCAGTTACTATAAAGACAAAGAAAGATTGATGTCCAAGTGCTGGAACGAGATATACTGAGCTAAAGAAAGAGTTAGGAGGCAAGGAGAAAGTATGAAGAGAGACTGCTGTTATAAACTTATCATCATATCAGAAAGAGAGAGTGGGCCCCTTTTTCTCTGCAAAAATAATTTTGTAACTATCAGAATCATGATAGAGCTGTCAGAGGAATGACATTAGTAATGTAAAATATAAGGCCTATGTCAGAGATCTGAGATGCTATGAAATCACCGAATTTTCATCAAAATGGGGGGTGGGGTGGGGTGGGAAACTAAGGAGTTCTGAGTTTAATTTATCTAATATTCATTGGTAACAGTTCGTGTTTCCCTGAGTCATATGGATGTCATGCGGCTATCCAGGTATGTGAGTCAGATGACGGTCTGGAAGGAAATGGGATGGGTCAGTGGATCCTGAGTAGGTCAACCACCACAGTCTTCTATAGTATGGATTTATGACTGAGTGGTGTCAAAATGGAGAAATAACTGCTGGAAAATGTTGATTTGACCACTGAGAAGTCAATGGCAGCTTTTTTAGAGAGCAGCATCATATTAAAGAAAGGGGCAAAATTTAGATTGAAGGATATTTGTAAGTGTGCAAACTAAAGAAAAGAGTATAGACTGCTTTCACAAATATGAGTGGTGAATTTTCTTGAGGTGGGCAGAGTTGAGAGAACACTCTTGCATCTAACAGGGAAGATTTGGCAAAATCTGGCAAGATCTAGTGGAAAAGAGAGGCTCAAAAAAATTTTTTTTTCTTCAAGGAAGAGAATCCTAAGGAAGACAGGGAAAAGCTGAGTGGGGATGGTTGAAGGTATCAGGAACTCAGTTTGTTCAGATCAGAATTTGTTGGCATTCTTTATGGGAACCTGGTTCTAGACAGTGGTCTAACTTATACACACATCTAGGTGACACCAAAACCAATGTCCTTCCTCAATGTCTGCATCTGTCACTCTATGTTAAGTGCCTTTCCTATTAAGAAACACAATTTGGCTGGAGAATACTCATTTGGCCAGAGAGGGAAAGATGAGGAAGATAAATTAGTTGGACCAGATTATAGTGTATCTCAGAGATTTAGCTTTTAAAAAATAGAGAAAGAACTTTGTGGAAATTAGCCAAAGTACTGGAGAAGGGGTTAATTATTGGGTTCTGGAGACCTTGGTGGATTACATTTTATACAGTCTTCTATAGAAAGCAGAAGGATTAGTCAGATGGTGGAGGAGAAATCATGAATTGCAGTATCATGTGAGCTAAGGGAAGTGGGTTATGATGCCTAGAAATCATGGGAGGGATGGTTTGTTGATATACCAAATCTGTATGAAACTATTTGAAATTAGAGAATATAAGGTCTAACTTTACAAACAAATCTGGAATGTTGAGTTGAGGCAGGAAGGAATTATGGGAGTTTGAGGGGTGAGAGTGAATGATGGTAGTGATGATCAGAAATAATCTTCAAGAATGCACAGCATCAATTACTACTGTCATAAATTAACTATCCAACTCAAGTTGTAGCAAAAGTTTTCTTTGGTTTCCTTTTATGTGCCTTAAAAGGGGGAAGGGTTGGGCCCTTGCTCACCTGGTCCTTGCTTGAAATCCAGTAGGGGAGCCACATCTTTATAACCTTGGTGTCCAAATAGAGCTTAGATGTGTGGCCTGTTCTTTGATGTCAAATCTGTGGTAGAGCTTTGTAACCATCACAGAGACCTGAAGAACATTTTCAAAGATCTTGTTCTTCTGTGGAATGGAAGAAGAGGCCACCTTAAATCCCTGGCTATCCTCTGTGTTCAGAGGTCTTTTCAAATTTGACCCACTGGTAGACTTGAATAAATGGACTGAAAATTGAAATTTAGTTTTTTTTGGCTAAGCTTAAAAATGATTTTTCTTTATCCATTTTGTAAAATTAATGGTTATCAAGTGACTTAAGAAAGTTTAGGAAAACAGATATGAATAGCCAAATTAATATTACCTGAACACTATAACTTTAAATTATCAGTGGTCCCTTGTTGCTTTTGATATAGCAGCAATTAGCTTTCATGTAACACTAGGTCTTTTTAACTCATTTGAAACATGTTACATTGTTCTATGGTTTCCAGTGTTATTTTAATATGTATAATATTCCTTTGCCTGATGTGCCATGATTTATTTACCTATTATTGCCTCTATTGTTGGGGAAAAGGCAAATTCCAGATTTTTTTCTTTAAAAATAATGCACTACAGTAAATAATTTTGAATCTATAAATTTTCCTTCTTGTAGACTATTTGTGGGATCAAAGTATGTGATATTAATTCTATTTTATAGAAAAAGAGCAGATACTAGTCTTTTTTGAAAAAGTTTATTATACAAATATTATAAACACAAGAATGATAATACGAAAAATATACCTATAATACCATCATCCAAATAAATCATCTTCATTTTTCAGTTTTTCTGGAAGTCTTGATTTACGTTTTACAACATTTTTATATATTTAACATTATCTTTTGCCATACCGAAACAAAATCCTTATAACTTTTTTTTAAAGGCAGCATGATATTTCATAAAGTTGAAATAACCATGAGCTAATTAGCCTTCCATTTCACCTGGTTAGGTAGTGTTGCAATTTTTTTCCATCTTAAAATTCAAATCTACAATGCTTATCACTGTTGCCAACAACTTTTTTCTATTTAAATATTATTGCTTGGATAGATTTTGAAAGTGGATTACTGGGCCAAAGGTTATGAACATTTTTATAACCTTCTACTTCCTGAAAGTATACACCAATGTCTACTGCACCAGTGTGCAGATATGTGTTTGTCTCAACCCCTTTTCATAATAAACGTAGGCAGCTTCATAAAATGGAAAGTATTTTAATTGAAGTTGAAACTCAGTGTCAACATTTGTTAGTAGAATTGCCATAGGTAAGTTACTTAATTTCTTTGAACATTATTTCTGTAAAATGGAGATATCTACTTAATAGGGTTAAATATAGACTATAAAACACAGCCTTTTTACAGGGTCCTCAAAATGGTCACTATATATTTAATCCATCCTGTAGGTTAAAGAAAAAATCTCATTGATTTAATTCTATTTTCTTTGCAAAGCTATGAGCATGTTTAACTACCTTTATTTGATAGATTTAACAATACTTTATTTAGGAGGATCTAAGTTGGACTTTTTAACATTTCTGAAAGCAGATTGTATTTTGCAGTCAAGGTAAATATTTAATGTAGCAGGCATTCTTTTGTTCCCCTTGAAAAGTGGGTATTCTTTGTTACCTCTTCCAGTGTTTTAGAATGAGAAGAGTGTATTTTTTGCTTGTGTGAATAGAGTGCTTATTTTCTCTTTTGTTCATTTATTTAGTGATTTCTTGATGATTTTCTTATTAATTTGAACTTCTAAAAGCACAACATTTTAAAACTATTTCTTCAATTTCCTGCTATTACATTATTCTTTTTCTAAGAAAGTTCTCGTGGGTTTGGAGGTGGGCAGCAGAAGCAAGAACTACAGAACTGCATATGGTTCAATTCATTAATCCTATCTCCTCTTTGCAATTTCTTTTGTCATTCTGTTTTAGATCATGGGTAGGTTGTTACTCAATTTCCTGTTATTTTTTTCTTACGTTTTTCACAGCTCTTCATACTACGCTGTAATTGGCCTTTTTAGATCTCTGTTCCCCCCCGCACCCCCTGCACTAGACTCTGAGATATTCAAGGGCAAGGAGAGTGTGTTACTTATTTAGAAGAGAATAATATTTAATAGATGTTAGATGAACAAATATATTTAATGCTGGTCCACTGGAGGTAATTAAAGGTGGAACTCTGAAGATCCCTCTCCGTACCCTCACACAAAAATTTACTAATTAGTTATCCTAATAACAAATAATCGGTACATTTTTCACTGGTTTCTAATAGCATTCCAGCTACCTGCTTCCATGGCACCATGTACACTCCATCATTGTTTATTTAATACCTGCAGCTGTTTGTTTCATTGTCAAGATTGCCCATTTGTGAGCTAAATGAGCAGATAAAGAAACAAGTAGGGTGTTTTCCTAACAAGGAAATAATACTAAATGCAATTGATCTGTGTTTCTGGTTTTGAAACATCAGTAGCTTCATTATTGCTGTTTTGTACCTTGAAATAGTCCTTCATTTTAGTGCCTTTTTGTAGAGAATATTCCTTAACTTTTTCTCCTATTTTATTTTGCCCAATAAACTTTAGATTTATTTTGTTCACTTCCCAGAAAATTTCTGTTGGTATTTTGATGAAATTTTGTTAAATGTGTAAATTAACTTGTAATGTGTAAATAAAATCTTTACCAATGTTATTCTATTCAGTTAAGAGTTGGTCTCTTCATTTTAGATTTCTCTCTCTCAAAGTATTTTAAATTTTTTGCATAGGTTATAGTAGATCTCATGGTATTTTTCCTGTGTGGATAAATTTTCAAATATGTTTGCATATATATTATAAATATATGCAATATTTTGTTAATTAATATTAGAAAAGTTATATCTTGAATTTCCTACACAAAATATTTCACTTGTGCTTAAGAAACCAGCACTAATTTCTTTTACTTTGTTAATTCTGGCTATTTTTAAAAATTGTATATTTCATGGAATTATTCTACTTTTTATCATAGGGAAAAACATGTTATAAAGTATGCTAGAACATATTTTAAATTTTACATGTGTATCTCAAACTTATTTTTATGTTTTCAATTTTTCCGATCAGTTTTGTCTTAGATATTTATTTTCAATTTTTTTGAGAGGTAAGATTTAGAATTATTTGTCACCTTATATTTATTGTTGATTTTTGTTCTTTTGTTGATTTTTCTGGCATCTTAGGCTGAATGCTTTGTTTATTCATTTCTTCATTGATATGTTTAAATGCTTTTATCATGTCAGAAGTCTGCTTTGGCAAAATTTCATAATTTCTAGTGTTTTTAATTATTAATTCTTAAATAGGTTGGTGTCCTTTCTCAAATCACTGATTAGATTTTCAATTCATGGACGCCTGGGTGGCTCAGCAGTCAAGTGCCTGCCTTTGGCTCAGGGCATGATCTAGGACCAGGGATCGAGTCTCACATTGGGCTCCCTGTGAGGAGACTGCTTCTCCCTCTGCCTATGTCTCTGCCCCTCTCTCTCTCTCTCTCTCTCTCTCTATCATGGATAAATAAAATGTCTTTTAAAAAGAAAAAAAGATTTTCAATTCAGAAATTCCTGAGAATTTTTGGTAACATAAATCATCTATTTCTATGTTCAGAAAACATAGCCTGAGAAGAAAGATTGCTTTAATTATTTTCACTTTGAGATTGTATTTATTTCTTTTATATGATCATGGATGGTCAAAGAGCAGTTGCTTTCTTTGGTGCCACGTGTATGGGAATATGTATATGTTCATTTATTTATGCTTTGCCAAATTGCAAGTTAGAAGATAACAAGTGGTACAAAATTCCCACTACAATTATATTTGTCAATTTTCTTCTTATATTTTGAAGTTGTGGACTTCTGGTTTTTATTACTTGTCTGCTCATTATATAGGTTTAATCCTATATATCAGTAAGACTAATTTCATCATCACATGTTGTTCATCTGAATCTCTCTTAATGTTTTATACCATAAACTCTACTTTAAAAAAAAAAAGATTTTCCTTTTGAGTTGTATGGGTTAATTTTTGCCCAACCTATTTTTAAATGCAACTCTTGACAATGGTACAATAATAGATTAAAACAGACAATTTAGTGTTATAGCTTCTACTTTTGATTATTTATTTCCTAAATTTTGCCACCTCAAAATTGTTACTTCCTATTAAAATATAATTTGGAAGATTCTATTCTCATGTTTTAGATATCCACTTTAAGTTCTAATAAGAGTTATCTTGAAATATCTCACAAGCATTCTATAATCATGTCTGATTACTTGTGCTAGGAAGTTCTGAAGGCTGATCTGCTGTCTGTCCACTAATAGGTCATGAGTCTTCCTTGGGGGCTGTAAATTAATCAACTATAAGTGTTTGATGTTATTGAGGGTAATTAAAATTTGTCATTCCCCAACTAAAATTAACCTGTCATCAGACTTAGAGAAGCTGATTCAAACGTTGTTCACAATGTGTTCATGTCTCTGCACTGTGATCCCTGTTCACTAGCTTTGGGTTCATTTCCTCTGACAAAGCAAGGCTGGGTTATTAAGTAGGTTATGGAATCTCACATCTTTTTTAAAGGAGTCAAGATTGGAGGAAATCTAAAAGTTACTGATTGATATCTATTGGCCACTTAAAAATTGTTTCTTTCAAAGTGAAGGAATAAGGCTCTTTTTAAATTTCTGGTATTTCTTCTGCTAATTATGTGTAAACATTGATGTCAGTTAATTTGACTTATCAGTAACAGCCTATCCCTCTCATAGTGTTTCTTTATTATTTTAGGGACACTTCAACATTTTGTCCATCAATGCATCAGGTCTCTTGAATGGTGATTTCTCTGTTTCATTCTCTTTGATTTAGTTTTTTTTCTGATATAGTCACACTGCCCCCTTCTCCTCCCCCCCCTCCCCAGATAAATTGCACCTTGCCTGGGAATGAAATTTTTATTATAGCTTTTTACCTTGAGGATTCTGTAATACTTCTTTAGTGTCATTCATAATCAGAAGTTAAATTTGATGAGATGTAGCCTACCATGAAAATATGGTTGGGAATGGCCACTGGTTCTATCATGTTCTGGATATGTAAAATTTATCTTAGATTTTCTAGATGATGAAATGACTTACCTACCTTATAACATGAGGATCAATTTAGATGTCATTACTCTTTTACAAATTTTAAAAATGAACAGAAGCATTCTAGGGTCCCGGGTTGATAGGTAAATTGATAAAGCATAGTACAATGTAGAATTATGGAAGAAATCAGAACAAATTAATAGGGAAATTGAGGAAGAATGATCAAGACCACTGAGACAAGGTGATAAGAGAATAGGATCCTGAAGAGGATGATATGCTGGCATAAGGTGGTGCTAGATGGAAGGGCATTCTAGGTGGATGGAATAGTATGTGCAAAAACAGCAGTGTGGAAGGCCAGGAGATGTGAGACGCTCAACAAGGAGGATTGATTGTGATGGGTAGATTAGAGTGGTTCTTTCATGATGCTTTCTTTCATAGATTGTTTCACTCATGACACCATGTAGGGCAGCAATGCTAGGTTATTCTTTGGATGACAATGAAAGCTGATTGGACCAAGAATGGCCCCCTGGCCCAAAGGTGGCTCATCTGTAGGCTGACCAGGAATGCTAAGGTAGCATGATTAAAAATATTTTACCTAAAATTGACCAGTTGGATAGGCATCTTCACTGATTCAGAGAGGGCTGTGGTAAAATGTAGCAAAAGGAACCTATGCAGGTCGTTAGGAGAGCAGCAGAGGCTGGCTGTTTTCCTGACCTCCAAATACTGGGGACTCTTCCCAATTCTAGGCCATGTAGTACCTTAAAATAAGCTCTCTTTTATGAGGCAGCCTGTGTAAATCTCTTCCAGAGAGGCAAAAGTGGCTTAATCAATGTGCCACTGATCAAAGAAATTTGGAAGAGAAGTTAATCTGAAAATTTATTTCTGAGGTAGAGTCAGTAGGAGTGACTGACTTATTAACTGTGAAAGAGGAATTCCCTGAAGAAGTGGACAAGGGTGCTTTCCTTCTTACCAATCATTATTTTTATTAATATATTTTACAAGACTGCAATTGAAATAATATTAAATACAAATTTTTTATACAGAAAGTGTAATAAAGTTAAAATAGTTCCTTGTAGTTCATAGCATTATTGCAATGCTTACAAAATTTTTGCATAGAGTGTGCAAGGATTGATGTTATTTAAAACAAAACAAAACTAAAAATCTCTTTCTCTTACATCACACCCAAACCCAGAGAAAAACAAAACAAACCCAAAAATAACCCAAAGGCTGAACTCAATTGCTTTATGGGAATGGGGTTCCTTTTACAAAATCTCCAAGCAAATGGGACTTCTATGACCTCATCTTTTCTGTTAAAAGCACCAGAATCTGGCTTCTCCAGAAGCATAGCTAGCCAGCACAATGATGGATGTCCTCTACCTTTTCCTTTTAAAACATGCCCTTCTTAAGAGATGTGTTTCTCCTTCTTAGCGTCCTCCAAAAGGGAGAAACTTGATTGAGGATGTGGTTTTTTAAAATTTAAAAAAATTTTTTTTATATATATTTTGAGGATGTGGTTAATGCATAAAAACTCCATTCCCTTACTAAAACACTAGATACGAATTAGGTTAATTTTGTGTCCACCCCAAATTTGGGTGTGCCAGTTCTTCCCTTTATTTTGCTTACTTATCCCCTTCTTACCGGAGAACCTGATTTCTGGCTCTGGTGATATTAGTTCCATAAGGCTCATAAAGGGTACCCATTTCTGATTTGCCACTGGAAGACAGACACCAGTAAACGAAAATTCCTGAATTATCCTAAAACAAGGTTTTGACATTTTTGAGCTTATCCCTTTACTGAGGTTTTATGGGGTGACTGAGCCAGAGGAGCATTATAGGACCCTGGCTGGCACTGGGGCTGTATCTGTTGGGACCAGTGGGAAGCTCTGTTAACTACCCAGTGGATCAGATATGTGCTGTTGCGAAAGCAAGAAAGCAGGATGAACCTCAGTCTCTGTGGCTGTGGTCTCTCAGCATTGGGTGGGGGTAGATGGACAGTAGGACCTTAACAGGGGCACACTGGTTTATAACCTGTTCAGTTGGTCCCTGGATGAGTTAATTCTTCAAAATGCTTTTAGGTCTTTTAACTCTTACATATCAAACCCTAGTCCCTTTGCTCAGAAGATGAAAGTGCTCCAAAGCCACCAAGTTGTAAGGAACTTCAGATGTACTCATCTTCTCCTTTAGTAGTTGGAAAGACACCAACCTCATTGCTGAATCTAGGACACCAGTTAAAATGTATAAGTTCAAGGTTAAAGGGAGCCACTGTTTAGACAAGAATTGGCAAATGGGTCCCATTTCCTACTCCAATCAATTGGTAGTAATGGCCTGAATACTTTGGCAAGAAGAAATCTGGTCATGGAGGCGGGTATGGCCTATTAGTGATGATGGACAAGGTATGGGTATGGGTCTCAAGCCATTATTAGAGCCAAAGTGGCCAGGTTGGGTACTGAATGCATAATGCTAACTGAGTTCTTGCTATTCCTATCTTCTTAAAGGGATAATGGGGACAACAACAGAGATTGAGCTCCCTTCCATTTGATTCTTCCCTTACATTTTGCCACAAATAAAGTTCAGGAAATATGATAACCAAGACCTCACCTAAAATCAGTTATTTGTTCTTTAAGTGAAGAATAGGAGAAGGATGTGTATGTATGCAGAAATGCTGACTTGTTTAGCCCATGCCTATAGATCACTATTATAATTTTCTCTTAAATGTAAGGCTGACAACCTGGGAATCTTTCTACTTGTAAGGACAGGAAGTCTGACTTGATAAGAATCACACACAGAACAAATGAATTACTTTTTTTTTGGGTGGGTGGGGGGGTTCCAGATTCTATTTTTCAGACAAATCACTTATACTTTTACCTAGATATTTCTACTTTAGTACTAGATACTGTCATGGATGAGAGATTACAGAGGGAAGGGAGATGCAAATTCTATAGCCTTATCCACCCAAGAAAGTCTAGTCTAAAAGCCGATAGGAGTCACTTCTCAACAGCTTGAAACATAGTTTGACGTATTGGTGGCTTCATAGATAGTGGGCTGGAATTAGACCCACATTCTAGCTCTGCCATTGTCTAGTTAGTGGCTTTGGACAAGTTTTCTAATCTCTTTAAGCCTCAGTTTCCAAATCTGTAAATTGGAATCCAAAGTAGAAGTTAACTCAAAGGATTGTGTCGAGGGTGAAATAAGTGAATGCATATAAAATACTGAGCATAATGCTTAGCATATAGTGCTTAATGAATACCAGTTAATAAACATTATTAGAAAATGGAATACAGCTTTTGCCATATCTTAAAATGGGCTTCAAGTCCAAGAAAATTGCTTTGATTTTATGTAAAGTTTTGTGGGTGATTCTTTTTTTGGGAGAAGGTTGAGTATTCGGATTCTCAAAAAAAGAACCTATGACTTTCAAATTTAGAATCTCCTGAATTGGATGAATATGGGAACTAACGCACCAATGTCTTCCTTCTCAACAAATAGCATCTCCCTGCCTTAGGACACTCCTTTGCTCTACTGCTCCTGTGTAACCTAACTGATCAGTTGGGAATTTTTCACATTATGGAGTCTGAGCTAACTCTGATTCCACCAACATAACCCAAGCGTAGAAGTAGGCTGTGAAAACATTGGAAGCAGAGGGACTACTAGCCTCATATGTGAAGAGTAAACTTTAGGTAAAACAAATGTTTCCTTTGCCACGTTTGCTGTATTTATCTGACTTCAGCTAGCACTTAGTGATGAAGCCAAACCCCCTCATTCACTACTGAGGGGTCAAGATGCCTAATGAGGCATTTGGGGCTACTCTGGCTTCCCATTTATGTAGACAGGTGGATTTGGACTCTAAAAATACTTCTTGCCTACAGCAAGTTCTTTGTTCTATCCCAATTGTAAAACTCATGGATGTGGAACCGCTATTACCACTTGCTGGGCTGCAATGGAAGAAGAGCAGTTAGCATTGCTGTGGGACAGCTGAGACTATTTAGTGATGGATTTGATACCATCAACACTGTTAGGACATCACACCTTCTATTGCATCAAAGGGCCCCAGATTCTGCAATTGCTTTCTTTTCTCAAAAGAAGATGCTAATTTCTTACTCTGTCAGTATCTATAACAGGAAGTGTATGTGTATCTGTGTGTGTGTGTGGGGGGGGAAGGAATATGGTTAAAACCAAAGCAAATAGCATATATGAGCATGGGTCACCCTAACTAGAGAATTTTTTCACATTTATGCTCTAACAATCAAAACAAGGACTTCCTGCAAATAATGATTTTTCCTTTGCCATTCAGACTTGCCTGAAGAAATTTCAAGGACTCCGTTATGAAGAAAGCTTTTAAGAACCATAGAAATCCCATTGCTTTTGAAAGGGCTAATGTGTGTGGTATGGTGTGCTAGCTGAAGCAGCAGGCTTCAGACTGCTTTATCTCTTATCAGTGGTTTTAGCTTTGTGAATGAGAAATTCAGAGGCAACTGTATAATTTTAAATTCAGATTGCCACAAAGAAAGAGATGCATCTGACATCCCAATGCAGTAGTTTTGACTATTTTAATGGAAATACGTTAGAAGTAGGGGAACCTTCCCCTGAGGAGAAAGTGATGAAAGACCAAAAGAGAGACATTTTTATCTTTGAGATAAAAGGCCTGTTTTCTCAGATTGTTTCTTTTAACTTTTCCCCCCACCTGCTACTGGGGCACCATGCAAATGTATCATTCCAGGAACTGCTTCATTATCCTTTTTTTGCCTAAGATTTCCTGGTGCAGGGGAAAGAGAGCAAACGGTTTTGTTTACAACTTACTTAAATGAGATTCTCCTCTCACAGAGCCTTAAAAAACAAGGATCAGGTGCTTACATGGATCTTTTCACCTATTTCGTTCAAACATCATGCTACCTTTTGCCTAAAATAAACAAAAGCAAGATATTCTCATGTAGTTGCTTCTGTGGAGGGCAGTGTTGCCAATTTAATCCTCTTGGTTGAATCCAGATAAAATGCAAAAGGGCTCTTTAAGTGATGTTGATTAGGTTCTGGTAAGTGGTGGCTGTTTTTATTAAAAAACACAACTTTCTTTTCCGACATATGAACACTCATGCTTACAAAGACTGTCATTACTGATGCTGTTTTAATAATATTGAATAGAAGTATGGATTTAGCAGTAGGGATGTTGACTATAAAGACAAATCTCTGGTAGGAACTTGCCATACTACACAGAGGCAGAGATACTGGAATTCAAAATAGATCTTTTTTTTTTTTCACTCTTGCTACACCAAAGAACAAAGACCAAATTCTTGAAAACAAAATCAAACTGGCATTGATCTCATTTCCCCACTAAACACCTTCATGAAAGACGTTTATTATATTTTTTTCTTCCTACATATTTTAAAATGCTGCTTCCAATATTTCTTTTTTCCCAATATTTATTATTCTTCCAATATTATTTATTGGTCCCACCAACCCTTCAGGCTGGGGAGGGACATAGGAATGGCAAGTGCACTGGAGGTGTAAATAACTGAGTTGATGAATGTCAACAAGACCTGCTTGGTTAAAAATAGTCTCTGGAGGACCATGGAATGGGCATCTTTCTGGAATATGTGATGGTGAAGTGGAAAACCTGTGACATTGCAGAAACAGTCTCTTCAGGAGAAAGATTGTAAATATAAATCATAGGACTTCCATTTCTCTTCTGGTCCTATAAGATGGTGACCAGGGAACCACTTCTCTGTTAAGGGTCTTAAGGAAAAAAAAAAACTCTTGGAGGATCACAGCTTTCCTTTTGCACTAAGTCTCCCCCTGATTCCATCCTCCCTTTTTGCAAGAATCCTGTGAACCTGCATTTCTCAGACAAGTGGATCACTTTTACATGTAACATAAGACTAACCTTTTCTTCTATAGGCAAGTATCTATATTCCTAAGTACACATATACATGTAGGGCTACTCCATGCTACTGTGGAGTTTACTTTCTTTCCAGCTGTGTCCAACACATAGCACAAATGACCTCTTTGTTGGGGCCAGCAAACTTTTCTAGAAAGGTCCAAATAGTATTTTATGCTTTGCAGGCGATGAGGTCTCTGGCACAGTTACCCAACCCTACTGTTAAAGAATGAAATCAGCCACAGACAACGTGGAAATGAATGGATATGTCTGTGTTACAATAAAACTTTATTTACAAAGACTGGTGATGAGCCAGGTTTGGTCTAGGGACCACAGTTTGCTGACCCCTGCTCTAGAGTTAAACTTTAAGCAATCTTTGGTCTATGGTTGCTGGATATACAATGAAAATCATCCAAAGAAACTGACCTAAAGGAAGTTAAAGCCAATTCAAGTTGATAAGATCTATCCCTTGGGTAACAGAGCAATTAGAAAGCCTCATACCAAGTTTCCACCTACAGAGATGCCACCATAAGGGCTTTTGAAAACCTTAGTCATATGCTAGTAGTTTCTTAAGACTGAACTTTTATGACTTATTGAACAGATAACAAATAGTACTGAGGGCTAAACATATTTGGAGATCACTTTTTAATTTTTAAAAATCTGAAGAATATTAGTATACTAGAACTTCTATAAAAGATTCACTTGAACTCTTTTTTACGCCACCTGCTGCTTAATATACTGGAGTGTGATTGTCCAGAATATATTATATATAAAGATTAGAAAGAATCCCAGTTTTTAAAATTAAAGTTTATAGAATTTTAATGTAGATTTCTTTCCCTAGAATTAAAACCTTGTCTCATAACCACTGACCACAGACAAATATTCTAGTTGGAGGAAGTTGGGAGAACAAAACTTTGATTGCATTATACTGAATTCTATAGTCTGAACTGAAATATATAATTTAGACGATGCTAAGTTTCCTGCCTATTATGTGGTATATTACGTGGTCACTTAGCACAAATGAAAATCAGAAGTTTTGATCATGTCTGTCCCTCATAGGTGCTTGATTTCTATTCTTGGTTTGCTATTATTATCTTATTTGTGATCTGATTACCTTGAAGATTAAATTCTGCAAGTGGGATCACCTCGATTTTTTATGGGCATAAAATCACCAAGGTTCTGATCTCAGAATTTCATATGATGATTAGAACAAAATCAGAGGAAAGAGGTTCAGGGAACCTTGTTTTCTTATTATCCATTGATTATGTACTTGAGATGGCAAAATGCAAAGATGGTCTGTCTGCTTAAAAATACTGTGTTAAGGTATTTAGCCATGGAGAGCCTCATAGCTACTACTGTCTGAATGATATGGGGTAGGTGTTCCTTATAGCCAAGGGGGGGGGGGGGCTCTCCTATTTGACAAAACCCTGTATGTAGAACATGCAAATTCTGGCAGTATGATCCTACAGGATATAAATAATACCAATCCAGAGCAACTTGATATCTTCTTAGGGTTTTCCTTTTTAGACTCTAATGTTACAAACTAAGTAGTTTTGCCGTTGAACAACTCAATTCTTCTACATAGGATGCTGAGGAGGAGTGACTGGAGAGAGTATGGGGTCTGGAAGCCAGCAGGGCTGCTGATCAGGCTAGGAAACCTCTTCTCTCTCCAGGGCTCACCCACTCACTCCTAAGTGACTAAGCAACACCCAGCTTGCCTTTATATCCTTTGTATGCAAATCTCAGCCTGATGCTTGAGTGTCCTCTCAAAACTACCAAATCTCTTATTCATTTTCTATGTCAAATCTTCCCCTGCTTGTGAAGTAAGAAAAATTAAAACCTTGAAGAAAAAACAAATGCCATTCAGGCCTACAAATATGACTTCTTTTAGGATTGTGGGGCCAATGCTTGCCAAATGGCATCCAGGACTGTCTAAGCCAGTTATCATTCCATTGGGCTCCTGAGAGTCCATGTCTGTTGGCCACTTGGTTTGTCTATGAGATTTTAAGATGTCCACTCATGACTAAACCATTCCCCTCCAATCACCCAAAATAAACTACAGGTAACAACAAGATAAATAGGATGTGCTTCTCCTTGCTGAGTGCATTGACTTAAGGCATAGGCACATTTCCCCCTCTTTGAACAGAGATGGTGTATCCCCTGTCCCAGCACAAGAGCTGGCCAGGGTGACCCTGGAGCACAATGATGAAGGTGAAGGGATGAGAGGTAGCTGATGGCGGGAACTAGGGAGCTGCTTCCACATATCAGGTAGTGGTGCTGCTGGGCCACGGGAACACTGCGAGTCTGAGAGAGATACGTAACTCAGTTTATGTTACTTTCTAGTGACCATTTCTGGGGGCATGTATTTTAGATTTGTGATTCTTGGGTCACTATTCTTAGAGAAAACATAATGATTTAGTAAAATGAATATCCCAACGAAAAATATATATAAGAAGATTGAAGCCAAAGTTTGTGCATGCCTTTAGAAATAAAAGGCATCTTTAAATTACCTGCAAATCTCAGGAAACATAAAAATTAATTAGGCTTTCCATGCTACTCTTAATTAGGTTTCCATCCCTAAATGGCTTCTCTTGGGATGGGGGTTCCAGTCTTAAGGATTTTGATTGACCTGATCATTTGGGGCTACTGAATAAAGTCAAAAGCGAGGATGGAACAGATCTTGAGCCATTTTTTCCTTTAAACAGAGACCTATCACCCATTTATTCTTTGCCTGTCAGGCCACTGAGTAGCTTCCAGCCAACTGAGAAGCAGCTGTTAGCCTATTTTTGTGCTGATTTACAACTCCTATTTTGACTGTGGGATAATATGTGATTTTGAAGGAAGATAGCAGGCATTGGGTGAGCACTTCAAACTTCACTAATATTCATCCTCCACATTCATCCAACTAACAAAAGCCCCAATACATTTGGCTATGAAGGGAGAACAACCACTTTGAGTTCCTACAGCTGACTTCTATGGCACTGCCCCCATCCCTCAGTTGAAGAGGGGAAAGTTGGCCAGTCTTCCTAAAGCTAAAAATGGAAATGAAATGTCTATTTCAATACGAGAGTCTCAGTGCTTGAGTGTGACTCGGAGATTCCCGCCATCACTGCCCTGTAAATGACACTAAAGTGCAAGATATGCAGCTACTCAAATATATCGGTGAATATTCAGTAAGTGTCTGACACACTGTGTGACTTTGAAGGGAATACTGGGCCTCAATCGGTGTTTTGATTTTATCATGTATGTGGTGGGGTTGACATGGAAATGACAGTGGATATCACAGGGTCACCCATGGTTCCTTTTGTACTGAAACCTCATTTTATACAGAGGATATATATATTTATTTATATATATTTATATATATTTATATCCACCCACACACATACACACACACGTGCACGCACGTGCACACACACACACACACACACACACACAAGGTCTTTGATAGGCTTTCTGTGTTCTAGTAAAAATAGCTGGCAGCCAGTGTCTAAAGCCAAAAACGGCCTTTATGCTACCAGCAACGTCCACTATGGATGGTCTCTCAAAGGCAGACACTTGTGTTTATCTGACAAGTGGAACCAGTTCCTGCCTGGGACAGGAATAATCTCCCATTGGCGCAGACGCAGATCTCGAAGACCTTCTGCCTCGTTCCTGTAGGTGTGTAGGATCCGTGAGGCAGTCTAGGTAGTTGGATTTTCGCAGCATCTAACTTAATCTAAAGAAACCGAATAGGAAGGAAAGACAGTTAGAACCTGCCATTTATTTTCTTGACATTCAGACAGTAGATGTGTGTTCAGCCTAAGTGAGCACCTACCATATGTTGAGTACTCTGGGCACTGGGAATTCAGAGATGAACAGGACAGAGAGTCTCTACCCTGAGGCTTATAATCTACCAAGACAACATTGCACTGGTCTATATGAGCATTGTGCAAAAGTATATCATGTAAGATATGAATTGAGTCCTAGACTGAAATGAATTTGGAAATGCTGGGTTAACCATTTCTTTACTATGGGCCTTCAGACCCCCATCTAGGTCTGAGTGCATGGGATGACTTTAAGAATATGCAGTATTTTCCACTCTTACATGACTCTGAAGATTATAATCAATTTCTCCAGAGTCTGGATTCTGCAAGCTATAATCTGCATAGGTTATGTAGTCACTATTTCAAAATGTGTGTGATTTGTGGCTGTTTGAAGAGAGTGTTTTGATAAATGAATGCTTTATCTGACTAGCTCTTTTAAAACAAATATTGCAAATGCCAAACCAATCAAAAGGTGTGTATTTGGTGCACAGAAGCAGGTGGAGATGGATAATCTCTAAGCAGATATGAAAAGTGGGAAAGAGTTTTGCTTTTAAAAAATGACATTTTCCCCTCTATTTAAAAACTCTTAAATAGAAAAGTTCACTTATGAATGTGATGAAGACATTTTTAAAAGTTTGCAGTTTAATCTAACTTCCTTGGGGGTTTGGCTTACCTTGTCTACACAAATGCAAGCGGCTATTCTATTCACTAAAGTGGGATTATGTCAGGTGGAAGAAGGAATATATGTGCAGTCCTCCATCCTCTTGTTGTTGCCTGCTCTTAACCCTATTTAGGTTTTGTCTTGTTCTGATTTGGGATAACTGTTGGGTCCCACTCTACATTCTCAAAGGAGAAACATACAACATAAGCTTTAAAAATGACTACGAGTAAATTACGTTCAGCTTGTGCCAGATGCATGTGACATACAGCTCAATTAAGCTGGCTACCTAAATCTTGCTTTTGGGTCATGAGAGAGAGAGAGAGAGAGAGAGAGAGAGAGAGAGAGAATGAATTCAGAAATAGCATTCATTTTCATAGCTGTTTGTATAATTCTGGACTTGGAGTATATGCTATTACCTCAGCACTTTACAAATAATGAGTCATAACTCTTATATATTGTGGGTTAGGCTTATAACTGTGCTGTTCAACATATTTGTTCTGGACATAAAACCTTCTGATTGGCTCCTCTTGTTAGAAATGTAGGATCAGATTTGATGCCAAGGGAGTCTGGGAAAGTTGTGGGAAAGGTTGTCTTATTGGAGCTGTAGCTCTCCGGACCTGTGTCCTTTGTACCCTTACCTCTCCATCTTTGGACTCCAGCCTCAGCTCTGTTCTGCAGGTAGCTTCCATGTTGCCAGCTTCTGCATTTATTTCTACTCCTTTTGGGGCCTCCATCACCAAAGACCGGGTTGGGGACTCCAACCTGAAATACATGTAAGATGAGGATTAAAAGTCCCATTTTGCCTTTTTTCTTTTGCAAATTTGAGAGGAAGTTGCTGCTCAAAGCATTGACACAAAATGGCATTTCAGTATTCGATCAGGATCTTTTTTTAGTTTTGCTTTACAAACCTGTCAAGTTTATGAGGGAGGAAGTAACATATCTGGGTTCTATCTTCATTGCACATCGAAAAGATTGTAGGAAAGGTGTTCTAGGATCCTGGCTTCATTTTATCCTACACCTACTCAATTATTGCTTTATTGGTATAATTAACCAAATTCTTACATAAGTTTTGTTTTTTTTTTTTTAGAGTAAGGCGGTCCCAGGTCTCAACTGAGCTTTCTAAAATTGAGAGATAGATATCCCTTCTACTTTGTCAAAAGGAGCAGAATCAGATAGAGATTATAAAAAGAGACCTAGGAGTTAGATAGACCTGACTCAAGCCCTGGGGCTGACACTCTGTGACCCTGGCGAGACTCTTCTTCCCTCCTGTCTTCTTTGCTTTCCAAAATTTCCCGAATCCTCAGTTTTCTCAACTATAAAGTGTCACAAGTGGTGCTTGACACATTGAAAATCATTATATATATTAACTATTATTAATACTGCTGTTACTAGTGTTATTATACCAGCAAATCATAAAGAAATCTTGTGCCCTCTTCAACTAGTTGTCAAAAGAAGAGAGAAACAGATCATTGGTTGTGGAGGGTTAGAGAGGGTAAGGGATTTGACTGTAAAGGAGCAGCATGGGAAGGGGAGGTATAGGTGATAGAACTATTCTGGATCTTGATTGCAGTGGTGGTTACACAACCCTCTGTGTTTGTGAAAACTCACATAACTGTACCACCAAAGAGTAGATTTTATTGTATGTAATTAAGAAAGGGGAGAAGGTGAATCAGCTACACTCCATGTTAATTATGATAGCAAAACAGGATAATATTCTTTAGAAGGGCCTTTGCTTAACTCATTTAATGTGAAAAATATTAACCACCCCCTGAATGGTCTAGATATTAACATTATCATCAAATAGCAGTGGATCAAGATCTTCTCTCTTTACAACAAGAATATCCTAACTTAGGAAGCACAGACCTCAGCATGGTTTTCAAACTGCTCTGACTCAGATGAGTTTCCTGAGTTTTATTTCTGTGTCCCCAGCTTCTAGACACTTAGAACATTAGGGACAACAGCCTCTCTGCCAACTTTTGGCTCCCTGTTCTGCTTCCACCACTTCTTGCAAACCCTTTTGGGTTTCAGTAAGTGGCAGGAACAATGAGCTGACCAGTAGGGACACCACCACCCAGAGATCCTAAGCCCCATCAAAGATGCCAAGAGTCAGGTCTTTCACACTTCTTTATTGATGTCTGCATTCCCCCTACAGTGACCCAACCAGAGTCCTACAGAGGAATGACAGGTCTATAGTCCTGGTGAGAGACAGGCCTGAGCTTCTGTTGAACTTATTCTCTCCTTTCTGACCCCATCCCTTGTGATGGCGAGAATCCCCCTCTCCTACTGGCTCCTCATAAGACCTTCACCACTTTGGTGCTGGGCTAGGGTGGTTCCACCTCTAATTATGACTTACTTAATTTGCATGTGGTTTCTCTCACTAAACAGAGCAATAGAGAGTGATGTCTATGTAGTGCAGTCTTGCCTAGAACCTTCATCCAATCAGTTCAGCTCCTCCTGTGCTCTTGATTCTCTCACTTTTGAAACATGAGGATGCTTTTGTGCCATTTGGTTTCTCTCCTATAAAGTCTGGCTGGCTTACACAGTTATCCAGCATTTTCTAATGGCTTCGGTGTTTACTAGTGTTGATACTTTCCCCCTTACGGCATAAGTATCCCTTCTGGTAATATTTCTGCTCAACTCCAACTTTGTTCACCCCTTCTCAATGGCACTGCTGTCATCCACCCTCCTCAGGTGACAGTCTTCATGCCATCTTCTCCTTCCCCTTGTTCCTTCCCTCTTTTATATGATCAGTTAACTCACAACTTCTCCCTTCTCAGTGTACTAATTCATCTCTAACCTGGACTATATGAGTGCCTCCTTCTCCTTCTTCCTTCTTCCCAGTGTACTTCACACATGAGTCTAGCTCCTGAAGTACATTTTGAATATATCACTTTTTTTCTCAGTAGGTGATGGATGCCACGCCAAGTGCTTTACATGTATTACTTCATTTAAACCTCATAAAAATCCTATGACTCTGGTACTCTTTAGTCTTGATTGTGCACACAAGGTCACAAAGGTGAGAGGCTTGCCCAGGGTTGTACATCTAGTAAAAGGGCAGAGGCAAGATTTGAACCCAGGTTTAGCCAGTATATTGTCCAGTATATCTTATCACTTCCAGAAAAACTGGACTTCTTTCCTAACATATCTTCATGCCATTCTTTGTTGTTAAAGGCCACCTTTTCATGAAATTAGCACCTGTATTTCTGAAACCAGTATCTGTAAATGAGGGTAGGATGATAGTACTGCATACGGCTCAGTGATGACAGTAGGCAATATTTCTCGAAACTTAAACAATTGATGTCAGTGACATCAAATTCAGGATATGGTGAATGTGTTCGTATTTGTTATGTAGCATTTAAACTGAAGGATTCATACAAAAAGATAGCTGAGGTTAAAAAAAAAAAAAGCTTGACACAGAAAAAAAAAATGTCTGGACCTAGGAGAATGTTATCAGGTGAAGCACTTGCATTTCAGATGGACATTAGAATTCACTTTACTTGTATTCATTTCCTAAGGGCTCTGAGATCAGCAGGAGGGCTCCAAGGCTGGAGAACTGGACACAGAATGACTGCTGTCTTCCCTCCCCCCAACCCCCCCCCCCCCCCCTCCAGCCTGGGAACTAGTAGGGAGCCGAGAAAGGGAGCTATGCTGAAACTGTCTCCTATTGTGAAAAATGACAATTTCTTGGAA
The DNA here is from genome assembly GCF_048164855.1 of Canis lupus baileyi. Taxonomy (NCBI): domain Eukaryota; kingdom Metazoa; phylum Chordata; class Mammalia; order Carnivora; family Canidae; genus Canis; species Canis lupus. Next base: position 54,024,446 of record NC_132841.1, read on the forward strand.
GCAGAGACAAAAAGGTAACTGCATTCTGTTTCCCAGCCTATCTTAACGTCTTTTGCTGTTAGGCAGACTTAGTAGTTCGTTAAGACAGATACTCTTTACTGTTAATACTAATCTTTCTATTGTGGAAAAAAGCTCCTACAACAGCCCTGTGGGGATAAGGCAGGCAGAGCACTCCTACGATGTCAATTTCTGACCCTAGAGAACCAGTCACAGCACAATGGCTAAAATGCATTGATTGAGACAAAGTGGGAGGAGGCTCCCTTCAGATGTGGGGCAGCTGAGGGTCCTGCTGGCTCTTGGAAAGGACTACTGCTTCCGCTAGAAGAAAGTGCAGCCCTCCTATAGCAGGACTGAAAAGACTCAGAGTGGAAGGATGACCAGGCAGGAGGTCCAGGGCCTGGGCCAGGTCCTTAAGAACAAAAGTTCTCAAGGTGAGCTTCAGAATCCCTGGGAGGGCTTGCTAAAACACAGACTGCTGGCCTCCACCCCTAGAGTTTGGATACAGTAGGCCTAGGGTGGGACCTAAACACTCGGCACTTATGGCAAGTTGAAGCTGCTGGTTCTGGGACCACACTGAGAACCACTGCCCTAAAGAAAAGTCATAATCTCAAGTGCCCACGAAGACTAGATAGGTGCTGGAGGTCAGTGACCCAGAAGGAAGCTGGGAGGAAAACAACAGTCTCTGGACAACAGCACATGGCAAGTGATGGAAATGCTTTCTGCAGGGGGCAGCTTCTATTCTAATCTGGCTGATTACTGATGATCTTTGTCATGTCCTGAGCTCCTTTTTCTCTTTCCACCATTTCCTTTTCTCAAGAGTAACTACTATTATGAAATTTGTGTGGACTGTTTTCTTGCTTTTCTTTATAATATTACTGTAGGTTTGCCTCCTTATACGATATATTAGTTACCATTGCCGGTTTTTGAATTTGACGTATAGAACAATTCCACTTAAGTGTTCTCCATTGACTTCCTCCCCTCAACATTCTATTCCTGAGATGCCTCCATGCTGTAGCACATAGCTGTCATTAATTCAGTCTCCCTGGTGTCCTCTATAGTGATTGGTTCATCCCTTTGTGAGACATGTGGGTTGCTTCCAGGTTTTTGTTTCTATAAACAGTGCATCTATGCACATACTACATGTGGTTCCTGGTGCACACATGTAATTTTCTTTAGGACACATATATGAAGAGTGGAGTTGCTGGCTCCTGGGGTATGTGTAACTGCAGCTTGATTAGATACCAGTAGGGCATAGTAGTGTACTGTATACAGTTCCCACTAGTAGGATATAGAGTTCTGGTTATACTACTTTCTTGCTAGCATTTGATAATGTCTTAGTATGGAACAAGTGTGAAATGGGATGCTATTGTCTTTTAAATTTGCATTTCCCAGATTAGTAATGGAGTTAAGCATCTTTTCATTTGTTTGTAAACCATTTGGGATTCTCCTTCAGTGAAATGTCTTTTGTCCATTTTAATTGTTTTCTATTATTGTTATTTTATGTGTGTGAATAGCAGTACTTTCTATTCTGAAAAATAATTATTTAGCAGGTCTATGTACTTAAAATTTCTTCTTTGAGTCTGTGGTTGTATCTTTTCAGTCTGTGCTCAGTATCTTTTTAAGATCTTAACATTTCTTTTTAAGATTTTTACATTTTAATGGCAAAAAATTTATGATCTTTTCTCGAGGGTGTGAGCTTTCTGTGTCTTACCTGAGCAATCCTTTCCTACATTAATGTCATAAAGATCTAATATACTGTTTTCAAGACTTTCAAGTTTTGCTTTTTTCATTAAGTTTCTAATTCATCAGGTATTACTTTTTGTGAATGGCCTGAGGTTGGGGTCGAAACATATGTTAAATCAATGGGATCATCATGTATTGAAAAGTCCACTTGGCTCTGTCATATGGCATTGCCATATACCTATGGGTCTCTTTGTGGGCTTTCCAGTCTGTTTCACTATTCTTTTATCTATCCCTGTGACAATAAATCATTTTAGCTTACTTGTTACACTTTAAAAAAACATTTAAAGTGTTTTATTTCATAAGGCATGTCCTCTTATCTTGGTCTTCATGAATGTCTTGGCTATTCTTGGTCTTCCACATACATTTAAGAATGAACTTAAATTTTACAAGGAAGCCCTGTATAGAATTTGATTGGATTTATGTTCACTCCATTAACATTGCATCTGTCTCTAGTTACTTATGTTTTCTTCGATGTATTTCAATAAAGTTTAACAATATTCTCTATGTGGGTTTAGCATACTTTTGTGGCTATCCAATATTTTTTGTTGATCTTATAGTCAACATGTAGGTGTAGATTATACTGTTTTTCATATCTTGTGCTGCAGTTGTTCCAAGTCTTTTTTCATAGGCGCTAATTATTTTAATTTATGAAAGTTTTACATCTTTTGATTTCTTATACCTTTCCTTTTTCTTTTCATATTGTACTGTTTAGGACTACCCTATATACTGTTGACTAGAAGTCAAAAAAGTCAAGTTGGTGTCCTGACTTTAAAGGGAAAACTTTGAACAATTTATGTATGATATTTTGTTCTGAGCTTTTTTTAAAAAAATACTTTTTATCAAGATAAGAGAGTTCCCTTTTATTCTTATTTTGCTAATCGTTTCTGTCGTTCATTAATATGAATTTTATCAAGTGATATTTCTCAATATATTAATATGAATTATATTTTCTAATAATCAGTTGTTTTTTTTGCACTAACTGAACATCATTATTACAGAGCATCTTTTCTATTTCTGAAACTATTTAGTATTTTTTAGGCTTTTGTACCTGTGTTCATAAGTGAGTTTATCCTATCATTTTTCTTTTTTTCTTTTTTTATTTGTTTTTAAGTAGGCTTCACACCTTGTGTGGACCCCGGTGCAGGGTTGGAACTCATGAGCCTGAGATCAACACCCAAACTGAGATCAAGAGTAAGATGCTTAACTGACTGAGCCACCCAGGAACCCGTTTTTCTTTCTTAAAATATCTTTGTCAGGTTCCAATGCTTTTCTATATTCTAGAATTTCTTACAGACTAGAATGATTTGTCCCTTGTATATTTAAACTCATTGATAAACCTGAGCATAGAGAGACATCTTTACTTATTTATTTATTTATTTATTTATTTATTTATTTTAGAAAGACATCTTATTTTATTAAAAAAATTACAAGATTATCTAGGTTTTGTGTTTCTTTGTGTATTGGCTTTGGCAAGTTATCATATTTCTTGGTATTTTTCCATTTCATATAAAGACTTAAATTGGTTGGCAAAACTTTTCATAATATCTTCAAGTGCCTTTACATTTGTAGTTATGTATCTCTCGTTCCAAATATTTTTTTTCATGTCTTTTTTCCCCCTTAAACAGTACTGCCAATTATTACTCTTTTCAAAGAACTAACTTTTGGGTTTCTCTTTTTTCTTTTTTTTAATTTCTAGTTCTTGAACAAAACAAGGATAATTCTACAGTTTTCTAAATGTTTTGCCTTTCTTGATTTTTCGTATATGTATCTATGGTTATGCAGGGTTTTCTTTGTGCAGGATCCTAGAAGAGTATTTATGATATGGGTGCAAATATTTTTTAATTTTAGTGAGTTTATCCTATCATTTTTCTTTTTTGTGTGTTTGTTTTTAAGTAGGCTTCACACCTTGTGTGGACCCTGTGGTTTATATGTTTTATAGAGGGGTTTTCCTTAGTTTCTAAATATATAAGATTTTCTAAGATAAATTTCTTGTATATATTTTTTTCATTGGTTTTGAGCTGATAATCTTACAACAGAAAATATTTCCTTCATAAAATCAATTCTTTAAAAAATCAAGACTAGAAAAAAAAAAAAAATCAAGACTAGGTATCTGGCCTAGTATGTGTCAATTCATATAAACATTCATGCCGGTCTGAAAAGAGTGTGTATTATTACAGTTGTTGGTGTTATGTTTTATGTTCATGTCATGGTTATTAATTCAAGATATATATATTTATATTTGAGTAGAACAATTAAACACACATATACCTGTTTGATCTATTAATTACTAAAAGAGATATATATTATTAAATACATAGCAGATTAGAACTATTCTATTTTTCTTATACCATGTAGTTGCCCTCATTTGCCTATTAGTATAGTTGTTCTCACTCTGTTTCTATTAGTTTCAATCCTGTGCATATTTTTTTCATATTTTTATCTTTTTCATACTTTTAAATACCAACTATTCTTTATGGTTATGTTTTAGGTTTTCCCATATAACTGGATTATTATTTCTGATTTTTTTAAGGTAAAATTTATATATAGTGAAATGCATGGGTATTTTTATTTTATTGACAAATAACATTACATATTTAAGGTATACAGTGTGACTTAGAGGGCTCATGTGCTTTTTTATTAATTAAGGTATAGTTAACACACTATGTTACAGTGGTTTCAGGTGTACAACACAGTGATGCCAAGCCTATGTCATGTTATACTTACAAATGTAGTTACCATCTGTCACCATACAACACTGTTAGAACACCACTGACTCTATTTCCTATTCTGTATCTTTCATCTCTGTGAACTATTCATTTCATAACTACTGGATGCCTTTATCTCCTCCTCCCCTTGACCCAGTCTATCCATCCTCCCACTCGTCTGCCCTCTGGCAGCCATCAGTTAGCTGTATTTATGGGTCTGATTTTGCTTTCTGTTTGTTCATTCGTTTTGTTTTTTAGATTCCTCATATACATGAAATCGCATATATGTCTTTCTCTGACTTAACTCACTTGGCATAATACCCTCTAAGTCCATTCATGTCAGAAATGGCAATGTCTCATCCTTTTTTGGTGGCCAAGTCATATTCCACTGTGTATGTGTGTGTATGTATGTGTGCGTGTGCCTGTGTATTACATCTTTTTTATCCATTTATCTATGGATAGATACTTGGGCTGCTTTTATATCTTGGTTATTGTAAATAATGCTGCAATAAACAAAGGGGTGCATTTTCAAATTGGTGTTTTCATTTTCTTTGCATAAATAACCAGTAGTGGAATTACTGGATCATACAGTATTCCTATTTTTAATTTTTTGAGGAACCTTCATACTGTTTTCCACAGGGGCTGTATCAATTTACATTCTTACCAATAGTACATGAGGGTTCCCTTTTCTCGACATCCGTGCCAACAGTTGTTATTTATTGTCATTTTGATAGGTGCAAGGCCATGTCTCATTGTGGTTTTGATTTGTATTTCCCTGATGATTAGCGATGTTGAGTATTTCTCACATGACTGTTGATCATCGGTATGTCTTTTTTAGAATAATGTTTATTCAGGTCCTTTGCTCACTTTTAAAATTGGATTTTTTTGGCTTTTTTTGGTATCGAGTTGTGTAAAGTTATTTATATATTTTAGATATTAACCTCTTATCAGATATATCATTTGCAAATATTTCTCCCACTAAGTTGCCTTTTCATTTTGTTGATGGGTTCCTTTCCTGTACAAAAGCTTTTTAGTTTGATGTAGTCCCAATAGTTTATTTTGTTTTGCTTCTTTTGCATTGAGGAGACATAGTTAGGAAAATGTAAAGGTGATTTCAAGAAAATTACTGCTTATGTTTTCTTCAGGATTTTTATGGTTTCATGTCTCACATTTAGATCTTTAATCTATTTTGAGTTTATTTTTGTGTATGGTGTAAGAAAGTGGTTTAGTTCATTATTGTGCATGAAACTGTCCAGTATTCCCAGCACCATTTATTGAAGAAATTGTCTTTTATCCCATTGTATATTCTTGCCTCCTTTGTCATTGATCAACTGACCATGTAAACATGAATTTACTTTTGGGCTTTCTATTCTTTTCCATTGATCTAAATGTCTATTTTTGTGCCAGTACTATATTGTTTTGAATACTACAGCTTTGTAGTATATCTGAAATTTGGTGATGTAATACTTACAGCTTTGTTATTAAGATTGGTTTGGATATTTGGGGTCTTTTGTGGTTCCATACAAATTTTAGAATTATTTTAGTTCTGTGAAAAATGCTGTTGGTATTTTCATACAGATTGCATCAAATCTGTAGATTGCTTGGGGGCAGTATGGGCATTTTAACAATACTAATTCTTCCAACCCATAAACATAGTATGTCTTTCTCTTTGTGTCATCTTTTACTTTTTCAATTCATTCTTTTGTTTCTTCACTCAAACATATTTATTTTCTTTCTCTGATAATTCTTGTATTGAAAGCTTCCATGGGTCTACATTGGCTGCCTTATTTGCCTGCTTGCTCTTCTGTACATGGTGCCTGATTTGAGTGTTTCCTATTTCTCAACTGTGGGTTTATGTTTTTCTTTATCTGAAAACATTACTTGAGACCTATATTTATGGTGCCTTTTTATCCAGAGAAGATTTGCATTTGTTGCCATCAGTCATTGGTGCTACCACCACCTTTGGCCCAATGTAAACTAATTTCTTTGCTTGAGCTTTTATAACTTCCTAGGTAACATACATTCAGGTTATAAATCAGAGTGAGGGCCAGTTTGGAGTTACCAAACTTTGGAAAAATGTTTTCTTTCTCTTCCTTTCAGTGCTGAGATTCAAAATATGTAACTTCCCTTGCAATCTTATAAGTGGAAGGGTCAGGGTGGAGAAGATTACTTAGGTTGAATTCTATTTTGTCCTTACACTGAGGGTTTGGTACATTGGGATCCAAATTTCATTGTGGGATCTCTAATTAGACTGCTTGCTTCAGGTGGGCCCTGACATGGTTTTGCTCCCATTAAAACTGTAGCTGAATTTCATCTAGTTTATCTAAATCTGTAAAGTTATGGTTGAACTTGATGCCCAGATTACTTCTCTAAACTCCCATGCTATTTTAGCTCTTAGACTCTGAAAAATCCCAAATTTTAGCTCAAAACATTTAAAATATTTTAAAGATATTTTTACATTGTAGTTTTAGTTGTTTTCAGTGGCTGAGCTAGTCAGGGTACTAAGACTACCATCCTATTGCATTAGAGGTCCAAGTTTCTAATTTTTCAAAAGAAGATGGGAATTGAAATTTTATAGTGAAATCACCTCAACTTTAAAACTTGGTAGCTTATTACTATTTGATACTATGAATGTGCCAACTCTTTAAGATCCAGATCTAGTCTAAGGGTTGCCAATTTGCTAGAAAACTGTCTAGAGGTTTACTGATCAATGTTCAATCAGAGAAAGAGAACCTCTGTGAAATACACACACACACACACACACTCTATAGGACTTTAATGTGACTTTCTGTCTTATCCTGGGTCTGAAGTGAGCAGGACAGGCAGTCAGGAAGGGAGGATGCATGTGAGGTGGGGGGAGAGGAAGAGCTGGAACCCACAATGAAGAAGTGATAAGAGACTGTCACAGGTAGCAGTTCAAAGTCTCTGATTCAGTGGAGGAAAAGCTGCTGCTCTTCTTTATGAAGCAAAGTATGGACCTGGCATATGAGTTGGAGGGGTTAAAGACTTGACAGCTGCCCCACACGAAGAAGGTGAGCTGGCTGGTGATCTCCAACTGTGTCTAGTGCCCTCTACTGACCATCTAGAATAAAAGGAGTATGCATGCTATTTAACTCCCACTAAGCCTCAGGCAGCCATGCTAATTCAGTGAAGGGAATTCCAGAAAACGTAGTTCTAACTTATCTGAATTAGTACGATACAAATCCACCCCACATCATCATGTTTTAATGGCTGGTTTGGCTTGAACATACTGTACTCAGTGAAATCAACTTCCAGTACAGAAACTGGTTGAAATAAAATAAGCACCTGTAAAAAGTGAGAAACATGGGCTTTTCTAATTATATAGGATCTACTTTTAAGTTGAGTGAGTTACTTTGAATTCAAGTTCCTCATATCTGCAGTTGGTATTTAAATTTTACCCAAGTGTTATGCTATATGTTAGCAAATTAAGCTTCAATAAAATAAAAATTTATAAATTTTACCCATGAAGCTGCTGAATTTTTAGAGATTGCTCTGTCTTTAAATCCTAAATTGAAAGATTTTTTTTAAATTTTTTATTTATTTATGATAGTCACAGAGAAAGAGAGAGAGGCAGAGACATAGGCAGAGGGAGAAGCAGGCTCCATGCACCGGGAGCCCGACGTGGGATTCGATTCCGGGTCTCCAGGATCACGCCTTAGGCCAAAGGCAGGCGCCAAACCACTGCGCCACCCAGGGATCCCCTAAATTGAAAGATCTAAGCAGAATATTCTAGGGTTCTGCTCTGAAGATTTAAGAAATGGATTGGATATTCTCATTTGAAGGCCATTTCTCTCAGAAAAGCAGTGATATTCTGTCCTCTAGAACAAAACTATTTTGAAGTTTGCTTGTATAAAAGGCAAGCCAGACCATCACAAAACATCCTTTTGAATCAACCCTTCTTTTCCAGTGAAGAGCTTGTTGATATATTTAATAAACATTTATTACTCTACGCCTAAGGGGACACAGTGAAGTGACCTGTATCCAAGACTGGTAGAGTCTGGGTTGGTCTTGAAGGTCTATTAGGAATTGGCTCATTTATTTGGTTAACAAACATTTATTGAATTCCCAGTATATGCAAAGTTCTGGGGTTACAGTTGCAAACAAGATAGCCCTAATCCTTGCCTAGTGGGTTTATGTACTATTAAAGATGAGAGACGTTAAGCAACTTGTTTCTGGTGGTGAAGAGTCCTTGATGGAAAAGTTATAAGAACCTTATAACTGGGAACTGGGTCATGGAAGAGATGGAGCCTACGAAGGCTTATGATGACATTTTGAAGGATGAGAAGGGGTTATCCTAGTGAAAGATGAGTGTGTCAAGCAGAGGGAACAGCATGCCTAAAGACTTCTAGGACAAAATAGTTTTTTTTAGGTGAAAAGAAATTGTAAAAAGGCTGATAGAGAATAGGGTATTAATACGAAGAGGTAAATCAGGCAGAGACTTGCAGAATATTGTGAGATAATAAAGGATTTAAAATGGAGAGGTGGTGTAGGGGAGTAAAAAGATAACAGACAATATGACCAAATGTCCATGCTGCACAGATGATGGTGATGATTAATTTTACATGTCAACCTGACTGGGCTGTGGCATGCCCAGACAGTTGGACAAATATTATTCTGAATGAGCATGTAAAGGTGTTTCTGGATGATTTCAATGTTTAAATCAGTAGACTGAATAGACTGGCCTCCTTAATGTGGGTAGGCCTCATCCAATCAGCTAAGGACCTGAATGGAACAAGAAGGCTAAGAGGGAACTTTTCTTGCCCTCAGACTGGAACTTATATCACTGACTCTCTTGAGTTTCCAGCTTGCTGACTGGAGATCTTGGGACTCCTCAGCCTCCATAATCCTGTGAACCAATTCCTTATAATACATAAATATAATATTGGATATATGTTTCCTCTTGATTCTGTTTATCTAGAGACCCTAATATATACATATACATATACATATACATATGCATATACATATACATATACATATATATAATTTGTATATATGGCTACAGAGTGGATGTAAGAGGGGCAAGAGGCCTGCAAAGAGAGTAGACAGGGGTTATCCAGGTGGGAGAAGATGATGACTTGGATTTGATGATGGAGTGACTCAAAGACATGTTAAATTGAATGAGTTTGAGATGGAAATGTGGACATGCAGGGCTAGAGACAAAAAAGTTGGAGGTATGTTTGATCATCATCATTGACAGTATATTTCTGTAGTGCTGAAATAATGGTACTGTGTATATACAACTCAAAAGATATATTTGAAAACCGAGTCAGATTCTATGGACTTAACAGGTGAGACTAGGCAGGTGCACTCCGAGAAGTGGCCATCTCAGCCAAGTAATGATGGTGGCATCCTCTCACAGTGAACATTTCAGAGGGATGTTTTCTATAGCCAGAGACAAAGCAAAGTCTGGACCAGAGTTCCAAAGTGCCCAGACTCTGTTACCCTTTGAGGTGGTTTCATAGCTCTTGTGTGGCCCAGGGAATATGACAGGGAGAAATGTGGTTGTGTCTCCTAGCTTTATAAAGCTCCAGAGAAATGTTTTCTTTATTGAACCATCATTTCCTGGCACATTTCTACATTCATTTGTAACCTTTCCTTCTCTACTCAAATTCCATTTCAAGTACCTGTAAAACATGGGGCAGTAACCATGTCCCTTTCTTCCTTGGTTACACTCAGAAGTGTCATGAATCAAAAAACCCCACAAAACTTTAAATGCTATCACAAGGTCTGTTTTTAAAACTCAGAGAATAATTTATTTGCTGTTGGCATTATCAGTTTGTTCTCTCCGTTTCAAGCTCATTTTTTGTTGAAATTGTTTTTGTGGAAACAGTGATTACTTATCCAGATTTCTCGTTTTCATTTCCTTCATCATAAGAATCTACATTAATCACTTCCAAACCTAGACAAGCTTTTAGATCATATTTTGCTCCCATCCTCAGAGAATGGAGACAATGGCTTTTGTTACTCTGGGGAGCGACCTTCAAAACATCATAAAAACCAAGTAATATATGTGGTAACTCAAATAAATGAGGGTTAATGCCAGCCTCTCCTAGGAAAGAACATATTCCCGCTAACATCAATACCTAGGATTACTGTGTGTGTTCTCAGTTTGAGGGAGAAAAAAAGAAATAGAAACAGTTATGATTGAAAGGGACACAATTTAGAAAAAACTGGTGGGTGGGGTTTTGAAGTTGCTGGTGTTTTCGTTCATTATAGTGGCTGCTTTTGGGGAGTTCTTGAGGCCACGGCTGGGAAATTTCAATTCAGTCAGAATCACATGGGGAGTGTTCAATGCTTGAGACACATCCCACACAAACTAAATAAAGTGCCAGGGCACCTATATATTTAAAAAAAATTCTCTATGTGGTGATGGTTGAAAACTACTGGCTTAGACTGACTTAGCAGATCTCTGTGTGTGTTATAGGTATAGAAACTTTAATATGGAATACTATCATCCCACTGTTGGGAATAGAATGATTATGGTATTGCTTCTGGTTGAAAAGTAACCCAAGCTGTGAGACAGCAGCTCAGTTAATATATTTGGTAAAATGAAGACCTGCAGTACATACTCTCAGTCTAATGTACTTCCCTGTCCAACTATATTTCTGTGTTGTGATGTGATGATACTGTGCATATAAAACTTTAGCAAATCAGTGGGATTCTTTACTCAAGTATGTGTATATTTCTTGATCAATTTCTTCACCGATCTTAAGTTCACCGCTCTCTGAAATCTTCAAGAGCTCAAAGACGAATTCCTATTTCAAGAAAAGTTCTTTAAAAATTGCTCTCATATTTTACTTGTGTATTTGATAAACACTAATAAACCAACAGCCACTCTGGTGAACTTGACTTGTATCAGTGTAGAGGACCATTTAAAGTAATGTTGAGTGAGATTTTGATGCCAGACAACCTTTAGAGCATGGTACTGGTTACCATTATGTTTAACACCATGGCTCCTTCATTTTCAGCTTAAAAATGTGGGGCACCGGGGGAGGGCTCAGTTGGTTAAGAGTCTGACTTTAGCTCAAGTTGTGATCTTGGGGTCCTGGGATGGAGCCCCATGTGATCAAGCTCCTCAGTCAGCAGGAAGTCTGCTTTTCCCTTTCTTCTTGCCTCTTCCCCTTGCTTCTGCTCTCTAAGAGGAAAAAATGCATAGTGCTCCCTCAGACCTCATTCTCCTACACCCTTGTGATTAATCCTGTATTTCTGAGTTAAGCTTTTATTAGTGTGATTCAAAGGAACCTCAGAGATCTCAAGTGAAAGCCCCATGTCCTGTTCCAGGGACAGAGTTAGAATCACCTACCATTAGTGAATGTGTTATCATATGCTCTGCACATTGGGTGCTTTTCATTTTGTTCCATCTGGTATTCAGTACCAGCCCCACTGGTGAAAGAAAGCCATGGAGATTCAGAGAGGTTAAATGTCATGGTCTAGATCACATGCCTAAAGACTTGTATATCAAGTCCAAGCACCCTGATTCCTAGACAGTATGTTTTATAATATTCCATGGTTCTGATTGTTGAAAAGTAGTTCCCCATATTGGGTGGAAGTCTCATTCTCTTACCTGTTATGGGATTTGGAACTTTGATGGGTTATTATTCCAAATTTATAAAGATAAGCACCCTAGTTATTTTGAGGTTTTCTTTATCTGGGCTAAAGAAAATCTTTAGCAGATGCTCCAGAGAGTGTACTGGTATAACCCTCCTGGTCATCCTGCCTGGAGCAGATGGTAGGTCCACCTGCTCCATCCTCTGATCTTTCTCTTGGTATGTCTGGTTTCATTTAAATACCACTTCTTTAGAGAGGCCTTCTCTGACCCCTTCTATCACTCAGTGACTTTCCTTCATGCCACTGAACACAGTTTGCAATAATTTGTCTGCTTACTTGACTTAATCTTTTCCTCTAGAATAAGCTCTGTTAGGGCAGTAATTCCACTAGATTTATGTCTAGAATCAAGGATACTGCCTGTTGTTCAATAACTTTTTGTTGAATGGATGTCCCTCTTAGATTCTGTTACCTATCACTAAACACAGTGCTCCTGTTACATTCTGAGCAAGGTCCAGGACCAAAAGAATCAATCTCTCCCCTTACCTTCTTGGTGTGATACTGGACAACTTAGTGCAGTATAATGGCATTACAATTTGTGGTCATAGTGTTACTGCATACTGAGTTTGGAACAGAAAAAAAAAAGGTGTCACTTGTTTTGCTGGTAATCACCTCATTCTGTATTTGTGATTTTCAGGACATATTTTGCCCGTTGTAATATGTTACTTTTTAGATTTTATATGAGGGGCACAGCCTCTCCCCCACCCCCCCAAATATATTCATCTAGATCTTTTGGGAAAGCATATAGTATAGTGATTTATAGCTTAAGATCAGCATCAGGATTTAAGTCCAAGCACCGCCATCTGCTGGATGTTTGGTCCTGGAATGGGGGCAGAGGAGTTCAGTAGAGATAACAATTCATCTCTGAAAGGATTGTTACAAAACTGCAATGTGGAATATAGGTGATGCCTTAATAAAGTATATGATACACAGAAAGTGGTGACAAGTGATAGTTTTATTACTTTAGTCATCCATATAAAAATTCTGTCGCACCTGTTCATTCCCTCTTACACTGGTTAGGATGGGTGATCACTTTTCTTCTCCATCTCTAATCACCTCTGGCGTTCTTAACGTTTTACCATTCACAAGAGGCATCCTGGTTAGCACAGTGGCAATATGACAGACTTCACAAAAAGCTTACATACAAAGGGTAATTTAAATACAAGATGTTCAGGGGCAGGTGGCTGAAGAAGTCCATTCTTTCTGCACAATATGTTTCTGTTACAAGATTTACTAAAATGCCAATAACTTGGAGAGGGGAAAATCTTGACAGATCCTATAGAATCCATCAATTACTTTTGCTAGGGGGAAAACTGATCACAAACACTGTGCCTTGGTAGCCTAGCAGGGGCTTCCAGTGATTAGAAGCTTAGCTCTTGCAGGAAATCCTATTTCTCAGAACCTGGGGTTTCCAGCGTGACTACATATGAAACTACAGACATCATAACTGCAGGTTTCATCAGACTTCTCTCCCCAGTTCCTCCGGTGCCCATTCTTCAAACTTTCTCAAGTAAGATAGAAACTAAGTAATTGATTTGAATATCAAAGAAATGATGTACATTTCCACACTCCCACTTCTCATTAATGACTTTCAACTCTTGGCAATGAGACCAAATGCTTTCAGAACATTTAATGACCCATGTAACTAACCTCACTCCATGTGTAACAGAGTTAGGCTGTCAATTCTCTTAATATAAAAATTAAGTAATTAACAAATGTTATTTAGATTTCTCCATGAAATGGAATTTCTAGTTTTGAAGTCAGTTCAGCTCCAGAAGGATTACTGGACCAGTATGGAGCCTAAATAGGTGAAATTTCTCACTCTAAGAGAGCTGAAAAGTGAAAATTAATGCCTCATATATGAATAATTATATTTCATTCAAATTCAGTATTATAAATGTTATTTGATAAAAATTATTGCATACTTGTACATACAAGGCACTGAGGTAATTAAAACAATTTTAGGAGGAAGTTGCAGAGTGGGTATTCTAATCACAGCTCTTACCAGAACCCATTCTTTTAAATGTTACCCTAAAACTGCCTCTATTTACCAAGAATGAGCAAATGTTAGAGTGATGAGAGTAGGTTTTAGGGCTCTAGAGGAAAAGTAAATTACAATACAACTTAAGGAGTACCTTATTTGTGCTAGAAGACACTTTGGATGACATGAATTGGAAAATGAATGTGTTCATTGAAAATGAAGGTAGATGGTATCCAAATTTCTATTTTGGGATGCCTAGGGTTTGAATCTACATAGAAGCTCACAAAGTTGCAAAACTCTGACAATAAGTCTTGATTTGTTTTTACTCAGAGCCTGTAGTACAGGGGATGGGGATTGGAAATCTATTTCATTAGTGACCATAGCTGGTAATGAGAATATTGCACTTTTTTTCCTCATGTGTTTGTCAGTTTTATCACAAAATAAATGAAAGTGCAGACAAAAATGCTTTTATGCTTACTCTTGCTTTTACCATGAGATTTAAATAAAAGCTCACCCTAGAACTCAGAATCTTTCCTTAAAGGAGTTAGAGTAGGGAGATACTGTAGAGATGATAATTGTACTATTTATAATATTCACTGAGTGCTTCTTTATTCCAAGTATTGGCTTAAATCCTTTATGTGTTTCATCCCATTTAATGCTTGCTACAGCCCTAAGAGATTTGTCCTATCGTCATCTCCATTTAGCCAAAGTGATGGACTTCACAGCCCAGAATTGTTGTCTCTTAGGGCTTTGCTCCTAGCATTTCTGTTTATACACGTAAGAGATTTTCATTTGAGAAATGTAGAATAAGCCAGAGTCTTGTTGCAAGGCAAATTATGAGAATAGTAAAGGCATGTGGCCATAAAGAGAAGGTCTTATTCTCAAAGGAAAGATCATAGTATAATAATGTGCTTTCCTTTACTCAGAGTCACAACAAAGTAAGTAAAAGCTTCTCAGAAAAATCCAAGAATGATATATAGTATATACCATATTTTGATGTAAAGAAAATTCTTTACATGGTGCAGATATCTCTGCTAACAATGGTATTTATCAAGATTATTTATTACAAGGCATTAAAATAAATCTTTTTTTCAATTACTTTCTAATGAAATGTTCCAATTACCTTTTGAATGGTGACATATGGCTGTAATCTATTCCAGTGGGGATAAATCTTGCTTATACAAGGTTTCAAGGGCTCCCTCCTGAACTACATTAATTACTGATGTAAACAAAGATAGAGGATTATTATCATATTTATCGATAAATCCTGAACCTCATTGCAATATAGTTCTCTGGGTTAGATGACATTAATCATCAGGTAATTTCCAACAGTTATGGTGCAAGTCTGCTATAAAAGGGATGCTTCTGCAAGCCAGCTGATTTTGGAGCATATTTATTAATGCAGTTGAATTCTGAGGTAACCAGGGAAAGAAGTCCTACTCCCATTGTACACAATGACATCGGCAAAATAATGCTCTTAAGCAACTGCTGGGCTATCTGTTGGTTAACAAATGAATAACTACTACAGGAAAACGTCAACCAGTATTTCAAAGAGATTTATCTGGGGCTGATGCTGAATTAGGCTTGCTGTTGAGGCCACTTTTTTCCCATTCTGTAACACTATGTCACAATTGGCTTCAAAACCAGGATTTGCCATGAAGTTGTTGAGACCACTTCCTTCCCAGTCTATAACACCACGTCACTGTTGGTTTCAAAACAGGGATTTCCCATGAAGTCATTCTTCCTCATTTCTCTTCACATTTTAGTTTTTAAAAACTTCCCCCAACTTTGGTTTACCCATCTGCTATGTGTGGATAATACTAGTACTGATCTCATAGGATTTGGGGGAATTGAATGTAAGATACTTCATCAATGATGAAATAGCTAACATCTTAGAACTATTGAAATGGGCTAGGCCTGGAGTCAAACAATTTAATATTCATGAGACAGAGAAAACTTGTACCTATACTTATTTCCTCAAACAACCTTCTATATTTTACACTGAAAGGGAACTCATGTAGAAGACAGAAGGTGCTTTATCAATGGAAATACATCGATCACCTTGCCTGTTTACCATGGTGATGAGTAATTTATACACACACTGTACTTAGTCCATGGGTTATAATCTTAGTTTATTCCCATTTCGTATGTGAAGAAATTGAGGCAGAGAAAAAAAAGGTTATATTATGGAACACAGAGAAGTAGCAGTGATGAATTTCAAACCTAAATCTAATTTCATAGTTTGTATTCTTTCCAGTGTGCTTAAGAATTTAGTTTCAATGGGATGCCTGGGTGGCTCAGCAGTTGAGCGTCTGTCTTTGGCTCAGGACGTGATCCTGGAGTTCCAAGATCGAGTCCCGCATCAGGTGCCTGCATGGAGCCTGGTTCTCTTCCCTCTGCCTATGTCTCTGCCTCTCTCATGAATAAATTAATGACATCTTTTAAAAAAAGAATTTAGTTTTGAAGGGGGTGGCTCCGTTGGTTAAGCATCCAATTCTTGATTTCAGCTCAGGTCTCAGAGTTGTAAGATTGAGCCCGGTGTTGGGCTCTGCACAGAGTCTGCTTGAGATTCTTGCTCTCCCTCTGCCCCTCCTCATGCTTGCATGCTCTCCTTCTCTCTCTGAATAAAATCTTAAAAAATAAAAATATGCTGACATTCTTTTGTCAATCTCTGCTGAATGTTTACCAATAGTTTGAATCACTCTAAGAACTTGGGGTTCTTGAGTTCTTTGGTATTAAAGAATTGACCAGAAGGTAGTATGGGTCTATGTACATTCTATCACATTGACCTTTACCTGTATGACTCAAATGTTGAACGTTGACTGTCAGTTGTCTCTCCTCCAGGTATTTATTCAGGCCTTGCTATGCATGATGTATTATATTGAGAATATAGTAAGATACTTTTTAAGAGATTTTATTACTCCTTTTTTGCATGAAGGAAACTGAAGCACAGAATGGTTAAGTAACTTGCCAACATGCACACAGCTAGGTAAGTAGCAAAACTTGGATTCGAACCTTGGCAATGTGGTTCTAAAGTTGGTGCTCACTATACTCGTCTCCTGAAGAAGACAAACCTGTATACTAACAATTGAAAAGCAGAAAGCATACACTGTAAGAGAAATGGAATGAAATGGGTGATATGAGCTGTGGGTAGAGGCACCTTAGAAAAATCCCCCAAGGAGACAGTCACAGGATATGGGAGGGAAGGGGACTTCTCCAGGTGGAGTGAGCACAGGGACTTTATTACCCATGGAGAATAGGGTAGGGTAGGAATGGCGTAGAAGTGAAAGACCCTCAAGACCTTGTGGACCAAGAAAAGGAATGTGAAATGTGTCCTCTAAAAGGGGTTAAATGGGAAGTGACATGGTAAGACTGTTTAGAGAGACTCTGATTTCAGGCCACAGAAAACACTGCAAGCGGTGACAGATAAGATGGGAAGTGGTCAGACAGGTTAGGGGTTAGTGTGGAGGGAGAGGACAGCCAGGCTTATGTCTGTCTTCATGTTACCATAGACTAAGCATGAGAAGCAGAGATAAGAGATGGGTGGAGCTAAGGTGCTGGCCTGTGGTACTCTCAGGAAAGATGAAAAGTAAATGCTCATCTTAGTGGGCAGTTGTCTTAGGAGCTAGGTTTAGCACCCTCATACTTAACTGTGACAGGCAAGGTCTCTGAAAAAGAAATAAGGATGCAAATAGGTCTGAAATATTTCAGGGATTTTTCAGAACTTTTAAACATAGCCATCTTCAAGATGCACTGCATGAAGTTAACACTTAGAAAACAAAATCAAATGGATATAAATTTAATTGAGAAGCAGAAACTCTGGGGAGAGGACAAAAATTTGAAAAGAAAATCTTCAGATCTGGTACTGGATTTTATTAGATGCCAAGTCAGTGACTGTTAGAAAACAGAGTAGACAGAAAGCCTAAGATTAATAATTAACCAAGGAGAGATATGGAAATGCAAATTAATAACCATCAAAATAATTAAGAGTTGATTATAAAGGAGAGTTTTTTTCTTCAAAGATTGGAAGATCATTAATTATACTGTGTTGCAGACATGTTAGTCCCTTGGTCAGGGCTGCCCATATCTGCTCCTACAATCTCTGCTGTGGGCCATGTGAAGTCTCCCTGCAAGGAGGTATTTGGAGTGGGGGTGGGCCACTTTGTATCATCTACAGAGAAAGGGATAATTGCCTTATTTCCAGATTGAGCCCCAATTCCTATTCATTGACCCTATCAATCAAGCTAAAATGTCTTGATTCTGATACTCCTGTTTCTTTTTAATACATTTCCATAACCTGCCTAGAATAGACTTGTTTCTTTATAGCCAATTGATTCTATGCTAAGACAGCTTTAATTAGATGCCCCAGTGGTTCTAAAACCATCTATTAGTCTTAGTCCAGTCTTTCTTGGATAAATGGTTTTATAAGACCATGCTTCTAATATGCAGTACTTCTCAACCAAGCTTGACCCTTCCCTGAGATAGCCTATCATTCTTGGCAATACCATGCCAGACAATTCCTTAGAACTCCAGATTTAAATTATTTATCAGCACTTCCATTATTGTGTTTAATCTCTGACATCCAGACTCAACAAATCCCCAGTTTAGGCATGGTATTTCCTCCCCAAGTCTGGTTCTCTTACAGTGCTCCTTATCCCAGTGAGTGGCACCACCATTCTTAGTCACCAGCTAGGATCCATTCCTGACATTGCAGAAGTCCTGCAGAGTACCATGTGAAAGGCTTAGTAAAAATGAGCACCCTAGCATATGAATCTCAAAGAGGGTATAGTCTACTGTGATGTGCACAAAGGACACATCCTCAGGAAACCTCATGTGAGATCTCAAGCTGGAGGATGTTTAAGAAGAGAGACTTTTTAAGTTTCTCCAGATCACCCATAGAGGATAGGCTTGGGCTGGTAACTGTGGTTCTCTCTGTTCAGGGTGAGGTCCTACCTATAAGGAGGAAGAAAGCCCCAGATGGGAACTTAAATACTTATATCCTCTAAATATTATCACTCTAAAACTCCAGCACAATTAACTTGCCTATTTGAAGAGGGCTTTTAGAAAATCTTATCAACTAGATTAACATCCAGTTATCCTATTTTCCTACGCTACAGTTCCATCCTGCTCCTCATCCAGAAGTTACACAACAGTGGTAAAGCCTCCTAGATGAGTGTCACATTCAGTTCTGTACCAACGACCAGTGCCTGGGGTAAGCAGTTGGTTATCTTCCATGATAGATGACTGTTGGGATAGGGGTGTACGTGGGCTAGGCCTGGTGAGGGATTACTACAGCCATCTTATTCTCTCTTGACTTCTAAATTAAAATCACATGATACCCATTGGTTTTATTTTCTAAATCTCTTTAAATCTGATCTCTTGTTTCCATACCTACTGCTAGTATCCTGATCAAAGTCACTAAAATCTTTCCTGTGGACCACTGTATAGTTTCCTAACTGTCTTCACGTTGGTCCCCTCCAGTCCATTCTTTACATTGCATGGAGAGTGATATCTTCTAAATAGAAACTAGGTCATGTATATACATACATTCTTGGCTTGAAACACTGTCAGTGGATCCTCACTGCTTGTAGGTTAAAGATGGAAATTCTTTTTTTTTTTTAAAAAAAAGATGGAAATTCTTAATATGCCCACTCATCTCTGCATCATCTGGATACTTCTTATCTCTCAAGTTTCACTTTTGACCTTGATCTTCCTTCCAGCTCTCACACTTGCCATGCTCCTTTTCCACAGACTGCTTACCAATGTGCTCCTCTGCCAGGGACCTTTCCAACACATTCTGAGAGCCCAACTCAGCATTCTTTCCTCATGGTAGGCTTCTCTAATCATGGGACTAGCCTAGTTCTCTATTACATACTGATGTAGCTTCTTGAATCTTTTCTTCATGCTCTTTGTAACTTAATACAGTTTTATATATATATTTGTGGAATTATGTTTTCACTCATTTACTAGAATATTAGGTGTAAAAGGAGATGGATTTTTGCCTGATTATTTATTCACTGCTATAATTCTTTGGGAAGATCTTGTATGCCTCAAATCAATATTTGTTGAATAGAAGTGAAGAGAGATGCTCATTGTTGAAACCCTAACACCCAGCTCATAGATTGGAATCTGCAAGGACTGGATAGATATGTGAAGGAAGAAAGACTGAGATTACTGTCTAGTGGGATGAATGTGGATGACTCCCTCCCTAATTTTTGCCTCTCAATTTCAGATAATCATGATGTGCCTTCCCTTTCATATCTTGTAGAAATCTGGGGGATGGAACATTTAAAAACATGATTTCATCATGCTCTATTGATTTGATTTGATAGTGCTGGCATTCAAGGAGCTTTAAATCCTAAATAAAGGCTACTTTGAACTCTACTATAGTAGGTATATTCTTTCTTTAATGTTTAATTTACTAGCAGGTAAGAACTATGCAAAAAGCTTTTACTCTGTGGATGTTATTTGTGATTCAGAAGCTGACTGGACATTTAGTGGGCAAGGTGGAAGGAACAGGATGGATTTCTGGTTCTCTGCCAAAAGGGGATAGAATGTGTTTGCTCTGTATAGCCCTGGAGGTTAGTCAGAGAATAAGGGTTAGAAGTAGAAGGAAGAGATTTAGTTTGTTGTAACATAAAACATTCCATAAATGGAATGGGCTGCCTTATGATGTGGTGAGGCCTACAGCTGAGGTTGTTTATAAAGTCTGAATGGCTAGTTGTCAGGGAAGTGACGAGAATAATTCCAGAACTGGATGTAACATTGGATAACATGACCTCCACACTTCCTCTCTGAGATTCTATATTTGGTATAAAGTACATGTTGCATTTTAAGCTTGGGAAGAGGTAGTAAAACAGAGTATGATAACGAGAGCTGAATATCCACAGAATTTATTGTGGTGAATTCTGTCTGAGCTTGTAGCCCAGGAAAAAGAGTAAAACCCAAAGCCCAGAGTAGTGGCTATATAGATTTTATGACAATACTGTCATCAAGGCTGTGATTATAGTTGTGACAAGACAAAACTTATTAATGTGTGAGTGTTCACAGCTTTCCTTCCTCCCCATATGTTCCCAAAAATAAACTTGGCCTTACCTGCTTAGATTTTTCTACTCCATCCTGTTCCCTTCCCTAACAGAATTCATCATAGCTAATAAAGAACAGACAGAGAGGGGTGGAGAAGGATCAACCACTGTGTAGACTGTAGTGTTGGCAGAATGGGTTGGAAATAGGTGTGGATTAGTTGCCTCATGGGGTGACAACCTATGATGGTGTAGACCATGAGTGGGGTTCCCCATGTGGAATTCCTTCTCAATTACTCTTGCCTGTCCAACGTGATTCCATTCCAGGAATAAGCTATAGTGTATGTAAGGCTTATAAGGATCATACAGGCATTCTCAAAATAATAATTGCTTCTGTGATCAATCACTCCTATTTTTCAGATGCCTATTACTTTTGTGACTAGTGGCTCCTGTTCTTCAGAAATCCAGCATGGGAAATACTGGAATCAAAAGAGAGAATCTTCTTTTTCTTTGCTAATAACTTTGTTGTCTTATTTTTAGTGAAATAGGAAGCAATCAGAAGGCAACTTCTATATATTTTCACCCATTCAACTAACCTACATCTGTACTCACACTGTCTTTCCTGCTTTCACTGTGCCTGGACTCTCTATGCTCCCAGGGTTAACCTTGAACTTAATCTCTAGATCTCTCCCCTACTTAAGTAAATCATCTTGCTATTCTTTCTCTTCTATAGCATTAATTTTTCTTTCCCTCATGCATCATTTTCATTAGCATATGAACTTGCTGCTTAATCTCTGTTCCTTTGATATCAAAGCTCCTAAACTATTTGTTTATGCTTGCTACGTTTCCATCCTGAAGACAAAGTAAGTGGTCCACTACCTCTCAGCAGTGTCTGACGGTGGTCATCCCTCCCTCCTTCTCCAGTGTTCCAACACTTGGCTTCCAGGACATCTCTCTCTTTCTCAGTCTCTTAATTTTTATCTCACTGGAAGTTTCTCCTCCTCTCTCTGACCTCAAGACTCATTGCCCAGATGATTTTAACCAGTGTCTTGGCCTGGTTACCACCTGAGTGGATGACTCTCACAACATCTCCTGCCCAGGCCCCTACTCTGAACTTCAGACTTATCTACCTGCCTACAGAATTTCTCCACCTGAATAGCCACAGACATCTCAAACATTAACACAACTGAAACTCTTTGTTTCTATCCCCCCATTCCTGTGCTGTTCCCCTCTTGCTTCCCCATCTCTGTTAACTGACTGAAATCTCATTTTTCCAGTTATTCCAGCCTTAATCATTGGGGTTATCCACTAATTCCTTTCTAGGTCTTACTCTCATACACTACTCTATTGGGAAATGCGGCTTATCTCTGCTTTCAACATATATTCAGAATCCAAGCTCTCCTCAAAATACTTGGCGCTACCACTCTTGCCATGTCTTCCCTGGATTTTGCAAGATCCTCTTCACCTAGTCTTCTTGCTTTCCTCCCTGTGCCCTTCAGAGTCTTTTCACAGAAGCCAAAAATTTTTAAAGGTGGTGGCACATCTGGGCCAAAGCAATCCTTGGAATGCCAGCCTTATGAGCCAAAGGTACCTTTGAGTGAATTTAGAAAATAAACAAATCTTTCTTTAGGAGAATACAGCCCTCTGTTGGATTGCCTTCAATTCTTAGTAGCCTTCATTTCACTGAGTGGCTTAAAACCCCCAAGTGGTAAGCATGTGGGCCAAAGTAAAAGCTGCAGTCTTTATAACCATCCAGAATGCCTCTGAGCACCTGGCCCCTTGCTGACTCTCTGTTAGCTACATCAGTTACCTGCTGTTCTTTAAACAAAGCATGCAAGCTTAATGGGCTTTGGACCCTGTAATGCAAGCTCAGTGGGCTTTTGGACCCTGTTTTCTGTGATTGGACCACATCTGCCCCCACCTCAATATATACTGGCTTATGTCTTTTATTTCATTCCTTCCAGTCCCTGCTCAAAATGCCAGGTGGACTAGAGGGCTCCCCTGACCACCACTCACAACAGAATTCTCCCTAGGTGCTCACCATCCTGCTTATCCTACTATTTTTTCCTACTACTTACCTGACATCTGTTTATTAGTTTCATGGTCTGTCGCTTCTACTTGGCACATAATGTTCAATAAATATTTGTCGAAGTAATGCTCAGTGGCTGTTCATTGAAAGGCTTTGATAAAATTAATGGATACAAATGTGATATCTCAAAGTTCTGCCTCTCTTCATCCCCTCTCACAGAGAAGTTAGGCAGTGGAGCTTCTGGGATTACCAGAATAGGGGCCAAGATATGTGGACTCAGTGTGGCTAGAGCTATAACATCTGAACCTCCTCTCTTGGAAAGTGTTTCTCTCTTAGGTAGGACTCTGGAAAAAAAGAATTCAAAGGGAACCCTGTAATTCAGAGGTAAATAAGGGATCTTGTGACCCAACTGTGATCCAATTATGCTTCTTAAAGTCTAATTTTGGGTTTGGAAACAAAAACTTACAGCTAGCAATAAAATGTTCCTTGTCCTGTGTGCCTAGGGCCTATGCTAACAGGTCTCCTGACTGTATCTATCCCATCCATTCCCCACTCCCTACCTTCCTTAGAGACCTTATGGGGGAGAGCTGTAATAGTGTATGTTGTGAGAACTCTCCTCTAATTGTATGACACTTCTTTAAAATCCTGGGCCCTGGCTATCTCCTATCTATTTGTATCCTAACACTTCTAAAAGTTGTGGTTGTAATGAAGACTACCATCTACCACTGCTTGTGCATTTAGGTAGGGTACCTTGCAGACCCTATCTTCACTCCTACTTCAACAGGTAGTACTATTAGACTGAACCCTGCTCTCATATCTTTAGGTTAATATACTAGTAGACTCTAAGTAGATTACCCTTTATGAGTGGGCCTTATCTAATCATCAATGACCTTAATAGAAAAATACTGATCTCCCCAGAAGATGAGGGAATTTTGCGAGCAGACTGCCTTTGGACTTTAACTATAATTCCCCTGGGTCTCCTACCTTTTAGCCTACCCTGCAAATTTTGAAATTATCAAGCCTCCACAACTGTGTGAACCAATAGTTAAAAATACCCCTCTCTCTATATTTGCATGCACATACATCCTGTTGGTTCTGTTTCTCTGGAGAACGTTGACTCATACACAGTCGGATAGGAAAGATATGTATTATTCAAAAGTTACAAATGTCAATGAAGAATTATGACAGCAAATACCACTAAGGAGAAGTACACGGGGAGATTATCCCTAGTTAAGAAAGTCTGAGGTTTTCCCTAAAGGAGTGGCTTTTGAGTTGTGATGCCAAGGGTAAGGAGAGCTCACAATAACAGAAAACAACATTCTAGGCAGAAGTAAGAGTTTGTAAAAAGACTTGAGGACCTCTTCTTTTTAATCATTCTGGCACTTGAAGATAGATACTATTATTGTCCTTATTTTATAGATGAGAAAACCAAAGCATGTGGAGGTGAAATATGCTGTACAAAGCCATGTAGCTAGGATGACAGGATTGGGATTGGGGGGTAGATTCTGGACACCAGGCTTGTGCTGGTAGCCATCAATCTGCAGTGCCCCAATCATACAAGAGAACCCATCAGGACAGCATGCATACTGAACTGTTTCCATACTCACCTGCTACTGATGGACTCAGATGCAAAGGCTGAGTTATTGGCAATTCAGCCACTTATTCCTTGTGTGTACTATACATAAAAATATCCTGGGCCTTTTGCTAAATGTTGGGAATTGAGACAAATATGACATAGAATCTAGGAAAGCTCAGTCACATGAAGGAACAGACATGTTTGCCTGCATAGAAGTAACCTCATTTTCAAGGGGAAGGCATCAAAAAAAAAGTGCCTTTTGAGCTGTGCTTTGAAAGATGCTGTCTTAATCAGGTATGGAGACATAGAAATGACAGTCATAAAGGAAGGGTTTGTTTTACTCACAGATCCCTAGAAACATGAGACATGCTATGCAGAGGGGCCATATGGGGAAGCATCAGGATCACCCCGGGGGCAAGAGCCTTTAGTGTGCTTTCCATGGGAAGGAATAGTCTAGGTGGGGTAGGCTTAGCTAGCTTGAATAACTAGAGCAGGCTATGGGGCATACGCACTGTCCTTCGCTGTCTGGTCCTGGCCCTGGAGTGATATGGCAGGGAAATAATGGTCCAGAGTGTGAAAGCCTAACAAAGGAGGTGGCAGGGAGTATGGACTCTGCATTAGTTGGTTTGCACATGACGGGTATGCCTGCAGGCAGGTGAGTTGTGTGCTGTCCTTAAGAATTAGCTATGTCTTGTGGGGCAGTCCCTCCTAGCAAGGCCTCTTGAGGTCAAAATATCAGGATACTGAAAAAGACAGTGTTAATATACACATAGCCATGTGTTTGAAGGAGAGGCATATATCAGGAAGAGATGGGATGGGACTATGTGGGAAAGGCCATACCATGGACAGAGCCACGGAGGCATAAGGGAGCCTGATGGTTTGGGGAATGACAGAGCTAGAGGACAGTCTGCATGAGGTTAGGGGGAGATGAAATTGGAGTTAAAATACCTTGAGGAGGAATTCTGATTTTACCTCTAAGCAGTGAAGCACCATCAAAGGTGGCATGATCCGAGGTACTGGTTAAGAGATAAAGGGCATGTCTTCGAGGCATCACACATACAGTGACCATTGAAAACCAGACTGGCTATTCCCAGCATTGCTTCAATTGGGTCTGCCTTGACCTATACATTTGTTGGCAAGCTAAAGCCCAGGTAAAATGTTTTAGATGTTTTCCTTTTTAAAATATTCCATGTATTAATTTCACACATGAGGAGAAACCATATTCAATCTCACTACATAATTAGCTAAACCACAAATACATTTTCAGAAACAAAGATGACTCATGTCACTTCCTAATTAAACCTTGAAAGGTTTAATTAAAAAGCGTAATTTGGAGAAAACTAGTTTAGGAGGAATTGGGGCTTGGCACCATGAATGTGTAGGCAGCAGGGCTGCCCTGTTCTCTCCCCCCACTGAGGTTGGAAGCAGCAACCACAGGAACAACAGGAACAGCCCTTTGCAGAGGGATGGGCCATGCTCTCCTTGTGCATGTACGCCGTCTCAGAGACAACAAGGAAGCCAGTCAATGGTAAAGAGCAGCCTTTTAAGGAGACAAAATCCTACTACTTCAGCACACTAGAAGCCAAGAACACATTGGTGGATTGGCAACACAGCAAAACACGGAGAACGGCGAAAGATGTGCCGAATGCTTCATCTACATCGAGCACTGTGCTGGCCGCTTTGTAATAATACTGCAGCAGTCCCTCATGACAAGTCTGTGAAAAGGCAGCATTATTCCCATTTTTCAAACATGGAAACAGAGCCACGAAGGTGCTAGGCAGAGCTAAGACAGCTTGTCTGACTTTGGGGCCCTCTCTTCAAGTTGCCTCTGGAAGTCAATGAGAAGCCAGTGAAGCCTGGAGCCAAAACCCACGTGGCACCCCAGCTGTGGGATTTCAAGCCTCAGGTGCTCATCCATGTAAAGGGGGATAGTCTGACCTTGGAACATAGTAGTGAGGTTTGAATAGACCAATGCATGCATGTGAGCCTGACACAGTGAGGCACGCTACAAACAGCAGCTCCATCTACTGGTACCTATGACAGTACTACCAGCATCACTATGAGGCAAGGTTAGTGAGTGCCAGTGGAATTTTACAATGGAGTATTTAGGAGCACTATGGAGGAGTAGCTCAGCGGCCAATCAGCACTGACGGGGAATCACAACATTGAGGCTGTGGTGCAAATTTTTCTGGTTAAAAAAAGACCATGTATTGCAGAAATTATATTTAGAACACTGTTTTCTTCTAAACAATGTTGTCAGTGCCCTATTTAAAACCACGCAAAGGTTTCCTAAATGCAGTTAAGAATTAAATTTAAAATCCTTACCTTGGCTACCTGTAAGGCCCTGTAGGAGTTGGCTCATCTACCTCATCTTGTAACACTCCTTCTTTGCTAAGGAGATCTTGGCATAGTGACCACCCTTCTGCTACTCAGACAAGGACTCCATCTATGCCAGGCATTGTGCGAAGCTCCGATATGCAGATTAGTTCATTTAATCCTCAAAATAGCCTGATGAGGTGGGTACTAGTGTTATCTCTGCTTTACAGTGGTGGAAAGTGAGGCCCTGACAGGTTAACTAACTGGCCTAAGACCACATAGTTGATGGATGGCAAAGCTGTAATTCAGACCCAGCCACTCTTGCACCATGGTCCAAACACTCCAAATCTCCACTTTACCATATCCCCCAAGTTTGAACTGGCCTGGCTCTCCTATCCACTCCAAGGAAATGTTTGTTGAATGAGACCGGCTTGATGGTGATGCACGAACGTGGCTTAGTCACTGAGGATTGAGAGAAGCCAGCATGATGAACAAGCCCCATCTGGCCCACAAAGGAAACAGTTTGTGAATCCTAAATATGCCTATGTGATGTGTCTACCTTTCTCATCAGTTGTCCCCTCATATGGTCCTCATTGATTTTGAAGTTTGACTGGAGCAACAACCAAATTGCCCTTTGCTGATGAGCTTCTATGAGCCTTAAAGGCTCTAATCTCTTGTCCTTTCCATTTAGTCTAGAGTCAGTCAATTTATAATAATTCCGTTGAATTTAATCTTCATTATTCATCTTATCTATTCCTACCTTTCCCTTTCCATGATTGCTTCTTAATTAATTTTCAGTCAGTCCAAGACAAATGACAGGCAATACGATGAGTGATCAGACGTGTTAGAATGAATGTAGTAACATGCTTTCGTGGCACTTCACTACCATGAAGGCTGAGTGGCTGTGTATCAAATGTCAACTGTCACAGCTCAGTGAGCCCTTTCCTGGGCCTGTCAACAGTGAACTCTAAGAAATACAAGCTCTTTTTCTCCAGTAAGCAGAACAGCTTAGATGTTCAGCCCCAAGTATTCATGGATGTATATATAGTTCTCACAAGCCTGACATCAATGATCTGAGATTAATTTATGACAAGCAGTAAAAAAAAAAAATGTGTTGAAAGGATGCACATTCTTCATCAAAGATTTGTGTTCTGAATGGCTTATTTTGAAAAAAAAATATGCTTCAAGTGAACCTCTTTCTATATGCCTATATATACTTATTGACTATATCATAAATGTGATATGATATATTCAATCAAACAGGTTTGAAAATCTCAAAGTCTCACTAAAACGTGCAGTCTATTCTCATTATTCACAAGAGTTATGTTCTATAATGTCACTGTGAACACTGAAATAGCAAATACTGAACTGTCGCTTTTAGGGGAAATATAGGTTAGGTTCTTATGAGCCTCTAGTCCCACCATTTTTGTCAACTGATCATTTAAAGACATTTAATATGCATATTGTTGATTCACTAACAGTGAACTCACAGAGAGCACCATAACTCATGTCTGATGAAGCTTATTAACACACATATTTTCTCCATAAAACATAGCACAGCCCTCTTTTGCTGAGGAATACCAGATAGCAGTTCAACACTATGCTTGCATGCCATTTTAAAGGGCAAAAACCTAAAAATAAGTGTCAGTAAACAAGCCACAAGAAGGACACATGTTAATTGCATGAGTTGAAACACTAAGGCAGAGTTTCCCTGTTAAACCTCAGATGGGAACATGCACACACTGAATGCCTCAAATTTTCCATCTTTCTGCCCATGTCCATGAATGGCCAGAAAAACAACAAGTATTTATTTGTGGGTTACAAATTTCTTTGTACTCTTTGTATTTATTTTGTATTCATTTTTTTGGTATGTATTTGGAGAGACATATTTTTGAGGTACTTTGGGAGGCTTCAGAAAGTCATTTCAGTGAGTAGGCAAGTTAACAAATACAGGATCTGTGAATAATGAAAATTGACTGTAAATGTTAATCTTGTGCTGTTCGTTTGAGATTCCCATATATGTTGGAGTGAATAGGTAATTGGAACTTATTATTATTTTTTTTTTGACATAAGCTTGGACCCACACCCTCTTCCCCTGTGAATGGCATAATTATTTAGCTTCTTGAACTGAAGTTGGTTGGTACAGGGATTAGGATCAATTGGTGCGTGATGCCTGACCTCCTGCTTAATTGAGAAAATATTAGAAATTGGTTAAGGTAGCCAAGTGGTAGCTGACATTGTGGGGAGTCTCTTCTAGCCCACAATGGTCTCCTTTAACTACCTGGTCACCCTAGCTGGGGCTAAGCCTATATTTATATATTAATTCAGCTGATGAGGATATAGTAGTAAACAAGCTACTCATGAAACTTAGAGTCAAATTTCTGGGGTAGATCATTTTAGGTGCTATGAAAGAAACAATGAGAGGACAGAGACCAACTGGAAAACTAAGCTATTCCAGAGGAAAAAAAAATGTGGGGAAATGCCTATCTGACGGAGCCCACGAAAGGGTGAACCCAAAGGAAGAAAATGTACAATGCAGAAAGAAGAGATAGTGCTCAGTGCCCATCACCAAGACATGGGCTCATTACGCCATGCAGACTGATGACGTTGGGGGTGGGGGGAGGGTAGTGCAGATGGAGCAGAGCCCAGACCACCCTGGCCCTAGTTGTTTCCTAAGAGACTGGATGCTGGTTGGTGGATTCTATGAGGAAACCCAGGAAGTTTATAATATTTCGCCCCCATAACCTGAGTCTGTCTAGTTTGTTTTTTTCTTTTCTTTACTTTTCTCTTTAAGATTTTATTTATTTGAGAGACAGAGCATGAGTAGGAGGAGGGGGGGAGGGAGGGAGAGAGAGAGAGAGAGAAGCAGACTCTCCACTGAATAGGGAGCCCCATTCAGGGCTTGATCCCAGGACTCTGAGGCTATGACCTGAGCCAGTCAAATGCTTAACCGAATAATCTACCCAGGCAGCCCAAATCTGTCCAGTTTCTAAGAATTGCATCTGATGCTTCTTATCTAATAGGGAAGTTGGAATAGGTAAGTAAAAACATTACCTTGGCTGGAAAAATAAACTTTAACTTATCAAATATGAATTGATAAAATAATGACTATCTTATCTGATTTCCATAGCACACCTATACCAGCAGCTCATCTTTAATATTTCTTAAAGATCTGCTAAGCCTGTGGTGTTACTCTCTTTTGCAACAACTGGCCAGACTATTAGGCTATCACACCTCTGCAGAGATACATATTTTTGATGTATTTGACTTTGGGGAGTTTCAGGAAGTCATTAAAATATAAAACCTGATAAAAAAAAAGTGCATGTACTGGATTAAAGCTAAAATAGTAGCTCCCAGGGATCTCTCACTAAGCAAAATCAGGTCAGGGCCTGGGGACAACCTTTCCCTGGAGTCACAGCAAGAAGTAAAGTTCAGCAATTACCACTCCTAACAGAGAGGGTCATCCTCTGGCAAAATGCCGTGGATTAAAAAGCACTTATGTTGATGCTGATGGCTGCCAGAGCTGCTTGCATCAAAATTCATTTTTTCCCCCCAGCTTCATTTTCCCTCTTATCTCTGACTTCTCTGTGAGGGAGATACTGGAAGATACATTTGCAGGAACTTAATGTTAACTTGGCAGGAAGCCATCCATACTGCCTTAGCTGTGTTTACTAAAGTAGGACATTCTATAATTCTACCTTTATGGGACAAATTCTGTAAAGCCTCTTAAAGTATTGCTCAGATTTTGGAAAGTAAAGGTATATTTTTATTTTTTTAGATTCGTTTATTTATTTTAGAAAGAGAGAACACACACAGCAGGGGAAGAGGGAGGCGGAGAGAGAATCTCATGCAGACTCCACACTGAGCGCAGAGCCTGACATGGGGCTTGATCCCAGGACCCTGATATCATGACCTGAGCCGAAACCAAGACGCTTAAACAACTGCAGAAGATGTGTCTTATTTACATTCTGAAGCGTATTTTATCACTTTGCACTCTGGTTCGTAAGCTGAAGGGGGAGAACTAGCTTATACCAGGCTGTCTTTCACCTTTACTCATACCAGGATAAAACAAAACAAACTGGACTCTTTCAAAAAGTCCTTTTAGATTACTCAGCCAATGGTGCCAACGTTTATTATGCACATTATACCCGCCCTCATATTTACTTATTATTTTTTAATGAATACTTTTCTTAAATTTTAAAAGGCTATTCCATTCTACTACTATTAATGGAAGTCAATATTCCTTGCCTCAAAGAAGATAACCAAAGAATTAATACAATAAAAAACACAACGTTTTATCCAGAAACTAATACATACTAAAAAGTTCTGAATTTAAAGATCTCTTTGTTTAAAAAGTAGACATATACAAGGAATATTACTCAGCCATAAAAAGAATGAGCTCTTGCCATTTACAAAGATGTGTGGACCTAGAAAGTGTTATGCTAAGTGAAATAAGTCAGAGAAAGACAGATACCATATAGTTACATTTTTATGTGGAAGCTACAAAACAAAACAAAGTAGAAATAGACCCACAAATAGAGAACAAAATGTTGGTTGCCAGAAGTGAGGGAGGATGAATAAAATGGGTGAAGGGGAGTGGGAGGTATAGGCTTCCAGTTATAGAATGAATAAGGCATGGAGATAAAAGGCACAGCATAGGGAATAGAGCCAATGGTACTATAATGGCATTGTGTGGTAACAGATGTGAGCTACCTTGTGGTGAGCAGAGCAGAACATATAGACTTGTAGAATCACTATGTTGTTTATCTGAAACTAATCATATATTAACTATAATTCAATTTAAAAAAGTAGAAGTTGGGCAGCCTAGGTGGCTCAGTGGTTTAGCGCTGCCTTCAGTCCAGGGTGTGATCCTGGAGGCCCAGGATCAAGTCCCACATCGGGTTTCCTGCAGGGAGCCTGCTTCTCGCTCTGCCTGTGTCTCTGCCTCTCTCTCTCTGTGTCTCTCATGAATAAGTAAATAAAATATAAAAAAAAAGTCTATTTCATATACCACCTACCATTATCTCCAATGACACCAGTGGTATGCTTTCTACACTTTGAGAAACACTGATAGTGCTATTCCTTCCTCTATTTTGGAAGAAAATAACAGCTCAGAGAAGTTAAATGATTTGCTTATTAATGACAGAACCAAACTTAGAATCCCTTTTAGGCCCTTAATTAAGTGCTTTTTCAAGAACACAACAATTTTCATTTAGGAAAAAAAATGACAATTAAACATTATTTCTTGGTCTCCCTGTCACAATCATTTATCATATTGATTCAATCTACATCATTAATAAATAGCTTGTCCAATAATCTAGCTCAGAATTCTTCTCATGTTATGATCATCTCTAAAAGGTGAGGAACACTTGTGTATTTTCAAAGATAAATATTCATAAACAAGGTACTAATTCACATTAACTTGATTGTGTTCATTTTGGTTTTGTTGTTTTGTGGTAGCTCAAGGGCCTGTTATCTAGAATAACCATGAAACTTTTATTTTTAAAAGAGAAAAGGTAGGGCATGCTGTAAGATCTGATAATGCACTAAAATGTGTAAAATTTGAGTAAATTCAAATATTCTTTACTGAGAGTCATAATCACAATGAGTGAAGAGGATGTGGGTCTACAGAAATAACTTTATTGAATAGGCATGAAACCAGACAACTGTTCCATGATGTCCTGATTGGTTTAGGCTTATATTCTGAAACAGTCTGCAGATAGGAATAGATGGAAAGACAAGTGAAAACAAATACTAATTTTCATATAAAAATGTCTGGCCTTTGATCAAAAGATGCTCTACCAAGACCCTAAAATCTGTGTTTTGTTTATGACTATATCTATATCTATATCTATATCTATATCTATCTATATATATCTGTGATATAATAATTTCTTAATATAATAATGGTAGTGCTTTTTTGGAACACTTATTACTTACTGTTATTCTGTAGCTCTTCTCCCTATTCAGGTCACAGATATTGTATTCTATGCAAACTACTTCAAGTAAGAAATGATACAGCAGCATGCAGGTAATGAGACAGTCAAGTTCTTGGCTTTTGGATCTCAAAAGGGCTAGATCAGGGTATAAACAATGGGTTCTTAAAGACCAGTTAAAGAGTCAAAGTAACATATCATCAAACTTGATCAATACTCTCTCAGATGAAGAAAAGAAAGGGGTAAGTCACGAGAGAAGAAGAAAGTGTAGACAATGAAGAATTTCTGAGAATGGGCCCTAGTACCTATTTCGTACCCCAGGAAAGTCTAAGTGCAGGAAGGGGAAGCCCACTGAAACCTCCAGTTCAGTGTGGAGACGTTGAGAGCATGTACCCTCATCCTTTCCCCATGAAATGCTAGTAAAGTGTCAAGAACCCAAGAAGAAATGGTTGCCTGATGGGTCCAACAGACAGAGTAAGGGCATTTCAGTGTGCCTCTGAGCAGAGCACAGAAAGGAATAAAATTTTTTCCACCATATAAGTGCAGTAGGAAAGTGACTTAGAGAATGGACAGAGTGTAGGGTCTTATTGTCAGGATTAGGGGGATGCAGTAAGATACAGCCAAAACGTAAAGATCAGGAGAAATAAAGCCTTCTTGGCAAATGTCAGTGCAACTGGAGAAGGACAAGGATTCAAGTGCCCCCTACCCAGAAACCTCGTTATGACATTAGTACTCATGCCAAAACTGAAACCTACAACCAGAGTGAGAAGGATGGAGGATGGTGGTATATTGAATTAAATAACAGATCTATGCTATCTAGAAAAATAGATGTTCTACTTTTAGAAAGTAGAACATTTCCATTTCTACTAAATGGAAAAAAAAAGGCCCATTTGTTTTTTTATTCCAGGTTGGAATTGCATCAGCTATGGATAGATATAATTTGAGATTTTACACCCATAAAATACATATTACATTATACTACTGGATCCTTCATAGAAATGGGAGAAAATATATCCTTCAAGTGACGTTTACTTTAGAATTTCTGACAAAATTGAATATTATTGTACCAGCTTGATTGGAGTATTTTAGTAAACATATCTGAACTCACCCCGAATAAAAACAAGGTACAACAAAATAGTGGTGAAGGGCAAGATCTAAGTCACATCACTATTAAAGGACTGGCCAAGACACAAAATCAAATACTAGAGTTCTTTAAAGGAAATTAATAAGGTACTATTCAATACCTGTGATCACGGAGTCATGACAAAGAAACTCATCTTCTTTGAGAGGTATGCAATGCCTAGGCAGAATCAATGCAAACTAGTCACACACAGCTCAATGCCAGCACTCAAAATATTGAGTTCTTCCTAATTAGTACAGGCTATAGCTCTCTGACTTTCTGGTGGGAGGGGCTAAAAAGGCCCTTTTGATTTCTAGATCAAAATGGTAATCACATTTAAGCTGATACAATATCCTTTTAAATCTTTGTATTTGTTATCAATTGGTTTAAGTTAAGGTATGCCACAGTAACAAAGACCCAAAATTTCAATGGCTTACAAACACAATGCGCTAAGATCATGGCAGAGTGGAAGAGAGAGGGGCGCCTGGGTGGCTTAGTAGGTTGAGCATCAGACTCTTGGTCTCAGCTCAAGCCTTGATCTCTCAGGGTTGTCAGTGCGAGCCCTATGTTGGGTTCTGCACTGGGTGCGGAGCCTCCTAAAAGGAGAGAGAGAGAGAGACAGAGAGAGAGATAATGGCAGAACCAATCAATGGCTCCTGAAGTTTATTCATGCTTCAGTGGTCAAAGCAAATCATGTGATTCCTGATATGGGCAGGGCAGTGTAAATCTTCTCCAGCGAAAGTAACAGATATTTTTTTACAATAATATAATCTATCATAATATTCTTATTTCTATTATTACAAGTGAATTTTTAAACAACCTATTAAATTTTATTATAAGAAGAAGGTGGCTTGATTTATAAATTAGCACTTTAACTTGTGGGAAAAGAAATATCTACTTAATTAATTAATTAATTGATATTACTAAGGATGCCTATAACAGCATTTGATGTTACAAGTTTTTAGTAAAAGTTTGCTGAATCATTACTGATTCAGCAAACTGAATTCAGCATTACTGAATTCAAACTTTCAAATTCAAACTGATTTCAGCATTACTGAAAACAAACTTCAGCATTACTGCTGAACCCATTGCATGGGTTATTACAAATTAAGGATCTTTAAGGAAGGACTGAAATGTCATTTCTTCCACTCTATCTCAAACTTTCACATCAGGTTTGGTTCTTTGGGTTGATGTTAACAGAAAACACCTGTGTTGTGTTTTTGAGGGTAGCACCTCATATATATATTTTTTAAAACCTAGATAAGTTATCACCAAATGGTGGTACCTGAAGGGCAACTACATAGACATCCTACAGGCATTGTTAGCTGCATTAAAAAAATGTGGGAAATGTACAGCCAGCTTTCACTATATTTGAATGATGTTATGCAATTTAGACCAACATTTAAAGCAAAATAAACTTGAAGACACTGTTCTTTATCATGTCAATCATTGTTTAACTGATACCTGCTTTACTAACAGACTCAAGTAACCTATTTTCCTATTATAACTACTTGGTGATTTCAAGACTTGTTTAAAGTTTCTACATTTAAACATTTTTAATAAAAAAATAAAAGACCTTGAGGTAGACAATAGACATTTGTTGTTTCTGTTTGCCTCCATTCATCTAGTTACAGTGACCAGAATTTCTTTGGGTTTCTATCCCTCATGTATATTCAGGAAACATGATTTGGATGGCTATACCTTTCCTTCCAACCCAGGAAGAATCATGTGGGCCATATCTGGCCACTCAGTATGGTACTCTCTTGGCTACTCATTATTGGTTCAGAAATAAGTATGTGATCCAAGTCAGGCTAGTGGGGTTTATTAGAATGGTTGAGAAAAGATTCTTTTTTTCTTCTGGAGTGAATTAAAGGGTGAGATGGAAGCCTGGGAAGCATCTTGACAGAACTATAGGAGAGCCTACCTAAGAATGGAACCCATACAAGAGAAAATAGCTAAAAAATGGAAAGAGTAAAGTGGAGTTTTGGTTATTCATTTGGGTTCCTGGATCCAAAAATATGTCTGCAGCGTATTACTCTCTGTACTTTTCAGTTCTGTGAGCCAGTCATTACTACTCTCCCCTCCTTACCATCCTTTTAAAAGTCTGTTCGTGTTAGGTGTTCTTCCACTTGCAACTACGGTTCTTAGTAATACACTTGTCCTGCTGGTAGACATGGTTCATTCCTCACTCTGTATAGGAAAATGATCCAAGAGGGGATGGTGGGTCAGAATCCCAGGGTACCTTATCATTTTATGTAAATCACAAAAGCAGTACAAAGCCATGGTTTCTGGACACCTTGCTCCCTGTGAAATATTAATGGTGGAAGAATATAACAAAATCCATACTGGCATGGATATTGTCTCATATTTACCGCATTATACTGTATTAATTTATTCCTGTGCTTTATAGTAACAAAAATTTCCTATTTCTGTAGCCTCAAGATCTAACACTGTACCTGGCACAAATTAGGTATGTGATAAATGCTTGAGCAAAGGAATGCATGAATAGTCCTTATTAAAATTGATGCCTAGTATACCAAATAATGCTATTAAAGTTGAATTCTCTTATTTCAATAAGTTTTATAGCATGAGCCATTGACTTATTAAATGTATTTTGAGTTGTAATCCTATTCACAAAACTTCCCAAATGCACCTGTTGAGTGATTTAGAAAATATGTAGAAGGCAAGAAATTCTAGGTAGAAGGGACAGCCTGAGTAAAATAAAGAAGCCTAGGCATGTTCCAGAATATAAAATTTTAAAGAGTATTTTTTTCCTTTTTCAAACATTATTTAAAAGTGTCTTTCCCATATATGTCAATAACTACATGTCTGAGATTTCACCCCAATTTCAAACTAATAAGATAGCCTGCTTCAGTTTCATGGACGCTGGCAGAAGACATGAGATTCTTAGGTCAGAGACAAGGAACTCTCTTACTAATGGCACAAGCAGCATAAGCATCATCGTGCCATTGTCAGCTTTCCTTGCCCCAAATCCCATGTGTGTGGAGCAACAAAGATGGGCCCAGATGCATATCTACAAATGTAGTGGCTTACATTACAGGAGGGGGATTCTCAGCTTAGGGAGCCCAAACTTTTTTTAAATTTTAATGAGCAATACTTTGCCTGTGCTTTGCTTTGGAGAGAGATATGGCTATTATACTGGAGTGTAACTATGGCTGCTCTCTGCTCTGGAGGAGATGCTATTTATTTCCTAAAGCTGTTCACCATATAAACTTCCTTGAGAAGAGAGTTTGAAATCAAAAGCTAAACACAAGACATGCAGTAACACAGGAGACCCATGAGAATTGCCTCTTGCCAATAATAAGAGAAATAACAGAAAATCTAAATTAAAATAGTAAAGTCTGACTCTATTAAACTTTGGATATTTAACTTCCCCTCAAATAGAACTCCTACCACCTCAGAAGGGGAAGCTATACAAAGCCAATTTGACTCTGAAGTGTCCAGAAGAATAAAAAGCAAACAACATATTGCTTTTTTTTTTTTTTTTTATTGAGAATCATTTTCCAAAGAAAGTTTCAATACATTTCTTCCGAGTTTGTTTGGGGAGGATTTTAGGGAGGGAAAATATCCATATTTTTGCTGGGACATTAACTTGATGCCCAGGTGGAATTTATGATAAAAGGGTAAAAGAATTCATGGGGAAAAGGAGGTTGAGCTGAGAAATGAGTTAAGAGGACTAGAAATGCAGGCCTTTACCTTTAGGAGGGGAAAATTAATCTAAAGCAGAGGACCCATTGGCATGAATGAACTAAATTTTAGTTACCTAGCCCTTAAAACACAGTTTTAAACAGAGTTGAATTGTAAGGCAACATTTTACTACTAATAGTACTCTGTAAAACCCAACATGAATGCTTCTAGAGCCAGAGAAGAATCAGGAGATTTTAACTGAGAGGAGCCTTACCCCAAAATGCCTTGTTCATAAGTAAGGCAAACAGAGGGCACAAGATCACTGGGGTTTTGAGACTCAAATCACAGACACAACCCTAATATAATTAAGGAAAAGGCTAAATTGCTTCTATGTATTTCAATTTATCTATGTGATTATTTTTTTGTATGTTACCTTTTTGTAAAAGTACAATTAGGAGAGAGTGAATCTATTTAACATCACATTATTTACAAAACAAACATAGGCAACACATACAAATACTATCGATTTTAGCTTTCTTTGTAAACATAAATGACCACAGTAGTTACTGCATATCTCCACGTTCTCAAATTCTAGAGGGTACTAGAAATCCTGTTCTTCCAGGTCACTGTATTATCAAAACATCATTTTAAAATGAAAATCTGGGGTAAGTCACCTTTAAATCTCTTCAGAGGCTTTCCATTTCACTGAAGATAAAAACCTTCCTCCTTAAAAGCATTTATGGGCCCTTCTACCAGCTGATCTTCTCTGGGTGCCCTGCCTCACCTTAATTAGATGATTTGGGGTAAATAAGGGATATGATTAGACTTTAAAATAGAGAATATACAAGATACACACTTGTAAAGCAGGAAGATGAGTTCCCAGGCTATTACAATAACCCAGGCAAGAGATGATGGCAGATGATGGGGCAGGAGAGCAGTGGTGGCAATGATGGGAGCTGGACATTATTTTTAAGAGAAGTGACAGGATTTTTCTGACAAAATCAATGTAAAGCATGAAAAAAAGAAAAGTTTTTATTTGTTTAGTTTTTGTTGTTTTGTTTTGATTTTGGCTTGAGCAACTGCAAGAATGGAATTTCTACTTACTAAGACAAGAAAGATCATAGGAGTTCAGGCTGGTGTAAAAAATCAGGAGTTCAAAGTTAGTATCTGAGATAGCTATTAGATAACAGGGAAACAAGTAACTACTTAGGCATAAAATCTGGAATTTAGGGGAAAAGTCTGGGCTAGAGGTAAATAATTGAGAGTCATCAGCATAGAGATGGCATTTACAACCAAGAAATTGGATGAAACCATCAAGGGAATGAATGGAGATAATGACCTGGGTTGAGTCCTGGGGAACATAAGAGGACAAGGAAATAAGGAGAAATAGCCAAAGACACTGAGGAGAGACCAGCAAAATAGGAGGGAAACCTAGAGAAGGAGCAGCTGCAGCAAGAAAAACTTTAAGAATGAAGGAGCCATATCATGTCAAATGCTGCTGACAGATTAGTAAGAAAAGGACTAAAGACACTGACTATTAGATATGGCAACATAGCAGTGAGGTGGGGAATCCAGGTTTTGTGGGATCCAAAGCATATGCAATTTGGGGACTCTCATACTTACATATAGAGCCTTGTCTCTTGGGACCTAGGTATAGAGCTAGAAAGGGCTTGTGAAAATGAGGATCACTGAAGCATAAGCTTTATTAGTTTCATAGTAAAGCTGCCTGTGGTAATGGTCACTGATGCATGTAGTAAGTATGCTCCGTAGTGGTCAAGAGAACCTACTAGTGTGAAGCAAGAAAAATGGGAGGGGAAAAAAACGAAGACAGAGTAGAAACAACGTTTTCAAGGAATTTTCTTACAGGGGGGAAATGAAAAGGTGGTAGTAGCCAGGAGTAATATGGAGGTTAAAGGAAGGTTTCTTTTTCTTTTGTTTTTCTTTGCTAGGAGATGAGAGCATAAAAGTTGAAGATTCAGGTGAGGAAGTGGTAGTCAGTTGTTGGACTAATATCCCTGAATTGGTACAAGGGAAATGGGATCCATTGCAGGAGTGGAGAGGATGCACTAGAGAGAAGCATGTTGTCCTAGTAACTGGAGGAAGGTAAATGATAAACACACAGCTAGATGTGGTCAGAATGTGTGGAAGTTCTCTTTTTATTGTCTATTTTTATTTATCTATTTTTTTTCCAGGTAAAAGGAAACAAAGCCAGAATAGAAGGAGGCATAGAGAGGGATCTGTTAAAGGTTTAGAGAGAAAGACATATGAGGTAATTTTCTAGGGGACTATGACAGGGAATGGACTGCAGACAGGTTGGAGGATTTCTGGACTGTACTTACAATCCACTTGAAGTTAGAGCTCATGACCTTGAAGAAAGACTGGTTACTATGACTGTGTATTTTTCGCTAGCTATTGTTTGCTGTCTCAGTGAAGACAGAAGGTAGGTAGATTGTTAGATTAACCAAAAATGAGGTTTAGTAAGGCACTAATGATAGGGTGGGAGAGGCAAAGGTCAAGCCCACATTCAACATTCCAAACAGATTAGACTTCTTTCATTTCATCATGATATTTTCTCTAGATCTTCCTCTACTCCCCTACTAAACTCTGTCTCCCACTGTGTCTTGGCTAATTATTACTTATCTTAACACTACTTCCTTAAGTAAGTCTTTACTTTCATAGACCACTGTAGAGGGTTCTCTGCCACTCTGACTTCTTCCATAAAAGACACTCCTTATTCAATCTATGTTTTTCATACATGACCAAGAATTTCCCAAGGCCAGAGATATGCCTGCCTCACCCACCCATCTTGTCTCCATGGCTGGCAAAGAGCATGGCTACACGTGGTCCAGTCACATGATTTGTGAATCCAACATAAACACTGTCATTGGAACCAAACTCCTAGTTCTTGGGTTCCAAGGTGCCAAGGCCCAGAATTAATAGTGGCAGCTAGGGAAGTCACTGTACCAATGACCAAGAAGTCAGTAGCTACCTTCTTTTCTATAATTTTCTGAAATAGTTTCAATCAAGTAAGATTTAAATTTAAGTTGAGCAAACATTTATTGAGCATTCACATACTAGGACCTATGCTATGTGTTTTTATGATTATTATATCATTTAATTCCTAACTATCCTTATGTATTAGGACTATAGAGACTTAACATTAAAAAGAAATCCCCAGGTGAGCAGGAACATTATATTCAGTAACTGACTCACCTTTAGGAATTTAATAGTTACCTAAATGCTGAATAGTTTGGTTGCCTAGATCTGTGCATTTAGATAGCCTTTGTTCCTTCTTTTAACTCAGTGGATATCAAACATTTGAGTGCATTAGAATTATTGCACAGGTTTGAACATATAAAACCTGTACTACAGGTACAAGTTGAGAGATTTCCAAGGGTAATTTTTTTTACTATAATTTGCTCTCTCAGTTCTGCTGACTTTGAAACCTCATTCCTTTATAATTTTTTATTCCTTAGGTATAATAACTCCTATGTGTTGAGTGAAAAAAAATACTTGAATTAGGTAGTTTGCTTTCTATCAGAAGTACTCAACAAATCCATTATTGGGAAATTATTAAAGGCCATGAACTTAAGGGTACAAAGGTGGAGCTCATAGTCTCCTGGAAACAGGTGGGCAAGCATGTAAGTTACAAGATAACAGTGCAGGCTACCTACAAAGGTACAGAACTAAGATGTTGGAGGAAGTGCAGGAATGGATGGTGTTTCAGGGTAAGTAGGAGTTATCTTGATAGAGACAATCAGGGAATGGGTAATGGGATCCAAAGGACAGCGTTAAGGAGAGATAAAACCAGCCATCACAATTGTTCTAGGAATCAGCTTCATTCATTGAAGAAAATAAACCTGGGTTTCCCTAAGATTCTTCCATTTAAAAAGAAAAAAGAAAGAAAGAAAGAAAGAAAGAAAGAAAGAAAGAAAGAAAGAAAGAAAGAAAGAAAGAAAGAAAGAAAGAAAGAAAAAAGAAAGAAAGAAAGAAAGAAAGAAAGAAAGAAAGAAAGAAAGAAAGAGAAAAGCTTTCATCTTTTTCCTGAGCTTGAAAATGCCTCCATCCAAAACAATCAGACCCAAATGATTTTTTTCAGTTGAATCCAGTGATGTAACAAAATGAAAAGTTGGTGACTAGAAAGTAATGACCTCATGGTCCTACAAAAAACATCATCCCCCCTCACTCTTGGATTATTGGGAAATCCATTTCATGTCAACCTTATGTTCAGCCCACATGCAC
This sequence comes from Canis lupus baileyi, assembly GCF_048164855.1. Classification (NCBI taxonomy): domain Eukaryota; kingdom Metazoa; phylum Chordata; class Mammalia; order Carnivora; family Canidae; genus Canis; species Canis lupus. Next base: position 54,066,393 of record NC_132841.1, read on the forward strand.
AAGACATACTTTAAATTAGATAAGTAACTTTGACTGAGATCTGGATCAGTGCCACTGAGAGAAAGGCTGAGAAGTCCTTGGCCACTTAAGAAGTACTCTCACATATTTCTCAAGAGCTCTTTCCCTATAGCACATAGTCACTTTGAGGAAACAGGTTTAGGTCCTAACTCATCTTTCATCAAAACCTTATTCCTTTCTTGGTTTGCTGAGTTGAGAGCTAGGCCCTAACCCTTGGCCCTTTTACTTGTAAGGATAACTCTTGATTGTAATGCAAGATAATTCAGAAAAATCATGAAATTTTTTTTGAGAAGAAGCAGCCAACTGCTTTTAGAAATTAGGCAGAAATTCCAATTATCACCCTGACGAGCTAGAAGTAGAAAAAACAAAACAAAACAAAACAAAACCCCAAACCACAATTAAAGTCATCAAACTCTGCATGAAGGTACTGCTAATAAAGAAAGGTCTTTTCTTTCAAACAAATTGATCTGTGTGATTTTATGTCGTGTAGTAGTACTTACTATCTGGTACAGTAGGAACAGGGGCTTGGCAAGCAAGGTGACCAAGAGGCACAGATCGAACCTTTCAGAAGTTATCACCTTTTTCTGTTCCACTTCTTCTTAAGAAAAGGGTAGCCCATTCTATGTCATGATACACACTACCTACGCAACTATCAAATGAATTCCCATGTATCACTGTCTCTGCTTAGTAATTCCTCATTCCTAAATTTCCTTAATTCGGATGAGTTTAGGGTCCTTTATTTCAAATCCAGGTATAGTCATGAGATGGTATATATGTTAGAGTGAGATACTACCATGACAATCATGGTAGCTATAGCTTATTCTGCTTTTTTTAAAATTTTTTAAAAAATTTTTATTTATTTATGATAGGCACACAGTGAGAGAGAGAGAGGCAGAGACACAGAGGGAGAAGCAGGCTCCATGCACCAGGAGCCTGACGTGGGATTTGATCCTGGGTCTCCAGGATCGCGCCCTGGGCCAAAGGCAGGCGCTAAACCGCTGCTCCACCCAGGGATCCCTGCTCTTCACCTTTATATGCAACTATTAGTCTTAGAACCTTCTGAGAATATTTTTGTTTGATTTTTAAGCTACTACTTGCTGGATATTTCCCTATGTGCCAGGCAACACACTGAATGTTTTGTATATACTTTCTCATTTAATCATCATAATATAACAAGTTAAATATGATTGACCCCCCTCCCCTCCTTTTTGTATAGTTAGAAAAATAAGGCTTATAGATATTAAGTAACTTGCCCAAGGACACCCAGCTAGTCAGGAGCAGTACCACTACTCCAAGGCTTGTGTGTCTCCAGACTCATGTACTTTAAGGCTCTGTTCCACTGAAATGAACTTTCTATGCCATCATCCAACAGGGAAGTCAGTTGTCTCCCACAATAATGAGTAATCATTGCTAGAGATGCACAAAGAATAAAATGAATCCCACAGAACACTGTGGAAGGCACTCTCTTACATTAAGAAGCATGTTGTACCGCAGTATCTGAAATACTTTCCAACTGATATACTATGGTAAAAGGTTGGCATCTTTTTGAAGTTAGTTTTGGGATCCTGAGTTGGTCACCCTATTAGACCATTGCAGGTGTCATTAGGGAAGGAACAGATGGGAAGGAAAGAAGCAGTCACTCAGGGAATTCCTCAATTTTTCACCATGTTATCCATGCTTCTAGCCTGGTTAAAAATTGTCAGCCCTGCAAATAAGCTCTCATTCTGTTTGGTCCTGTCCTCATGAGTGATTTGATGTCTTGAAAGAAAATGTGGGGCACCCCCTTTGAGCTGCAATGATGTCTCTAAATGGTCCTATACATCTTGCCACCTTACTGTTCTGTGTGAGAATGCAGCTCCCCCACCAAGTTGAAAGATGTTCTCTAATTTATAAACAAGTAGGGAGAACAGCAGGACAGCAGAGCTAGGTCAATTATAATAGCAAATGTGGATGAGCCACTATCCCCAGAGAAAACCTTCATTACACACCACTCAAAAAAATTTAAGATTCTGAAAAAACAAAATGACCGATTTAAATACTAACATCCTCACCTCTCTCTTTCTCCTCACTTAAGTGGGAAAACTATCTTCTTTGTAACTTCTGTCAGTTTTTATTCCATGAAAGTAAAATTCTAAACTGTCTATTAGTAGTTAGTTCATCCATCCATCTATCCATCCACCCATCTACCCACTCTGTACAATCTTGTAGGCACTGATCTGGGCCCTGAGGATATAATTGTGGGACATGATGAAAATGACTTCTATTCTTACAAAGATCACTTCTAAAGAGGAGGCAATTATAGTCAATAATGAAATAGGCTGTGGTAGGGATATGTCATGATATAAATACATGGCAGGGGCTCTTAACTCATATTTAGCTGATCAAATAAAACTTTATGGAAATAGCTAATGTCTAAATTGTTTCCCAAAGATGAGCTGGAATTCTCTAGGCCAACTACATATGTATGAGATTTCAGGGCAAGGTTAGGGGGTGCCTAGCGAATTTTGTAGTATAGGAAACATGAGGAAGACAACAAAGTACAGGGTTCGGGGAACAGAACACCTCCTGGTAGTTTTTATGCATCTCTTCAGACACACAGTCAAGGGTCCCAGAGAACTAGGTCATTTCCTTCTCAAACTTTTTTTTAAACAGCTATATTGAGATATAATTCACATACCATATAATTCACTGATTTAAAGTGTACAATTCAATGGCTTTTATTATATTTACTGAATTGTACAACCATCACCATAATCACTTTTAGAACATTTTGATCATTCCAAAAAGAAATCCTGTCCTCTTTAGCTGTCATTCCCTAAGGCAATCAGTTTTTAAACATGCAAGTGACCTTCAGAAGTAAAAAAAAAAGCATAACTGTCAATTGCCATCTGTTGTCCAGAAAATAAGCAGCCAGAAACCCAACTTGTGGAATCAAGAATGGCTTTCTAAGTCTTCTGTGATGGTGAAGTCTGTGTGTGTATATGTGTGTGGTGAGTAAGGGGCAGGGGAGAGAAGAGAGTTCTAAGAGACCTGAGAATAATGAGTCAGATGCTCCATTTTTAGCACAAAATAGGCTCATGAAAAAAGAGGCATTTATTTTCTAGAGCTGATCCTTTGAGAAAGGGGTTTTGTCTTTTGTTTGTTGGTCTATATATTAAGCCAAAATCATGGAGTAGTTAAGAGGGAGTTTGGAAAGCTTGAATAAGGACAGTTTTCCTATCCAAAACAACAGAACAGATGGCTGTCAAAACAAGAAGTAGAAGGGAAACATATTCAAAATTTAGAACTTGCCTATGGCTCAGGACTCCAGGATGCTGGGCCAAGGTGCGTAGGGTCAAGCTAACTAGAATTCCACATAGGTCTTGGAGAGGGTTCGCCAAACAAAATTAAGTATAGCTTAGTTTTACAGATGGTACTAGAGTAAGCTAAAGATATCAGTGAGAAATTCTAGGTCTTCCTGGTGTCTGAGTGGCAGTGACCAAATGGTCTAACTGTGGAAATAATTTCCTGCCTTCCTGGCCACGCTAGGCAGTTCCATAGAGTCTCAAGGAGAGGAGCATTTTAAAATTTCCCAAGTACCCCAAAGAGGGGGTATATAGTGAATAATTGACTGATATTACTTGAGAGGTCTCTGGTTGAAGAAAATAGAAATGTTTCGGTTTCTTGGGATAGGTACTGGTAACTAAAACTAATGGCTCATCTCAAGTGACTGGACACATTCTGATGGCCATGGATCAGACATCTTCCTCTAAGATAGGAAGATACAGAATTCCTCCTCATAAATTATATGTCCCTGCCAACCGAATCCTATTAGTTCAGTCTTTGAAGACTGAACTTAACTACAATTTCTTTATGAAAGCTTTACCCTAATTCATGGTAATATCTGCTTTCTACAAACTTGTAGCCCTTGACTATCCCACTTCTTTGCCACCAAGAGACTACTCTGTATTGCTCATTTTCCTTTGATACTCACAAACCAATTGTGACTCCTCAGATTGTAGTCCACTGCAACAGAACGTCCTGTGTAAATACTGGATTAACATAACTCACTGGAGGTTTAGAATCCTGGCTTTGAAGTCAGGATGACCTTCTTTTCGATTCTTAGATCTACTGTATCAGCAAACAGTTCAGTTTTACTCAATTCTACTAGTTTTCTAGTTCTATAGAATAGGTATGGTTATTTACTTTACTTTGGGTGTTGTGAGGATTCAATGTGACAGGATAGTATTGTCAAACGTTTCCCAGTGTTGGATATTTTCTTTCTCACTCCAGCCATTCCTCAAATCTAGGAACCAGGCCTGTTTTGCTCACTGCTTCAGAGAAGAGATACCATGAGAGAAAGCTGAGAAAACTAGAGTCTTCTGGGACCTTTTGAGTTTGAAAACCTTAGTAGAGAGGGTATTGGGAATGACTCAAGAAAAGATGAGAAAAAGTGAGATTTTCTCATTTCTGAACCAGAAAAAAAGTTGATCACACTTGAAAAGGGATGAAAGACAGATAGGGGGTGACAAAGTAGGCATTGGCCAGTTCCTACACCCTGCTTCATGAGCTGAGGCTAGAGAAGAGGGAAACAAAGATAGAGAAAAGTTTGTGATATCCATTGTATCCCAATGTTGGAAAGATCCCAGGAGGGGCAAAACTCTGAGTAACATCAACTAACTAGTATATTCTGGTATGAAGACCACAAACTGTTTTAAGTTTTCTCTGCCCTCATGTAATGCAAGAATAGAACCATTATCAAGAGTGGTATGTAGACAGCAGAAAGCATCTTTGGACATGAAAGAGCCTTGCAGACCAGAACTCAGGATATCTCACTAGTGATCTGTGATGACCAGGGATCATGAGATAATAGGCACCACAGTGGATATCAGTGGGATGAAGGTATCAAGTACCACATGGACATATTCCCTTTGTATAGGGTAAACCCTGAGGAAATTATTCTGGCTCTCCCAGCTGGTAGTTTAAGTTCTGTCACTCTGTTCCACTCTGGTGGAATGAGAGCTAAAATTAGCTATTAAATTGTTACACAAAAATAAGGATTCTATATCTTATATATTTGAGTTGTGGTTAAAATGTATACACATTACATGCCATAAAATGCTTGGGTATGTGATGAGTTCTCAATATTTTATTCATCGGGATCCCTGGGTGGCGCAGCGGTTTGGCGCCTGCCTTTGGCCCGGGGCGTGATCCTGGAGACCCAGGATTGAGTCCCACATCAGGCTCCCTGCATGGAGCCTGCTTCTCCCTCTGCCTAGGTCTCTGCCTATGTCTCTGCCTCTCTCTCTCTCTCTCTATCATAAATAAATAAAAAAATTAAAAAAAATATTTTATTCATCAATTAATCAATCACTGTTACAATGGTTACACAACACCTCTGGAGTGTAGACAGGAGGTCTGCAAGCTATGGCACATCAAATCTGTCTCACTCTCCATCTTTACAAACAACATTTTATTGAAACACAGTCATGCCCACTTTCTTTCACATTTTCTACAACTGCTTTTGAGCTACAACAGAGCTCAGTAGTTGTAACAGAGATCCTATGCCCCTCAAAACCTTTCGCCCCTTACAGAAAATGTTTGCCAGCTCCTGGTTTAGAGTCTTAATTGCTCATACATGGCAACCCGGGTGGCTCAGCGGTTTAGCGCTGCCTTCAGCCCAGGACCTGATCCTGGAGACCTGGGATCGAATCCCTTGTCAGGCTCCCTGCACGGAGCCTGCTTCTCCCTCTGTCTGTGTCTCTGCCTCTCTCTCATCTCTCATGAATGAATAAGTAAATAAAAGTCTTAAAAAAATTGCTCACACATGGAATATAAGAAATAGTGAAAGGGATCATAAGTGAAGGGGGAACTGAGTGGGAAAAATTAGAGAGGGAGACAAACCATGAGAGATTTCTAACTCTGGGAAACAAACAAAGGGTTGTGGAAGGGGAGGTAGGCGGGGGGTTGGGGTGACTGGGTGATGGGCACTGAGGAGAGCACTTGACGGGATGAGCACTGGGTGCTATGCTATATGTTGGCAAATCGAACTTAAATAAAAACAAATGTAAAAAATTTTTTAAAAATAAAAGAAAAAGGATTTAAAAATAGGGTCTTAATTGTTTTAGGATAGAACACACAGATATATACACACACACAGTTGCATATACTGTATTAGTCATTAGGTTTCTTCAGAGAAAAGAACCAATAGGGTGTGTGTGTGTGTGTGTGTGTGTGTGATTAAGGAACTGGCTCATAAGATTATGGAGGCTGGCAAGGTCAAACTCTGCAGGGTTGGCAGGAGAGGCAGTCTGTTGACAGGATTCTTTTTTTTTTTTTGAGGGGGGGCAGGTCATTCCTTTTCTGTTAAGGCCTTTGACTGATTAGATGAGGCCCACCCACATTATGGAAGATGAACTGCTTTATTCACAGTCTACCGATTTAAATGTCAATCTCATCTAAAAATATATCTTCATAGGAACATCTAGAATAATGTTTGACCAAATATCCGGGTATCATGGCCCAGCCGAGTTGACACTTAAAATTAACCAACGTGGGTTAATGCATGCATGTGTGCACATGAACACCCCCACCTCCAGAAGAGCCCTATGTAAACCAGAAAGAGGGCACTCTACCATCTGTATTCCTTCTGACGATCCACTTAACTTCTTTTGGTTGGTTTGTAGTCAATCAGGAAAAGAGTACACGATCCTGCCTAGTACTCATTCCTCAGTGCTCTGACAAAGAATATATTTTTTACTACAAAGTTCAAATTTTCTTTAAGAGAATGAAATAAAGGTAAATGTTTCACATTTCACTCCCTGGTCTTTCTGTGTAGCACCAGCATGAAAGTTCTAAATCCAAACGGATTTTTATTTAAATCAGCTGGCATAAAAGATGATGCATTCCTTTTTTCTCTGTGGGAAAACCAGACGGGCCTAATTAATAAAATGTATCATATCAATCTTCAATTACATCTCAGTGGGGAAGGAGAAGAGTGCAGCCTGGAAGTCTTTAGGCCTTGGAGAATGATGTTTTAATTAAATAAATACGTTTTTATTTTTGTATTTAGGAAACAGCTTTATAAACAATGTGTCGGGGTTTGATTTTAAGGGACAAGGCCAAAATGTAAAAATCTTTTTAAAGAACATGCTATATTCCTCTTAGGTTTGTAAAAATAGGTCCAGCCATACATGCCCTATCTCTCTCACAGGATTAGTATGAAAGGCAAATATCTCAGGGAAGTTTTTGAAAATGGTAAAAGCCTATACAGAGGATGATAAAGCAAGCGGTCAGAACACTCCAGCTTGCTATAGTTTAGATTTGAATATTAGTACCCAAGAAGTTAAAAAAAATCTTCTGTGAATGGCTGAATACCAAGGCAAAGCAAAAGCAGGGAGATGTAATTAAACAGAATGCAGAACCCTACCACGCTCACCTAACCTCTCAGATCCAGGAGTCAGCATTTCCTCTGAAAATTACAGTGACCTGGGTGAAAAGGTGAGTCCTACAGTTTGGACACCAAAGCTCCCACTGCTGGAAAACTTTAATGAGACAACATATTGCAACCTTAGCTGATGTTATATTTTACCAGAAAACCACAGAACCTCAGAGACCTTAGAGTTCATAAAGTCCAGGTTATAATTGCAAATGTCTCTGGGGATGAGGCAAGGAATGTGAGCAAAATATGTCAGAAGTCACGTAAGTGCAGGGATTCAGCCTCATTGTTGGGAAGACAGTAAGGAATGGTGGGGAATGGGGAGAGTAAGAAGCCACTCGTCCTCCCCCCCTCCCTCATCCTTTCTGAAGTCAGCAGCTCTATTTGGAGATTCTCAACTCTTGCCATGTTGAAATAAGGGTCCAGAAAGGATTTGGAACCTCCCCAATTTTCAAATACTGGCAGTTACTTCGAATTTTAAAAACCACAAACCTCCCCCCACATAATCCATGTTAAACCAAACATTGACAAGCTGCCAATTGCAATTTTTTAAAATAAATAAGTCACGGGGAAGTAATATACAGCATAGTGACTACACTTAATAATACTGCACTGTATATTTAGAAGTTGCTAAGAGAGTAGATCTTCTTTTTTAAGATTTTATTTATTTGAGAGAGAGCATGTGTGAGACAGCATGAGCAGGGGGAGGGGCAGAGGGAGATAGAGAAGCAGACTCCCCCACTGAGGAGAGCCTGATGCCCTGGGGCGATCCCAGGACCATGTGACCATGACCTGAGTCAAAGACAGACACTTAACAGACTGAGCCACTGAGATGCCTCAGAAGAGTAGATCTTAAAAGTTCTTATCACAAGAAAAATAAGTTCTAGCTATGTAGGGTGACAGATGTTAACTAGACTTACTGTGGTGATTTTGTGATATATACACATATGAATCATGTTGTATGGTTGAAACTAATATAATGCTATATATCAATTATACCTCATTGAAAAATTGCAATTTCTGATAGTCTGTCCTTCTGATTTTCGTGACATGAAATAAGAGCAGAGACAAGTGACCAGGCAGGGGCAACCAGTCAGTCAGTGGCCAGGTGTTCCTACCTCTAAACCATTTCCTTGTCATCACTACACTGTGCTGGCAGATGCACTGATGTTCCCAACATTTTGATGATTCAATGTAGATGTTTAACTGCCTCCAAACCTTCCTGAGGTTGAGAATATTTTTTCACTCTCATTTCCATCTTCCTACCCATTTCTCAAGATAGAAATGAAACTATCGTGGAAGATCCTAAAGGTGATTTTGAGTTTAGATTCATGCACTTCTTTTTTTTTCTTTTTTTGCCTTCAAAGAAAAGGTCTCACATATTTATTATGGAACCAACCTACTGATGCAGAAGCAAGGTGACAGAAAAACTACTTCCCCCAATAAAAAAAATCTATTGTTCAGGTAGTAGTAGTGTTTACAGAGTGATAGGATAGGAGTACGTGATCTTCATGCATTATAAATACGCAGGCCATCTCACATGTGATCCCTTTTAGACCAGTTTGGTTCTTCTCCAATGTCTCCTCTTGGAGGTGTATCTGATTTTATTACCAGTTTTCATCCAAATCCACTGGGGAAAGGGATGATTCTGCTTTTGTTTCTTGGTCAGGAATCGCTTGATCCTGAAAGTCTCATGAAGAGACATGGTGAGGAACAGTAAACCTCATACACCACAATGGCAACGAAAAGGAAGAGAGATGCATACATTTCTTTGCTCAAGTCTGGGGATGTAGGATGCACCAGTCTCTTTTTCTCCAGGTTGTCAGAACATGTAACAAGATTTCCTGCCTTCCTTATTGCCATGGTCAGAAATACTAGCCCTGAACTTGCTTGTTCCCTCAGTATCTCTTTTCATGGATTTTGTCAGAAGAATTCAAATTTTATGTAGTAACTGGACTCAGGTTTCAAAAACAACTTGGGTAGAACAAGTAAAATCTCTGAAAGGGAGTATCAGAGTTATGGTGAATAAGGTAGATGAAGCTTAGGTCTACTGGAAGCCATGTTTCATTAAAACAGTAAATTATTCCTTTAATTGCTGCCCCCCACACCACCCACCCACCTGGCTAACTGGCTATCACTACACACACTTGTGCCTCAGCCTGCTTTGTGACAACAACACTTCACCAAGATCTGGATGAAAGGAGGTGACTATGCTGAGCATGGTATCTGGCATGTGGTTGGCACTTGGTAACTGCTGGTTGAGCCTGAGGATACAGCATACTCAGAACCGCACATATTATAAATCATGTCTTTGGACATGTACATGCAAGCATGATAGGCTCAAGTTTCTTTTTAAATCAACCATTTTAACCCTTTCAAAAATATCTCCCTCTGATTTTGCCTTAACATCACACACTAAACAACACTGAGCGATTTAAAAGCATTTCTTGTATAACAGCAGAAGCAAACTAGGCAGGATTAGAAATGGGTCCAAAGAAACTCTCGAATGCTATGATATCTGTGATTTGCTTCTAAATAACATGGGGATGGGAAAGTGAAGTAAGGATTGGCTACGAGTTGATAATTGTTGAAGTCGAGTGATAGGTACACAGAGGCTCATACCATTGTCTCTTCTGTATATATTTACATTTTTCTGTAATAAAAGGCAAAAATATAAGCTCAAAAATAATAGAGTCAAATCTTCAAATATTTCAAAATTTACTATTTTTTCACCCTCTATGTCATGGTGTTCATATAAGAATGGCAAATACTTGTGCCACATATCCCCACTTGGTCACCCATGGCAAACATTAACAGTCAATCATGAGACTTCTCATCTCCTGACTCTCAGCAGCTACTATCAATTAGTGGAAGTTGGTAGAATAAAAGAAAACTCTTTACTACCAATGACTTAAAACAAGGAAGGTCATTAGTGTACTTAACTGAATTTGTTTTTCTTTTTTGAGGATCTTGTTGAGTCTTGGCACAATTAGTGGTTAAGAGGGCAGATAATACTGATATTTCAGGAAATTGGGCTAAATAGAATTTTCTTTTTTCCGCATCAAACACCTAATTTGATTTCTATACAGCAACAGATCTAGTTAGCTAGTCACAAGCTGAAATTCCAGCATATTAATGTGAATGCCACACATCAAAATTTCCTTTTCATCATTATATATGAACAATCTCCCCTTTTATATTCTAATGCAGCTCATGCAATTTTGATGTGTGTTTTTATCTGACTTGCATTATCTACTTGGATGATGAGAAGTAGAGGAACTCAAGACTGATATGTACTTATTTTAATACTTAGTTCTTGTCCAGCCAATCTCACACACACAGATGCTCAGGCATGTGCTGCTTCTGTTTCTGAGACCCACAGACTAGAAGCTGGTAGACTGCAGCCCATTGGCTAAATTTGACCAGACATCTATGTTTGTATGGCACACAAGTGAAGAATGGAGTTTACATTTTTAAATGGTTAAAATGAAATTGAAAGGAGAGTAATATGTCATGACACAAAAATGAAATTCAGGTATTGCTGTCCAAAAATAAAGCTTTACTGCAACACAGTTACTCTCATTTGTTTATTTACTATGACCGTTTTCAAGCTACAGTGGGAAAGTTGAGTAACTATGACACAGACAGCGTGGCCCGCTGAGCCTAGAATATTTACTTACCTGACCCTTTACAGGAAAAAAGTTTCCTGACCCATATTTCAGTTCAAGTATTTATATTAGGACTTTGTGCAATGATGAAAATTGTATCTGTGTGGTCCAGTAGTCACATGTAGCTACTGAGCACTTGAAATGTGCTTCGTGTGCCTGAGGAGCTGAATTTTTAATTTTATTTAATTGTACTTATTTTATTTTATTTTTTTTTTATTTTTATTTATTTATTTATGATAGTCACAGAGAGAGAGAGAGAGAGAGAGAGAGAGAGAGAGAGACAGGCAGAGGGAGAAGCAGGCTCCATGCACCGGGAGCCCGATGTGGGATTCGGATTTGATCCCGGGTCTCCGGGATCACGCCCTGGGCCAAAGGCAGGCACCAAACCGCTGCGCCACCCAGGGATCCCAATTGTACTTATTTTAAAGTTAAGTAGCCACATGGACTTAGCGGACACTACAGTTCTTATCTATCCATAATGGCAATTTGGGTCTCATTTTGACCTACAAAGATTATAGTATCCTGCCATCTCCTTAACCTTCTGACTTTATCACTCACCCTATTTTCCCCCCATACAACTGACCTTCAGTTACGAAATGCAGTGCACCATTCTTGATACTCCTTTTCCTTGGCATTTCTTCCACTTGAAACCAATGATTTTCTCCTTCCTGTGCTTCTGAAATTTCTTCCTATCTCTACTTATTGTGGGCTCTTCTTCTTCTTAAAAAAGTAGGCATTCACTAACGGCTTGGCCATGTCTTCTATTTATAATTGTTTTACTGACAATAACTTCTACTCTTGAGGCACCAGCTGTAATGACTAAGCAGATGGCTTTCATATCTGAGTGGTGTTCCCACAAGTCTGCCTGCTATATGTCTCTATTTAAACAACTCACCAGCGCACAAGCTCAAGCTCATTTTTGGCTACCCCTTATCCATCTCCCTGAGCACACCATATTTTCTTAACTTTCCAGAAAGACTTCCAGTTGCAAGGCTCACATGCTTGGGGTCACCCTGTTGTACTCCCTCCTGCAGTCCCATCTTCCTTCAAGGAGTTGCCATACTCTATATATTCTCCTCCCTCCCATCCATTCCTCCTCTCTGCCCACTGTTGTTTGAGCATGATCTATTTCTTCTCATCACAACTTTTAAATTATCAAATGAAACAGTGTGTTAAGAGCAAGGACTCAAGCCAGGACAGCTGGGTTTGAATTTTAGCTCTACTCTTTTCTTTACTAGCTCTGTGACCTTAGGTAAGTTACTTAAACTCTCTGTTCGTTGGTTCCCTTACCTGCAGAATAGGGCTAATATGGTAGTTCCTTCATAAGAGCACACAGTATGAGGATCGAATGGCTACATATTTGCAAAACAATCTACCTATCTTGTAGGCTCTATGCCCAGCACATCGCCCAGTACAAGGGCTTGAACTCACAACCCAAGATCAAGACCTGAGCTGAGATCAAGAGTCAGATGCTTAACTGACTGAGCCAGGCAGGCGCTCTTCAAAATTCCCTATTTTTTTAAATGTAAGAATTATGTTTTGAGAATGATAACTACTATTTGATACAATAAAAGGGGGGATTATCTTTTGGCAATCTTTTACCAAGTTATCATAGATGACTACAAGCAATGAGCCAAATTCCACATCCAGTTTGCTTCTCTAAGCTGCCATAAATAACAGCAAATGTTTAGTGCCTCCTCCAGATAGTTCTGGTTATTGGGATAAATAGACTTTCACTGATAACTATTTCTGTGCTTAAGACACAGAACTGATTTGAATTGTCTCTTGTGTTTGAATCATTTTCCCACCCTCTTTCCTGCTTGCTGCTTCTCTATTCAGAATCTCTCCTACACATCAGGTTGGAATATGCTTTCCAGAAACAGCTCTGATGACATCATCTGACTGCCAACAGAGAGGAGGAAACTCCACATTTTCAGTCTGCACGGTCAGGTCTTCCATGTCCTATCTCATTCAGTATCATTCTTTTCTTATGATCCAGAGACTAGGCTTCCTACTTCCATCTTCTTGGAGATCCAAATTCCACTCTTTTCCATGACCGACTCCAATGCCACCTTTGCCACAACTCTGTCCCCAAATTTTCTTGCCTTGTCTGAGCTTCCTAAATATATTATTGGTCCCCCCTATTCCTTTCTGGTATGGTGACTGTGACTGCTTTTTCTGAACAATTTCTTTCTTTGGTACGGTGGCTGGGATTTCCAGTTTTGTGAATTCCACACTGCCTTGCATAGGGAAGGTGATACATCTATAAACGTGTGTCACTTCATCCCAAACAAGCCTGAGGAGAGCTATCACTCAATAAAGATTTGAATACCAAATATCTATTTGTGCCAGAACTGTGCTAACAATAGCAAACCTTTCAAAATAATTATCAACACAATTCAAGGCTGAAACATTCTGTGGTGAGGAGTTGAGTGTATGAGTGTGCGTGTGTGCATGCTGGGGGCACTGGGAAGGGCTGGGAGGGGATGTCAGCAGAATTTTTCAAGCTTCCTATAGTGGCTGAATCACTCTCTTCTCGTCACTAATGTGCTGAAATGCACATCCGGGAATTAGTCTTGTAATGATGATGGTTATCACCTTTCTTCCCTCTGTTAGGCAGCAAAACGGTGATCAGGTTGGGATGGGTAGGACCCAAAGTCCCCAGCGCTAAGTGAATGACATATTTCTCCTGTGCTGGACCAGTCTTGAGTTCGTATCAGCACAACCTGTCAGCAAATAGCGATTTATGACACACACTGATGATGCAGAGGGAACGGAGGGTCACTGAATGGAAGTGTTATATATTCTCCTGGCTGGGGCTGCCTGTTTTACCAGACACATTATCTCTGTCTTCTTCAATGCGCAGCTTTGATAACAGTGACATTTTGGGTCCATTCTAAGTTGAGGGAAGAGAGAGCTATTCAGTTCAGTGAAATAATGCCAGCACAAGTTGGATTTTCTACCTCCAATAAACAGCCCACCACCCTCTCTTTGTTCTGTTTCATGATCATTGCTAAGTGGTGTTTAAAGAGGAAAAGAAAACAACATGGAATGAAAAGATGGAAAGCAAGGAAAGTTTGTTCCTATGTCTTTTTAATTCTGACTTCCAGATTTCCTCAATCCAGATCTGAGGCTGTTCTGTAGTCCCTGAGACCCAATCCCACCTGCCCCACACCCTGGGGTACTCAAATATTAACTCTTCTTGCTAGGTAGGGGGATAAGGTGGGAGAACATGGCAAGATGCCACAGCCACGTAAGGTGCTACATTGTGTGGGTTTCCTGAAATCTCATCTCTGTGTTCCTTGGCCTCTGGGCATCCCTGCCTTTCCTATTAATCTGCCTTCTCTCTTTGTCACAGGAACACATTTCTCTAAATCCATTATTCCTCTGTGAGCCAGCTCCTAGGAAACTGTTGCATTGTCTGGGGAGGTGTGAGCACATCTGGAGCTGCTGATTGCTGGAGCAGGTATCTCTGATGGACGGTCCCTGCAAAGAGCTGCCTGGAGTGTGGGATATCTTTAAAAATGGGACTGCCCCCAGAAGGAACCAGACACGTTAATAAATCACAGCCACAGTTGTTAAATCCTGACAGAGGTTCACAATAAGAAGAAATGGTCAGTTTTAAGGACTGGTCCTGGGAAGTCCTTCAGATCAAATTCCCTAAAGCATAGCTAAGCAGAGATTTAAGAAAAGCCATCCCCACTTACTCAGAGGAGTTAATTAAATTTGTTAATCTCGAAGCACCGTGCTTATATCGCTCAGTGAATCTAAAGCAAATTGAGTGATCAGCTAGTGCTTTGTCCCCTGGACACTCATAAACCCGTTAGCAACTGGGTAAGCTTTGTGTCAAGAACGGTGGCTGCTGTGTGTTCAGCAGGGATGCTGTTTCAGGATGAAGACAGCTGAGGACCGCTGGTATTTAAGATACTAGCCTGCGTAGACAGACTATCAGCATTCTCCTGACAAATGAGGCAGTGTCCGTGCTAAATACACCAGCAACTTTGGCTTCTGTGAGGGCCGGCAGGCAAATGAGGACAAAGGTAGGAGTAAAGTTCCCTTGCAGATTATCATAATCCTGATTTTCTCTGGGTATATGCCTTATGGAGATGCTGAGAGAAGAGTTCATCATAGGAGGAGTAGTCAAGACTAGCGGTCCTTGGATTCAGACAAGCCTGGGTCCAAATGGCAGCTGAGCCATTTACTTACAGCATGACCTTAAAAAGCTCCTTCAGCTCGCAGTGTTCTTATCAGTGAAATTGGGATACAAATGGTGCCTCTGAGAATTGTTTTAAAGATGCAGTGTTTCGTACGGTGCTTAGTGTATAGTGGCCACTATTCTTAGCAATTCGTGGAAGAGTAATCTTCTTTCTAAAGTGTTTTTCAGGGGATCCCTGGGTGGCTCAGCAGTTTAGCACCCACTCCTGGCCCAGGGCGTGATCCTGGAGTCCTGGATCATCTTGCATCAGGCTCCCTGCATGGAGCCTGCTTCTCCCTCTGCCTATGTCTCTGCCTCTGTGTCTCTCATGAATAAATAAATAAAATCTTTAAAAAAATAGTGTTTTTCATCCATGTGGAAGAAAAGATGTGCAAGTTAAGCCTCATGGCATAAAAGAACATCAGCCCAGCTTGACTTCACTTTCGTGAGCATCCATTAAGTAGCTAATGTGGAAACTGGTTACTGCCAGACACTAAAGTCAATGACAATATCCCTGTTGTCTCCCCAGCTGTACTAGAAACTTCTTGACAAGGGACATATGCACCATGGAAACAAGAGGGTTCCAAGGCAGCACGCAAGCAGGCTGGCAGTTCGGTAGACATGGAAATACCAAAATTCCTAGGAGCTACACAACCAAGCACAAAGATATTCATAGGGAGTGCTAATGGCTTTTTCCTCTCCAACCATGCCACAGCATCCTTGGTCAAATGTTTGGGAAACCACAAATATGTTCTTTGTGACAACATACCCAACTCGGCTTCCCTGTAAGGAAGAAGCAGAAGAAACAAAGAGGATTCATGGACAGAAGAACAACAGTGACTTGCTGGCTCATACCTCACACCCTTGGTGTCCTCTCTACTGTCTTCCATCTCTCCGTTTTCATTGCTGTTCACAGGTGGAGCTCTAACTTGTCTCTACTACATTTGCCCTTGGCCGAGTAGCCCAATCCAGTTCTGATGCAGCCCCTCACCTCACTCTGGCGTGTTAGGGTGGTTGTCTCCACTGCAGCACCCACTTCCTGCAGCACATGGCCTTTGCTTTAATGGCTTTTTAAAATTCCACTTGCAGCGTTTGACCATGTTTCTCTTTTGAGAAACATTTTTTCTTTTCTGGCTTCTGTAACTTAACTCCTCTGTCAGCTCCTTTTAAGTGTATGTATGTCTTTTTTCACCCTTTGTTCTTCTCCGGAGATGTCATCCACTGCAGCCCCGCCTTCTCTCTTCTGCCCTTCTGTTCTATTGCTTACTGAGTATTTTTATTCATCTGACCCTCTGTTCCTTCAAAGAAAACTAAAAACTGAAGTTATTCCACTTTAAGCCCTAACCATCCCCAATCTTCTTATTTCTCTTAGAACATTCTGATAACTCTTTTAAGCTTTACACCTTAGAATGATATTATTCATTCGATATGATTACTAGGTCCCAGACACTGGTTAGTGTGAATGAGGCATGAACTGGCTCTGTCTCTCTCTGGCCCACTAGGAGGGAAAAGAACGTTTCAGTATGGACACACACACAAACATAATTGCAATGATCGTATTAAAGACTGGAACTAGTTTGAGGCTTCAGAGTAGCTGTACAGGAGGAAATGATGTCTAAACTCAGACTCAGGGGCACCTGGGTGGCTCAGTTGTTGAGCATCTACCTTTGGCTCAGGTTGTGAGTCTTAACTTAGGTGTGTATGAGCCCAAAGCTGATACTTGTGCAGGTGTTTTGGTGCTTCGTAAGTGGCTGGCTTTGTTCTTGTTAATTTTCAAGGAGTTGGCTTTTTTGGTTGAGTAAAGACATTTGGACCCATGTCAGGCATGATGAAATATGTTCTGAAGAGGTTCTATAATTTAGCAAAATATAATTCTGTCCATATGATTGCCTGTCTCCTTTCTTAGGGTTAACTGCACCAGCTGGTTCTGATTAATTCTCCTTTGTTTATCTTGCATTCAACAAGTATTTAGTGAAAAACTATTATGTGTTAGGCACTGTGTTAGACACTCTTGGTAAAAAAGAAAGTAGGGCAGCCCCGGTGGCGCAGCGGTTTAGTGCCGCCTGCAGCCCAGGGTGTGATCCTGGAGACCCGGGATCGAGTCCCGCGTTGGGCTCCCTGCGTGGAGCCTGCTTCTCTCTCTGCCTGTGTCTCTGCCTCTCTTTTGCTCTCTCTGAATGAATAAATAAATAAATAAATCTTAAAAAAAAAAAAAAAAAAAGAAAGTAGCCCTGCCTTTATGGTGCTTTTGGCTCACCAAAAGGGGGATACAAAGATGAGTAAAACATGCCTAAAAGTGAATGTGTAAGAGGAAATAGAAGTAAATGCTATGGAGGAGAAATGTAGGGGCTGTAAAAGTTTAGGACACAGGGTGGAGTATAAGGAGGGGATGCTTAAGCTCAGTACGGAATTTAGTTAGGCAAAAGGAAGGGAATCTTGAAGTACTCAGTAGGAAGATCTGTGTCTGTTTCATGAGCTCACATGGCTTATTGAGTCAATCAAACCTTACAGAATGAAGATATTCAGGTATTTCCTACAGTCCCCTGTGGTTCCTTTACTAGATGTAAACTTCTCTATATACTGGGCAGAAATACTTTTGAGACTTGTGCTTAACTGTCATTCACTCAGATGCCCCCACTCCCTGCTATCAGGGAAACACAAATAGAATTGTGCCTTTTCTTTCTATATTTTATCACAGGCTTTGGCACTTATCGCCTGCACTGAAATGTGTCAATTGTTTTAATACCTTTTGACTTTTTGGGATTCTAAATTAAACCTATGTAAATGTGTGCTGTGAGGAGGATGCCCAGGGAAGGGAAGGACTTTAAACACCCATTAATCCACCACGTGCATGTGTACATTCTGTGTCAATGCTTTAGAGACACTTGGCATTGATAATGCACCCCAAGTCATTAAGTGTTGTCGAGAGTAAAACTAAGCTTCCCCCAGTCCATGACCCCCGATACCTCAAAGCCACAGAGACCCCAGCCTGTGCTGGTCAAATGATGTCCTCTCTTTTCACAGTTGGACATGCTGGTTTCTTCCTTCATCTCCCATTAGTTTTTTGCCTAGTACTTTAACATTCCATGCCCATGTCTTGGTCACTGTGCCAAAACTAAAAAGTAGTTATGGTATAGCTTGAAGATACTGCCTTTTTGGCAGAAGCTGAAAAGATTTCTGCATTTATGCAGTTTGACTTTGGAGAACAGGAGTGAAACAAAAGTCAACAACTTTTTCTCTTTTACTATTCCAGCATAAGTGTTTGCTACAGAGTTCTTTGTTGCTACTGGCCCACACTTGAAGCTATTCAACATGTACACTTGTACAGATGCCTTCCAAAATTTTATTTTAGGAATTTCCATGGGCCCATCCCATCCTATGAGAAAACATAGCATTTTATTTCTCAATGGGAAGGGATCTACCAACTTACAACTTAAGTGTTTCATGTCATTATAACTGTGGTGCTGCATCTGTTTCTGACACCTGTTTTTGACTGACATTTCACAATTTTCTTTTTTTAAAATTACATATTCTTGAATAAATCGGCAACGTGTGTCACATTTGATCCTCAGTAAGTAAAGTCCTGGGAAATGTACCAGAGAGAAAATGCACCTAGCTTTTCACTCTTTTTATATATACTTTAAGCAGGTTTTCATTAAATCCAGTTGCAGGAAACATGTTATTTTAGCTACAGTGAACTCCTTCATTATGCAAGCCCTCAATTAAATAAAAGCCTGCTGAGATTATATTTTCACCCTCGTGACAGCATTTGCTTTGGCTACTTTATTTGAGGCAATCCATTTTCAGGTGGACAGCTTAGAACTAGAATATTTTTCATCAGTAATCCCAAATTGAGAAATAAATCAAGAACATGGATAACAGTCAAACATTAAAAACATCACTGCAATGATTAATATTGTAGTGCTTCCTTTATTTTATGATTATGTTTGCTCTCCCCCATCATCTATAGGTTAAAATCCAAATTTATTACCATGGCATTCAATTCTTTGCATCATCCATTCCTAGCGCATCCCTCCAGCACAGTCTCTGATTGTTCCTTGTCCCAAATGCTCTGTTGACATTATCATCACACTTCTCTCATACCATCCAAGTACTTTCATGTCTCCATGCTCTACCAAGTGCTGCTACCTCACCCTGTTGGATGGCTCTCACCTCTTTCTAGTGACTTATCATCTTTGAGACCCAGGACAGTCCATCTGTGTTGTTTTGGTACCTTTTAGATAGGCCTATTATAAAACTGGCTTTCACATTTAGTAGGTGATGTATTCATTGAGTTGGGGACTATTATTTATTCATCTTTGCATTCTGAATATCCAGGCATATGTTGACTTGGTTGAGAGAATGAAGTACAGGACTCTAAAACACCAAAAGCCTTCTGAAACCTAAAGAGTGCATTTCAACCTGGATTTTCTTACTTAATGGTGTTAGCACACCCATTTTGCAAATGGGAAAACAGAAAGCCAGAGAGGGCAAATCCCTGGTCAAAGTGGCAGGCTCATGACTGTCTTAGTCTAATGTGAAGATTCTAATAGTTATAGCAGGCTGGCATGTGAGCAGAATATAAGGTATGGATTAAAAGTTTTAAGAGGTGGTCTAGTACCAAGAAGTATCCAGGCCTGGAAATCGGGATATTTCATTTCCAGTACTGAGCACTCCTCTTCGCTGTGGGACTTGAGGTAGGCCACTCTCTCTATCTGGGCCTGGACTTGCCTGTTCAAAACATGACAGGACTGGACCTGGTAGTTTCCATGGGCCACCTGCATCTTCAACTCATATGTATTCTCTGTCCTGAATGGTTCCTATTTATAGCCTACAGAATGTTTGTCAAGAAGAAACCAGCTTCACACTGAACAACTCCTAATTCCAGATTAAATATGTGTGGCAATACTAAAAACAAAAAATCTTAGCGCTTGCTCTGTAATTTATCTTAGGGAAGGAATTTTCTTTGGGAAAATACTTTGATATGAAATTGAGGGAAAGACAAGACCTCAAGGGTGCAGGTCCATAGGACCTTGAGTTACCAAGAGTATAATTAAACTGATCAATAGGCATCAGTATTCAGAGAGTTGGGTGTGGGGAGTAGAGGGTAGAGAGAGCAGAAAGAAGGAAAGAGAGGGAGAAAGCAGATAGAAGGAAGATAGAGACACCATGAGATGTGGTCTGGGGACTTTTGGGAAAAAGAATATTCACGTATTATTGAATTTTAGTGTGTTTTGCTTTCTTAAAATTTTGGTAAAATCTGTACATACCAGAGCCATGTATGAGTAGTATTTTTTGTGAAAATTAAATGAAAAATGTTGAGATCCAAATTTAAATCACACAGATTATGTGTGTTATGACACAGAAAACTTAAGCAGGATGGGGAGATGCCCTTTCGGAATATGTGGTATGCAGGTCATGCATTGCTCAAGGGTGACAAACGTGCATGCATATGTGGAGGGGCAATTCAAATCCTAGGCATCATAAGTTTGTGCACTTAAAATTTTCCAATACATGGCAGTAAGTGTTTTGTCCTAAAAAAAAAAAAAAAAAATCACCATATTAGGGGCAGCCCAGGTGGCTCAGCGGTTTAGCACCGCCTTTGGCCCAGGGTGTGATCCTGGAGGCCCGGGATCGAGTCCCACATCGGGTTCCCGCCATGGAGCCTGCTTCTCCCTCTGCCTGTCTCTCTCTCTCTCTCTCTCTCTCTCTGTGTCTCTCATGAATGAATGAATGAATGAATGAATGAATGAATAAATAAATAAATAAATAAATAAATAAATAAATAAATAACACTGTTAAAAAAATCACCATATTATGACAATTTTCTGACAGATGAATGTGACATGAAGAAGGGGCACCTTTTTCTAATCTGCACAACACTGTATGGTCCATTGGTGGTACTCAGTCTTAAACCAAATATATTCATAGAATAGGAGTTCAAAATCAGAGGTGATCAGAGGGCATCGGGACACTTGGCAGGACCTTAGGATGGACATTACATTTTGCTTAGGCTGTCAAAAGGAGTTTTTGCAATAATCGTTCTTAGGTAGATATTACAGATATTACATTAATTTTAGCACACTTCCAAGTAGCATATTGACAAAGCGGTACTAGATACATCAACAGAAATTTTCTACACTGTTCTTAGTATACATACATATTTGCTTCAACTTTTACATGAATAAGAGCTAGAAGAAAAATTGGTGTGTCCAACATGGCACTGGCATTCCACAGAATTATCCAGGGGTGTGATCAAGGCTGTAACATGGAAATTGTGGGTTGCCCAGGTGTGGAAGATACTTCAGTGTCTTTCTCCCGTCCCCAATTAAAATGTGAATAGGGCATAACAGCTCCCTCTGTGCTTTTTCTGCATTTGGAGGACAGAGAAAGAATTCTCAATTGCTTGCATACATTTTCCTTTTACTGCTTGGTTTACAAGCAATCATATCACCCCACACAAACTATAATTTCCTCTTTGTTATCTTTGCTTCCTTCAGACAAACATGATTCACTGAAGAAATAATAATGAACCATTACCTTTGATGTAACGGCTGCCTGCACTGTCAAGATGGGAGTGTGCCAAGACTGGAGATTAATGCAGTATTAAGGAAGGCAATGTAAATTCCACTTCTGGATGATGTGAGCATCCTGCAGTCTACTGTTTACTTTTCATATACTTATCTAAAACCTTGGGCTATTCTTTGATTTTTGGCACCGTAGTATATAGAAACCAAACTATTAGAAGGTCAGCTGTAAACTATTATCTAATAGTTACTGTAAGAACTTCCTCAATTCCAGTAATTGTTATAATCATTAGTTTCTTTATTCACTCACTCATTCACCCATCCTTCCATCTCTCCACCTACTCACTTATTCAGCAAACATTTATTGATTATCCGCTAATGGGCAAGGCAAGGTTTCAGTTTGTAATACTCAGAACATGCACAGCAATGAGGGCACATGATATAGGACCTGTCCTTTTGGAACTCAGTGCTCAACCTTGGCTACACTCTGGAATCATCAGGCATGTTCTAAACAAGACCAACATTTAAGCGGCACCTCTAGAGAATCTGATTTAATTTTTCTGGGATGGCAAATAGGAGTCAGGATTATTTTTTTGAACTTCTCAGGTGGTTTTAATATGAAGCAAAGGCTGAAGATCACTGGTTTAGAGTTTACAACTCAGGCAGACAAAGAATAAATAAGTGAACCAAATAATAACAATTACATGAAACAAAAGGCCGTGAAGAGTGGTGCTTTATGCTTTCTGATTAGTTCTAACAAATCTCCATTCTGAGATAAAGGTCAAGGGTTGGTAGACTGTGACTGAAAAGTAAATTTTGTTGATCTGTGTTTTCTTACATTTTTTCCATGGTGGGGTTGTGTTTGTAATAGACATTTCCCTTGTGGTAGATTTTCAGTGAGGCAATGGACAGAAAGCTAAACCTTCAGCTTTTTTTTTACTGTGTCAAGTTACTTTTCCTGATCAGAAAATCTGAAAGCCTTCTTAAATGAATCCAGTTGAAGGCATGAGAAATAGAATATGGACATTGAAATTTCTTTTGTCCCCTGAGAGCAGATTCCTTTTTAAAAAATTAATTAAGGGCAGCCCAGGTGGCTCAGCGGTTTAGCGCTGCCTTCAGCCCAGGGCCTGATCCTAGAGACGGGGGATGGAGTCCCACATCGGGCTCCCTGTGTGGAGCCTGCTTCTCCCTCTGCCTGTGTCTCTGTCTCTCTGTCTCTGTGTGTGTGTCATGAATAAATAAAATCTTTACAAAAAATAAAAATAAAATAATTAATTTGAGAGAGAGAGAGAAGAGGCAGAGGGTAAGAATCTTCAAGCAGACTCCCTGCTGAGTGGGGAGTCTGATGTGGGGCTCGATCTCACAACCCATAAGATCATTACCTGAGCCAAAACCAAGAGTCGGATGCTTAACCAACTAAGTCACCCAGGCATCCCAAGAGAGCAGATTCCTTTTGCATGGTAGTATGGTTTAGCAGGAAGAGTATAAAGTCAGGCAAAAGTGGGATTGTTTTTTCTGGCTCCCTGAACACCTTTGTATAAGACCCTTGCATTGCTGTGAGTTTCTAGTCCCTTATCCATAAACTGGGGATGATTATGGAGTTCCCTCTCAGAGGTGCTTCTGATGTGAAGACTAAATGAGATAAGACACACAAAGGAGCTAGGCTGGTTCTAGGCATAGGAATGTGCTCTATCAAAGCTGATCCCTTAGCTTGGGTATTCAAGGTTTTGCCTTACAGACAATAAGTTCCATGAGGGCAAAGATCATATCTGTCTTGGTCCTCATGATATCCCTAGCACCTATGTCCAATGCACAGCAGGCATTTGAATATTTGTAGAAGGAATAAATTCATGTGAGTTATAGTTATGTAGCCTAGTAGGCCCAGGTAGAAACCTAGAGAGTGAAGTATCCAGATTCTAGTAGCAAATGTCATCTCAGAAACTCCTGAATGAGTTCAACTTGGGAAACAGCACCCTAAGCCTGCTTCCCATTGTCCTGTTTAAAGGTGGTATCCCCAGATCTTAGCAAGTTTTTCTGCTGGGATTTGGAAGTGTTGGCCAACCTGAAGGATCAACATTGCTCAAGGCTAATGCCCTTCAACTCCCTCTTAGGGCTACTCCAGAGAACACACAGAAATAGCATTTCAACCCATGTGCTATTCACCTATTAGACCTCATTAGCAGTCTCTGGTCAGGTGATGCCAGCCCTTTGAAAAATACTGCTGAGGTTTGCTTTTCACAGCCACAGGGGTGTCTAACTATTATTACCAAAGAGAATTAATTCTACTAGAAAAATCACAGCAACTACTCTGTCTTACAGGTTCATCAGGGCTGGAAAAGGGTTGCCGGTAAGAGGCAAGTGTTCAATGACAGCAACCTATGGTGATGAGATAAAAATCCACATAAGCCATGTGAAAAATAGGGACCCATTCTGGCCTTCAGCAAAAAGGAAACACTAGACCTTAAAAGAGAGCAATTTAATGGAAGAGCGAAACCTTTATGAATATAAAAAATAAGGGGCAAGGTCTAGTATGATACAAAAGAGTTAATGTGAAAAATTAAAAAAGAAAGCTCATTAGGATTTCATGTGTCATTTCATTCTCCTGCTGGGGTTAGGAGAGAGCCATTGATTCCTTGTGGCATTCAACAACCAGGATGAAAGGTAAGCGGATGAGGTTTCTTGTTTCTGGGGTTTTCTGTCTGGTGTGTCCTCCAGGGAAGCTGGTCTAAACCTCTTTTTTCTAGAAATGGCTAAAGAAGTTAGGAGGGGGAGTATTTTGATCAGTATAGTGTGAGAGTTAGTGGATTTTTTTTTTTTTTTTTGAGAGAGAGTGTGTGTGTGAAGGGGGAGAGACAAAGGGAGGTGGACAGAATCTCAGACTCCCCACTGAGCACAGAGCCCCCTACATAGGGCAGGGGAGAGGGAGTCCTCCATCTCAGTACCCAGAAATAATGACCTGAGCCAAAACCAAGAGTCGGAAGCTTAACTGACTGAGCCACCCAGGCGCCCCAAGAGTTAGTGGATTTTAAAACATGTTGATATGTAAGCATTATTGTTTTTTGTTTTTAAAGAATGCTTCTACCCCTTTCCCTCACCATATTGCAACTAAATTCAGAAAAAGTTCAAAAGCTATTTGTGGTTTGAGTACTTAAAACATTCATCTTTTCACCCAAAACCACAACACTTACCACTTTATCAATGTCTATGTAGTACAAAGTCTCAGTTTTCCTTTCTTTTTTTTTTTTTAAAGACACACACACACACACACACAGAGAGAGAGAGAGAGAGAGAGAGAGAGAGAGGCAGAGACACAGGCAGAGGGAGGAGCAGGCTCCATGCAAGGAGCCTGACGTGGGACTTGATCCCAGGTCTCCAGGATCACGCCCTGGGCTGAAGGCAGGTGCTAAACCACTGAGCTACCCGGGCTGTCCACAGTTTTCCTTTCTTTAGGGTAAGGTTTGCCTCTCTCATGCCTTCATTAAATGGAAAGTGGCTTTGCTTTAAGAAAACTTCAAAAGATGGGTTAAGGTTCACTATTAATACTAGTGAAGGGATGCCTGGGTGGCTCAGTGTTTGAACATCTGCCTTTGGCTCAGGTCGTGATCCTGTGGTCCTGGGATTGAATCCTACATTCAGGGTCCCTGCTTCTCCCTCTGCCTAGGTCTCTGCCTTTCTCTCTGTGCCTCTCATGAATAAATAAATAAAATCTTAAAAAAAATACTGGTCAATTTGAATGCCTCACCCTTTTATTGTTTTGATTATATTGACTGGTACAGAATAGGCTATTAACCCACGGCTGACCATTATCTCTGGGAGGCAAAAGATACAGAAAAATTATCCCTTCACTGGGACAGATCTCTTGGCCATAATCAAGAATGGGTAATAATCTGTTGCTTTAACAACAAAGTCCCCCAAACTATCATTTGAGCCTTACCTTCTAGTTGTTGGTTGAAGTTGTTTATATATGTCATGCTATTTGGTTCTCACAAGTCCTTCTGAGGGTGGTGCTGTCCCTATCCCCCTGTTTGCTAATGAGGGAACTGAAATAGAGGTTTTAAACCTTGCCCAGAGGCATACCTTAGCAGGTGACAAAAGTGGGATCTAAGGTCCAACAGTCAGGCTCTAGAGTTCTGTCCCTAAACTTCACTCCATACTGCTGCCAGTATGAGAGATTATGCCCAGAGACTAAAACCTCAAAATTTCACTGAGCTCTAAAAAAAGGATAAGGTCTATTCATTATGCCAAACAGAGGGGTGGTGTATATTAACCCCCAGTCTCCTCATCTATACAACTCCACCTGCCCCACTTCAGGGAGTTTTTAAGGGAGTATTTATGAAAATACTTTGAAATTTACAAAGTACCACAAAGACTCTGAAGAATCTGAATTGTTCTCCAAATACCCATATTACAAGGGAAAACAAAAGGGATCCAATTAATGTTGGTCACAGACTCTGTCCTTCAAGGTTATATTCAACGTCAGCTCACTGAGTACAGCTTTTAAACAGAATTTAATGTAATGAGAGGTCCCTGGTAAAATCACATCCATGAGCCATACTTTGAAGACTGAGTCTTAGAATCTTGACATAAGAGCAGATCTGAAAGGGCATATAGTTAAAATCTTCCTTCTGATGGATGACACACCTCTTTAATAGGGTATGACAGTCCCCCTCACCTTGAGTCTCTCAGTGGTGAGGAGCTCATGACTATTAAGGAAGATAATTCACCACTTCAGACAATTAGAAAGAAACTTTCTTATATTGCACTATCTCACTTTGGGCTCTGCTGCCCTCACTCCTTAGGCATTCTAGGTCATCAGAATAAATTGCAAAAATCTCTTTTTGTAAGAATACCACATCTTGCACAAAGAGAGGAAGACTGTGCCTTTACTTGTTCACTTAGTGTATGACTCAAGCTATAATATTATTATGTGACAAGAGGCAAAATCTACCTTCCCTGGATCCTTCTCGAAGAAATGACTTCTAGCTTGAGAATGAGCCACGGAAGTGCTGAATGCTAATAGCCCCTCAAGTGCCAAGAGGGGGATGTGTCCAATCCATTATTGTTGTGTCTCACAAATGGTCCTCAGCGCACAGCCCAGTCATTTGCAGGGGTGGGTAATCAGTGGCCTGATGCCCCCTGCTCTCCATTTTGATCCCACTTGTCAAGCACATTTTCTACAGACATTTGCTCTCAAAGGATGAAGGGTATTTTCCTCATTTCCCAAAGAGCCTTCCATGAGGACCACAGGGAGAACCAAAAACTAATAGACAGATGCATCTTGTTAAGAAGGGTGTCAACACTTTCCTTTAATCAGTACACAGTCAATATTCTCCATCATGAATAACTAATAAGTTTCTGAACTCCTTTCCTCAGATGTCACTGTGAAAATCTATCTGAGGAATGTCATCTGCACTTAATGAAGGGACAAGCATTATAATTAAGTTTTAAGCTATTTCTTCAGCATGAAGCTGCCACGAAGTGTGAAATGACTATAATTCACATTTTTAAGACCCTGAATTTATTAGCATCTATGTTCTATTCAAGGTTAGGGGTATGGTGCTTGGACTGTCAAAAGATGCAAATTGCTCTGTGCTGTTATTCTGGACTGAGTGTGCCTGAGCTCAGATGCCAGGCAAGGAAAATAATCATTCATGACTCAGGCTGTATTTTTGAAAAAAACTCAAAGACCTGGAAACTCATTTCCCTTTGTGAATAGGAAGTGACGATGACATGCATAACTGGGTGAAAGAAGACTTCACATTCTTCTATGAATTATAATAACCATGGTTGAGAAAACGAATAGGAACTGCAGGCCAGGGGCTTCAAGTTAAGCACAGTTCTGCTGGCATGTGACTACAGTATAGCCCATGGGTGAAAAAGGAATCTAAAGTTTTGAAACTGCCTGTAAAAGAAAGAGGAATGAATTATTTTCTTTTGGAAATGACTTAGCCTGGCTAGAAGAAAGAAAGGCATGGGATAATAAGAGTCTTCTGAGACTTTGATGGCTCTCCTTGACAAACCAATGTGAAGGAAGCAATCACTCATGTGTTTGCTGGCTGAGCACATACTTTTGGAGAGAGTAAATTTATAAGGATCCATCTAACCTAAACCTCTCTGTGGTTGTGGGCCATGGGCAAACGTGGAAGACTTCTCAGCCAGTAAATCCTAAAAGGAAGGAGCATAGGGTCTATGTGTGTTTTAACAGTAGGCCATATGAACCAGAGGGCGCACCCAAAAGAGTTTCTTTAGGAAGTGCAGTTTAAGTTGAGACTAGCAATGTGATTATGTGGAAAGAGAGTACAAAGAATGTTTCCAGACAGGGGAGCAATAAGGCTCTAAGTGAAGATTTCAAGGGACTCGGGAGGACACGAAGAAAAGGGAGAATGGAAGAAGCCTACAAATGGAGGAGACAGGACTTCTGACTGGACTCAACACACAGACTACCTATGTTTCTCCCTGAAATGCTAATGCGATGATGATGAAAGGACCCCAGAAAGGCACAGACCTGCATGAGGACAAAGAAAAAGAGAAGCCACGCAGGTAGAAGCAAGATGTTGACAAAGTTTTGGAAGTTGAAAAGCAAACAACCAACAGTGACTTCATTAGCAGATGATAGAAAAGTGAAAGCTAAGAGCCCGCGGCTTTGGTGAAGACCAAACCAAAAGCAAACTCCAGCTGCATAATACTCACCAGGTGCAGGGACAGAAACAAGCTAGCACTTCTGGGGCTCAGAAAGTCTGGTGTAACTGCAATCAGAAGACTGGTTGAGGTCTCCATGGGAAAGTGTGGAGACTCCTAGGCTGCTTCTCCAGTGTATATACCCAGTGGCCGGGACACCCTTACTGTTATGGACTACATGTTTGTGTCCTCTTTTCTCTCCCCCCATCCCCATTCACATGTTGAAATCCTAATCCTCAATGTGATGGTAATAGGAAGTGGGGCTTTTGGGAGGTGAGCAGGCAAAGCCCTCATGAATGACATAAATACTCTTATAAAAGAGATGCCATAGTTCCCTAGCTGCTTCTGTCATGTGAACACACAGCAAGAAGATGGCTGTCTACAAACAGGAAGCAGACCCTCAATAGGAACCTGCCGGCACCTTGATCTTGGATTTCCCAGCCTCTAGAAATGTGAAAAATAAATTTCTGTTGTTTATCAGTCATCCAGTCTATGATATTCTATTATAGCAGCACAAACAGACTAGGATGCTCACTAGGGAAGAACTGAATACTGGGCTCTGTGAGACAAGAACAGCTAAGGGTGGCAGTGCTACCTTGAAAATAGGGAATTAAGTGAAAACCTACATATTAAAGAAGTCCTTATAGGCTCAGCCTGAACATACTGGCCTCCAGATTCATCCCTAATAAGGGATTAGGACACTAATAGGTATCCTGAGGAAACTGACTATTTCAACAGAAAAGGTATACAGATTCTCATATTTGGAGTCACCCACCTTAAAACTCCAGCCTGACCATCCTACCTTGAAGCCCACCATTCAATAAGGCTCATTCATGCACACAAATGTGCCAAAAGATTCTTAGTGCTTTACTCTTAAAAATAGACATCTCAGAATCACCAGCCATTTGAAAAAGTAGCAATCAAAAATCTAGAGACCTGATTTCAAAAACACAGAGAACAGAAGAAATTTCAATCACTAATATAATCAAAAAGTAGAGAGAAGATAACACATCTGTGAAATTAATACAGTGTGTTATAGAAGGGAACCACTATAGAATAAAGTATGTTTAGAAATTGAAATGTGAGAGCAGGGATTACAAGTTCAATGGGAGAAATGGCCAACAGAGAGGAGAAGAGCAGAGGGAGAAACAAAAATGAGAAAAGATTGGAAGGGGAGCAAGGGTGATGGGAAATGAGAAGTCGGGACATCACCCAGGACCACACCAATGATGTAGGTTACTTGTGAGTGCTTTGGGTTGGGAATTTTATTCTCAAGCCAATGGGAGCCACCAATGTGACATTTGGCCCAAGGTCACCCACAGTCAATGGCCAGGAAATTCAGTGAGGGTCTAGCATTGTTTCTGAGATCTGATGGTCTCTATCTCATTTCTATTCTATTCTAACATACTGGAGTAAGAAAAAAATGATATACACTGGCTGATTTTTGTTTTTAAATTATGATTCACTTCTAGCTCTCAACTTATTTCAGGTAAAAACTGTTGTCATCTTGTTCCTTTCTACTCCCATTACTCTTTGTTTTGAAAAGGTTATAATTGGAATAAAACAAGGCTGGCTTCAAGCCAAAATCATGAAGGGTGTAATTAAGCAAGATTTTCTGTCTATGCATCCAGCAGGGCCATCCTACTGAGGGGGAAAAAAATGAGAGATTCAAAAGCAATTGTGTGTTTTTCAAGAATAATAGAACAATCTACCCCACACACTTTACATAATAAATGGCAGCTGCTGACATTTTTAATCAAGATAAAAACAATAATAAAGTCACAGTGCTCCTTTGGAGGCAGAAGGTAGTCCCAACTCAGGAATTTTGGCAAACATACCCACATGCCCATTTTGTTTTACAAGACTGAGAGGTTAGTGCATAATTTATGATATCATGCCTGTCCTGACAACATGGATAAAAACGCAATTTTATCCTCTCCCTCTCCGTTATGAGTTTATATTTTGAATAATTTTTTTCACATTTGAGACCCTCTGTTAGAAATTAATTTAAAGGATATAAATTTAATTTTTAAGTAAAAGCTACTTGTCCTACATAATGTTAATGACGTGTCACATTGCCCTTCTCCAGTTCAGATGAAAATGGGCCAGCCATAAGGGACTATCACTTAGGCACTAAGATACCTCACTGCACATGGCTGACAGCTTTAGCTTTCAGAGATAGTCTAGCAATTATTTGGAGAGACATTTAAAATGTTTTGGTTATTAAGGAATTTCCTCCTATATTTTGTTGGTTTAAAAGATTACAAATCTAGGAACACTTTTGGGATGCATGTTTAAAGCATCAGGTCTGGATTATACTTTCAATCAATGCTAGCTCAAGACGTACAGAGAAACTAAATTACTAATAGCAGTTGCCTGATGATAGATTCTGAAAGCACTTTTTTTTTTTCCTTTTGATCATACTCAATGGTTCCTACAAGATGCAGAGGGCATGACTCACACAGCCTTTGAAGCCTGGCAGTCAGCTAGGATGTTGTGACTGGCATAACACCTTATGTTGCAGGCTGCACAATTTATAAATTGTATTCATCAGTGAAAGCAAATGGCATTTCCTTATTGTTCTTACCTGACTTAATTTTTCTCTCAAACTTATCCTTATGGATTGTTAGGAAAAACTAAATTTATTGTGGCATCCTCTCTGTGATCAAAAACTTTTAACTTTCTCATGAGGATAAACAATTACCTTCTCCCTCTTTATGATATCATAACAGACATGGGAGGGATGGGGGTTTTGTAACATCCTGGTGACAGGAACAAAGAAAGTTCAGATTCCAGGAGATGTTGTCTTGATTGTCATCAGGCTAGCAGCCCACACTTCTAAGTCCTCCATGGGTGAATTCTGGTTATTTCTCACTGTGCTCACTTAGCAGCCACTGAGTCCGGTCTGAATGCTGTTTGTGGCATCTGAGGTCTGGGTATGTTTCCCCCTGCACCCCCAAATTGGACCATCTGCTTTGCAGCCCTCAGCCCCACTGCAGGGAAGCTGCCCAGGAGCCTGCCAGCCTGCACCACCATCAGTTAACCATCTGCATTGCCCAACAGGACACCACATGATTCTTTCCTGCATCCGCAGGAAAATCCCCCCCAACCCTCCCTGCTCTGCCAGAGGCTGAGGGAGATTTGACAGTGCTGACCCAAGTCCCCTCTTCCTCTCTAGCCACATGACAGTTCACCCTGAAAGTTGGTTTCCTCCTAGAATCCCAAATGAAAACGCACGATGACCCTTTGCTTCTGACTTTCCTTGAAATCTGATTGGTTTCTCCACTCCGTGACTCAGATAATAAAGGTCATCAGGCTGTATATTTTACCACTTGCTTTCCCTGAATTTTCTATCTTCTTCCTACAATTCACCAGAGACTAGAAGACATGGGTTTTTAACTTCCTCTCCCTATCCAAGTGGGACTTCCTCTATGTCCTGGACTCCTTGTCTCCCTTGGACGTTATTCTCCATTTATCCCTCCCTGGCTTCTAATGGTAGAATTACACCGTACAGAGGACAGGCCTGTGGGACACAGAGGTTTGGTAGCTTTACTATATAATCTCTATCACATTTGTAAAATATGACCAAGGCCAAGGCAAAGCTGGAAATACCTCTAATACTGCAGTATTCCTTTTTCTTTACCCTTTTTTTCCCCTCCTGTATGCTAAGAGAACCACTTCTTTAAGCACTAGCCTGTGGCTTTCAGATATCTGTATTTTTTTCTGGGCTGGCACTGCGGTGTGAGTGAAAGGTTATAGCACAGTCACTAGTGTCACTGGCAAAATGGGAAAATGGAGGAAACACAATGACACACTAATACCACTCAAGGCATGAAGCTTAGGCACTGTCTTCCAGTCTAAGGATAGAATATCCTGTTAGATAAAATATCCTCATCCTTTTATATAAAATGTTGTTAATGATAGATAGAGGTACACAACAGCTTTTTGGTTTTGCCCTTCACCAAAAAAATTGTCGGTCACCAAACTTTTTATGGGCTAATGACGTTGAAAACTCTGGGAACTCCTGTCTGAGGACTGGAGCCCCATGAAAATGAGCTGCTTGTTCCTCCCATGAGCTAACAATTGTTGAGTTAATGTCCACTGAGCTTTCCCCATGTTCTAGGCACTGGGCAAGGAGATCTTGGGCGACTTGCCCAAGTTCACAAGGCAAATAGGCTTTGGGACCAAATTCAAACCCAGTACACGACACCTTCAAAGCATGGCTCTTGATCACCATGGGCATTGCTTCATGACTCTTTTATTTTGGAAGGCCCTTGAATATCTGTGATATTATCAGGCCACTATACATTTTCATTTTTCCTTTGAATCACTTCAATATTCATGCTCTATGATCAAATAATTATGAGTCTCATACATGCAAAATAAACTAAAAACCTGAGTCTAACTACATGGGATTGGAGGTAGAAGAGAGGGGAGATAGTTATAGAACATGTCTGCAAAATACTGAAAAAGAGAAAATTTAAAGATTTCTTTCACAGTGGTATTGCCTCATATACCAAGCACCCACCCATAGCTAAGGAACACCTCTCTCCCCACTCTCTCTGTCGCTTTCAATCTCTCTGTATGTATATATACGTAAAATATGTGTGTATATATGTTTTAATATATGTACATTATGCATGTGTACATATATGTAAAATATATTTGCATAAAATGATATAAATATGTGATTAAAATATTAACTGCCTCTCCAATATTTTTGCTATTGTGACTATTAAGGGGGGCAAGGGAAGAGAGAAGTATTACCAAGCCTCTAACTGAACTGTGATGCTCTGACAGACTATTCTGGTAGCTTCAATTTATGAATCACTGAGAATCCTGTAGTTAGTTGGCTGCAACCATTTAAAAATAAAACTAAAGAAATAAATTCATTTTTGTCAACTTGGAAGTGCTGTCTAATCCTTGTTTTCTTATGATATACACTGACTTTAAATCTCACACATTCTCAAAGGAGTTCAGATTAGTATCTATCCATTAAGAAAAAAATCCTATAGAATATTCAAGTGCATATTGAGAATACCAGCTACATCTTCAAATCTTTCTGCTTTATTATTAAAACTCTGGTAATGTTGTGGGCATAAAGATCCCAAAGTATCAAAGAAATGCCTATTTATTTGAGGCTATAGAATGGGTTTGATATTAGTGACTCTTTAGGTTCTGAATTAGGTACTGAACTTTGAAGCTTGTAACAATCATTTAAGTCTTGTGTGATCATATTTGAGATTGCCTTCACATAATTTATTAAAGGACACAATTGTCACAAGGAAATTACAGAACCTTATTTTTGTAAATGACACGGTAGTATTTTTGGGAGCTGTAGAAATACATTGGCCTATTTGTCTTTACATTAAGTGGACCTAGAGAATCATGTTTTAATTTTAAGGCCCCCTTCTTTTAATTCTAAGAAAAAAAACTTACTGTTTTTTTTTTTCTTTCATCTTGCAACTAAAATGTCCCTTCTTTTGGCCAGTCTTACCTAACCCTTATCATTTATTATATACTACTCTGTATTTTGGTGTGCCTATCTTATTCTCCTGAACTATAAATTAGTTGAGTACTCATTCATTTATTTCTATATTCCAAGTATTTAGCACATGCCTCAACTCCTACCAAGTGTCAAAAACAACAACAACAACAACAACAACAACAAAAAACCTGGCAAACAGTTTCTGAGCTGTGATTAAATGGAAATCAGGTCATAACCCTTGTCATAACTATATGTAGAGGAAGAACATGTCTGCACATTAGCTGATGAAGAATTCTTTTATAAAGGCCATTTGGGTTCTTGCTCTTCTGTGGTTCCTTCCAAGATTTTAGTGATATCTAGAGGAACAGAGTTGGTTATCTGTGTTCAGTGGTCTATGTAACTTTCTCCCATTTTTTACATTTCCCATGGCATATGTCTGGGAAATAAGATTTCACAGTCTATTTCCTATTCTTGTAGGATCAGAATCTTACAGGGAAGCTTCACAGTTGAAAAGAATCCTTACAGCAAGGTAGGCATTCAGAGATAGCTTTTGTTCTTACAGAAAATACATATGCAAAACTAAATGGCCTATTTCCTGTCTCAGATCATGCACCGCTTCAGATCAGGGATTTTTCCATTTGTCTTTATATACAGACACCAGGAAAAAGAAATAATGAACAAGTGAACATTTAATATATTCAGATTGTGAATTTCAGATTGTGAATTTATTAAAATCCAGTTTCTATTCTAAAGTAGTTTTTCTTATTTCAAGAGATATTCATAGTGCCTGGTAGATGTTTTCAGTAGAGTCTTGAATCTAGAGCAACATGTCATTATTTCAGAATTGTCCTGCAGGGACAGTCAACAAACTGCCCAAGTTGGATGTTGGGCTCAGACCTTGCTAAACACTCATTATTTGTCTAGAGAGAAGCAACTCTCTTTTGTGATTTTCAACTTAACCCTGGATTATTTACAAACATCTTAAGCAAACACTGTGAATACAGTAACTATAGTAACTCTGAAAAGGAAAGCAGTGAACCACAACTCAAACTCTAGCAGAGAGGAAGCTACCACTCTTTGAGCTGAGGGTTGAGATTTTCTAGGAAGATGTGTTGAAGGCCTAAAATTAGCTTCTCGTTAACAAGCAAACAAAAAACTAGAGAACAAACAAAAGCCCTTTAATAGCCAAAAGAGACATTGGAAGAAACAAGTTATCCCAACAGAGAAGGTCTCTGAAATAGATGTTATTTTCCATTTTCCATAGTTTGTTTTTTTGGGTAAGTGAAGGACATGGATGGATTTAAATTTTGCTCGTTCATTGCAGAAGATGGTTTATGTATAAATAACCTGTAGTCTTTTAACTAAATTCGCTTCCCATTGAGAAGTAAGACCAAGAAAATCTGGGTATAGAACATTATTTAAAAAAAAACAAAAAACAAAAAAACACCTCTTATTACAAACATTCCAACCTAACTGCATTGGGAGTTTTAAAGATCCATTAATTCATGTCTCAACCAACAACTTTTCTGTTAAACATCTTTTTTTTTTAATACATATTTTCTAGATCTGTAAGGCATTCATGTGATTACACCCTTTTTTTTTTTTAAATTTTTATTTATTTATTTATGATAGTCACACACACAGAGAGAGAGAGGCAGAGACACAGGCAGAGGGAGAAGCAGGCTCCATGCACCGGGAGCCTGATGTGGGATTCGATCCCGGGTCTCCAGGATCGCGCCCTGGGCCAAAGGCAGGCGCCAAACCGCTGCGCCACCCAGGGATCCCTGATTACACCCTTTTAAGCAGATCTTACATAAAATATTTTAGGTCTATGATGTTAATTCTTTAGTTTTGACAAATATACCATGGCTATGTAAAATGTTACCATCAGAAATACCAGGTCAAGTGTATGGGGGAATAATTGGTATGATTGCAATTCTTCTTTTAATCTAAAATTATTTTAAAATAAAAGGTAAAATAATGTCAGGGGATTAGCTGTTTGGAGCCTCAAGTGACCTAGCTTTTTACTGACATCAGGGCTCCAGGATTAGCTTAAGACCTCATAGTGTATTGGCTGTAGTCTTCTGTCTCCAAGCTCGATATTCTCCCACCTCTGTCTACTGCTACTGACGAGTGAACTACTTCTGCTTCACCTAAGCAGCTCACTCAGTGCTACCTGCTGGCACAAATCCAGGGATCTCCCTAAATTTATTCTACTTTCCTAAGACTAGAAGATACATGGGCACAAATGTGCTAGAACAGTAAAACTGATCTAACTGTAAAGCCAGAGGCTAGAAGACCTAGTCACCAGGTTCATTACCTATTTATTCAATATCCAAGGTCAATACCATTTAATTGCACAGAATAAAATGTGACACCATGAGTTGACAAATGTGAACCGTCCACAGATGCACTGATCTGGGATAATGTATCAACTATGTTTGATTACCCTTCAATTGGTGGGAGATCCTCCACAAAGTGCCATTAAAATAAAAAAATCGTAAGGATAAAGGGGCTAATTATCACAGTCTGACTCAGTTCAGGCTATCAACCATCAACTTGCTAGGGGCAAAGACAAAGTCAGTTGTAGAATTATGTATTACAGTGTTTTTATGGTTCCTATAAGAAAATTTTATTTCTAGTTTCTATAGAAAATACCTACATCTTTAGAATAAACAATGGAAATGCAGCAACGACCAGTGGTCCTTATTTTGTTGCACTCAGACTTAGGAGATTCACTTGTAAATTTTGGAGATTCAGCTTTTTTTAGGGCAAGGTCCTGGGGATTTCCATAGGGTCTACAGAAGAACATCATTATGGCTATAGAGTAATATGAGCAAATCATCTATTCTTATTTTTTCTTAACATGGATATCTAAAGTGGGCTGAGCGGTTGCTTGGAGAGTTGTCTTTTTGTTTGTTTGATGTGGGCTGGGTTTGGTTTTATCCACAGATTTACTTTTCTGTTTATTTTTTAAAAAGATTTTATTTATTTGACAGAGAGAAAAAAAGCACAAGCAGGGGGAGTGGGAGAAGGAGAAGCAGACTCCCTACTGAGCAGGGAGCCGATTTGGAACTTTATTCCAGGACCCTAGGATCATGAAACTGAGCTGAAGGCAGATGCTTAACTAACTGAGCCACCTAGGGGCCTCTAGTTTTCTGTTTAAAGCAAAGTTAGCCTAAATTCTTGACTCTTAAACTTTCCTGGTCTTCTAGGTAATGGAGAGCTTGCTCCATGGGGTGGGAGGTAACTGTATTATTTTTAGAGGTCAGTTTATTTCATTTTTAATTTATTAGTATTTTTTAAAATTTATTTTTAAAAATCATTTATTTTAGAGAGTGGGGAGGTGGAGGAACAGATGTAGAGGAACAAACAGACTCCTTGCTGAGTGCCCTCAATGTGGGGCTGGATTTCACGACCCTGGGATCATGACCTGAGTTCAAATCAAGCATTGGACGTTTAAACTACTGGGCCACCCAGGAGCCCCTAGGTCAGCTTCTTTTAGAGAGCATTTTTCTTTGGACTAATCAGGACTAACTACTGATTAGTTGTATTACAAAGAACCCTGCTCCCAAGGAGGTCTGTGAAAGGGAAGAGAACCAGGCCACATATTAGCTTGTCTCAAAAGGGCTCTCACATCATACATACGAGGATTCACCACAATCTCAGAGAATAAGCTTGCTCTTGGAGTCCTAAAATACAGGTTTCCTTTGGTGGAATTGCTGAAAAGATTCCAGCTTTAGTGCCTATTATGAAATAAAGGATCTAGCTGACAGAGTGGCAGGTAACTTCTGGCAGGTAGTAGCCCTGAGATGGAAGCAGCTGTTCTAGGGAAAAGTAAAGCTTTGCAATGTGGCATATAATGTGAAAACTATAGCCCACTGTATATGGGATTTTGATAAGAAAATGCTCTCTTTTTCCACCAATTAGCATCTTCTTTTAGCCCTATTTATTTCCCTATGTTTATAAAGACTTACAGGCTTAGCAAGAATGTCAGGGGCTTCATAATGAGGTGATAATCGTCCCCATTTACTGAGCGTGTGCTTCTGTTTAGGGAAACACAAACTCCAACATAGCTGTTGCTGTTTCAGCAAGACACAGATCTCGGGGCCGCGTCTCAGAAGAGTAGATACAGCTTGTGTAATACAAACACATTTGCTAATGTTTGATGTCTGCTATTAAACATTCAATGTTATTTATGATGATTTATGATTGGTTTTAGTTAAAAGAACTACAAGAAATGAAGAAAGCCATTATTCACTGAGTTCTTCATGGCTCTGAGCGAGGTAGGGAAGCTAAAGGGACTCCATTATAGAGTGGCTCCATCTCTGCTAGGCCCCATTTCTGAATAAGTCAAAGCAGCTAACTTCTCACTTCAAGGGGGAAGCTAGAAAGTTAATCATTGAGTTTTGTCCTAGGTTCCAAACACCTAAGAACTCCTAAGAAGAGCCAGATCCCAAACATTTCCCAGGACATTAGCTTCCAACAAACCTCAGCTGACACTGGCATCAATGCTCCCTATATTGTGGAGTAACACCTGTTATTTACCTGACACTTGCCTTTGATCAGAACCTGCTCTGGATTCCTGGGGGAACACATACCCTAGACCCCTTTCCAATATTAGCCCCCAACCCCAAGTCATGTAGAAACTCATTCTCTTTCCTTTCTGAGTCTCTCCCAGACACCCTGTTTGCTATTTTATGTTGCTCATGCTATTCAGTAAATTATGATTTCCCTCTCCTGGCTTACATTTGATTTCTATCCTGCATAAAGCCAAGGACCCTCTTAGCTAGTCTTGCAGGAGCCCTCACTGGGTCCCAGTCTGCCTGCATCATAAGTATATAGCAAAAAAATAGTTATATTAGTGTCAACATACCATTTTTTTAAATGTATCTCCTTTTTGGAACCAAGGATGGTCCTTTGGTGGCTGGAGTAGTTTTTAGGCCTGTTTGTCTGTATGTATCTATTGTTCTTTTTTGTTTTCCTTAGTTGTTGGTACTAAATATACAGCATCTCAGAGTCCTTTTCTGCTAAAGGCAGTACAATTAGGGATATTTGAAGATTAACACCAGTACATGGAATATCCACAGAAAGTAGCTCTAGTACCTTAATGCTTCAACTGATAGAGAGCTTGTTATATACAAACAAAAATCTGTATAGTATTTAGACTTTAGTTTCTTGTTTGTACCACTTTTCTTTGGACTGATCAGTACCAATTACTGACTAGTTTTGTAACTGCTTAGGTTTTTGGTACCACAAAATACAGGAGGAAACAAACGCTGTGAATGAGTGAATCCCAAATCTCATAATTACAAGGCTGGCAATCTCCTCCTCCAGACCCCCAATCTTCTTAAGTTCTCTGAGAAAATTTTCTCTTGGATGTAGCTTATCTTCGCATTCTTTCTAATCTCTCCAAGTTTGTATATTCATGTTGTGATGCCTATTACATTCCATACACTCAAAATGAATCATCAGTCAGTTGCTCAGACAAAGGAAATAGCCACTAATCAATGCAAACCATAGTCAGAAGTTTACCTTAGTTCCTTGAAGGGGTCTGCCCTGACATTAGGTGTCTCTATAGATTTAGGGAACACTGTGCCCTCCGCTCCTGTAAACAAAAGAAAAAAGTAAACAGAGGTTGGAGACTTTGGACATGTCACCTGGAGGCACAATCAACACAATGAGGGGAGCTAAATGTAGTGAATCCTTCATACAACCCAAAGCACGGATTTTGCCAGCGGCTTTAGCTCCATGATAGGGGAGCACTAAATCAACTCAGGCAAACAGCCTTTGAAAAAACAAGGAAATTCTTTTGAAAGTGTTCTTGATGAGATCAGAGTGAGGCCATGAGGCAAATACTATGTCGACTTCTTAAAAAAAAAAAAAAAAGAAAAAAAAGAGAAGAAGATGCCTAAGAAATGGCACAGTTTAACTTGTGTCTCTCTTCAACTATTAATAGTCATCCAACTGGAAATGTTTTGAAAAACAGCAGCTGAAGCCTCTTATTGCAGCGCAGAGCACAAATCACAGAACACATCCAACATCGAGGTAGTGGGTGGATGGTGGAGAACACCGTTACACTGTGAGGTGTCCATCTAATGAAATTAAGCAAACAATTTTTCAGTAAATAAAATTCTACACTATTATCTTGAAAAGTTAAACAGAACACTACGAAAGATGATTTGAAGTTCACTGCTTTTACACTTTGAGTATTAACATTGATCCCCAGCCCAATCTAGACATTTAGCTCTTGACTTTGCAATAAGCTTTTATCTTTACAACTTGTCATCACCAGCTGAACCTTCCCAGCCATAAAGATGGTGATTATCTGATTGGTCTGCTCCCAGAGTGTTTTCAAATCATTTAAGCCTCAGTTTATCAAAGACAATTGCACTGGATATTAGTTTTTCAATTAAACTTAGCTAGGCAGTATCCTGTACTTTGAAGTAAAGGTGTTTATTTTTATACCTTATTTGGTGTATTTCTTTGATGCAACAAAAAGGGGCAGAGTAGTATCCTGTAATCAGGTTTGAATTTCTGGAATCCCCTTGCATTGTTAAAATGTCTAGAAATCCTCCATTAACCACTGTTATACCAAATCCAGATTTATCCTCGCATACTGATGAGTCTAGTGAAATGAACCTGTGTAGTAACTACAAAAGTATTTAATCTTTTGGGGGGAAGTATTTAATCTTTCTGATATGAGTAATAGACTACTGCAAATAAAATCAGAAAATAATGCCTCAACTTGACATTATATGTAGTCATTTAAAAGAATATCCTGGTGAATGATAACTATTAATCTAAGTTAACATTATCATTGATATCATTATGTCTACTTCATATGCACTAGCTCAATTATCCCTCGCAACAACCCTACAGACAGTTGCAGTATGCAGAGACATTTGGTGTAGGGACATTTAAGATCTTTTTCTGCATGTAGGTACTTCTACCTTTCAAGACCCCAAACCACATCATTTCAAATGGATCAAAATGTATCCATAGTTTCCATTAAACGCAACTTTTTGATGTAAATTTCCTAAGAATGTTGTTTCATTATACATAAATTATTTTGCCCTTGTGATTTAAGCTTTATTGTCTTTTTATAAATGTGGTGGTTAATTTATGTGTCAGCTTCACTTGGATCATAAGGTACCCAGATATTGGGCTAAACATGATTTCTGGGTGTGTCTGTAGGGTGTTTCCAGATGAAAGAGGCACGTGAATGAGTGGATACAGCAGAGCAATCCATCCTCCCCAGTGCTGGTGGGCATTAGCCAATTCTGTTGAGGGCCTGAACAGAACAAAAAGGTGGAGGAAGGAATAATTAGGCCCTTTATGCCTAACTGCTTGAGCTGGGATATCAATCTTTTCCTGCCCTCAGCATACCTTTTTCTCAAGCCTGCAGACCCAGACTGGAATCTACACCATTGACTCCACTGGTTCTTAGTGAGCCTTAGGACTCACTCTGATTTATGCCACCAGCCTTCCTGGGTCTCCACCTTACAGACAGCAGGTCATGGGACTTCTTAGCTTCTATAATGACATGAGCCAATTTCTTATAATGAATCTCTTCCTCCATGTATAACCATATTGGTTCTGTTTCTGAAGAACTCTGATACAATAACTGAATAAGATTGGGTTGGATTCTAGACTATAATGTAGCATTTGTTACCCATATATTAAATTTGGTTTGGCAGAGCATGCATTCCACATCTCCAACATTTCTGTGATCCTTTGAGGAAGACCTAGATCAAAGTTACTGTGGAGGATGCCTAGTGGGTAAAACAGGCTGGTAGAAGTCACAGGATGATGAGCAACACATTGGGATGTGGTTCTAAAGTGTCTGTGACTCAAGAGCATGGACTAAGCTACCACATCTCAGTACTATCCCAAACCTGTTACTAAACAGCTCCCATTTGTCACTACTGCAGTTAACATGGGCTTCCTTTGAGATTCTTTTCCTTTCTATTTCTTAGAAATGCTTAGTTCTTACCCTTTGGAACCTGTCTTTTTTTTTTTTATTTATTTTAATGATGAAAAGGAACACATATACCTGATTAAAGCTAGAATGGTTATTTCTGTTTATTTACATTTTATACATTCTTGAGTCCCAGCTCATATCTCCCCTTCCTCTACTAAGAATTCTATGAAAACTGCAAGAGAAAGAGCATTATTACCTCTTATAAAATTAGCCTTAATTGTGTGACTTCCCCATATGACAATTAGTACTACTCATAGACAACCTTCATTATCTGAACCGGTATTAAAATGTTGTGAAGCTTTATGTTTTACTGATACCTCCTGCACCCTTCTATCATTTTATAAGGCCTCTGAAGCCAAAGAATACCTATTTCATAAATTTCAATTATGCAAAATATATACATACCTAAGGATATATGTTGCATTTATTCAGTCGAATTGTCCAAGAATGAGGAGTGGCATTTTTTTTTATGCAAAATGAACCTCAGAAGCCTGCACACCATTTTATTTATTCCATCCATACTTTTGCTGAGCCTGTTTTCCCCATTTGTCAGATACACTAACAAAAGTTCACTTGCTAACATCTGGCTGCACTGAGCTCAAGAAGGAATCACCCTACTGCAGCTGGTGGTCCCTAGCCTGGCCATCCTTTTAAAGCAATTCCAAGATGGATAAAGGAAGGTTACATAAAGTCATCCAATACATTGCACTGTATGTTTGTGGAAGGACCATGGTCTCTGAATAACTGAGCTTGGGTCCTCAGCTTTCTCAGATCTACAGTCCTATTTGCTGGGTGCCTTGGAGGCATGTGCCTTGTTCTCTAACCTATCTCCATTGCCTAGCACAGTGTAGGTTCTCAATAAATATCTGTAATACAACTATAACACTAATGTAGCACTGAGCACACACTACCTGGGATTTTTATTTACCTTACTGACATTTTCCCCATCTCTTCAATAAGACCCTAAGCTCTATGTGAGCAGAGGTAAGGTCACAGACAGAATACAAACATTGAATTTTAGGTTCTGAAGACTTCTACTAGACTCATTTCTAGTTGGTACTACCACTTCTATGGGAGTGCTAATTTACTGTTATAAAATTCCTTATGTATTACATGACTAATTTAATAAATGTCCAAAATCCAACATATTTAACTGTACCTCTTAAGATAAAAGATCTATGTTAATAAAAGGATATTATTTGGGCTAAATACAAATATCTCTTTAAAGTAAAATGAGATCAAGCCTTGTAGTGTCTTCCCCAGACCAAGAAAACTAATCAACAAGACAAGTGGGGCTAAAAAAACATGTGGCTCATGGTCACATGACTGCTAGAGTTGAGATTCAGATGCAGGCATCTAACTCCAGGACCCATTTGCAGCCATCATACCCTAGTGCCTTATTTTCTGAATGCCCAGACAATGTGGCACCTGCAAGATGGCAAGCCAGCAAAACCAAGAGGGCTGGGCTCTCATAGGTAGAGGATGTAGGAATGGGACAGGTTCTGGATGTGTGATGAAAGTGAAGGGCAAGACACTCAGGCTCCCTTAGCTCCCACTGTCCAACCAGGTGCCCTCTGATTTTGTTTTTGATGGACTTTGCTACAGGGGCCCATATGTGCCAGCCATGCTAGAAAATAAACCCATAGATATGACCTCTCAGGGGAATGTACCACAATTTCTCATGATCTGAGTGTCCTTGGGCATGAAACCCAATCTCTAAGATGCTCAGTTTCCTTCTTAGAAAAGAAGGGATATTAATAGTAACTTCATCTCCTAGGGGTCTTGGGAGATTGAATGAGATCTCTGGTACATAGCAATCAGCAAATCATAGTCGATTAAATACTTCTAGTAGTACTAAAATATTTGTGAATCCTATTCTTTCCTCCTCTTACCTTTATGACTCTTAAAAAAATAACATTTTTAAAGCACTTACTATGAAGTACAAACTATTGAAACTATTTTAAAGTTGATCATCAGAATACCCTATGAGGTAGGGATGTGCATATCTGTTGTTATGGATGTGGAATCTGAGACTCAGGGAAGTCAGGAAATTTTCCTATGGTTGAGTGGTGGAGACAGGGAGTCAGAATTTGAACTCTCTGCTCTGGAACCAGTGCCTGTGACCACTACTCTAGACCTCTTTCAGCAGATCAAATCACTCCCTACTTGCTCATCTCTTTATGAAATATGAACAAATATCAATGTTTATACCCTCAAGTAACTTGCCAAATCTCCCATCACCGCTCTTTTAAAACCAATTCTCATGCACAATGAGAGGAGATATTAATACTTTCAAAAACACCATTTCTTTCCAAGTCCTATCAGGCTTCTGATTTTCACACCATTTTTCACTTTCTCAGAAGCTGCAGAGTGGACAAACATTCATCAGGATGAATTCTCCCATCCTATCCCCTATCCACTCTTAGATAATAAATTACTCTCAATTTTATTATTTCAAAAAGGTTTCTATTAAAGTCATACCTAGTGATTC
This sequence comes from Canis lupus baileyi, assembly GCF_048164855.1. Taxonomy (NCBI): domain Eukaryota; kingdom Metazoa; phylum Chordata; class Mammalia; order Carnivora; family Canidae; genus Canis; species Canis lupus. The sequence goes on from NC_132841.1 coordinate 54,110,859, forward strand.
CTTCTTTTGACACAATATAATTTACTGGCAATAAATGTTCATAAACAGTTTGAGTGAAAAATCCATAAAGCCATTTCAGCTTTATTTTAAGTTCCATTAATGTCCCTCAAAAATGATTTTGTCAATGTGTTTCCATTAGCTGGTTCTCTGCCCAATAACTTAATTCCACACAATCAATTAGGAACTTATAAAGCATGTGACAGGATCTATCTAAAGTGTTTTGAATCACCATAAAGATCAGCTCAATGGCTCTTTTTTCCTTGTAATACAGGTAGGGGGTAAACTTGTCAAAAAATTTCAAATGCACTCCATTGCCATGGTAACAAAAAGCCAGCTTCTCCTCTATGGAAAGTGTCCTCAACTTTGGTGACTTTCCCTTCAAATTGTCCTGGGTGTGAAGACACCTGAGTTCTAGTCCTATCTCTATCATCTCATGCAAATCAGAATTCTTCTCTGACCCTTAACTTTCTCAACTGTAAAATAAGGGATAGGATGAGAAGAATCAGGGCTAACCTGTTTTCCTCTCAAATCAAAAATTTCATCGGGTAACAATCTAAACAGTTGATTGTCTTGAGCCACCTCCATTTCCTACCAGAAAAAAAGAGTAACCCTGAAATATATATTAAAATAAAGAAAAAAAATCCTAAAAATTTTCTCAGTGTTTAAGGAAGAAACAAGTAAAAGCAAACAGACTTTTGTCCAATTCAAGCTGCATTTAAATGGAAGAACTATTCACCAGAAAATAAACCTCACAGGTAAAATGGTCGATGGAAAAATTTATTATAAATGAAACTAATTGAAAAAACAAAAACCTGGTTCATAACTCTTGAAGACTTCAAAAATTGGGGAAAATTCAGTTTTATAAAAAATAACAAACGCTAAAGTGCCTATAGCTGTATATGTTAAATACAGCCATGAACCAAATCCTGAAAGGCAGATTCACATCTGTAAAATGTGCTACAAGAAAACTGGACTGAAAGAAGCATTAGACATAAAGGAAGAAATACTATGCTAGAAGTTATGAATAGTGGCTGGAGCCAGAAAAATAGATGATGAATAAAATCTTTGTTGTACATGGAGAACTGATTTTTCAGATGATAATTTCTAGAAAAACTTTCAAAAAGGTCAGAAATGGCTTAAGTGTGCTATTTAGAACATTGATTAAGGAATTAAGCTAGCTTAATGGAGTTTGCTCTGGAAAGTTCTCTCTTGATGTACATTCATTAACGTTGGCATAATTATGATTAATGCTTTGTATTAGTGAACACAGACTAAAACTCATCTTTGGGCTTAAATATTGGGGCCAAAATATTCAACAAGTTCAAAATGCAGAGTTAAAATATCTAATCACCATTGTCTGAAGTCAAAACATTTTAAGTGTTCTAACTCCATGTTGCTTGGGTAGATATAACCTGAATGACAACCCGTAACAACAACCACATTTTACTTGGTAAGGATATATTTTAATACCAATATTAGATTAAAAAATAGACAAAGGATTTTAATCTAAAATGGTGATAAGACACTTAAGAATGATTTGATTTCTTAAAATATCAGAGAACTGAAAAACCAAAGACCTGATTTTTAGTGCTGATTTTCTATGAGCTTATTATGTGACTTTGGCACAATTTGCCCTCTGGTCTTATTTCTCCATTTGTTATACAAAATGGGGGTGGAGATTAAACAATCTATAAGGCTGCTGCCAGCCCTGCAGTTTTACAATCCACCAGATAACCTGGTTGGATAAACCCCAGGGACTAGGAGAAGAGCATGATAAGTTTGATAAACCCAACATTCAATTTATTTAATAAATATGTTTTATGCAGGAGGCTCTAGAAGTGAGCCAGAGAGACATGGAGTCCATAGACTAGAAGAGTGCAGTGTACTCTAGTAGTGTATATTATTAGTTTAAATAACTATTTATTAAATAATTTTGCAAATAAAAATACATAATAGTTACAAATAGTGATAAAGACTTGAAAGGAAAATAAAAAAGGTCTTTGCAATACAACTTAGGGTCATATCCTGGCATGGCAAGTAAGTTTCCCTGAGAGAGTAAAGTTTTGTTATTTATTAAGCGATTAGGAATGAACTAGTTAAGAGAGGGAAGTGGCAGTAGATAAGATAATGTAAAGACATCAGGGTTGGGAAGTTAAAGTTAATAAAGATCAGTCTGGCTAGACCATATTTGCAAGGGGTGAGCAGCATAGGAGGAGGTTGGAGAGGTGAGTTAACCCAGGTAATTCAGAAACTTGTAGGTCATGGTGAAGGTTTTAAGCAGGAATCTGGCTTGATCAGAGTGGTCTTTTTTAAAGATCACTGTGGCAGCATGTTATGGTCTGCATGTTTGTATCCTCCTAAAATCATATGCTGAAAGTCTAATCATCATTGGAATGCCACCATGCTGGCTCCTTGATCTCAGGCTCCCAGCCCCCAGAATCGTGAAAAATTCCTATTGATTAAGCCATCCAGTCTATGGTAGCCTGTTGTAAAAGCAGAAGCTGGCTGCAACGTTGTTATCATGGAAAAGACACTTGAGGAGGGCAAGGATAGATGAGATGGGACAGTGAGAGGGATAGTGGTAGGCTGGACTAAAGAACTGGCAGTACAGATGAAGAAATGTGGATGGGTTTAGGAGATACTTAAGTGGAAAGCCAATGGGATCTGATGAGGTGCTGGATAAGAAGAACGATGGGTACCAGAGGGCTCATGGGAAGAGCTGAAATGGATGGTCAAAGCCAAGTGATTAATACTCAAAGTCAGTGGTACCCATGGCAACCTTATACACCTCCAATGAAATCCAGCTTTTTTCATATTTGATATTTTAATTGCAATTGAAATTGCCTTTATTTAATAAAAACTGCTTCTCTGAATCCAACATTTTTCTTATGAGGGTATAGTGACAAAGAAACTTTAAATCTCCCAAAGTATTTATTAGCAAGAAATATTTTAAAAATTTTGAATAATGTAGTAAATTCTTGAATAATGAAGACTGTCCCCTGTGCAAGATAATTTTCTAGTGACTCTAAAGTTTTAGCTAAACACATATACATATATCCTTTTGTTATAAGCTTTCTAAGTACACGAGATACGGTTTTTGCCTAAGTCCAGGCTAGAGAACATAGTTACATGTTAATATTTAAATATCCTTTAATTTCTGAGGCCTATTTTCCTGAAACGCAATCTCTATAGCATGTTATCCATGGTATTATAAGAGTGTATCGTGGGAGCACTCATCACAAGAAATCCCTCAGAAATGGTGGTTTCTGTTTATTTCATAACACGAATTATTGGCTTTCTCCTAATTATAATGTGCAGTGAAAAATTCTTAAGATTTTTATTTATTTATTCATGAGAGACACAGAGAAAAAGAGAGAGAGAGACAGAGACAGAGACACAGGCAGAGAGAGAAGTAGGCTCCATGCAGGGAACTCGATCCTGGGACTCCAGACCACCCCCTGCGCTGAAGGCAGGCACTCAACCATTGAGCCACCCAGCATCCCGAAAAATTCTTTTTAAGGAAGTGAGTTGGGTTATATCTAATCTGGGATTTAAAATGAGCTGAGTAATCAGTGAGGTTGCAGAGTTTCCACAAATTTCAAGGTTACATATTTTGAAGGTAGCTATCAGCTTCTGAAAACCTTCCCAAAATAAGCAACAGACATGTGAGACAGTAATTTTGAGTGGAAGAAATCACTTGAAGTAATTTAATCCCCTTGTGTTTCCCTGGCTGCTGGTGGCATTTAATAAATTCCTAATGCAAAAAATCTGTAGTCATTATAAGTCATTTCCAGGATACATAACAAATATTTTCTTTTTAGGAATTAGGGCAGATCTCCTGATCAAAAAAAGTACAGATAATTAATTCATTTAACCACTATTTATGGAGGGCCTACTGCATAAATGGTTTTGTGGGAAAAACAGATTCAGACTTTTTCTCTTTATGGACTCAGAAATAAAAATTTCAAAAAAATATATACAATATTTAGCCATTTTAAGTGTTGTAACATTCACTGTCTATAAACATTGAACAATTATCTACTATGTACCTGGCACGGTACTAAGGCAATACCGAGTATGAAGATCTGATCTCTGCTCTTACGTACTTTTAGTGGCTAGACAGACAGATGCTAGAGGACATATTTAAACTGATTTTTGTAATGACAATTACTGTAAATCATGTATTCTCAATGGGGGCGATGTAGCCCCCAAGTGTACAAAAATTGGTACTTAAAGGCACTAGAAATCTTTCTCTGAGTACAAAGTACAGACATACATGCAATACATACGATGACATACAGTGTATCTGTGATAGTAAAGTTGCATGGCAGAAAAGGGATTAGAAAAAAAAGAAGTCTGAAATGATTCCTTAAAAGAGTGATACTGAAAAAAATGGTTGAGAAACACTATTGTAAATGCTCTGAGTAGGAGAGAGAGCTGCTAGAGCTCTGAGCAGGCATCTTGCCCAAGCATGGAGGACCCTGAGAACTTCTCTGGGGAAATGACAGGCAGTTGAGATTTGACAATGGAGCAGGGGTTAGTCCAGCAGTGATGGTTTGGATGGAGCCAGGTGGAGAGAGGGCGCCAGGGAGGAGGAGGCATGTGAAAGCCCTGACACAAGAGCTGGCTTGCTGCTTTTAAAGAGATGTGTGTAGCTGGAGTAGAAAGACCAAGACTGGCATAAGATAAGGTTGGGGAGGTAGCTAGGGGCAAGGTCATGTAGGAATATTCAAGCCATGGCAAAATTTGAGAATTTTGTACTAATGGGAAAAAGAAATCATTGAAAGGATATAGACAGGAGAATGACTGTGCTCAGATATGTGTTTTTTAAAAATACTATGGTGGCAGATACCGTGGCTTGACTGCCCTAATTTTAAGCACAGTGCATCCTCCCTTGCATTTGCCTACCATAGAGGCTGGAAATCCAAACAGCTGAACTTCTCAGACTCCCTTTGCAGCATTAAGATACTGTGTGATACAGCCTTGGCCAGTGAAATGTAGGTACAAGTGTCTGGGGAGATATTTTCTTCACAAATAAGAAAAGCAAAGCCTAACAAGAAGGCTTTTTTTGTTCTTTACTATTCCTTTTCTGAAATACAGAAGCAATGCTTTGAGGCACAGCAGCCCTGTGTGACCACGAGAGCAAAAGCCATGTTGCTGAAGGTGTGCAAGGAAGAAGGTTGAAGGAATCTGATTCCTTCAGGACACTCTGCTCTATTGTGAGCCCTGGAGACCATGCCTCTGGAATTATTATCACATAATAAAAATAAACCCCTGACCTGTTTAAGACACTGTTCGTGGGTTTGTCTGTTATTTCCAACCAAATCTGATTCCCATACTTAGAGGATTGGACTACACTCTGTAAAGTGCAGAACAGGGGATTGAGAGCAAATGCATGCAGATCAGAGGACTATATCAGTAGCCAGGTAAGAAATTATGGTGCCCTAAACTAATTAATTTGTAATGTGAGAAATGGCAAGACTGAACATGAGAACTAGTGAGGAGGTAGAGTTGAAAGAAGTTAGTGGTGAGTATGGTATGAGGGGTGAGGGTAAGACATGTTCAGGTTTGGGGGCAGAGCATATATTCAATTTGGTCATGTTGGATTTAAGGTATCAATGGATTTAAGGTTCCAATGTTCATGTAGGCAACTGGATACACAAGTAAACAGTACTCAAGGCAGAGTATATAGACTTTTTGGAATACAGATGATTATGGAAACCAGCAGAATGAATGATATGATCCAAGATATGGTGAAAGGGATATAGAAAGAGAGCCACAGTCAGAAAGAGAACCACAGTCCGAATTTTAAAGGATTCCAACATTTCAAGTTGGGCATGGGAACATCAACTATCAAGGAAAGGGAAACTGTAAAGAAATGGCTAGAGAGGTAGGAAGGAGACCAGGAATGGGGTAACACCAGAAGCCAAGGGAAAAAAGTCCTTCAGAAAAGTAGAAGGAGTAACCTATGTTCACTGGTGCCTAAGAGTAGGAGAGGGGTTAAAATGCCCATGAAATTTAACAACACAGAGGTCACTTGTACCATTCTTGGAGCCATTCTACAAAGAACTGGACGCAGATTCTTGTGGGCAGGGGTAAGATGGAAGGGAAGAAATAGTTACATGCAAGAGCTACTATTTTTTCACAGAAGAACTACATAGTAAGACAGCTGAATATTAGATAGTGGATCAGAGTTTAAAGATCTAGCTCTGGTTAGTAACCAGACTTTTACAGGAATACCATTCTGCTCTATGGCACAGGCTTTGCAGAGGCACATGTGCTCAGTTACCTGGATGTAGGTACGCATAATGTGAATATTTGGGTTCATGTAGAGTGGGGACTTTAGTAGACATGTACACTGAATAAAGTGTACCAAGTTCAGGGTGTACAGGAAGACTATGAAGAGGAATACGATGTTGGACAAATTATTTAGCTTTTTTCTAGCCTCAATTCCCAGCTTTGTGGAATGCGGATAGTAACAGTACATTATTATGTATATATACCTATGTAGTATGGAATGGGGATAATAGTACTACATATATACTATAATATATATGTTAATGTATATATTATATAACATAATATATATAGTGTTACGTGTGCCTCATACATCAAAATGCTCACTAAATAATAAATATTTATTACAATAGATGACATTGAGGACAACAAGAGAGGATAAGGCCAGAAAGACAGAAGAATATTATTAAATAATTTGAATGGTAACCATGGAGAAGAACAAAGTAAGTCGTGCTCCCTTTCAAATACTCTAACAATTTAACTGGCCATACTGCCAAGGTGTACATTTTACATATTTTGGTAGAATGTGAAACTGCAGAGCAATTTAAAGATTCACATAGGAAAATATTCTGGCAAGATATGAAGAGACAAGTAGTTTAATTAAACAAACTCTACTCTTGAAACCAATAGACCAGAACTCATGCTCGGTGTATCATTAAGCCCAAACTGGGAAAAAAAATAAAAGGAATCATCCAAGCAGCAAGCAACCTCATTTCAGTTTCTTATGACTACACTATTTTTGATAGTAAATAAAACCACACAGTAAAACAAATAACTTCAACTCATTGGGTTTGTGTCACAGAGATGGGATGCTGGAACAGGCAGCCTTTAAGTTAGGAGGGTATATGAACACTGGAGCACAACAACAAGCTGAGAAGGCTGCTCAGCAAGAATGAGGAGCTGGGTGTGAGAGAGATGCCGTGTTCCCAAAGATGACACACTGTGTGTGTCCCACGAATGAGATGAATGTGGCACCCCACCCACATTCCCTCCAGGTCTTTGTAGGACGGGTGGCCAGAATCAGGTCAACAGTGCAGGGAGATGGGGGATGGAGTGGATATGAGCTGTGCAATGATGTTAAGGACAGCACTGATTTTGCCTGGCCCTCCACCTGGGAGTGAGTATAAAATTGGAGCCCTGAATATAGGCAAGATCTTCCCTTCCTTAGGCAACATCTCGACTTCCAAGTGTCTTTCCCAGTGTGAGAGCAATCAGGACTCTTGAGACTCCATGGATGCTGGTGAGATCTAAGAAAACAACACATACATGATTTTAAGGGCTTCCTGGTCATTGAAAAACAAGTGGAACACTCTGTTCCTGTAGCCAAGTAGATGGGGGGGCGATGCTTTCCTATGGAGAAGGAAATTGAAACATTAATTGAAGACCATGGAGAAACATGGTCTAAAAAATAATTGGACAAACTTATAAAGTCATTTACAGGGGATGAAGATGATGAGGACTTGAAAAGTGAGGGCCAGCATGTTGAAATCGTAATAAAAGAGGTGGATGTCTCAATGCTCTAAAACACTTGAATGCTTTAATTTCAGAATACAATCTTATTGTGAAAGCAAGCTTCAAAATAGGCATACTTTACAGGTGACTTACAGGGTAATTTTGATTGAATGATTTTTATCTTATCCCTAGTATGGTCAGCATGTCATTTATCAACATCTGTTTTCCCCTGCCAACAAAATATTGTTACTCTTAGGGAAGCAAAGTACCCAGTTATATATTTACTTTCCCAGACTCCCTTGAAGCTAGGGGTGGCCTTTATGACATGGTTTTGTCTAATGACTTGTACATAGAAGGCTACTGGGGAGAGGCATCCAGTGAGCTATCTTTGTTTTATTTTAATTATTTTTATTTTTTAATTTTTATTTATTTACGATAGTCACACACACACACACACACACACACACAGAGAGAGAGAGAGGCAGAGACATAGGCAGAGGGAGAAGCAGGCTCCATGCACTGGGAACCCGACGTGGGATTCGATCCCGGGTCTCCAGGATCGTGCCCTGAGCCAAAGGCAGGCACTCAACTGCTGCGCCACCCAGGGATCCCGCTACCTTTGTTTTAATAGGAAGGTACAGATGTCGTTGGTTCCATCCTTTTTCTGATTATCAACATAATCTGGAGCTATGAGAGCCATCTTCCAACCATGAGACAAAGGCCAAGAGGATTTCAGATATGTTGACCCAGACACCACTAAACCACCAGCAATGGTCTATTACTGGACTTCTTTTTATTTTTTAAAGATTTTATTTATTTGAGAGAGAGAGAGAGGGAATGAACAGCGGGGAGGGGCAGAGGGAGGAGGAGAAACAGGCTCCCCACTGAGCAGAGAGCCAGAAGCAAGGCTTGAATCCAGGACTCCAGGATCATGACCTGAGCTGATGACAGATGTTTAACTGATTGAGCCACCCAGGTGTCCCTCATTGGGTTATTCATTTGAGCCACCTTATGAGAATTCTGTTGCTCAGCCTTGCCTAAGGTATGATATCATTCCACCCAAGGTCTGGAAGAGATAAGCGAATTGACCCTTTACGAAGGCCATAATCTTCACCTAGAACTTTTTTGCCATAAGCCAAATTTTTGAAAGTTGGAAAGCACTCTTCCTATACCTGTACCTTCCTATGATTCTGAAGTGCTTTTTTTTTTTTTAAAGATTTTATATATTTATTTGAGAGAAAGAGAGAGAGAGCAGAGAGAGAGAGAGAGAAGCAAACTCCCCACTTTGGATGTGGGGCTCTATCCTAGGACCCTGAGATCATGACCTGAACCAAACGCAATGCTTAACTGGCTGAGTCACCCAGGTGCCCCCTGAAGAACCTTTTAATCGACTGCGGAGTGGGGTTGGGTTTCCTGTTCCATCTTCTCAGCCAGAAAGTCCTTTTTTTCCTTTTTAGTGCATCAACTTCTTTAAGGCCCAGCTCCAATGCCTCCTCATAATGAAAATTTCCCTGGTTCTCTCTCAGTTATCGCTAATTGTTCCTTCTTCTGTGTTTTCTGTAATGCACAGCTGATATGCTGGACGAGCCATCATTCTATCTTGTGAGATGGTTCGATGAGTGTCTGTTACCTTCACCATAATGTAAGGACCATGTCATTGGAGCCTTTGTTCTTTTCTAGACAAGGAGCACAGACTTAGATGTTTTGAATTCAATTTCACTTAGGCAGGAAAAGCTGTGTAATGAAGCCAAAACTTCCAGAGGGGAGAGGTCTGAGCTGGTCAGTATGAGCTAACACCACTGTGATAGGCTGATACATCTTTGTCCAGGAAAGTAAATGCTTAAGGCTCTGGCTCTGTGGTCTCAGTGGTAGAGTCTCCCTTCTTTCTAGCAGCTCTCTTGTAACCTCTCCAATTTATCCAGCCAGTGCAACTTCCCTAAACCCAAGTGTCCCAGGACTCCTGCCTGGTTTACAATCACTGATAAGTTCCTTTTTCATACCACAAAAGCCCAACATTTTACCATGGCATGATCAGGCTTAGCCTGCCTCCTTATCTTTGTCTGTGCCTTGATAAATTTTTAAAATATTGATTTGTGTTTATTCTTCCCATATTTTTATCTCTCCTCCACTTGAAGCAGATAGCCAGGCCCTCTGCCTATCTCTGATGTTTGTTTGTTTCCATAAAGTAAAATGTACTATTTGTAGCACATAGTTCTGTAAGTTTTGATAAATATATGCAGTCATGTATCTACCACCATAAGCAAACACAGCACAATTTTATCACACTGGAAGTTTGCTTCCCCTGTGCTGCTCTTCTCTAGTCAATCTCTCCCTCAAGTCCTTACTCTTGGCTCCCACTGTTTTCAGGCCCTACAATGGTGCTTTTTCCAGAATGTCATGTAAATGGAATCACTCAGTACAAATTTTGGGGTTTGGCTTCTTTCACTTAGCAAAATGCATTTAAGTTGCATGATGGAAGGTTTTCAGTGGACCAAAAGCAGAGCTGCATTAAATCAACAGCTATTCCTGCCCTTGGCAAAGACCTACTCCTAGTGGAGAGTGTGCTGGCTACCCTCCCAGGGAGGGGAAAGAGAAGAGTGCTTTGGAGGGAAGCCAAAAGGAGGGGCAGATTTTGCCTCTGATTTAGAATAATTGCATGATGTAAGGTCTTTTGAGGACCAGAGTTTTCCTTAGGGAGGTGACAAACTCTCAGAGGGCACAGCTATGTCATGCCCCTGGAAGGCAGGACCCTTGGCACAGGAGTCTACAGCCTCAGCAGAGATTCCTGGGCCCTCTCCATGGCATGCAAGTTGAGAGCTGACATATTTTCAATGACCACATAGGCTGGAAAAGATAAGGATAGCAGAAATGATCTTAATGGACCAAGATCGGATAGGCTTGCTCATATTTTCTTGACACTAACTATATGTGCTTTCTGGATCTTGGGTAACCCAGTCATGATGGAGACAGAATTTCCTACCAGACTATTGTGGGAGTTCCATGTCACATTAAGGGAATAAAAGTCATTTCATTAGCTGATATCTATTTTTTTTTTAATTTTTTTTAATTTATTTATGATAGTCACAGAGAGAGAGAGAGAGAGAGAGAGAGAGAGAGGCAGAGACACAGGCAGAGGGAGAAGCAGGCTCCATGCACCGGGAGCCTGATGTGGGATTCGATCCCGGGTCTCCAGGATCGCGCCCTGGGCCAAAGGCAGGCGCCAAACCGCTGCGCCACCCAGGGATCCCATTAGCTGATATCTATTAAGTGCTTACTATTTGTCAGGCATTTTTCTAAGTACCTCACATGGATTAACTCATTTAATTCTCATCGAACCCATGTGAGGCATACGCTATTATTATCTCCCTGTTTTCAGACGACAAGACTGAAACACAGAAAGGTCTCAGAGAGTGATTGTGGAAACCAGGATTGGAACTTTGGCAAATCTAGCTGCAGAGTATATCCTTAACTTCTTACTGAATGTGTCATTTCTTCTATCATGAGTTTGCGAACTGAGTCATATTCTCAAAATCTCTTCCTCCAGGAAAAAACCACCAAGGAATAGTGATGGTTGGATATAGCTAATTCTCTGCTGAGGGGTTGTCTAGGTGGTCCTGTTTGAACTGCCACCTGTCCACACAAGACCAAGCAGATTCTAGCTTGAAAATTGAAACCAAGCAGCCCAGAGGACAGTTGCAGTGAGTGACAGGTACTAACTGGCCACTAACAACTCACACTTAACTGACAATGATGCTATATGCTTTAACAGAGACAATCCTTCCCTTCCATCTTGATGACAACCCTATGGTTGAGAAATATAAGGCTTAGGATGCTAAGTAATAAATTACCCACTGTTACAAAACTAATTACTAATAGGACTGTGGAGAAACTAGACAAATTAATCCCCTGGCTTCCATTTTTAACCTTCAAATAGAAATGTAGGGCTGGCAGCCATGTTGAAAGGTATGCAAGAAAGACCATCTCCATGTGAAAATGTGAGTGAGCAGAGCAGAGATAAAAGAGGTCACATGGCCTGTGAGGTGCAGGGGCAACACCTGCATTCTGGGAGCTTCCCTGACACAGATCTCAGAACACTTGACTGAATGTAGATCTGCAGCATGAAGTGAGGTCTGCCTCTTTGAAGAGAAAATACCACTCAGGAGGCAGTTCTTCACTTGTGAATGGTGGCTCAGACATTCCAGTTCACCTACTTTGCTACATTAAATCCAAGCGACGGCATCTGTAACAATCTTACTGCCCTTTGGCTTCAATGGTTTGTAACAGGCATCAAACCCTGACCAGGTACTCAAGCAGGGTTAGGCAATGGAGCTATGGAGAAAAGACAAGAGGAATAAAAAAAATGGAAGTTTCATTTTCATCTGTGCCCTTTGTCATTGCAGATCATTAAGACTTTAGCAAGAAATAAAGTCTAAAGGAAGAATTTCAAGAGATGTTCCACCTGCACATGAATCTAGGGAAAAAGGTTGAACGGGGACAATGTCTTTGTCTATTTAACATTCCCTCATTCTCATTTCAGTAGTAGAATAATTATTTGTTTTGGGTCAATCTACCAGGGATGTGATCACATGTTCCTCCCTACACATCCCACAAACACACAGAAGGGAATGTGACCTAGGGTGGCCAATCAGACTATCTGATTCTCTAGAAAGAGTGTTTGCTCCAAGAATATGCTACCCAAGCAGGGATGATCACTTCTCTTCCCCCAGTGACATCCCTGGCTGTCTGGACAAGGTGTTCCCATCTCTCCCTTGCAATACTGTCTGCTAAGGAGCAGCCCGAAGAAACTCTGTGTCTGGAATGAGATATTAAAAGCACCAGAGCTGGCCCTATCTGGAATTTTCAATGATGTGAGTGAGCAAGTTCCCTTTTTCCCTTCTTTTTTTTTTCTTTAAAAAAAAAATACTTTCCTTAACCCTGATTAATTTTGCTTTCTGTCACATATAATTGGAAGCACCCTAAGTAATGCATTCTTTTCCTCTTGGGTGAAGAAGTCGATGTCATGACTTTCTATACCATGCCACATCACTAAAGCAAGAAGAACTGCTCTCTGGAGCCTACAAACAAGTCTGTCTTTTGCGAGAGATCATTATTCCTATATGACTTCACTTCAAACACCTGCTCAATATGAAATGGAAATCCACAGGGCAACAGAAGCCAGTCAATTTTCACTATCAGACAAGAGTTGTGAAAGCAAATGCGCTCAAGTGGCCTTCTGGGCTGAATTGGTGTAAGACAGCTTTGAGGGCATTTAGCATCTCTCTCTTTCTCTCTGTTTAACAATACAGGGGTAAGCACATTTTGTGAGCCTTTTGTAGTTTTTTCCTCTATTTCTGTAAACAGTGCCGTTGTCACACAGGAAAAACAACAACAATGGTGTCCATGAGGTCTGAATTATTCAGGACCAAAGAGTATGTTCTTAAATGTTGAACTGATTATCTTTTAGAGAAAAGAAAAAAAGCAAGTGTCAAAACCAAAATCTGCAGAGCTTTATAGCTCGGTTTGGGTGTTTGCTAAGTGTATCTTGTGCTGCTTTGTCAATCCAAGTGACAGTTAATCAATACTAATCTGATGCCAGTTGATTCTTCCCTTTCCATAAACAGGATTAAGGTATACTACCTATGAATATATTTTATCCCAGGCTGTAAATCCATATGCTTTAGTGTAAATGCATTAGCATCTCTTTTTAAATGGAATGCACCATGTATACAAGAAAATAAAGATGAATTACCAAGTTGTCCTGAAAAAATGCCTTTCTGATCCATTATGAAAATGTTTCGGCTTTCAAGGCAGTAGTAAGTAGATCAGGCATTTCCCATTATTTTATATTGTGATCTATATCCCCATCTCTGGGGCTACCTATTAAGTTAACACTCAGAATATTTTATGGACATATTGTCCTTCCTGGGTTGGGCAGGTGGATTTTTTTTTTTTTTTTACTTATTTTTTTCCTCTGCTTGTTAGTTTGTTTAAGCCTTCACTCCTCCTTTACATCAATATTTATTTAGTGCCCACTGTGGGTCAGGTGATGCCCTAGGGACGAGATAAGATGCTCAACAATAATCTACAGACCTCCATCTCTAATTTGCCCTAATATTGTCTAATTCTTCCATGGCCAGCTGGAGCAATACACACCTAGGGTCAAATACTCCTATGCTGGAGCACTTCAGTCTGTTTATGCACACCAGAGCTTGGTTAAGCAACGACTCAATCTTCTAATGTCACTTTACAGTTGATGGGGAGTTTCATAGCTACTTTTAAACTCCAATAAACACCTATATGAAGGGAATGGAGACTCATTTAAGGGTGAGCATCTAACAAGTCCAGGACTACATGACAATAGTAATACTGGATGAGTGAGGAAAATATCTACCTCCTAGTTTGCTCTATAAGGCCTTGCTGCTCATGACAGAACACAGGTAAAACATTCTGCAAGGGCCTAGAACACAGAAAGAGTGCAATGAGTGTTAATGGTCATGATTCTGTCCCTGTTTAGCAACAGACATAAACCACTGTCAATCTGTCCATCCACCTACCTCAACGTCCCTTGGAATTTTAGGAATAAAAGGTGAGGGCTTGCCTTGTATGGGCCCATCAGCTTGCTTACATCTGATAAAGCCCTAAATGCAAAAAAAGTCCTTTATGATTTTGACACTACTGATTTTCCCAGAGGAAGTCTTTCTATTGACCTCTATGGGCAGCTGGATAACCTTGTGAATATATTCTTCCAAAGCATGAACTCATTCTTCTGTGGTCCTACTACTCTCTTCCTACTTATTGTTTCCTTATGATGCCCCAAACGTTTCAGCAATCCTTAGCTTCCTTATGATCTCATGCTTGGCCCAACTTTTTCCCATTATGTGATCACTGGGCAAGGGAACACCATTCTTATGTTTCTTTGCTAGAATTCTTTTTTTTTTACCAGTATTACTTCGGCTTTTATTACTCAAGTTTGTGTGGGCTAATATATCGAGGAGTTAGAATTTCTTTTTTGTAAATATTATTTTGCATGGGTATTTTAAATATTAACTGTTGGCTTACAGGAAATGTTAAAGATTCTAAGAGCAACAATAACATTACTTCAGGCACTTTGACTACATTATGCTATTTAATCACTGCAACAACAATGCAAGTTAGATACTATTATCAATCTTCATTTGCAGATGGGGAAACAGAAGTTTTGACAGAGGTAATTTATTTTCTAAATGATAAAAACCAGTTAATTTATTGAGATTAGTATATCTCAGGAACATGGTAAGCTGTACATGGATATTACTTAATTCTTACAGACACTATCTGGAAAAGCAGGACTGCCCACCCATTCCCATTGTGCACAAAAGGCTCAGTGAGGTTGCTGACTTGCTTATGATCCTGCCTCAAGCAAGCAGGGGCACGAGGACTTGATAATGAGATCTGACTGAGATCTGGAAGGTGTGTTCTGAGAACTCCCATGGAAAGCCTATCCTGTGATAGATTCAAACATACCTATCTCCTCCCTTTTCCTCCCCACTGAATCAAATGTGGGGCCTAGATGTAGCTCCCTCATTTGAGTAAACAGACTTTAAAACATCTGGTTAGTTCCTTTTTGTGGTTTGGTGGCTGGAGTGGTAGAAGAGCTGAGAAAATGGCAGAAGGAAAAGATAAAACCTGTCATGGTGACACCTTCTGCTTAGTGAGAAGCAGATTTAAGCTCCCTGGGATGCCTGATTTCAGTTACTTTGTTATTATTATTATTATTATTATTATTATTATTATTATTATTATTATATATTCCTTTAAAAATAAACCCTAGTCTAAGTTCTCATCACTAATGGAAGAATAATATTGGAACTCCTGTATATTAAGAAATATATCCTCTACCATCCTCATCTTGGATTTCCCACCAAAGCTACTGTGTGATTCTGAACCTTTAACTGTTCTGGGCTTATTTTCTGTATCTATAAAGTAAAAGTAACCTGTTGCCCAACCGATGGATCAAGTTTATCATGAAGACCAGATGAGAGATGAAGGGGTTTTTCAACCTGCAGAGCAAAGTGCAAATACTAGTGACAAATGGTCCCAGATCAGAGAATTCCCCTGGATCAGATAAAGACTCTTTTTCACTCTTTAAAAACTGCTCCTTTTGTGTGTCCTCTTAAAGTCAGATTAGTAAACTAAATATGATTAATTTAAGATTAAAAGCAAGACCTTCAACTAAGTCATTAAACTCTCTCTATACATATTCCAAAGCTCTCCAAAGGTCCCACCTCAAGGTCCCATTTAGGGACACTGGATGCTAACAAATCAATAAGCCCAGTGTCATTTTTGCTGAATGTTTTTACTCAGGCAATGCAAAAACTCTTTCCAGATTTTCATGACAAATGGAAACAGCTCAAGGAGAAAGCTCACTAAATGGATGAAGCTGACATACTTCTAATCCATTAGAGCAAAGGACTTTCAGAGACCCAGGGACCCCACAGAAATCATCCTCCCACAAGGCAATTGATCATAACTTGAGGAATTGAGGAATTATTTCAGGATTGGGCCAAAGCAGCCTTAGAGGAGGAGAAGGAAAAACCACCAATTTCAACACATCTCAGAATTTTAAAGAAACATATCCAACTATGAGATAACACATGTATTAATAGGGTAGTTTACAGGGCCTGCTTCTAACACATAATACACACCTTAACATTTGCCATTTGAGTGCCTCAGATGACAGATGCAGCCTGTCCTTTATCCCAATAATAGGTTTTTGTAATGGAGGAGACAACCCTGGTTCTCAATGGAAAGGAATGTAGGGGAAACATCAAAAACAAGCAATGTAATAAATGTGAAGGGCAGATAGCTAAGTACATATTAGAGCTAATACTTATTAGTGCTAGGCCCATATCAGTGCTAAGTACTTAGGTGCTTAACGATGTCAGTGATTCCATAAATGCCTTTTAAGGTCTACTTCGACTACAAGATTATATAATAAAGGAATGGATATCTATCCTATGTGACAGGCATAATTCATGCTATTATCAAGAAGAAACGGAGCTTCCTATTAGGGATGCCTTCTCTAGGCTGCTACATCTCTGACTTCACAAATAAAAGCAGGCCATCCTGCTGCTCTGATTAGGAGGCAGAGATTCAGACTCTACTGGTGTCATTTCCCTTTTCCCCATGCCAAAAAGCCATCTCCTGCAAAGCTCCCATCTTGAGTTCCTTGCTTCTGCCATTACTTTGGAGCCAAGCCCTGTTAGAAGGGCAGCAGGATCACCCTTCACCATTGGCTAACATGGTACACCCTCCTGTATGTACGTACGGCCTGACTTCAGGCACTGTGGAGGGGAGAAGAATGTAATCTACAACCTGGACACACACAAGTTATTTATAGTGGTACGTCAGTGTTCTCTACACCTTCCCTCTGGTACAGGGATTCTCAAACTCTATATTTGGGGCCAGGTAATTCTTTGCTGTGGCGGGCTGTCTTGTGCATCATGGGATGTTCAGTAGCTTCCTCATCTTCTGCCCATTAGATGCCAGTAGCAATCCACCCACCCAAGTTTGTGACCATCAAAGATGTCTCCTGATTATGTCATGTTTCTCTGGCTTGCGGCAATGCAAAACTGCCAGAGCCATTGTCTGGTCCTAGTGTGTTGTAATATCCTCTTCCAACCAGCTCCAGGCTAACTCCATCCCCAGAATTTAATGAGAGAGCTCTGCTTGAGACAAACGGTCCGTGATTCCAAACAAGAAATGATATAGGCTTATCTCAGAGTTTGGAATCATGTCTGATTCTTGTTATATTCTAGCTAAATCCCCAACTTAACATAGAGTCTGTACATAAGTGCTAAGCATTAACATTAAGACAGGGGACCTTACTTAGAGATGCCAAGGACTCACAGATAGACAGAAGTCAGTAGGTCTGTGAACCCTGAAAAGGCAGATCTAACATCATTATTTTCACTAAACTTTAACTGAAATATAGCATTTCCTTTGATTAGGAAGTAGAAAATGATCTGTAGTAATTATCATTCTGGGACTCTGTTACCAATAGAAATCACAGATTATTTCCTATCATAGTGAAGTTGTTACACACATCTGAAAACATTACTTATACTCATCACTACTTTGAAATGATGGTAATTATTCAGCCTATAGCTAGATCTTTTTATATGTTTGTAACAAAGAAAGACCTAAATTATTACATCACAGAATTGTATTTTATATTTGATAACTGTGTGACATTGGCTTTTTTCGGTCATCTCATATAAAGGGTTAAAAATATAATTCTGAAAAGAGGTCAAATGTCTTCAAAGGGGGCTATGACAGAAAAAAAAACCTCGTGCTTTAGAATGATAACTATTATAATTATCAGGCAAATGTTCAGAGAGCATAATCAATCTCTTAGAACTTTCTGTACCATCCCTAGTGGTCCTTGAGCAGGGAGGGCCATACTCACAGGAGAAATATAACTACTGCCAATGAGAGGTAGAACATGTGGCTGACTTATCTCACTGTAGGGCATCACATGGGGGGGGGGGGAGGAAATCCACTCTTACTGTGTAACCTCAGATAAGTTGTTTTATTTCCACAGTCTTCTATCCCTTAATTTCTAAGGTGGTGATTTCTTTTATTTCTTTTTTTCTCTCTCATCCTAAGGGTCTTTAAGGGTAGATTTGGGCATCAAAGAAGATGGCAAAACCAAACCAAACCAAACCAAACCAACCAAACTAAAAACAACCACCGAAACAAAATAAAACAAAAAACCAACCCCAAAACCCTTTGCAAGAATTCCAGTCTAACTAAATGCTACTATGCAGAAGGGGATTACACATTCAGTTCTCAAGGACTGCATTAGTTCTTGTGTGTCAGCTCACTTGTGATTTGTGGTAGCAAAGACATTCCCCCATACTGGCTTCTCACACTTGTAATTAGTCTGTCTGAGGATCACAGAAGGAAAGAGAGCAGGAGAGAGAGAGAGAGAGAAAGACGAAAGGGCTCATTTTAACAACCAATCAATTCAACTCCCATCCTGTAAGTCATTTTTTATCCCCCAATCATTCAAGTGATAGGACTAGGTTTTTCAACTGAAGTTCAGTTGCCAGGCTGTACTGCAAGAACAAGAATGGCTTTTGACATTATCTTTTCCTCCCAACAAGACCAGCTCCCCCTGCTTCCTCTAACTTCACCCACTGAAATCCTTCAAGGGCTAAGTGAAGTCTCTAATTCTCAGGGAAGGCCCCTCCTTGGAACATGTGTGGCCCCGATGTCCTAGGCCACTTTTAGAGTGCACAGCCTTGCACATGACGGTCTCTGGTACATTTCTCACATCTGATATTCCAACATAAGTTCCCATTCCCAAAGGCAAGTAGAGACCATGCCTTATAAATCCAAGGCCCCGGCATCCTTCCTTGCTCCATCAGACATCTGTGATCAGAATCTGCTAAAGAGACATATTTTCAGAGTCCTGGGGGGAAGAATTAGGCCGGAGGAACTTGCTTAGGCTATCATGCAAGGATGCTCTCATTAAACACAGCTGAAGCACTAGAGCCTGAACACTTCCCAATAACCAGTCAGCTAGACGGATAGGATGTTGAGAGGGAAAGTCATTTTCCTTGGCAGCTGAGATGCATTTAACAGCCAAAGAAGAAAAGCACATTACCTTCCTCCATAGCTCATAGGCACTCTGCATATTGATTTCATATCAGCTCTCTCTTTTGTTTGGTTAAATGCAATCTCTGCCACAAGCCTAGGATACAATACAAGTACTTTAAATGTGCTTTGACCTCCGATCAGCTCCCATCAAGCAAGTTAGTGGGAAGAACAATGGACCCCGTTCAGCATTCATCGGCCATGCTTGCACTCTGTCCAACTGGGATAATTCCACCCTTCCTCATACGCTCAGCCTGTTTCCTTAGGGCTGAGAGTAAAAATGGGCAAGGTGAGCTGTCTTGTGCACTGGAGGTCTGGGAGAGCAGGCTGCATAACTTTCTTTTGGGGATGTCTTTTTGAATTAAACTGCCAAGCAGAGACCTCACAGAGGTGTCTGGTCCCATAAACAGTGGATCTGTCTGACCACCCCCCAGATCATCCTCCCCATACCATCCTATAAATCACATATCAGATCCTGTCATTCCCGTTTGAAGCCCTTCAATGTCTTCCCATTATCCTTAAGTCTAAGTACCTTAATAGGATACACTGTGTCCAAGTTAACAATACAGTTCTATACTAGATGCATATACACACACACATCTCCACAATGATCCATGTATATGTGTATTTGTTGCTACATGTATGTGATATATGCTAAAAGACTAGGCTCTTTATACTAAAATATGGAATTTACACTTTAAATGGGTGGATTGTATGATCTGTGAATTACATCTTAACAAAGGTACAAAAACCAAACCAAGTAAAGACTCTAATAAAGTCTGATTATCTAGACTTATATCTCACTTCAGCTGTTGAACTTCTACATAACTTGCTTCTGCTTTGGTCAGTTTGTTCATCTGTAACATGAGCGTAATAATAAAACTTATCTTAGAGGGCTATCTTGAGAACTGAGTTAACATGTAAAGAGATTTGAATGGTATTGGGTAGGGAGTAAGTATTTAATAAATGTTGACTATCATAATTACGGCCTCTCTCTTTTCATGGCTGAGTACTCTGCTCCTTGACCTCCACTCCCTGGCTTTCCTGGAGTTGTAAAACTTTTTCTGAAAGAGCATGCTTCCCCGAGACTTTGTACATGTTGTTCCACACTCAGCCTTCCAATCCCATTTCCTGGACTAACCTCCATTTATCTTTCCAGTCTCAAATGAAAAATAATTTCCTTTGAGTACACTTCCTTGCTGGCTAAATAAATAAATAAATGAAAGAAAGATAAAAGAAAAAAAAAGTTAATATCTCCTAGTTTCATGTTTCCATGACATACTGTACTTTCTCCATGATAAGTCACATTCTTCTCATGTAAATGTTAACAATTGTCTTTCTTATTTGGCTGTGGATTCCAGAAAGGCAGTCACTGCACCACCCGCCAGCCCCCAACCCTAGCTCTTTGGTCAGCAAAGCAGCTGGCCACAGTAAGTGCTCAATTTGTTGAATGCAACTGAATATCTTTTTAAGTGAGAACTGCCTACACTGTGGCTTCAATAATGCCAAGAACCTTCCTGTTGATGTCACTCCCTTTCTTTTTTTGGACCCATGAAATTTCTTGCATCATAAATAACTCCCAATTGTCTAAGTACACTTTTCTCTTTGGCTTGCAGAATCAAAATCATATCAAATACTTCCATTAACAATTCAGCCACAACCTGCACAGCACATTGCCTTAAGGGGAAAATCCTGAGGAGTCTCTGGCTGAACCCTCAGATGACTCCTTAACTCAGGCTTTGAGGGAAGTAACTGATTTTTGTTTATTTGATGCTGATAACAACAATCTCTTCCCCCAAAATAAATCCTGATATGTTTATTTGCTGGAAAAAAACAAGGGCAGGTCACCCCACTTCCTCTGTCACCCAGAGCCATGCTCCTGGCTCTGCTGATCCTGCAGTTCAGGAGGCTGTAGGTCATTCCCCTGAATCTGCTAAGTCAATATCCCCCCTTACACTTTCCCTCAATTTCTCCTCTGAAAAGTTTCTCCAGGCCACTTCTGTTGGCTTGGTGTCCTACCCTTCTCTCCAGCATTTTGGGTAATCCTCTTAGTACATACTGCAGCCCAGTGCCAGCTTCTATATTCTATTTAACTTCATAAGAAATGTTTCCAGTGCTATTTAGTATTTCACAGAGAATGTGCTTTGACATTCCTACTAGCCTCTAACCTATTTGAGATCAAGGGAATTTTATGCTGTGTCCTTACATCCTCGCATTGGGCTTTGGTGATAGTTGCACAAATCATGCTCAATTGGAATCTGTAGAAGGAACAATAGTAATAGTCATTGATAAGAGTGGGCATTTATGTGCTTAGCAGTGTGCCAGGAAGTTTTCATACACTACGTGGGTACTCTTACTACCCTCGTTTTACATATGGGCAACCTGAGATTTTCAGAATTTAGAGACTTACCCAAAGTTGTGCCTCTAGAACCATGAGGGGTATCCAGGCCATCTGTCTCCCAATCTCATACCCATCTAACCATTCTGCTGTCCTATATTACTGTTTTAAGGGAACTCAGACTTTTGCTTCTATCCTGTGCCCTGAAGGGTTCTAAGTAATTTCTCTCTCCTAATTCCTTTTGTTTAGAGTCACCCTTGCCACCTGACCCATCATTCCTAGGGAAGGAAAGGTACAAAAGGGGTTAAGACTAGAAAAGTAGTACATAGCAAAAGCATAGAACAAGGTGGGAGGGAGAGTATAAGTCGCAGAGGGAAGTATTTTTAGCACTCTTTTCTCCCACTCAAATAAGCAGAATTAAATTCAAGTCCCTCCAATAAAGGAGAATGAAGTTAATTTCCTTCCCCAGTCTGCACACTGAGAGTTTCTTATTCACATTGTCATCTCATTAAATTCCTAGTGTCACTGTGAAACACCAACATTCTCCTTGGTCTCTCCTGAGAAGAAAGAAAAAAATCAACTCAGGTGACTTGTGGTTGAATAAGAATATTCTGCAACAGTGAATATAATTAATGAGAAAGGTGACAATACACCTAGCCTATATGGACAGCCTCTTGACATTGAAGATGTCCTGGGAGAACTTTATCCCCTCATTTGAAAATACTGTTCTCGGTATTAACTGCCAAGAAGAAAACTCTGATGATAAAAACAAACCAACAGATGCCTGAAAGCACATTAGCCAGTAGCTCAATGGAGAATTTCAAGTCGTGTTGGTTCCGCAGACAAAAAAAGCTGAAACATACCCCTCCCTCAATAAGTGCTGGAATTGGTTCTCTTGAAAGCAGCCAAATAGTGTACCTCATCAACTCTTTAATCAAACTAGAAAGCTCACAAATGTCCCCAACTGTCTTTTCTCCTCCTCTCTCCCTTCTACAACCCCCCCCCCCCCCCCCCCCCCCCGCCTCATGTGCAAGTGCGGGAGACAATGGCTCAGCGACTGGGGAGGTCTGCTAAGGCAATGCTGCTGGGACAGCTGGCAACGTTTACACAGTACAATGAATCTATCGCGCTGATATTAAATCACATCTCCCTCTTGCCAAAGGGAAAAGTGTGCAGGGCCCAATGAATACGTTTGCATCAGGAATCAACCCCTCAAGCTTGGGGGATGAAGGTGCACCCAGAACCGTGGCAGCTTATGATGCCCGTGCACATGGGTGGATGGGTGCATGAAACAAGGTGGTGGAATCATGGAAGCTTTTGGATGGGCTTTTTTATTTTTTGGAAAATCATGACAATTTGTACTCCAGTAGCATTTCAGATGAAACCTCATTATTATTTCTCTATTGTAGAATTGTGCTTTTTCTCATTAAGTAGCTCTGGTTTATTAAGGTTGGGGTTGTTCATCTGAGACTCTTTTATACTCGGCTTTCTCACTACATTATTTATGGGAAATGTATCTTTATGATCGAGTACATTATTTCTGCATTCCTGTAAATAATAAACCAGGTTTGGAATGAAATGCCGGAGAGGAACTCTACAACAGGCAATTCTTTTTAAATAGTTGAATGTCCTGTAGATTATCTCTGATCATGATAATAAAGAGCAGAAAGAGGGCCCTGGCAGGTTCCAGGCTCCTCTGATTTGTTACGCAAATGTTCCTATTAGACTGGTAGGCTCTCATCTCTTAAGGATCAATGTCTGAATTACTCAGTTTTCACCACCACATAGAAGGCACCATGTTCCATTTTTACTGTAACCCTTAGGCCTCTCTCATGTTTCTTCCTACTCACTGATGAGATACTTCAGAAAGGAAGAGAAACAGAAAAAATGGAGGGCAAAGAAAAAGGGGGAGAGGTTGTTTATTCAGAACCACACACACTGCCTAAGTGATTAGAGTCAAATAGCCAACATCACATGGCTAGTAAGTATGGTAGAACCAGTTTGTCACATTCTAAAGTGCTGAGTTCCTTCTCATGGAGAAAGACAGAGGAGATAACGAAAAGCATAAGAACATAGGATGGGGACCTTAACATGTGAGGATGCCCCCAGGAGGGCAGTCACAGCCTTGATAAAGTTGCCCTGGAGGTTTGTTCAGTGGAAGAAATGGGGAAGGGGTTGTTGGATACACTCTATTTGAAGAGAATCTGTGAGTTCTTGCTCTGGGATGCCCTCTTAGGTCATCTCTTCGGAATCCTTGTGTTCAATCTGTATGGATGACTCTTTGACTCTCTGCTAGCGGACCATCTCTTGTGGGCTTTTTTGTTTGCATTTTCCACTAGACACCTGGCCTCTCTCTCAGGTGCTCAAGCAGCAAGACCCAGGGCATCTAAAGCTGAACCATTTATCTCCAATCCCAAACCTACTGTTGCTCCTCTATAGTTCTATTAATGATGCTACAAGTGTCTGTCTGACAAAGTACACAATACCAGAGCCGTCCCTGACTTCCGGAACTATCCGGAACCGGATAGTCCCTGACTATCCACATGCACTTAGTTGTCAAGTTCCATCAATTCTTCTTCAAAATGCTCTTTCCCGTTTGTTCTCTTTTCTCTTTCCATTCTGGTTTAGGCCCTTATGAATCCTCAATGAAAGCATAATAATATTTTCTTAACTTAGGTGCACATTCTCCCTCCCTCCCATTCTCTACACACAAACATTCCAATGTTCAAAATCTTTCAATCTATTCTTGTAACAAATACTACTGAGCACTTGCTCTGCAAGCACTATTCTAGATTCTGAAAAACAAAAGTTCCTGCTGTCATAAAGCTTACATTCTAATGAGGAGGATATAATGAAAATAAACATATTTTACATAAAATAAACTCTTTATCACAACCACGCATATTGTGCTATCTGTCTGAAGAGGAATAAGGCAGAGTAAAGACACGAACCAGGAGTATGCAAACTTTTTCTGTAAAGTGCCAAATAATAAACATTGTAGGCTTTGTGGGCCATATGATCTGTCTCAACTACTCAACTCTGCAGTTGCAGTGTGAAAGCAATCATAGATGATACTTAAAGAAATGAGCACTGCTGTGTTCCAGTAAACATTACAAAACTAGGTGGTGCATTTAGACTCACTGGTCCACAGGCCCACGTTGTCAGCACTTGGTACAGACAATGAAATCAGGAGTGTGCTATTTTTAGAAGACAGCCAAGGAAGACCTGTGATGAAGTGACATTTAAGCCATAAAGGGAGAGGTCTTTTATGCATAGATTGGAAAAGAGCATTTTATGTATAGGGAAGAGTAACATAAATGCTGAGAGGTGAGAACGTGCTTGGTGATGAAGAAAGGAGGGCCACATCTGGGGAGCTGAGTGAGCAAGGGGATGAGAGGTTGTAAAGCATCTTCTGCTGATTGTCACAATTCCTGGGTACCATGGTCTCAGGCATGGCTGTCAGGATTTTCCATTGTCATACCTTTGATGACAATAATGAGTATTTCCTGTTTCTTGTCCAGCATCCATTCTTTCTCCTGGACACAACATCCCAATTTCCCTTTGGACAACTGTCCCCTTTAGCTCATTCTTGGTCATCTCCAACCTTAGCTCTAGCAGTGGAGATATGACCCAGGCCTTGCTCACCAGCTAACTCCATCACTGTGGTCACAACTAGTTCAGGGATGGGCATGTGGCCTGCACCAGTCTAGCCAGAGAAAAAAATCCAGGCCTTTGTTGGATATATATTCAAGATATAAAGAAGATAAGAACTTTCTGCTTTTGAAAACAAAATGCATGATTGTATAACAGAGTCCATAGGTGTTCAGGAAAAGGGACACCCTGAATTTTGGTTACATTATATGAGCCACTGAATCTAGCCTAAAGCCAACTACTGATGGACTTTTCTATCACATGAGTCAACCGGTCTCCCCACCCCCCCAACCAAGTGACTCTTGACTAATAAACATGTGTTGTTCCATTCACCAAGCAAATACTCCCCCTATGGGCTCTGATGCACCAACATGTACTCAAGGTCTGGTTCAAAGCTTCTCAATTAAGCAGCTATCTAAACTCTCTCTAGCATACCACCCCATCACAGTTGGCTTCTGTAATTCCAATCTCTTTGTTTCTATCCTTCTAAGCAGCTTGTTTTTTGCATGTGTGTTTCAACTCCCTGAAGGGACAAAGAACTCCCTAAGAGAGCAGGGATAGGGACTCACATCTGTGTATCTCCAGGACTCCAGCTGTGGTGACTTAGAGATTCAGGTCTATAAATGTATATTTGTGTATATGTATATGTCATACACACACACACACACACACACACACACACACGTATCTATTTAATGAATGACCACCACTAAAAACACCCCACTCCTTTCATCATAATTATCAATTGCCAAGTTGCAATAGAAAGTTTCATCAAAAACTAATTCAGAAGGCTAAATGTATCATCTGATGTCTTCCTAAAAAAATTAGCATCAGACCACATTTAAATTTCTATAAATCTTCTGCTAATTTCAATTGCTTTAGAATTAATTAAAAATGTTTTGCAATCGATAATACTCTAACTCAAATAATTAGCATCAAGTAGCATCTAAAGGACATATTTAAAAAACTAATCTAGAGTATAAATAGACCTAATTAACAATTAGAATAACGTTTTATAATTATGCTTTGTTTATAAGTGCTAGAATGTCCAATTCATTGTTCAATGAAATTGGTCATTAATGAAAATCAAAGTGATTTTTCCCTGATGTCTCCATGAAGATGCCTCTTCGATGCACTGACTGTTATGTTGCCTATTTTCTTGGTGATTTTTAAAGACTATTTCTGCTCAATATTTAATAACTTTGTTCTATAATTAAAGCTGAACAATATCATGCCTTATCTTGCACAGTAACTTACACCTTTTTGGTAATTAAACAGATGGGCCTGACTACAAATCTGAATTTTCTTATGTCTGACCCAAAGAGATAACTTTGAAGAATGGAAATCCCAAGGATGGCAAAGATATCAGGACCACATAAAGAGAGACAGGGCCTGGTACCTGCAAAGAGACTAGAGAACCAGGGCACTAGGAGACTAAGAGAATGACAGCCCTTATCAGCAGAGTTAGGGAAGTGGGCTCTGGAGAGGCAGGGAGTTTGCTAGAGGACTCCTAAGTTCAGCTGCAGAGAAGGGAGGGAGTGATGTCTATGCAGAAAAGTACAGGCTATTTGCTGGGAATTTGGAATTAGAATTGAGAAGGCAGTTCAAAGCAAACTGTGATTTGGGGTTATTTGAAAGGAAGCAAATGTTGAAGTCATATATAAGTGTGGAATTTCCCACAGAAATGTGAAAAGAGGAAAATGAGGGCTGAGCCTGGAGGGAGTCTACACCTGATGCCAAGTGTGAGTCCATGTTACTTGTGAGATGAAAGATGGGTTAGTGAGGGCAGCAGAGGAAAAGTCAGAGACCTGGGAGGACTATGGGGCAGCAGAGTATCTAGAAGCCAGAAAGGGAGGGATGGCTGGAAAGCAGTTGTCCAGTTCTTCTTCCCTCTCCTTGTGGTGGTCGTGTGTTAGGAAGCTCAATGAAATCTAATGTAATAGAAGTCACGCATATAGTGTGAAGACTGCCGAGATTCAGAGCCCGACTGCATCAGTTTCTCTGTGTGCAGCTTTGGGCAATTTCACATCCCTCTGTGCCTCAGTTTGTTCCTCTGTATATCAAGATGATAAGCCAGGGCCCTCTCAACCAATGTGGTTATTCATAGTGATTAGTTGAGCATTTTACCCAGAGTAAACCCTCCACATATGTTGGCTATATTCATCTGTGTCATTTCTGGAGCAACATGGTAAAGGCTGAGCCTGAACTCACTGAAAGTTATCAGCAAAACTGGGGCAAAGTTGGGAGTGTCTTAGGTCAGTGGTTCTCAAACTTTCACGTGCATTATATTCACCCAGAAGGCTTATTCAAAGACAGTTTGCTGGGCCCCACTCATGAGTTTCTGGTTCAGTAGGTTTGGGTGAGGCTTGAGGGTTTGCAAAACTAACAAGTAGACTATAGCTGAAACTCACCATTCAGGGACTCGCATTTTCAGAACCAGTATCTTAGTGACTTGAAGAAGGGATCCTATAATGGGGAATTCAACCCAAGGCCTTCAACCCCTCCATCATGTAAGTCAACTTGAGAACACACAGGTAAGCAAGACTAGCCTTGTGTGCCCTTGGGTAACATGGACAGTGCAGTACTTCTTATCAATAAAACGCTCTTTCTCTGCTGGCCCTTCCTATGTCCCAGAAATTCACTAGTCTAAACTTAACTGATATATGCATACTTCTACAAGGTCTCTGCCAATTTCTAAGTACATTCTTACATGAACATACAGGATTGCATAAAATTTTAGAATGTCATGGGTCCCCTGAAGGCCAAGTGGACCAAGAGAAACTATCACCAACATGATGGTTAGCATGTACCAAGTGCTTATTGTATGCCACCCACTGTGCTATTCACTCTACATACACTGTGCCATCCAGTCCTTCCAACTACTGTGACCACCAAGCATTATCATACCATGTCACAGAGCAGAAGGATGCCTAGAAGGTGAAGTGACATCCTAAGGCCCTGGCTGATGAATGACAGAAACCAAGATTCTTGGCCAGTGTCAACTCTAAAACCTGTGCTCTCAGCTACTCATGTATGTGGCTCTTGTCTGCTCTCTTTCCCTCAGGAAAGATGTGCATAGATAATAGATCAGCAACTATGGTCTATCTACCTTGATCCCCCCCATATATCTTCCGGGATAAAAACTTCCAGATAGTTGAACTATTCTTAATGAAGTAGGGCTTCTAGACCCTTGGTCATACTATTCAGGGTCCTTTGAATGTGCACAAGGAAGTCAATGACCTGAAAACTGAATAGGTGGATGTAGTTATGCAGAGAAGAATGTAAACAATTGAATTAAGTTGCTATATTCCGGAGGTATTATTCTCTTAGGCTTACTCCTTAATATTTTCTACTGATATTCTTACTCAACTATCGACAGAAATAACTAATTTATTTACATTATGTTTCTTATTATGTTTATTCATTCTCCCATTCTTCATTTTGTTCCATTCTCTTTGTTTCATATACTTGGAAACTAAAGCTTAGAGAGAAAAATAGACTTGAGTAGGGTCACTCAGATCCTAACTATTTGAGCAAGGATTCAAATCTAGCTATGTTAGAATCCACCAAGAAATATGCATCCAGATTCAAACATCCCAAGAGCTTGCTCAGTCTGATGACTCAAAAAGACAAACTTCTCATTAAGCTGAAAATGAAATTGCCTAAACTTCTCGTTCCACACCATATGGCTGAATCCCAGCTGACAGGAAGCTCATTTCTGCAACACACCAGGCTCATTTCACTGAGTAGGTTGATGTGAGATATGTGGGGTGGTCATTTCCTAATCTTTTTAGTATTGATAGCAGCAGTGGTATTTATTATGATGCGTCCTTTCTACATTTTAACATAAAAAAGCAAATGTTCCTAATGATGGAAAGAGACAAATTTTATCTTAAATCGTTCTCTAAGTAAAATAGCACAAGCATACACAATGACAACAACAACAATAACAAAAATATCTACCTCTTTTCAAGTGACCCAAAACTACAATAGTCTTCCAGTCCTTAGTCTACTGAACAGTAGGGTGGGGAAGGTTGGGGGGGGGTGTTCTTAAGTGATACCATCCACAAAGATTAAGCTGAAGTATTTGGACATCTAAAATTATCCTGAATCTTTCCAAAGATTCAGATTTTAAAGAAGCAAGGTGACTCACAAAGTGCCAAAGAACTAATGGGAAGTGCCAAACCACGTTTGTACAAAATGATCTTAGCATAAGATATCATCATTTTCCCCCCTGGGTAATTATTCTACAGCGGGTATAGAAAAATACTCTTGAACAAAAGGAGAGCCTGAAGTTTTCGTGTTTGTTTCCCCCACAGCCCCCCAAAACCTAGAACAAATATGGAAAGTGCCATTTCTACAAATAATAGAGAAAAACATTAATTGTAAAGGTTGGCCAAGATCTTAGAACATATTTATGTGCATTTAGGTGTATTGAGGCTGGGGCCCAAGGGTAAGGATTTGAACCATCCTACCACTGGTGCTTGATCTTAGACAAGTTTCTTTATCTTTTCAAGCCCTAGTTTACTTATCTGAATATGGGACAAATTTGAGGAGGTAGCAAAGTATAGTGCTCTAAAGTGAAACATGCCAAATTCAAAATACCTGGTTGATGTAACATGAGCTCATTTAACCCAAGGGACCACTTGAGATGGTAGATGTTCTTGGCTCAACTGAGAAAAGAAAACCAGCTCAGTGATATCAGTACCTTGCCCAAAGCCACAGAACTAATTGGTGACAGAGAGCAGGGATAAATGACAGATTAGCTCCAGCACCAGGATTCCTAAATCACCATACTAGACCATATCAGTAGGCAGCCACAGAACACTACTTTGTTGAATGCTCAAATCTCAGGAGTCCATTGGTGGCACCATAGATATTCCTGCAAATGTTTTCACGAATATATTCTTGGGTCCTTTCACCAGAGCTTCTGATTCAGTGAGACATGGTTGGATCTGTGAATCTAGACTTTTCAGAAGTTTCCTAGGTGATTCTTAATTTACAACCAGGTTTAGAAATCTCTGAATCATGTATATGTCTTGACTGCTTCTACCAAGACTGCCAGTCTGTGAGGATAGGATATGCTCCATTATGCTTGTTGGCATGAACATGCATCCCCATCCAAAGCTAGGTGTTGGCAGTTATGCTACAAAAACTCATGATTTGAGATATTTTCATGGTTGGACCAGGTTCTGAGGTAGGGGGTAGGAGGAGTTCATCTACCTTAATTTAAGAGAATCTCGGTAATTGACCTAAATCTCTTCTAAGCACCATTTCACTTTTCCTCTAAAATGTATACATTGGCATCAAATCAATTAAATGATTAAAGTTTCCTTACCTAAAACTCTTAATCTCTCAGCTCCCACCACCACCTCATTGTTATCTGCAGAGAAAAGCAATTTTCCAGAAACTGTCTTTACTTCAAACTTTTTGCCATATGCTTCTACAGCTTTTGGACCTAGAAGGAAGAGATAGAGACACACACGCACATTAGTCTCATTGCATTCAATTACAAAGAGCTTTTCATAGAACATATACATCTGACAAGATTGTATTGGACTTTAATGTACGTGGATTGGTTTTCAGAAGCCAACCGTGAAAAATCAGTCTTGTGACTCTGGCCATGCCCTGTCAATTACTTTTAATCATATGCTCTCAGGCTATGATTTTAAAGACCATCATGTCCTTTCTTCAGACTAATCCTTGAATGAGGTTTCCCTTCACTAACCACTAAATTACTGTCAAATTCTTGTAGATTTTGGCTTGAATGTATCAAGGCACAGAAAGCTCACCACCTCTTGAAGTAACCAGGCTAACTCTGGCCAGCTCTAACTGTTGGAAAGGGTGTTTTTAAATTCGGTTGAAGTCTGTCTCACTCTGTACCCTTAACCCAGTAGCTGCATGTGACACCCGACAAGTCTACTTCCTCAGTATATAGATCATTTCCTGGCAGAAAAGGCTATAATATATTGCAACTAATTGTTAGAAAGTTGTTGAATCTTTTATGCTAGAATTTCATGCAATGCATTTTAGAATGTTTATCATAAGACAACAGATGCTGTTCTTGAAGGGGGGCTATAGTGGTGGCATCTTCTGATGGGGACAGATACAAGTTTAAACATTTATTAATGAATCAGAAAACTGCAGAGTTTTAAGTATGATGGAAAAAAATAAAACAAGTTAATGTGTTAGAATTTAAAACAAACAAACAAACAACAGGAGACATTTCAGTTTATCTGAGCTAGAGCTACCTGAATACCTCAAGTTCAGGTGGCTCTCAAAAGCTGCTTGGCAGAAATGCATCAGAATAACCTGGGGGTGTAATCATCCTCCCTAAACCTCATTCAGATCAAAAGGAATTTATCTTTTGGTCTGGAAGTTCAGAAAGAAAAAAAATTAAGGTTAGAGTCTAGAAATCTTATATTTTTATATTTTTCCAAAACTGCTCAGGGGAGTCTGATAGAGCATTTTTGTTTCTAGTTATTTTTCAAAACAGTGTCACTAAACCATAAAAAGCAGTAATGAAAGGGCCCTCAATGCCTTCCAGGCAAAGACCAACGGGAACACACATACAGGTGAACAAATTGGGCTTATTATTCATTGCTGTGATTGGCAACCACACAGGGCATATCAGTAAGAAAGAACTTATTACAGTATTTGGTATTATGTTATTTTGGGGCTAGGTTTAAGGAAGCAAGGCTTTGCTCTGCATTAGGTGCCGTTAGAAAGTAGGCGTAATTTTACAATTGGTGAGTTAATAAATTTTATCTGGAGGCAGAGAAGACCAGAGCAATGCTAAAACTGTAAGGGATAAAGAAACAGCAGTCACTGATATTAACCAGGACTGAGGAAAGTTCAGTCATTTTGATGGTTTGGATAAATGTTTCCATTTTTGTTTATTTTCAGACATGATTAGACTTGTCTTTGTTTTTTGATTTGTCTTGATCCTTCATGATGACCAAGTAGCCTTGTCTGGTGGTGATGTTCTACAAAATTATTTATGTTCAAACAGGGCAACACAGAGGCTAGGCTTTTGGTATCAGGCCTGGACATCTAGGGCTACTTTCCTCATTAGCAAGTCTACCAGACTAAGAATCAGAAGATAAGAACTATGTGCCAACTTCCTCATTTTTTGGTAATGTGACTTTGGGAAAATCCTTTGATCTTTCTGAACCTCATTTTCTGCATCTGTAAAATTGTACTATCACCATCTATCCTATTACCTTATAGAAAGGTTAAAAGGATCAAATTATATGATGTTTATAAAAAGAACTTTGTAGGTGGAAAAGTGGTGTGAAATGTTGGGGACTGCTCTCATGATTATCATCACTGTCATCATAACCCATCACCATTTTTCTAATGCAATGGTCCTAACACATTGAAAATAATTAATGACAATCACCTCTCAATGCACTCGCCTCATTCACTTAATCATGCCAATTTGGCAGCTAATACACCTGATCTCCTGCTAATACACCCACACTAGTCTTCTGACAAAACGAAGGGCATTGGAAAGGCTCCTGAAATGAGTGGGAAATTGTAACAGACATAGCAGAGACTTTCCAAATGGCATGGGACTTAGCCATGACTGCCTTCATGCTGTAGGTGAGAAGAACAAGTGGGAGCAGAGCTAAGGGCTCTCTCAAGGTCACAAGGTCAGTTAATGGCAGATCTGGGTCTGGAACTAAAGAATTGTTCCATAGAAGAGGGATGTGTGTTTGTCTAGAGAGAGAAGAGGGTTAGAGTCAACACAAAAGGAGCAGCTAGGAGGGGAGCTTTCGGGGGGTTGGAGGTGGCATAATGGAAAGCTGGAGATAAGGACCAGAGAGCAATTCTCAAAGAAAGGAGATGGGAAGTGAGGGCTTTGGATTAGATGATTCTGGGAGGGGTGAGATGTGATTGTCTTCTTGGTCATACCAAAATTTTAAATTAAATCTGTTAATACTTCGGGATTGTTACCCCTTTTCTAAGGGGGAGAGTGGAGATCAGGAGGTAAAGGAGTGTTAATAAATGAATGAATAACCTCAGGACAGGTATGGGTTTAAGTATAGTTTGCCACTCTGGATCTAGTTAATGGCATAATGGGGGTGACTGAGGTACAAAAATTCTTGCTTGGGCCTTGCCCCAGGGAGATGGGTAGTATCATGAGATAAGGCCCTTGAGGAATCAAGGACATCTGCCTACGTAATAAAGCAAGTCTGCTCTAAATTTACTACTGGTTTGTGAGACATGCAAGAGAATGTCCTAAAGACACTGAAGCAATCATAGAGTTCAAGACACAATTAAGTTATCTTGCTTTTCAGGGTTTCTTAGAACACAAAAAGGAATATATCTACAAATAGCCAGAGCCATTTGCACATATAAAGCTCTGTAGTTGGGGATTTTAGCCAAAATCTCACAGAACAACTACTGGCTCAATGGTGCAGATGGCTTGTCCTTTTGTTGATTTTACCTGGGGCTGCCAAATGGCCTAGACATGGCTGAAATCTTAAAAAAAAAAAAAAAAAAAAAAAAAAAAGATTCTGGAGGGAAATGCAAATGGGGCTGGAGACTACTTAGGAGTTCCCTCAGTGAACCCACCGTTCCTCTCTGGGATGGAAAAAAATCATTATTTGTAATCTGTAACTACTCTCCAGTTAATCTCCCTCAGTGCATGGTGGTATATTTTGAGTACTTCCTTAATGCATCTCCTACACAGGGAGAACTGGAATCCATCAGGAAACACCAGCAGCCCCCACACCCAGCCCATGCCATGAAGCAGGGCTCATCCTGCCTAATTCTTCTTCCCAGCTCCCTTGAGCCTGAGACCCTTCCTCACTCTGGTTAGATGCTATGGAAGGTTTGCTTACAACCCCCCTCTTTGCAGGCCAGAGGGCTTCCCATATGGTTCACTACAGAGAGGACACTAAATCAGCAGCAAGGTGGGCCAGATGAGCTTTTGTGGCCTAATCTGACAATTTGGCTATCATTGAAAGCATTGTTCCATGAGGAAAATTTCCCTGAATTACTAACATTGGAATTTCTTCTGGGATTTTGAGACATTCTTGAGGTCAGAAATCCTGATCCTCAGGATTGCCTTCCTAAACCTGGCTACTTGGATGGAGAGTGGTCATTTGCTCTCAAATAGGTACCCCACCAACCATAACAAACTTTAGCAGATCCTGTCTCCTGGAACTGATCTGTGCTTTCCATCACGTGCATACATGCAAAAGGAGAGCCTAAAGGAAAACTTTACTGGGTGAGCATGCATGCGTATATGTACTTAGAATTATATTTTGAACCATCTATTATCCTCTCTAGAGAATCTTGAAAGGCTCCTCCCAGCTGGTGTTAGAGTAGCTTTTGGTCCATCTCATTTTAATATGAGCTATCTTGGGCCTCACTGTGAGAGCTCAGGCTAAGTGTATCAGCTGCCAGGAGGGCCTAACTTGGACAGAGGAGACAGGAAGACAGAAGACAAGGAAGGAAGAAAAGAGGAGAGAATGGAAGAGAAAAAGGAGAGAGAAAGAGAGAGAGAGAGAAGGGAGAGGGTGTGGGGAGAGGAAGGAAGGATGGAAGTAGGGTAGGGGAGATGAGAGGAAGGGGTAAGGAATTTAGGGAGAGAAGGGAGAGGAGGAGGTTGGGTTGGAGGGGAGAAGGGGAGAGACGCCAACTTAAGAGTAGTCACTTGGGGACTTCCAGCTTTATCAAAACTAAATCTCTCAAGTAAACCAAATCTCCCATGGCAAATAAATGGCAAATGATCAACAGGCTAAATAAGTTCCTTTCTGAACAGAAGAATCAGGGAACGAGAGGTTGGATTTATTTCCCTCCTGGAGGCAATTTTCACACATGCTGCTTAAATCACTGCTTACTGAAGCTGTTTATTTAATTATTTAGCATTGTGACTGCAGGCCAGATGTTCTGTAAGCAAGGCCGACAATCCAGTCACACACCGGAACAACATGTTTATGGATTATGGGCTTCGCCGTGCGGCAGTTCCATCCAACCCAGGTCGATGGTCCAAGTTACCCACTGGCCATGAGTCTCCAGCCATCAGATGCAGTGTTCCGGCAGGGGACAGAGACGCTTTCCCCAGCAAGGCTCTGGGCACAGGGCACCTGTTTCCTTGTAGCGTGTTTATTAGCAGGGGCTCCAGATGTTTTAGGCACAGTAATGTTTCAGGGTATTTGGGCAACTGGCTTCTCACGATGTCCATCTGTATACTTCTCTCTTAGCCCCGAAGCCAAACAAATGGCATTCTCTCTTTGAAAGTGTAACAATGCCATTCAGACACATACCTCTTTTTCCCTTCCGTTGTCGGGGTACATAATGGCTCTGTTCACTGCAGCTCATAACCTACACTGGGGCATTGGTCATACCACACAACACATTACCATGAACATAAAGCCCATGCTGATCATTATAATCATTATGTGAATAACCAACCCTTGTTTAAATTTTAGGAAGATGCAGCTTAAAATCCAGTGAGTGCTTTCCATGACTGTTAGGAACAGATCTGCTCTACTAAAAGAAACCACACAAACATCATCAGTGGAGATATATCTGCATTTTGCAGTTGAGTCAGGTTCAAAGTCAGCACATACCACAAACATGGCATGGATTTAAATTGCCTTTAAAAATCCCCTTTACACCCCATAAAGTCTGTGTGCAGGGTTTTGTGTATATTGTGCTTTCTCTCAATTAATCCAACACAGCCAAGCTTTTCCTCCAGCATTGGAGCAGAGAGCTTTTCTGTTGTTGAGCACCAGATGAAGCAGCTGGCTTATGTTTAGGGGCCATGTTACATGAAAAATAGTTTATTGCCCCTCTAAATGAGTATTGTTGGATTTGCCTAAGTTAAATGTGTGTGTATGATGAGACTCTACCCTTTAGTAGAATCATAGAACACATGCTACCTTCTCCTTCCCCATACTATAAAGCATGTTAGTGCACATTTCTTTGTTTAGTTCACATGGTATTTCATTCACTCTTTAGTTCTATGTTATCTGAGTGCTTAGTGTAGACCAGGTACTGACAAGTCCTTTGTTTTCTTACCTGTTATGAGCTGAGTTAGCACTTTAGTCTGGTCGTTGAGAATGTTCACTGTAACATTTCTGGCTGATTTGAAGTACAGGGCATTACCCTGTAATGACAAAATAAGAGAAAGACATGAAAATGGCAGATTTCTAAGCAACAACAACAACAACAAGAACAACAAACCCTATAACCACAACTCTCCAAGGCACTGAACTGGTCTTCGCCAAGTTCTAACTGATATGTCTTTATTTGAAAACTCCAAATGTTTAATCTTCCCCATATACGTGATAATTAATTGGCATTCATCCAAAATGGATCTCCGCCAAAGAGATCCACAGAGACCAACATACATTCAAAATAGATTTCCTTAACATACACACATAGTTGAAACAGAGACAACCCAGTGACAAAGAGTCTTTTAGATCTTACTCAGATGTTTGTTACCTTTGGTATACAGAACGATCAGGAATGATTGATAATCTCCTAATTTCACCCTTTCTAGTTCATAATTTCTCTCAAAGAACCATAGAGAGTCCTTAATGAAGAACAGAAAGCATGTATAAAATACCTGAGGTCAGCTCCTCTGGCCTATCCACTTGCTGTGAGAATCCAGGGCAACTCTCTGTGCTTTCAACCAATTCTCTGTGCTTTCATTCAATTCTTCCTTTGTCAAAAAGAGCACCCCAGTCCATTTTCACCCTGGGCTAGATATTTCTGAGAATGACTCAGAATAGGGGCAGGCACACTTTTTCTGCCAAGGGTCTAATAGTAAATATTTTACTTTTGTGGGATGTACAGTCTCTGTGGGTAACTACTCAATTGCTCATTGCTGTTTTGGTGCAAAACAGCCATAGACAGCATATAGACAAATGGGGATGGCTGTATTCCAGTAAAACTGTATTCATGGACAGTGATAATTGAATTTCAATAATTTTAAATTTAACATAATTTTACTGAATCATAAAACGTTCTTCCTTTTGTCCCCTAATCATTTAAGAAAGTAAAAACCATTCTTATGCCATTGGCCAAAAGAGAATAGGTACAGATGCTGGATTTAGCCCATAGGCCATAGTTTATCAACTCCTGGCTTTCAATGTTCTCCCTTTCCTGGAGTAAACTAAAGCCACAAAGTAAAGGGTGAATTGCTGCCAGAATATGTCAGTATCCAGATAGTTGTTATTAGAAAAAAGGAATGTGGGGGTAGTCATTATCATCTTTCTAAACCTAAATACCACATGGCATTTATCTGCCCCCAAAATTCTTTAATACCACAATGCATCAAGGCGCAAACCCAGAAAAGCCATCGTCCTAAGAGCGGTGCAGAAAGTGAAGATAAGCAAGACTCCTCTTTACTTTTTAAAGTCTTAGGATCTAATAGGAGGGATAAAATGGACACACAACACCAGCAGAGAACGATGGTGCGAGGGTGGGGGGTGGATTAAGGAGCCCCAAACAAAGTGTGTGTGGGGCCTTCCTGAAGCATAAGATTATTTATTGTTTGACGCTGAGGAGTGGGAAGCAAAGGAGATGTTTGTTAATGCTTAAGCTGAGCCTTAAAAAGAACATAGATAGGTTTCACCAAGATGAAAGGAAAAAGGGAGGTCATGGAGGTAGGAAGGTTGTGGGATGAGTATCTAATGTCTCTTTCCTTCTAAAGCTGGCAGGGCGTAGGAGGGGATTCGTGAGCTCAGCCTAGCATCTGCATGTGGGAGGGCAGCTGGCCAGCAGTGACAGGCAGCCACCACGAAGGCATTTTTCCTGTAGACTGAAGGTCTAGAATCATGGTCTCCCTCTCCCAAGCCACTGTGGGGGACTCCAGTGAATCAGGGGTTGCCCTGATGAAACAGTCACTGTCTCTCTCCCTGACACTACAACAGCAGCTCTGGCTCAAGGTGAACTTCTAAAATGGAGAACTTATACCTTATACCTGTGACCTGCCCACGCCCTGGAGAGTCAGTTCACCTTGGGCCAGAGCTGCTGTCCTAGCGTCAGCTAGAGAGACAGTGACTTCTGTCTCATCGGGGTAACTGCTGATTCTCTGGAATCCCCCACAATGGCTCAGAGTTAAAATTCTTCCTGATGGTAAACTTTTTGCTTTCTTTTGTTTTTTAATTAGGCAAGAGAAGAAGAAATTCAATATTGTCATAGGCTTCTGTCTTCTGTCCATTGCATAACAAATATTAGCCTAAACTAAAACAGTTTCTTTGGCATAGCTTTTGGCAGCGCTCAACAGTTCTACTTAAAGCCTAAAATCAATTCAAGTAATGTGAGGATTCAGAACCTGGAAGCCGGACAGGAGGTTATATGTTTCTAGAAGCTAATGTACTAATTCTTCTTATATTCAGCAAGCTGCCGCTGCAGAGAGAAGAGCTACATGGAGTGAGAGAATGGAATATGTTCTCCTGCCACTGACCAGTGTGTGATCTTGAGTGAATCACTTAACTGCTCTGTGGTTTATCTGTGCGCTCTTCACCATCAACACGGATATGAGCAGCAAGCTCACAGCTGACAGAACCGTGCACTCACTACGAGCCGTATGTACAACAGAAGCCCTGGGGTCAGCCCACCTAGTTTACCATCCCTGCTCTACCACCTGCTAGTTGGGTGACATTATGCAAATTAATGGTTCTAAGCCTCAGTTTCTTGATATGTATAATAGTGCAAATATTATTGAATTATTAAAATTCACATATTATTGAAATTATTAAATTTTATATGTAATTATTAAAGCACATGTGGTCCAGTGCCAGGCACACAGTAAGTCTTCCAGTAGTTATGGTAAACAGGGGTGGGGGTGGGATGGGGGAGTAATGACAGGCAGGAGGAGGAGGGGGAAGGAGGAGTGAGGGAAAGACAGAGGGAAATGAGGAAGACCTCTCTTTGTATTACCAATCTTCACAACCCATCTGGGCAGTGAGTCAGCGACTTCTTCTGTTTCCAGTAGCTTCCATCTCCATATTTCAAAGGAACTCCCTATATGTGACTGGCTCACCATTATTTTTCAAATCCCAGTTTCTTCAAATGCTACTTGCTTATCCTTAGTATTATTCAAAAAAATCCCACTGCAGAAAAAATCTCCTAACAGCTTTGTTCAAGATTTATAGCAAGAAATATAAGAAAGCCACCCATCCCTTTTTATTGTCACGTCAAAATATTATAATTTACCATTAACTGTGTTGATATGCTCAAATCCTGGGAAACACAGCCTTTGCTATGTCAGGGTTTAAACAAAAAGCCTCATTCTAGCCTAGAAAGTGTTGCTGTAATCCTCCCATACATCTTGATAACAAAAAAATCACCAGGTAAAATGCATGAACCACTAACAAACTCTGAAATGCCTCTCATGGCAGCTGGACAGTGTGACTTTTATTTGGCCATCTCTGCTTACTGACACTAAACCAGGAAAATACCAGTCAAGTGAAGCATCCCTGGGGTCTCTGCAGAACAAGGGAGGGAAATGCTCTCCAGTCTGTGTTCCTCCTTCACCACTGTAGCCTCTGCCCCTGGAGAGGTTAATTTCTGCCACAGAAGATTTTGCTCTGAGGCTGGTGACTTTCACTAACCGACCTCAGTGCAACCATCCAAAGATAAGGGGCTTGCAGGGAACTGCTGGCAGATTAGCTCTGCCTGCCAGAAAGGAGTCTGGTGGACCCATGACTTCTGATAAAGATCAGTGCTCTGAACCAGTTCAAGTCAGGCTGAGGCCAGTCCAGAAGACCTCGATTCTTCTGGACACAGAGTTAGCCTGACTGGGAGATGGGGAAGGGGGGCAAGCACCATTTTTCCCACACTGGGAGAGGAGGACAGTCTCCATCAGTTCTCTCCCCTAAATAACTAAAGCACATGGCATTTTGATGGAGAAGAATCCCTGTCACATTTGTTTCCCTAAAGCAGACATGCAGAACAAAATCAAACCTTTCCTTGATCACTCAAGACCACTGAAGTGAACATTATTTGTTCTACGATGCCCTACAGGGGCTACTGGATGCATGTGGCTACTTGAACACTAAATGGCTCCATCAGGGTGACATTTTAAAACTAGTGTGTCTTATTTTTTAAAATGTATTATTTATTCTCATATCAAAACAAATTTTAAATGTCAAATATTATAAAGCTTATAATCAAAGAGCAATAGCTCATACCTCTTACCACCGTAAGAGCTTTCAACTTGCCAGCATGTTCCTCCTGGAGTATTTCTCTCTCTGTGGCCCAAAATATTCTTCCACACTTTCTCCTGATTTATCAACTTTAGACGTTATCTACTGAATGTCTGCAATGGTATGGACTCTTCCATGCAACTTTGGTAAAATCAACATTCAGAATCTACATTACTATGATAATGTGT
Source organism: Canis lupus baileyi (assembly GCF_048164855.1). NCBI lineage: Eukaryota > Metazoa > Chordata > Mammalia > Carnivora > Canidae > Canis > Canis lupus. The sequence goes on from NC_132841.1 coordinate 54,151,601, forward strand.
ATACTGTTCACAGCTGTGCCAAGTAGTGTTCTTCAACTACATGTCCTTCACTTTCTTACACATTTCTTTCTCATAGAGCCAGTAAATGCTTCTTTAAAAAAATAATTTTCTAAATTTTCTTTTTTTCCTCCTACTGTTTAATTCTTTTTCTTTAGCTTCTATTTTTGGGGTCATACTTTAAATCCCAATTTTTCTGTTATTTTTTTTAAACTTATACTACCATACTCTTAATTTTCAAGAGCATTTTCTTATTCTTGGACTCTTCCTTTTTATGCCATCCCTTCCTTGTTTGATTGATATGCTCTTCTCTCTTTCATGAGAATAAAAAGCTGGTTGGAAGCTCTGTGTTTCTAGATGAGTAAACCTTGCCATAGGGTACTGTAGTGGGGCTTTGGTTAATTCAATGGAGAGAGTCCAGATGTCAGTACCAGTGGGCAGTCAGTACCCATGGGCTACTCTCATCAAAAAAGAATTCTCTAACTCCTGCCAGGAAAGTGGTGGGTGTAACTTTTGATATAGGAGTTCTGAGTGTTAGAGGGGAAGGGGGCTGGGCATTTTGATGTTCAGGGTCAGACTTGTAGTTAAATCTATTTTCATGCCTCATTCCTGATCTTATCTGTGCCTAATATGCAGAACCTAGTGGTTCTCTGGTCAAACTTTCTAGAAAACAATCTTCCTATCTTCTATGAGGTTGGGAAGAGGTACTTATTACCTAACTGAGTCAGCTAGGGATGGGAGCCAGGAATAGATGGAGAGTAGAAGTGAGAGGTCTTTTTTTTTTTTTTTTTTTGTGAGAGGTCTTTGTGCAGATTTTTTGACCAGCCCAGTCCCTGTTGACTTCTGTGGGCCCCAGGCACTGTACTTAAAATAACTCGTGGATAAGTGGTCCTGTTCCACTCACTCTGTAGAGTGGCTTTCAATCCTACAGGCATGTATAGCCCTCATTTATCTGCTTTTTCCATCATTCTCTCTCCACTGTTTTCTCTCCCAGAGAAGGGACCAAGGGACCATGTGTGTCTACCCCTTTCACTTCTGTTCTCTATTTGTTGTCTTTTTCAAGGGGTTTTTGAACCTTTTTTTATGAGAGAGAGAGAATGAGAGATGATCTCACACAAGCTAGGGGAGAAGGGAAGAGGCAAGGGAGAAGGAGAAGGAGAAAAAGAGAATCTTGAGCAGGCTCCATGCCCATGAGCCCAACTCATGGCTGGATCTCATGATGCTGAGGATCATGACCTGAGCCAAAATTAAGAGTCAGATGCATGACTGACAGTGCCACCTGGGTGCCTCATCAGTGGGGTTTTGAATGAAGCAGAGACCTACCATTTTTCATGGTTGCCAGTCTGTCTCCCTCTAGGGCCACCTCTTACTACTGCCTTCTCAAGAGGAAAACAGGTTAAAATTGTGTGTAAATCAAGAACACACAACCCAGGTTGTAGTCTCAACCTGGGACTCAAGAGCTTTCTTAAGTATTTAACACACACTATGTGAGTGCCTGGAACCTGTACACTGTCTTGGGCACCGGAGAATGGTCAAGATACAACCTCTATCTTTGAGAAGCTCCTTGACTAGGGGGAAACTGAATCGATGCAAAATAATCATGATAACAATATGATATCACTTTCAGTGGCGATCTATCCTTTCCTGGTATGACAGGCAATGATGTGAATATTTGCCTTTGATGGCAGCTCTATCACCCCAGTCTGTTTGAAGGGATATGGCCTCTGCAAGTTACTTCTTTTGATAATCTTACACGGTAGTAGATTTTCCTTGCTCTCTGAGGAGCTAATAATCTGATCTGGAAATTTAGATAAATGAGAAAAACCATAACACAGCACATAAGCACCTTCCACATTCAGGGAATGCTTTCAACTCTCAGTGGGAAGTTCAGAGAAGGAAGGGATCAGTGTGGCTCAAGTCCTGAGAGGTCTTCCAAAGTATGCTTCGCTGGCTTCTATCTTTTTAGGGTGGTTTGCAACAGCATAGATTCCATCTGGTGTTAATTTAGCTAACAAGGGAGGCTGGCCCTTGTGCAGTCAGGCTTTAGGGTGTGAGCTTTAGAGTCAGATAGATTTGGGTGTGAATCACAACTCTTACTAACTGTGTGGCCCTGTGTAAGTCATTTATTTTCTTTGAGCCCTAGTTTCTATGCTTACAAAATTAAGCTGAAGACTGCACAATAGCATTGATATGAGGATTAAGAAAGACAGTATGTATCAAGTTCCTGGCATAGTGGCTACCAAAATACTTCATCAACTATAACAAAAACAAACCTACATAAGGAGGGCCCCTTGGAAAATGCTGATTCTAAAACTGAGGCAGGGAATATAAAAGATGAACTGGGAACATCTTGCACTGCCAGAAAGAAAGGAAGTTCTCAAAAAACAAATAAAAAACCAAACAGAAAAAAAAAAAAACCCTCATAATTATGGGAGCATATCAAAGGGACACAGGAGAGAAATGAAAAAGTCTGTAATCGCCAAAGCTGGATTACTTTCAACAAAACAAAGAAGGTAGTATTGAATTATAACCCAAAGCATAACATAAATATCCATTAGTCAAGACTGATATAAATAAGTGATTGAATAAATAAATGGGAGAGAATAAACACATCTCTCATGTACAAGAAATCCAAACAATTTTCATAGCTAACTCCCTACTCCTTAAAAGATGGATTGCACCTAAAGCCTTATTTTCAAAGAGTACAGCATGGAACGGGGAGTGGTAACTTCCCAGTGGGGAAATCTGACAAACACTATCAGCCAAGTAATAGTCCAGGTCAACATCAGAAGTGACTTACTATGTTGATAGCTTGACCCTCTGATATACATGAAAAAAAAAAAGAACTTTACCTCTGTGGTCTTTATCTTCAAAACCCATAACACCTACCTAATAATGAGGAAAACTTCAGACAAATCTCAGTTGAAAGTAATTTTATAAAATACTTGACTAGTACTCCTCAAAATTGGTAAGGTCATCAATACCAAGTAAAGTCTGAGAAACCACCCCAGCCAAAAAGAGCCTTTTCAAGAAACATGAAAACTAAATGTGATGTGGCATTCTGGATGAGATCCTTGGGCATAAAAAGGAAATTAGCTAAAACTAAGGAAATCTGAATAAAGAATGGACTGTAGTTAGTAATAATGTATCAATCCTGGTTCATTAATTTTGACAAAAGTACCGTATTAATGATAGATACTAGTAATGAGGGAGACTATGAGGAATATAAGAATACTCTGCACAATCTTTACAACTTTTCTGCATATATACAACTATTTTAATTTTAATTTTTAATTTTTATTTTTTTAAAGATTTTATTTATTTACTCATGAGAGACACAGAGCGAGAGAGAGAGAGAGAGAGAGAGAGGCAGAGGGAGAAGCAGGCTCCATGCAGAGAGCCCAACGTGGGACTTGATCCCAGGTCTCCAGGATCATGCCCTGGGCTGAAGGCAGGCGCCTAGCTGCTGAGCCACCCAGGCGTCCCTATACAACTATTTTTAAAAAGTTATAGTTTTTTGAAGGCTATATTAGGCTGCTAAATTCTAAGATCCAGAACTTTGGGGAGAGTCTTCAGGAAGCCAGCCATCTCTGAGTAGGCAGGAAGCTTACAACCATTACAGACATGTGATTTCACATTGGTGTTGATAATATTAATGAGAAATTCTCCCTTAAATCTTCTTTCATGGGATTTTGTCTTTTGGAATACTAAAATAAACACATAATCCTCCTTCCAGGGCTCTCTATACACTATCATTCTTCCTTGGTCAGCCTACAGAAAACATTGTAATTAGAAGGTACCAGTTCTTTGTGGTAGGTATTACAATATACTGGCTCCAGTGATTGATACTAAGTAATACTCTTGATATGACTAGAAAAAAAATGACACCAGCTTAGGTTTGTCATTAAAATCATCTTCAAAGGTTAGTTTGTAAGTTTATCTTTAGCAAGTTTCGAATGTCTCTATTATCACTATTAATCTGAACAGGATGCTTTAGTTGTCTCTAAATTGACCCTTTCAAAAGCATGACAAGTGTTTAAAAACAATAATAGAGTATGGTTATTTTTTATTTTACTTAAGGATATCTTTTCATAACGATGCTCGGGTAGATTTGTATTGTTTTGAAGTTTTCCAGTCATGAATAATGAAGCTCCACTCTGAAGCACTTACTCAAAATAAGCTGGGAACTGGTCCAGTTTTTCCATTGTAGTGTTCCTGTTCAGCCACTCTGCGCTGTGCCCAAATTTGGGTGCATTTAGGTCTCTCTCAATATTTAACTAAGTTGAGTTGCTCTGTTCAATGATTCCTTTGAGGTGTCATGTTAGCATGTCAATATTGGAAGGGGACTGCCAGATTTTCTAGTGTCTGGCACATTCCTGGCACCCACTAGGTTTTCAATAAATATTTGCTGAATAACTAAATGCTCAGATCAAATTAAGAGTCAACAGAGAGTGAGAGTTGTCAACAGGAGGAGTAATTAAATGAAGGTTGATGCCAACTGTCAAAGAGAGTTTTCAAAAGGCAAGTCATTAAGCATGGTTATTGTGATAGTCCAAATGTAGAAAACTGAGTGTGGTGGGAGGAAGCAGTATAGATATATAATCAACAAATAGTGTACCACTTAATGAAGTACAAGGAACCACAGGTGATACAAATCAGAATTGAGTTGTTGAGTCTCCAGATGACAGGAAAAAGCCAGGGAGCAAACAGTTACCCTAAATTCTTGCTGACATAAAGGTTAAAGCACGTCAGAATCTTCCCTATGCTTGCAGTGCCCATCCAGCACATGGTATGGAATATGTCCTCTTTCAATTGCCCCTCATCAAAGCACCCTATTAACATTTTATTATTTTTATTTTTTTAATATTATATTTATTTATTCATGAGAGACACACACACACACACACACACACACACACAGAGGCAGGCTCCATGCAGGGAGCCTGATGTGGGACTTGATTCTGGAACTCCAGGATCACGCCCTGGGCCAAAGGCAGGAGCTAAATCGCTCGCTGAGCCACTGAGCCACCCAGGCATCCCTCTATTAACATTTTAAAGTTATCTTCTAGGCATAGAGCACTGTGTCAAGTACTGGGCAGGGGGTCTCTGCTCTCCCAGAGCTTACATACCACCTAGTAAAGGAAGATGGATACGAAATTCAGAGTTCCATAAATGACATATACTTGTAACTCCAAGGAGGGCAATGAACACAAAGTAGAAGGTGAAAGGAGAATGCAATCAGAGAGGGCTTTTCTAAGGGAAAGACATCTTGGCTGAGATCACAGGGATGAAGAGCAATTAGGTGAATCGAGGAAAGAACTTTTTAGGCAGAGCAACAGGCAAGTATACCAGCCCCAAGTCAGGAAGGGGGTTGGTATATAAAAGGGACAGATAGAAAGGTCAATTTGATTGGAGACAGAAGGTCAGGGGATGGAGGGAAATGAGTCCCGTTCTGCTATCAGTGGTGTTAGCTCTGCCCACGCTATCCTCTGGTGAATGGGAGAATTTAATTTTGACATAAGAAAAATTTTTTTTGTTTCTCCTTAAGGATAGTTTCTTGGGGTTTTGTAAAGAAATCCTTCCCTTCCCCACTTCATTCTTTATACTCCCTTCTAAAAAACACTTGAGTTTTACTTTTCATACTATGTCTTTATTGTCCATGAAATCCACTTTTGTACATCATTTAAGTGGGAATCTATACAAAAGCCCTTTTCCTCAATACTGTCTACCAAGAGAATGCTGTTTTTTCCACTGATATTTGGTGACAGCTTCATCTTATATCAATTCTTAAATATACATGAATCTGTCAGAGAGCCTTCAGGTCTGTTCCACTGTCTTCCTGTTCTTGCACCAACATGTACTGTTTTTTGTTTTTTTTTTTTAATTCTGTAGTTTGTGATATGCCTAAATGGCTGATAGATCCATCCACCCTCTTTGCTCTTCTACACCATTTAAATGACACTTGCTGTATTTGGAAAGACACAGTAACACTCAAGCAATATTCTAAAAGTATTATGAGATCAGAGACAGACTCTGCAGGTGGCACTTGTCAATGTCCAGTGCACTCTTTTATATATTACCTTGGGTGACGATTTCACCCTCACGGTATATAAAATAATACTAGCTTAAGTAACTGCCTGAACTTTCCTTCTGATATTTCCCATGTTCTGTAGAAAACTGTTCTGTAGAACGTGAGTAAAAATTCTTAAAAATAAAAATCTGCCCCAAAAAGATTTTTTGGGCAAAAAAGCCTAGGAAATTGAACCTACTTTTCTTTTTCCTTCTAGCTGTATGTTGCATAATAGGATATTAATAACTCTGAGAAGTCCAATATCAACATCATTTGGTTAGCTTTGTGTACCAACAATTCTGAGATTTACTTAGTCCTAGAATTTTTTTTCTTAAACCACATATTAATAGACAGCACTACAGGACCTATTTTGGAAAATACTACTTTATTGACTGCTTTATTTTAAAAAATATTTTATTTATATGAGAGAGAGAGGGAGGGAGAGATAGAGACAGAGAGAAAAAAGAGCAGAGGGAGAGGACCTCCACTGAGCTCAGAGCCTGACTCAGGGCTCCATCTCGGGACCCTGAGATCACAACTTGAGCTGAAATCAAGATTTGGTTGCTTAACCAAATGAGCCACCCAGATACTCCTTGAATGCTTTAAATACATATGCTATGACTTAGATGTCTCTGGCTTTTTCTCTTTAAAACCGTGAAAGGTGCCTAGCAGAGAATCTGGCACATGATGGGCTCTCAATACCTGTCGGATTGGATTGGCTAATGGCTACAATGTTAGTGAACAGATGTTATTGCCATTTTATAGATGAAAAGACTGAGCATAAGTGTGGAGGCCATGAGTTGCCTGAGCCTGCATATGTTGGTAAGTTATAGAGAGGACTCAGGGCTTAGGATTCCAGACCTGAGTACTTCACTTGTGTTCTACTGCCCTGGAAAATATAGTCTGAGCTATAATTGACATAGTTGTGATGGAAGGAAGACTTTGGTGCTGGTTGGCACAGTTAGGGAAATCTTCACAGAAGGAGATGCAGGACACAGGGAGCAACTGTAGCGCAAGGAGGCAGCTCAGGCTTTTCCCTATGAGGGCAAGTTGATTGTAATATTATAGCATTGAAACTCAACAGCAACTGGAGCAAGACAGGCTTTCTTATACTATATTGTACAAAGTAACATAGATAAGAACTCTTCTGTACTGTTCTTTGCTGCAGAAACTCTGTAGGCCAAACTTGTCCAGCTTGGGCCACAACTGAAACAGTGTTCCTCCACCTATGGTGAACTTGCAGTGGCCCAAGAGGACCCCCAGATCTGGGAGCACAAGTCGGGGCTTTGTGGCTGGCCCCCACACATTCCTCAGCCATCTACCCACGTTTCCCTTCTAGCAGTGAGGGCCTTTTGTGTTGGATCTTGACCTTTCACAGAATGGCATGTAGCATTCTAGGAGTCAAAAAGCATCTCTCAGGGAGAGTCTGAGTGAAGATGACATGAGCCTTTCAGAGAAAAACCAGTGCAAGCAGAGGCTGGAGTTGTTAACATGGAGAGAAAGACAGTCGTTGCACAGGACTGGCTTCTGTTATGGGAGCACTGCGATGTGATTTTTTTTGAGATACATACTCAGCCTAATGTGGACTAACTTGGTGGAGCTTCACTTCTTAAAAAAAAATCAATGTGAGTGACATAGCCAAATTTCTAATTTTGGGGTGACTTGAGACTTTGGTGATAGAACCATGTGCTGTCATGGTTATGTTGGGGTTTGGAGGGACATGACCCCCCAGTGGAGACCCCATTTTTGCCATTTTTAAGATAGTAACCCTAGACCACATAGCCTCAACCTCCCAACTGGAAAATGAGAATAATAATATGCAACACAGGGATTATAACAATACATCCCGTATAGAGCAAAAAAGATAACTACAATAGCCCATATAAGGAATTTAGCCCATATTTGTATCTTCAAACATGTATTTTTTGAAAGGGTGTTAGATCATTGATGTTGTTGATTGATAAGCTTTTTCAGCCCCAAGAAAATGGAAGAGCTATCAGGATATGAAATGTTTCTGCTTTGTCTATGGTGGTGACAAGTCTGATTTGGGGCAGGTCAGCTGGGCATAGAACTTGGTGCTTCTCCATGCTGATAGTATAAAGCAGATAGGTAACTTAACCTGTGTCTTTGTCCCTCATGTAAAGTGCGGGGAGAAGAGTGCCCACCTCAAGTGGCTGTCAGTAGTAAGATAACAGAAGTCAAGACATAAGCATATAGTATGGTAGCATGTGGCAATGGTAACCAATAGTAAAGAACAAGAAGAGTGTCTCGCATAGCATTTTGTGCCTAGGCAGGGTAGATGGTTATCCAGTGTGGCTAAGGAGGTGTTGAAAGGCACCAAGACTACAAAAGATGTTTATTGTTTTATTATTTTTTAAATGTTTTTTTTATTTTTATTTATTTATGATAGTCACAGAGAGAGAGAGAGAGAGAGGCAGAGACATAGGCAGAAGGAGAAGCAGGCTCCATGCACCGGGAGCCCGACGTGGGATTCGATCCCGGCTCTCCAGGATCGCGCCCTGGGCCAAAGGCAGGTGCTAAACCTCTGCGCCACCCAGGGATCCCTACAAAAGATGTTTAAAGAGCCTATGATAGAAGCTGCTTCTCACATGAAAGCCTTTCTCATGAGGTGCCATGGAGAGCCAACTTAGGGAGAATGGAAATAGGATAGGTACCTGTTGACTTAAAGTGAGGACAGAAAACACTAATTTCATGTGGAATCCTAGACCAAGTTTGCCTGGGTGGGGAATTCATGAAGGGTAGGCAGATTATAAAAGGGAGAGTTCAAACAAAATATTTCATACACAAAGCATAATGTCTGTACTATGTATTCATGTAATTATCAGATTCGCATAGAGGTGAAGCAATAATAATCCCCATGTCACACAGACCTGACCTAGGACCCAGGCTCATAATTCAAATGAAGTTCTGGGACCTTTATGCCATGACCCCCAAGTCCTTGCAGCACTTTAGAAGTGGCAGATAAAATGTGATTTCAATTTTCTTGCTCAAAAAAATGTGATCATGTATTATTTTCATAACCATAAAGAAATCATGAATATACAATATGCTCACAATAACGAATATCATGAATATAAAACATAAAAATAAATTAATAAAAGAACATGACATTATTATATAAAAAGTATTGAAAACTATAGGAAATATGTGAGTTTCTAAGTTATTTTTGTGTGCTTTTAATTTCCTTCTTGGCAGGTCAGACATTTCTAATTTCTTGGGCAGGTCAAAAGAAGAGAAGAGAAGTGATTTTTGCCGTTGTCACTAATCCTCTGAAAAGAAAGCTCAATTCTTGTAGAAAAATCAAATGCATTTCCACTTCCTTCATTTAACTAAATAATGTCTGCATTTTACTAATTTGATTGCAAAAGGGATGTTAAAATTGGAAACACTGAAATAAGCTTTGATTAAATTGGTTTAAGTCTATACTAGCTTACTAATACATCTCTTTCTTCATTTTGTAGAAAAGTAACGGTATCAGGTAATCAGGTACATTGGCCGCTTAACTCAGTTGTCCACTGAAAACATGTGACTAGAATTGATATGAGGTTCTAATCAGAATGGGGACATTGGGTCATGCTTTGATTGTGCTACATTAGGATAGAACTATGCTGGTATAACAACAATAGTAAAAAAAAAAAAAAAAAAGAAACAGAAATGGAAAACAGGTAGGTCATAGTTGGATTAAAAAAAAAAGATAACTCTTCAGAGTCACTAGGATGGCAAACATCATCATCATTAACACCATCACCAACATGATCACACTAAAATCAGATAACACTTCATAGTCACTAGGATGGCACCCACCATCATCAATACCATCACCATCATGATCATATTAAAATAACAAGTATTGGCAAGGATGTGGAGAATTGGAACCTTCAGACATTGCTGGTGGGAATGTAAAATGGTGTAGCCTCTATCGAACAGTTTGTCAGTTCCTCCATTTAAGGTAAACATAGAATTACTGAATTACTCAGCACGTCCATTCCTAGGTGTGCTCCCAATAGAAATGAAAATAGGTGTTCAGACAAAAATCTGTAGACCCATATTCATAGTAGCACTATTCATAATAACTGAAGGTTGAAAACAACCCAAATGCCCATCAACAGAAGAATGAATCAACAAAAAGTGGTCTATCCATAAAATGAAATACTATTCTGACACAGCAAAGAATGATGTAGTGATAGATGTTACAACCTGAATGAACCTTGGAAACATGATGCTAAATGAAAAACCAGACACAAAAGGCCACATAGTATATGAATCCATTGGTATAAAATTATAAAATGTCCAGAAGAGATAACTTTATAGAGACAAGAAAGTAGATTAGTGGTTTTCAGGGGCTGGTGGGAGAGATGACTGAGGAGTGACTTCTAAGGAATACAGGGATTCTGTTTGGGGTGATAAAGAAGTTGTGGACAGATGGTGCTGATGGTTGTATGACATCATGAATGTAATTAATGCCACTAAATTATACACTTTTTAAAAAAAGATTTTAGATTTAAGCAATCTTGACACCCAATGTGGAGCTTGAGCTTACAACCCCAAAATCAAGAGTTGCATGCTCTTCTGACTGAGCCAGCCAGGTGTACCTGAGTTGTACACTTTAAATTGATTAAAATAGTAAGTTTTATGTTGTATTATGTGTATTTTACCACAATAATGTGGATAATCATTTTCATGGACCAGAAACGGAGACACTAAATGTATAATGGGCTATAGCCACAGGCCTGCAGGCACAGAGGGCTGGGAGCAGGCCCTGGTGATTGTGTGCTTAGCCCAAGAGAGTAGAAGGACTCTAAAGAGTTTTCTATGACATAAGAGAGCACAGCCAAACTCCTGCTGGGAAGTTTTTGTATTTGGCGGGGAGGGGAAGAAGGACCACAGAAAAGAAGGAACATGTGCTAGGAAGATCAGGGGGTAGTAAAATGAACTGATGTCTGGATCATACTTAAGAGGGAAGATGTAATTACCTAATAAGTATATATGCTAAAAAAGAAAGTGGTCTAATAAAATGAAAGTGGCTATTGAATTAATTGCAATATAATATGTGGTCCTGAAACCAGGAGAGAGAGAAGAAATAGAAAAAAATATTAATCCACCAGAAAGATAAAAGTAAAAAAAAAATAAAAGGCAAAGAGAAGAGATGAGACACAAACCAAGATGGTAGGAATTAAAATAAATCCATAGTATGTATATTAAAAAATCAAAGAAAATGCTGTTTATAAAAGAAACATTTAAGACAAAACCACATAGAAAGGTTGAAAATAAAGATATGGCCAACATACTCAACACAAATATTTAACCAAGAGAAAGCTCGTTTATCAATATTAATTCAGACAAAATGGTATATTAAGTAAACAACATTAACACATAAGTAGGAACTACATATAAAATTAAAAATCTAAAAAGAAGCTATACAAATCATGACCAGACATGTAATGATACACGGTACATGTAATTATGTAGCAAATTTGTAACTATTTAACAGGTAGCTTAAAAACATTAATTAAAAGTTGTCAGAAGCATGAGGTAAACTTGGCAAACTCTAGCTTGAGATTTTAATAAAAATCTATTAGAAAATTATAGACTCTGTCGACCAAATAATATCAAGGTTATGAATTATCTGAATAACAATATTTAACTAGTTTGAACTAATGGATATGAGGGCTCCATACCCAACAGAGGATCTACATTATTTTCAAATACACAAAAGCATTTGCAGAAGTTAATGTTAATTCACAAAGTCATTAAAAAAAAAAACAGTGTCATATGGAACACATTTTCTGACTGCAGTGCAATTAAATTATAAATCAAAGACAACAGATAATTAAAAGCCAACCTATCTCGGACATATAAAGATAACTGATGTAGTCCATATTGATTTCCCTGCTCTCACTCTTGCTCTCTTAATGTCTATTAGCCCCAAAGCTGCCAGAGTAATCCTTTTCAAATTCAAACAGATTATGTCGCTCTCATGGAATAACAAAAAAAAAAAATCCTTCAGTGGCTTTCTATCACAACTAAGGCTTGAATTAAGACTCCTTACTACAAGACTCTGCGTGATTTGGTCTGCTACTATCTCTCTAATCTTTATTCCCTACCAGGTTCTCCTCAATCCCATTGTCATTTTTACTACAGTGACACTGGCCCCCTTCTATTCTTCAAACAAATCAGGGGCAGCCTGGGGAGAGGTATTTGTACTTCCTATCCCTAGAGGCTGCAATTACCTCCACTCCCCTCCTCCCAAATGCCCACCTGGCTAACAGGGCAGCCTCTTCATTCTCTGTCCTTTGGAGAAAGAACAGAGATGCATTCTCTTTCTCTGTTTAATTTAGCACAATCTAATGTGTATTGTATATCTATTTGATCGTGTTTTTATAATATGTCTCCTCCTACTTCAATAAAAGATCCAGGAGGGCAGGGTCTTTGTTTTGTTCACCACTATGCTGTCAGTGCCTAAAACAGTGTCTTGTACAAGGTAGGCATGAAAAATGTTTGCAGGTGAATGGATATTAAAGTCAACCTGAATTCACTGAGTAAGTGAATTCATAAGTAATTGCCAGAAAGGTCAATACTCTTAGATTGTAGTATCTCAAATGTGAAGAACAGGAAAATGGTCTTATTTTACCATAGTCAGAGCACATCTGGAATACTGTATTCAGACCCAGGTCCCATACATCTAAGTGGGAGACAGACAAAGGCCAATAACCATGATGGTAAATACAGTATGTCCCTAAAGTATGTAAACATTGATGTATATACATAAAAATGGCATAGTATTAGTTTACTATACATCATGTGCTCAATAACATTATGAAGGTTCAATGTGTTGTTCCTCACTAGCAAAGCAGAATTCAATGAACTGAAAAATTGCAATCAATGTGGTGTAGTAACACATTTCCTTAACCCTGCACTTGTATCTGTGAAGCATTGTTTCAGGTGATTTGTCTGTTTATTCTTGAATAAACCTGAACTTAGAACATATCAGAAGAGTCCATATCTGACATACAGGTAGTTCACTGCACATGTCTACACATCTAATCCAGCTTGAGACATGATTGACAAGGCAGTCCCTTGCCACCTCCAACAGGATCCTGTTGGAACTAATCTAAGTGGCCTTCTCACCAGGCAAATATGGGTATTAATTAGTCACTTAAATATTCAAATTATTAGTCATCTGTGTTTCCAGAATTTGTGGTCACCCTGTATATTCTACAATGCTTTTCATTGGTTCAGTGGGGGAAGAGTAGGGATCAGGGCCAACTAAACATGATATGGACTCTGGAATCAGATTACTTAAGTTTGTATTCTATCCTTATCTTTTAGAAGCTTCACATAAACTTGAACACATTACTTTTAACTCTCTATTGTGCAGCTTTTGCATCCATTCAATAGAAATGTGATGCTATTTTCTAGTTAATTATGAGGATTAGGTAATGTCAGAAAAAGCAATGAAAATTATGCCTAATAGCACACTTCAAATTCATGTTAGCTATTTTTTTGACATGGTTAATAATAAATGTAATATTATTATCATCCAACATCCATCAGTGACTGACCACCATTTCTGAGCTGCTTAGTTCAAATTTTCAGAATACTGAATTTGTCACATTCAGAGGTCTACATGTTCCACAAAGTTGTATCACATACTTTGAATACGTTGTTTACCTATTCTCAGCTTATTTTGTTAATCATGATGCTTAATGCACGAAGCTATACAAACAGCAGTGTGATGGTTAGTTTTATGTTAACATGGATGTTATTTTGGATGAAATTTATATTCAAAGTTTGGGACTCAGTTGTATGCAAGATGAGTTGGGGAGTCACAAAGCACAGCGATACATATATGAAAGTCACTGCCTTTCAACTCTCTTCTATCTTTCATGATGTTAAAAACAATGTCTCATTTTGGGTCCATAGTGGTGTTATTACCCCTGAAATCGTTCCACATTTCCATTTTTATCAAAGAGTTGGTCTCAAGCTTACTCGCTCACTATTTATAGTTGTTCTCTACGCCTTCCTTCTAATTCATGAGACATCATGCTGGTTTTTCACATAGTGTTAAATTTCTCTTTGAAAATATCAAAGGAAGATAGAGTCTTATAAAAGGAAAATATTAAGTAAAACTAGTAAGGAAGACTCATATCATGCTAGGGGTACATAGATGAGTAAAATTTGAGTAACACAGGACAGAGGGTGTTCTAGCAAAGGCTAAAAAAAGGACCACCACATGGATTCAGCCCAGGTTGAGTGTGGGGAGCAGATAAATTTTAAAACACATTTCTTCCATCTGAGATTTGATTCCATAACATGGTAGGTTCTGTAAAGTTGCTGCGATCTTAACCTAATAATAAAATAATATATTGTTATTTAAAACATGTAAAATAAGACATAAGTAACGTTCAGAGGTAAACACTAGAAAACTATTTTGGGAGTTATCTATTAGTTTTTTGAAACTGAGTTTGGGTAAATTTTATTTTAAAATAAAGTCTGAATAAAACACCAAATAAAAAAGAGATGCTCAGTCCTTTGATTCATGTAATTTGGTCAACAGGCATGTATGGGACTATAATGATGGACAGGTCTATGATATGAGTTGAAAGAGAATAATCCAGGGCTGGCAGGTTTTTCTTTAATTATTGAAATTGAAATGACTTTCACTTATAATTAGTTTTATATATTCTTTGAAGAACTGTCAAATCACATTCCCCAAGGTTAATATTTGAACAAATCTATTACTTGCTGTGGAAAGTGATATTTTCACAAAACCTAAATACAACCTAAAAAAGTAAATTGTTTTGCAAACAAGATGATTAGTTTAATTTACAACAAATGAAACATAACAAATGAGATGAAAATGTATGGTGGGAAACCCTCTACATTTATGAGTCTGTGGAAGGAAAGTCAACAGAAGTTTCTGTTCTGTGAACTGTGGGACTTTCCCATTAACTTAGACAAATCAGTTGCTGAGTCTCTGAGGTTTCAGAACTCTCCTCTATAAGGTCTTGGAGCATGACAGAGACTTTCTAGTTTGAGTCCCTACTTGATTACAGAATGATGCAACCTCTATAATTCAAGCAGTTAAGTCATTGTGCTATAAATTCTTAAAATATGTTTTGACTCATCAACAGATACTTGGGCAACTAAATTGTAGTATATACCAACAATGATATATTATTCAACCTTTATAAGAAAGTTAATTCTGACACATACTGCAAAATGGATGAACCTTGAGGATATTAGGTTAATGAAATAAAATAGTTACAAAAAGGCAAATTCTATATGATTTTACTTTTACCTAGAGCCGTCAAATTCAGAGAGATAGGAAGTATAATGGTGGCTGCCAGCAGCTGAAGGAGGAGGATGGGTAATGTTTCATGGGTAGAGAGTTCCAGTTTTGCAAAATGAAGAGTCTGGAGATGGCTGGTGGAGGTGGCTGCATGACAATGTGGGTACACTTAATGCCACTTATGTGTACATTTCAAAATGGCTTATGTGTATTTTACCATGATTTAAAAAAATTTTTTAAAAAGATTTTATTTATTTATTCATGAGAGAGAAAGAGAGAGAGAGTGAGAGGCAGAGGCGCAGGCAGAGGGAGAAGCAGGCTCCAACAGGGAGCCAGACGTGGGACTCGATGCCGGGTCTCCAGGATCACGCCGTGGGCTGAAGGCAGCGCTAAACCGCTGAGCCACCTGGGCTGCCCTGATTAAAAATTTTTTAAGAAGCAGTGACCCACATGATCTTGGGGTCCTGGGATGGAGCCCAAGTCAGGCCTCTCTGTTCAGTGGGGAGTCAGCTTCTCCCTCTCTCTGTGCCCCTCCCTCTCTCAAATAAATAAAATCTTAAAAAAAAAAAAAAGCAATGTGACTTTGAAAGAGTTAAAAAAAAAGTGTTTGATAGAATTCTTTGTTCCTTATTTTGTCTTATTTTCCAAAAAATCAATTTGCCAACCAACCAACACACCAACATCTCAAAGGACAAATTTCTTCTTGCCATTAAGCATCAATTTAACTTCCTCATTCTTTGATAATGATTCCAGACAAACATAGTGAGAGTGGCAAGCCTCTCTTTGATTTAGTCTGAAAAACTTGAGGCAGTGAGAAGAGTCTTTAGAGAACTTTTCACACTGCATTAGACCATACTCATAGCAGAGCTCCAGATTCAAACTGAGTTTGATTCCCAGGTCCACCACTTAGGAGATGTGAGCCCTTGGCTATATCACTTGGTCTCTCTATGCATCAGGTTCCTTATCTGTCAAAAAAGAGTTAAGAGGGTTTATGGGTGCTTCATACAGTGACTATTTTAGAGTAAGCGTTAATAATTGCCTATCATCACTAACGTCATCCTGTTAATAACTCTCTAAAAGTTAATTAGGTAAATATTACTACAATCTAAGAAATAAAGTGGAAAGACAGACCTGTATGTTTTATTTTGAATCTGATCCCTCCTTACCACCCATGGCTCAGGCCACCATCATCTGTTACCTGAAATTCTGGTCAGCCACTATCTGGTCTCCCTGCTTTTATCCTTGCCTCCCTCTTCCCAGTCCTTGTATCATTCTAGTCCTAAAACAGTAACCTGAGTGACTCTTTTGAAACTGTGTCAGATAACGTGTTTTCTTTACTCACAGTCTTTCAATGACTCCTCCCTCTTTACCCTCAGGATAAAAGCTAAACCCTTATGAATGGCCTGCAAAGCCCTACATGGATCTGGTCCCATTACTTGTTTGGCCTTGTCTCCTATTGCTGTCCCCTTGGTCACTCTGCTTTAGCCACAATGGCCACCTATTATTCCTCAATATGACAAGCATGCTCTGGCCTCAGGGCCTTTGCACCTCTCAGTCTGCAACTCTCTTCCAGGAAATATCTTCATAGCCATCACCTCCTTCCTGTCATTGCTCAAATGTCAACTTCTCAAGAGGACCACCATGACCATCCTACTTAATTCTACAACCTCTCTTATTCAACCTGGCCCTTCATAACCTGTATACTGTGCTACATTTTTCTTTTCTCCCCCACAGTAATTATTACTTTCTCACATAGTACACAATTTACTTATTTTTTTTAAAGATCTATTTATTTATTTATTTATTCATGATAGACAGAGAGAGAGAGAGAGAGAGGCAGAGACACAGGCAGAGGGAGAAGCAGTCTCCATGCCAGGAGCCCGATGTGGGACTCGGTCCCGGGACTCCAGGATCACACCCTGGGCCAAAGGCAGGTGCCAAACCGCTGAGCCACCCAGGAATTCTCCACAATTTACTTATTTTACTATGTTTATTTCTGTTCTGTCCACTAGAAGGTAAGTTTTATAGGTATAGGGTCTTGGTCTGTTTTGGTCTCTAATGTATTTCAAGTAGCTAAAACAGTGCCTGGCACATGATAAGTTTCCAGTACAAGCTTCTTGAATAAAAATAATAAATGTGTATCTATCTAATTCATCTATCCATATATCTTGCCAAGTACAACATGTATATGTGGGGCTCTGCACGAGCTGTCTTAATCCTTATGTTGGTCCTTTAACATGAGTAATATTATCCCTATTTTTAAGTTTGAATTCAGTGAGAGAGGTAAAATAACTTATTCAAGATCATGTATATGGGAGCTAGGATTTAGACCTAAGTTCTTGATTCTAAATTTAGCATTCTTTCCATAAGGCCACATCTTAATATGTCAATGGGAAATGTAGGTGACGTGTAGCAAAAATCAGTCCATTTGCAGATTGCACCCCTGCTGGAAAGACTGACCCAAGGAACCTCCTCAGACACTGGAAAACCACTTAAGTTCATTCAATACCATTAGATTGATTATTTCTACCTTTAGAGAAGCATGTGTCAGTGACCCCTATCCTAACAGGTGCAATTCTGATCTATGTTTCTAACTCATCATAACTAAGTTATCCAAGCCTGAATAGTCAGAAAATTCTTCATAAGAGTTTCACTACTTTGCTTATTGGACTAACATAAGGTCGGATAAATTCCAGCCTGGCTTTTGAGATTCTGTTAGTTAATTCTTCTCAAATGAAAATCCGTTCTTTCTTTTGACATATCAAGGCAAAGATGAGTGTTTCTCTTAATGTCTTCAAAAATGGCCTGGACCAATCCTGGGATAATCTACTAGAAGCCAGATCTGAAGGAGTCCTCGGGGGTTATCCATTCTGACCTTGCCATCTGCAGAGGGAAAACCTGAGGGCGAAAGTTGCCAAATTATTTCCACAAAGAACCAAATACAGAAGAATCAGATCTTGTCAACAGAAGGACTTCATGTGCTGTACACAGGTGGGAGTTACACAATGAAATGTCTCTCCACATCTTTCTTAATTCATTCTTCTCCTTCCTTAAGCTTGGATTTACTTGTGTGTTTCTGTCTTCCTTGCCCCCCCAACTCCTGGAGTGCATACTAATTAATGAGGTTTTACTGAACCTCCACAGCTAATAAATAATTGTAATAGAAGTTATTGAATATAGGCTATGTGCCAGAGTAAGAGCTAATAATTCTCATTAATTAGAGATATTATCCTGCATCTGCTTTCCAGATGAGAAGACAAAAGATCAAGGGGGTAAAGTGACTCATCTAAGTTCATCTGGAGAAACATGACTGGTCAGAAATCTAACTCCAAAGCCAATATTCATAATTAGTTTACTACTCTGATATGGGAAACAGAGGCAGAAGAGAATTTATTAAATTTCCTTATTACCTACAGCCCATTGACAAGTCTTTGAAACAGGCAAAGTGACTTTCCTCTAGGAACTTAGCTGTAATGTTAATACTTTGCTAAGAGCAAAAGGCAATCTTAGCCTGACCCGCAGGTTCCTGTAAGTCTACTTTAACATATAAAAATTCCTCTGGAAACTTCCTTTATCTCTACCCACCCCTTCCCCAAGATACATGTTGGCAATCATCCCCCCAAACATATGATCCACTGATCACTGATACACATCTGAAGGGTCTCATGACTCAGGTTTTATTAGATAGTTTTAATAAATGACCTTTTCCCAACAATACCTAGCCCCCTTAAGGTCTTGGAAACCTTGCTTACAAAATTTCTTAGAGACTTACACTATCCCTAACCCCCTCCCAATTTGAAAGTATATAATGGGCCACTCTTCATAATCTCAGAGCAGCTCTTTCTGTCCATGGGTCCTATCCCTGTGCTTTAATAAAGCCACTTTTTTTGCACCAAAGATATCTCAAGAATTTTTTCTTGGCTATTTGCTTCAAACCCTAATGTCTTTCCTACATCATATACTATACTGTTTCTTATTGAAATTACGTTAACTTCACTTGCCTGAAACACAGAGGATGGAAAAAAAAATAAGTATTATTCTAAACTCTAACAATTTTCCAGTATTAACTTATTAATGTCTTGTATATCCATCTCTGAATTTCTATTATAAGTCTCTTGGTTTCATAGATTCCATGAGCCACCTTCATCATGGCACAGACACAGCCCACAGTTGCATTACTGCCACCACTAGGTAGAAAGGTATGTCAGCACCTAGCAGGATTTCTGGGTTAACCCACAGTAACTTTGAGAAAAGGGAAGCTTTCTTTCCAGATTCCCCTCTTCAACTGCCTGATGCAACATTATTTAAATTTAATTACATCCCATGAAGGATCAGGGCTTTTCCACTTCCTAAGGGTTTTGTTACTGCTCTGCAGCTGGGAA
Organism: Canis lupus baileyi; assembly: GCF_048164855.1. NCBI lineage: Eukaryota > Metazoa > Chordata > Mammalia > Carnivora > Canidae > Canis > Canis lupus. The sequence goes on from NC_132841.1 coordinate 54,171,363, forward strand.
TTTGGGGGAGGGTGGGGTTCTGGTGAAGTGAAGAAAAATTATATTACAGCTTGTTTGCTTCTATTATGAGATGTAAGAGAAAACTGTTACATCTGGCTCCATTTCCTTGCCAAATTCTTTAATTGTTTTGTAATTTGAGAAAAAACAAAGGTGATGAAAGAAAACTGACAGAAATAACTAACCATAAATAAAACAAGCTGATAACAGAATCCTAAGTTCATCACCATGGCAATGCATATGTAAGTCTCTCTCCCTCTTTTTTTTTTTTTTTGCATATGTATATTTCTAACTTCTGACCTCTATTACCACTGGAGCCTTTTTATGGAAACTTCAGATATTGGCTTTGTTACTCACCTGTTGGTGGGAAAAATATAAAGAGACCCATAGTTTTTACTCCCTGGGCTTGATAAATATCATGAGACAGAAACATACACTGCTTTATAATAATGTGATGTTCTTAGTACCTTCAGATTCTAGAGCTAGAAATCCTCTCAGCATATACTGGGGAAGGCAAATTCCCTTAAAGAGGCACAGATCTCTGAGAGACTCAAAACTAGAAAGGGCACATATTTCGCAAGCAGGTTCAGGAAGCCAGTATTCTGCTTAACAACCACTGTTACTGAGAACCAAGCAGAACCCTTTCATTTTCACAGCACCCCAGAGAGAGAGGCATCTGCATTCCCACTTTACAGAGAAGACAACTGAGAAGTTAGGACTCTTGCTCTGTTATTATTGCTAGAAAATGGCAAATTTGAAACTTTTACTTTCAAGGTTGTAAGTTATTGTTCTCTTCTGCCTCTAGTGGAAATATTTGGGCCATCATAGATTTTTATGCAGAAGTAGCCTTTACTTCTGCATAAAAGTGAGACAGCACTTTTTAAAATGTTTATTTATTTGAGAGAGAGAGAGAGAGCGCGCGCGCGAGAGCGCGAGAGAGTGAGAGTGAGAGAGAGAGCGAGCAGGAGAGGGAGAGAGAATCTGAAGTAGATTCCATGCTGAGCCCAGAGCCTGATGCTGGGTTTGATCCCACAACTACGAGATCATGACCTGAGTCAAAACCAAGAGTCAGACAGTTAATGGAAAGAGCCACTCACGTGCCCCTATTTTTAATTTTTTTGTAATGTTCCAACATGTATTAAAGCCAAGTTGAACTTTGCAAGCTTCACAGTACCAATGAGCACTGCTGTCTGGCCCGCGGAGAGCCTTCTCACATCGCACAACCTGGAAAAGCCACACACAGACTAAGCCCAGGGATGGAGAGTGTGGCAGATGGGGGAGTCCCAGCTCACTGGCTTCATGATGTAAAACCTCCTGGTCTGAGAGATTCAGGGCAGCTTTTGAAAATGAATCAGTGTTCCTAAGGCTAGAAGCTCAAACCAAGACCACTGCTTAGCTTTCTTCCACTAGAAAAAGGCCCACCTTAATGCACTCCTACTTTGCACAACTAAACAAAATCTAGAAATGGCTTTTGTTCTCCTCATTTCAAAGTTAATGTTACTTAATTCTTACCATACACCAGGCACTATTATTAAACACTTCATGTTATCCTATTGAATCTCACAACTACCTGTAAAATTGATAAAATGATTGTTCACATTTTACAGATAGGAAAAGTTAAACAGAGAGAGGGAAAGGTGCTGCCCAAGGTCATCTAGTTTTGAAAAGTAGAGCTGGAATTTAACTGCTGTCTGTCAGATTCCAGAAAAGGAGTTCTTATTTTTGTATGGCATTGGCATCCTCTGCTAAATGCCTACTGTTAGTCACACACAATCAAAGATCAATGAGTACCAAACTTTTAATTAAGTCCAGATATCTGAGCCATTTTGTGGTGGTTGTTGTTATGTTTTACTAGGACCATCTGTAAGTGTGTACAGAAACAGCATCTCCAAGCACAGTGAGGATTTGGAGCTTTCTCTGTTAACAACACTGGGCTCCTTGGCTGCTATCTGAAATTCTTCAGGTAGGGCACCATTTCATTTGCTTAGTGTTTTCTTCTCTCATCTTATCAGAAAAATGTACCAGGAAAGGAAATCATCCTCAGTGATTATCAATTTCTGATGCCCCTACCCTCTTTGTGACTGAGCAGTATGCATCATTTGCCAAAAAATTTAAGCATCACAATGACATCAGATCCATCTCTCTATCCTCAGTTATTGCAGAGGTCAGTCTAACAAAGAATAGGAGACAAAACCTTCGCTTATTTGTGTAAGGGGATCTCTATACAAAAATACACAAGTATTTCTAGGGAAGTCATAACTTGGAGGTATCTGACATGATAGAGAGCTGACTTCTGATGAAAGGAAATGGTGAGAATCATCAGTCATGGCGACCATGTGAACATTATATATATGTCAGGCGCTGTGCTGAAACTTTACATGGATAATATAATTTGTACTCCTCAATGACATAGGAGGGACATAATATTGCCATCACCATCTTACAGGTAAGGAAATTTTAGTGTGAGAAGATAAGCAACTTAACCAAAGACTCAGAGCTCTCAATGGTGGAAACGAAGTTTTAGGTCAAGTAATTGGAATCAAGAGACCACACATTTAGCCACTGCCTTTAAAAGAGAGTCACATAATAGCTTGTTATTTTTATTAATAACTCATTCAATCCACTTCTTCATTCATTCAATAATTTTTTGAGTGCATTCTTTGCTTTAGGTACTAATAGGGATATAAATTAGGTAGAGCCCTCCCCCAAGAATGATAATGTTTCCTTTTTTGCTGGACTACTATCTAAATCAGAATATAATATGAGAATTTTCACAGGTTTAGAGAAAATAGCAGTCACAGAAATCATTTGCTTTAGATATTAAGTTATTAAGGGTAATAAGATATATGCAGTAATTGGGACCTGGTCACAGTATTAGAGGACAATAGGAAAAGGGCTTTCTGCTCAATTTGATGGAGCACACAAGGGAAATGTCAAGGGAGACTTCCTGGAGGTGGTGATACTGTGTTGTTAGTATGCTGCAAATCTAAAATGGACACGGACTTCATATAAAGGTCATACAGATCTAGTGACAGTATAAAATTTTTTTCTAAATCATTTTCTAGTACAAGGATAGAAAAACTTTGTAAAGGGTCAGATAGGAAATATTTTAGGCTCTAATGCCATATAGTTTCTGTCATAACTATTCAGTTCTGCTATGTGCTGAAAGCAGTCATAGACAAAATAAAAACAAATGAGCATGGCTGTGTTCCAATAAAACTTGACTTCTAAAACCAGGCCACAGGCTGAATTTGCCTGTAGTCTGTAGTTTGTTGATGCCTGTGGCAGCATGAAAAACCAGAACTCATGATAGTTGTATTAGTTTTACCTTCCCTTAAATTTAGGAATACCCACATGGCCAGTAGTACTTATTTGGGTAAGAAATTCTGGTAAATCAGATCAGCTTCTGATCCCAGCATGCAATGTGCCTAATTATGACTAACGCCTCCCATTTTTATCTGAGAGAAAACATTCTGTGAACAACAGATGGTGCTGCTATGGAGTCTTCAACATCCTCCTCAGCTGCAGATGTAACTTATATGGGTTGCAGGCTGAAAATGATCAACCAAGTGATGGCTTCTTGGGAAAATATTTAAAGATAGAAATATTCTGCAGATGGGAAATTCAGAACCATAGTTGATTTTCTCAAATAAAGAGTACCCACTAGTAAAAAAAAAAAAAATCAAAGGCACTCATATGATACAGCTAGAAAAACCACTATAAGTGGGGGAAGCATAGCAATTAAAAGTAGACACACCATGACAGCATTATCATTCCCAGAGTCCTCTTAAATTAAGACCCTGTGAAATTGGTTATCTAAACTATAAAAATTATTATAGAGTAAAATCATACAATTCTGTATTTATAAACACACTAGTGTAGAACCTGTAATTGCAGTTGCAGAAAGGTACAAATTTCCTCTAAGTTTTCAAAATCTCTCATATCAAGCCCTTGTTTTTGTGGCTGTCCATCAAAAAATGTTTACAAAAGGTCTAATAAATTTCTCAGCCAAGCCAAGAACAAAGTGTACATAGTTTGACTTCACATTAATTCTTACCTTAAACTAGCTTGGGTCCATAGAGATGACTCTTTGTTCATTTCACAAATATTTTATTTAGGACACACTCTAACAAAAGAGAGGAGCTACAGGGGTGCAAACATTAACTCAATAAAGTCATAACCATGAGAACATCCCCATTAGCTGGATGCCATTTTAAGCCATTGTTAACCATGTGTTAACCCCTGCTCTGGAGATTAGCATTAGATTCCTTTGGTACAAAGAGGCATACAGCGAAGGAGGGAAAACTCTGGAACATGGCAGTAGGAGGGCATCAAGGAAGGGCAGACCTTAGATATCAGGAGAATGGGAGTCTGAAAAATCATAGGAAAGGACAAATTCTGGTAAAGGATCCTTCAAAGGAGAAGCAGTGACAAAAAAAGAGAAGTTTTTTGGTGACAAATAACCATGAACAATTTAGTCTTACAGTGTTCTCTACTCTAAGGAATAACAGTAAGACTGATTCGGCTTAGCTTACTTGGAGGGAGGTAACATGAGTTTATGGAGCTGACTCTGGGCTCATCTCTGGTATGTGCCTTGTTCTGTTTTTCCTCATTATCTATATTAAAGTGTTTTTTAACATTTTTAAAAGATTTTATTTGTTTATTTGAGAAAGAATGAGTGAGAAAGGGAGAGAGACAGAGAGCATGAGCTGAGGGAGGGGCAGAAGAAGAAGCAGACTTCCCACTGAGCAGGGAACCTAAGGTAGGGCTTGATCCCAGGATACTGGGATCATGATCTGAATCAAAGGCAGATGCCTAACTGACTGAGCCACTCAGGCGCCCCTATAATGAGGTGTTTTAGGTAAAACATGCATAAGTGTAAGTCACTGTTCAGGCAATTAAAAAAACATGCTATTGACTTAAGAGATGGGAAGTTTCAAGCAGAAAAGATGAACCTTCAAAAGGACAAATACCTAAAGCATAAAGGAATATAGAAAACAATTCCTCTGATAATAGAATAATAATAATAATAAACCACTTAGTACTAAATATAACCAAAGAAGTTTAAGACATGTACACTGAAAACTATAAAACACTGCTGAAAGAAATTAAAGATCTAAATAAATGAAAAAATCTGATTTTCATTAATTGGAAGATTGGATATTGTTGAGATGGCAACACTCTCCAACTTGATCTATAGTTTCCACACAATCCCTATTGGAAGCCAGCTGTTTTTTTTTTTTTTTTTTTAAATCATAAATAGATACATAAAATTCATTACAAAAGGCAAAAGATTCCTAATTGTCCAAATAACCCTGAAAAACAACAACAAATGTGGAGGCCTCATACTTCTCTATCTCAAAACTTACTGCAAAACTACTATAACCTAATGTGGTGTTGGTACGAGAACAGACATGTAGACTGAGGGAACAGAATTGAGAGACAAGAAATAAGCCCATACACTGTGGCTGTTTTCCAACAAGGATGTTCAAACCATTCAGTGGGGGAAGAAGTATCTTTTCCACAAAAGGTGCCAAGACAATTGAATATCCACATGCAAAAGAATGAAATTGGCTCCCCATGTCATAACATATACAAAAATGGACTGAAAACCTAATTGGAAGGGCTGAAATTATAAATAATTATAACAAACCATAAGGTCTAAATGTAAATTACAAGTTATTAGGCTTCTTAGACAGGACACTAGAAACGCAAGCAATCAAAGAAAAATCAGATACATTGGACCTCATCAAAAAGCAAAAATGTTTTTGTGCCAAAGTACACTATCAAGATAACTCACAGAATAAGAATAAATAATTCAAAGACATGTTTCTTAAAAGGGCCCTTCCTATATCCAGAACATATACAAACTTTTATAACTGAACAATAAAATGACAAGCCAATTAAAAAAGCAGACAAAGGGTTTGAATACACATTTCTCCAGAGAAGATATACACATGTGTAATAAGCACACAAAAAAGATGCTCAATATCATTAGTCACTAGGGAAATACATATAGAAACTGCAATGAGATACCTCTTTATACTCAGTTGGCTATTATAAGAATAACCATCAGAAAATATGAGGTGGTGTTGAGGACACAACAACTGGAAGCTCATAAGTTACTGGCAGGAATGCCAAGCAGTACAGCCACTTTTAAAAATAGCTTGGTGGGCAGCCCGGGTGGCTCAGCGGTTTAGTGCCACCTTCAGTCCAGAGCCTGATCCTGCAGACCAGGATTGAGTCCCACATCAGGCTCCCTGCATGGAGCCTGCTTCTCCCTCTGCCTGCATCTCTGCCTCTCTCTCTCTCTTTCTCTCTCTCATGAATAAATAAATAAAATCCTTAAAAAAAAAAAAAAACAGCTTGGCGTGTGGTTCCTTAATGAGTTAAACATAAAATTATTGTATTGCCCAGTAATTCCACTCCTAGGTATATACCCAAGAAGACTAAAAACATATGTTCACAAAAAACTTGTACATGAATATGTGTAGCAATGTTGTTGATGTTGTTGTTGTTTTTAATTTTGTTTTTTTTTTTTTAGCAATGTTGTTTAACACAACCAAGAAGTGGAAATAACTAAAAAATATCCATGAAGTGATGATCAATAAATAAAATGTGGTACATGCAAACAACAGAATATTTAATTTAGCCATAAAAAGGAATGAAGTACTGGTACATGCTATAATATGAATGAACCTTGAGAGCATTATACTAAGGGAGAGAAGCCAGACACTAAAAGCCATAGATGGTATGTTTCCATTCATACGAAATATAGAGAATAGACAAATCTATTGAGACCCAAGGCAGATTAGTAGTTGCCAGGGAGTTGGGAGAGGAGTCAGGAGAGAACAGATAGTAACTGTTGATGAATACGGGGTTGCTTTTTTGGGATGATGGAAATGTACTAGAATAGGATAATGGCAATGGTTACACAATCTAATAAATATACTAAAAACCATTGAAGTGTATGCTTTAAAATGTAAACTTTTATGTTATGTGGCTGGTATCTTTATAAATAGGACTATGATGATATGAATGGGATGATCATGGGCTCGAACGTATGAAGTCTAAGTATGCTAACAAGTGACTTTAGGGTATCTAAAAAAATAAATACATTTGTATAGCTTGATATCCTTTAAAGTGGAATAACCTAAATATGAAGCTTGATAAGGGTTTAGATAAACATATTGAAAAGGGATTCTGAAAAAATAAGCAAACAAACAAACAAACAAACAAAAACCCCCCAAAAACTAAAATATTGGAGCCTCGGGGCAAACACAGGGGACAGTGGTGCTCTACTGTGAAATGTCCTGTGCTATTCTCATTATCATCAGTCATATTATTGCTGCCTCAGAGAGAAGTAAGAGATGGGGATATCCTAGGTGGACAGTGGGAGGATATTCTTTTTTTTTTCTGATGAGCTGATCCTTATTCTTAACATAGGTTAGGAGCCTTTCCCCATTCACAGAGCCGCTAAATCCATTTGTACTTGAATCATCTATATATGGTGGATAGGAAAAGTTCTGTTTGGAATTTTGGTTGGTGGTGTAGTGCCTATCAGCATGCATCGATGGAGAGGTTGCTAGACCAGGAGAGGTGTCTCTAGAAGAGACTAGAAGTCACTGTGACATGGACAGCTTAATGAACATGTATTGTTTCTTTCTTCCTTTTTCTTTACTTCTTCCTTTCCTTGTGTCTTTCATTTCTTTCCATTTGACACTTGTATTCATAAAATGACTACCAGATTTCACTATGTGCCAGGCACTGTTCTAGGCAGTGGAGATCAAGAACACAAAACAGTAAAGTCCCTGCCTTCTTCCCCATGGAGGGATATATCAAGGGGAGGAGCCAGGAAAGACAGACTTGACTGAGGCATCATAAGAGCAATAGAAGATCAGAGAAGATCCAGGAGCTGTGTGTGTGTGTATGTAAGTGTGTGTGTGTGTGTGTGTGTGTGTGTGTGTGTGTGTAGGAAGGAGATGAGACTTACAGAAAATATGTAAATATTAGTATGCCCAGTAGTGATTAAGCACAAAGAAGACAAAGTCAACAAGATTCAAATATTAGGAATGGCATTTTTCGCACTGGAAGGGCACTGAGGTTATGAGAATTTGAGCAGAGATCTGGATGAAGGAAGGGATAAGACTGACAGATGTCACAGTTACAATCTTCCAGGCAGCAAGAAAGTGCAAAGACCCTGGGGATGGTGGTGCGTTGCTTGTGCTACTGGAGGGGTTAGGGCTAAGGACTTAGGAAGTGGGTATAGGGACAAGGTCAGAAAAGATCTGGGGGAGCGGTCATGTTCAGGGATGAAGAACAAGTGTAATGGTTGAGTACAAGGATAAAGAGTGCAAGGGCAAGATGGCCAACTCACGAAAGAACACGGATACTATCTCATGACTGTTTTCTTCGTTGAAGCAAAGAAGATGACTCACAAAGGCAGAAAAACAACATGAAAAGTCGAGTGCAATCTTTATGTGGCATGCTAATTCCTGAGTCTTCCATACTGCACTTCAAAAGTATTGTACACCAATTATTAAGTCCCTGCTTGCTAAAAAAGGACCTTTTTTGCTCCATGGAGAAGTTCTCAGGCAGGCCCTGGTTTGGGCTTAAGTCAAAGGCAACCATGGGCCAAAAAGATGGAATCTAATAGTGATGTGTTATTTTAAATGACTCCTCCACAACCGAAGCCACTTGTCTGCACAAGCAAACAAATAAAATTGAGTCATAAACCTCCCTTCACTGACTCTGGGAGCAGGAGTGCTTGGTGATGTATCTGTGGTCTGAGGAATCTGAGGATAAATCAATGGACATAAAGTCAGCTCTCACAGGGCTGCCAGTGTGTCCCAGGCTCGCCCTCCTCAGACATTAGTGATGGCAGTAGGGTTGGGGGTGGGTGGGGGGAGGGAAGCCATCCTATAGCTTATCACCAAAGCAATTAGAGTGTGAAACAATTACTAGCATCTCTTCTCTGTCTGTTCACAGTTAACATCCTCACCTGGAATGCCCACTTCCCAGCTCTGTACAACTAAATCCTCCCTGTTCCTTTAAAGACTGGATCAGGGATGCCTGGCTAGCTCAGTGGTTGAGCGTCTGCCTTTGGCTCAGATGGTGATCTTGGGGTCCCGGGATCGAGTCCCACATTAGGCTCCCCATGGGAAGCCTGCTTCTCCCTCTGCCTAGGTCTCTGCCTCTTTCTCTGTATCTCTCAGGAATAAATAAGATCTTTAAAAAAATATAAAAGTAAAAAGACTAGATCAAATCCCGCTCCCCCCACCCCTGCCCCAGGCCTTCCCTATTTACACAGATAAGAAATACAACTTATCTGTACTTCTTTCTTAGGATCTGTGCAGCTGTAACCTTGTAGAACAGTTATGAGATGAAGCACAGTGGTTATGAGCTATAAGAGAGACTTAGTGGTTTTAAGTCCTGGATTCATCTCTGATTTGGTGTATCATCTTTTACTTATATTTTCTGTACCTCAGTTTTCCCCATCTGTAAAACTGATCTAATAATGATAGAAACCTTATCGGGCTTGTTGTGAAGACGGAATGAGTTAATGTATGTAGAACACTTAGAATGCTTCCTGGCTTCAATATGCTTATTGTTTCTATAACGATGATAATGGATATTTGTGTTTGGTTTCCACTTGACTATGAGACTGTAAAGTTCTTGATGGCAGTGATTACTTCTTGCCTGCCTGGGAAGTAGGGTTATTTAGCAGAAAGTCAGAATTAGACATAAGATTTTCAGTCCAATCACCTTTGAGTTTAGGCAATGGTGTAGAAAGCAAAGAACTTGAGCAGCAATTAATGAAAATTTAGCTCTTGAACAAAGTACCTAAAGATCATGCAGCCAAAGAAAAACTGATGCCTCCAATAATATTAGACACAGTGAATGTGGCATACTGCAATGAGGTAGCTACAGAAATTAGGCAAAATAACACACATATTTCTATCTAGCATATCCTATTTCGAGCTCATTTTACTTGAGTAGAATACAAGCCTATCAGATACTAACCCTTCTAAGTCTCTATCCTCTACCCCACTCAGGAATGTCTTTATAGGCACTAAGCCAAGACCATGCCCTGCATGTAATAGGTGCTTGACAAATGTGTGTTTGATGGAATGAATGAAAAATTTGTAGCCAAGTATGTTAAATAGTAAATAGGTTTATAAAATCCAGGGCTATAAAATACCACCACATTTGCATCTAGGCTGACAATCTGAGCACATCCTGCTTTGCTGATGGACAAACATACTCTACATCCTATTTTACTGAAAAAAAAAAAATCCCATGGAACAGATGTTTTCCTTTAGCAACAGTCTGTGATCAAAGATGATACTGTACCTTGTGCAAGGTAATACCGTATTTAAATGCTCCTGGGATATTAAATATTCCCCAAAGCATTACGCGTAGTTCCTGTATTTGGGTTTATGTATTTACTTAGGACTTTAAACACCTGATTTTTGTCTTTTGACACTGGGAAGGGAATGGGGTGGTGAAAAAGGACACATGGTCTAAATAACTTCTGGTCTGAGCTGGCAATTTTCTAGGTTGAAAGCACCTCTAAATAGCTCAGGGCAGAAGTAAATTTTGGTATGCTGTGATGCTTACCCAGAGAGGGAATTTTAGAACATTATTTAAAGTTCTTCTAGATGTTCTGGAGCAGTCACCACCTCCTGCAGGATCACAGGATCTGCTCTACTGGTCAGTAGCCTCTTTCTACTCCCCAGTCAGTGATAGTCATGTCACCCACCACCACCAGCGACCATTCATTAAAGCTCTTTGATGATCATCATTTATGAGGGCTCACCTCCTCATCTGATCCTCCCACCAGAGTTAAGAGGCAGGGCTTATTCTCCCAATCTTATATATATGGGAGACCAATTGAGAGGGACAGTGACTTGGCTAAGATAACATGCCCAGTGGGTGGCCAAGCCAGCTCCGTTTACAAGCAAGACCAAACCTCTCAAACCATAACTTAATTCCAATATTCAATTTCCTCTACAATTATAGTCTTTGGCTTTTATGCTTTTTTTTTTTTTTTTCTCCTTTGCTTGCTCAGCAAGCTCTTCCTTTCGGTTTTTTCATGAACCAGCTTCGATTCAATTTGGAATTTTCACTAATCAAAACACTAAATCTATTTGAATCGTGGTTAGCTCAAAATGCATGAAGTACTACCTCAAATTTACCATGTGCCACACCTATCTGATGGTGTCTTTTCCCTTCAAAGACTTTGCAGGGTATGCCATGGCTAAAAACCCAATATCCATTCCACGAAGCTGATCTTATCCATAGTGTCAGTGAGAGGCTCAGGGACTGGGGTATAGGGTAGGGTGCAAAAGTAACTGGGGTCAGTAATATATTAATATAGGGCTTCTTATGGTTTCTGGGGGAAAAACATTATTTGGGGAGTCAGGCTATTTGTCTGTCACTGGACACAAATAAGGAAGCAGTTAGACGCAGTTGCTCCTGGTCACCATCCTATAGCCTGGAAGGGAACCAGCACAATGCTATGGGTGAGAGACCCAAAGTCCAAAAAGAAGTAAGTCCATGATGACACAAAGAGCTACTGAATTAACCAAATATGGTTTGTGACTTGCCTCAGGATCATCTGTCAGATGAGAAAATAGGTTTCCTTCTTGGCCAAATCAGTTTAAATCTGAATATTTGATACTTCCCACCAAAAGCATCATAATCATCAAAGATTTTAGTCATTTTTCATTTACAAAGGCCTGAGTCCTTGAAGCTAATTTTCAGTTTTCCTATTCTTTATTTATTTAAAAATCCTATCAACATTGACTCCGTCTTTTAGTACAGCAATTCCTCTTTAGAAAACATCTCTGTAAGTGTGGTTCTCAATCAGGGTGATTTTGCTCCTCCTGGGGCAATCTGGGACATCTGCCATTGTCAATAATTATTTTCAGTTGTCACAACTGAGGAGGGGAGGGTGCTACTGGCATCTCATGGCTAAGGAGGCTGCTAAATATCCTCTAATGCACAGACTGTCCCTACAACAATGACATCCATCCTCAAAGGTCAATAGTGCTGAGGTTGAGAAACTTGCTCTTGAAAGATGCACAAGACTGGTCATCGTAATTGCCTCTGTGGAGGTGAAATGGGTAGCTGCAGCAGTCAGTACCCAAAACTAAACAATTACCTTTAAATAAATCATTACATTAATTATATAGTGTTAATAAAGGTGGGTAATTTTTTAATTAAAAAAAGTAAGACACAAATGCAATTTTTCTTGTTGGAAATACGATGTATTTCTTCCTGCAAGATAATGCCATACTTCAACCAGTCACTTGTCCTAGGATTATACCAAAGATCTCCTGTTGATTTTACCTCTTAGATTTCTCTCCACTAAAATGCATTTTCCCTGTGCTATTTCTTTGCTTAAAGCTTATGATGGCTACTAGTGTCCACTAGGCCAGATACTTTTCCTGCCCTTCAAATCATGGCTCCATTTATGTCTGTCCCATATTATTCCTACCTGACAACATCATATTTCACAAATTTTCAAGGTCTAGACAAAATTTCATTTCTTCCATAAAGTTTTTTCTAATCACTTCAGTCCATGATGATGATGATGATGATGGCGATGAATGATTTTGCCTTCTATTGCATTTAGTGCCAGAGAACTCAATGGAATCATCTGAAAATCAATCAGCATTAGGACTTCCCTCAAGGATAATGGAATCTACAATGGAGGTTAGAGAGCCATATTCTGTATTTTTCTTCCACTACCCATAGAATCTACCAAAGTAGTATGTACACTGGCATTCAAAATACTTGCTAATAAAATACACACATGCACATACAGATGTATATATGGCTGCTGGCCCTCTAACTAAGGACATTAATGTTCTGAGAGGGAAGAAGAGGAGAAGAAAAATGACCCCCTCCTCCCCCAGCACTTGTATATGTAACACAGATTCTGACAACAGATCCATCAGAATCCCCTTCTATAAGTAATGTCTCAGAGAACCACACTATCTGACCCCGAATTTCCCAATTATATTTTATGAGATGTTAACAAGGATTCCAGAGAGATGAGCACCATGGTCAACCTAATTGGGCAAATAAGTTAAATAAGATAAAATAATGTTTCTCTACTGCAGAAATTCTCAGAATATGCTAATACTAACATCTAAGAGGGGGGTAGAGTATGCTGTGTTTTTAAAATGGATACCACTCAGACATTTTGAAGAATCCTTGACAGTTTTTAAAATGCTGACCTAGACTAACGCTCCCATTTTTCAAATCAAGAAACTGGCACTGATGGGACACACTGGCTAATTAGCTACAGAACCAGGAGCTGAAGCTGGGTTTCCTGCTGTGGACTCCTTCCTCACAGCCTTTATTTTGTGACCTCAACATTCAAACTCTCTACACCCCCCATGCAGGATTCTACTGTCCACACAAGTTTCCCTTTTCAAATCTTGGATGATAAGCTGAGCGTGTGTGATCCCCATTTGCTGGATGGAAAAACTGAGGTCTCAAGAGGCTTAGTGTCTTGGTCCCAACCATGGCTCAGGGGCAAGGCTGAGACTAGGAACCTGAGGCTCTTGACTCCATGTTAATCCACTGCTCTTAGTACATTTCTTTTTCTTTTCTCTGTAGCAACAGAAGTGACTTTTTGATAAAGCCTGGGTATAGGGAGGCATAATCTACTGTCCCTTGGTATTAAAACACACAGGACTCTCATTATATTATTAAGTATTTCATTTCAAGGGATACATACCTAAATAAAAAATATATATATTATCTAGAACGATGGGATACTAAAGCAAGGAGGGACTTGAAGAACTATATGGTTCAACCTCCTTATTACATAAAGGAACTGATGTGCTAAAAGGAGAAACGGAAGATACAGAGTTAGTGGCAGATCCAGCACCTGACCACGTCACCCAGTCAGAAGATTCCATGTGCCAGCTGTGTGACCCTAAGCAGGTCATTTCACCTTGCTCAGATCTTCCCTTTCCTAAAATGGGAGGCTATTCATATCCAGTTCTCAGTGTTAAGATTAAGGGAGACAAAGGAAAGGTAATTTAACACAGTGATAATAGCAGTGATCAGTATTACTGGTACTATTATTAGCTTTATGCATGTACATGTTGAAATTCATAACTCAGAATATTATCATTGGTTATCATCATTGCCATCACTTCCTGATAAAACATCCCTGAGCTCATATTTATGGGGAATATGTTGTCCTTGTCTAGCATAGTTACTTTTCTCCTTGGCCTTTTCACAAACCCACGTTTTACCCTCTTGGCCAAGTGTAAAACCAGGCTGACCTTTATTTTTGTTTTGTTACCGCCAACACTGTACTTATTTCTCACTGGGTGGGAACAAAACTCAAATATCTCCATGGGCCAAACGGTGAGTGGTGATGCCTAGGGTGATGGCAGCATACACACGTACCCAAAAACCTTTCAATTCAACATTCTCAAGACTGTGGGATGGCAAACACACTTCATGAGATGCCCACATGCCCAATAATGCAGAATAAGTAATTTTTAACGTTCACCCTTAATAAATGTCCTTTTGTTCTCTCCCAATCCTTTGCTGGATTCTTCTAGTCGCTAGGCAATGCTATAATGATAATGTCCTATCCCCTTCTGAGGAAAGCGGAGTTGTTACAATTCAGAAAATACTACTTTCAGGAAATGAAGAACGTGTCCTCTCTGGTCACACACAGCCCACCCTTTGCTCTGAAACCTTCAGAAGCTCTTACATTGGTTTATTTGGAAGGATTAGACTGAGAAATGTGGGTTGTAGGGAGACTACCATCCAGGTCTGGATATTCCAGACTTGCAGGGGGAAAATGACAAAATTGAATCTCATAGTCTGGTAGCTTAAGTAATTCTCTTCCTTGAAAGTTAAACTGACATCCAGGTAGGGTGAGTAATCTGTGCAAAGTTCCCACAGGAGATTAGTTATGGGGCTGAGGATCAGAAGCCCAGTCTTTACTAGTGAGGTTAGCTTTTCACTGCACAACATTCAGATTTCTCCTCTGACTAGGGAAAGATAATGATACAACTTGCCTGTTGCTTCTCTTTGATATTCTTGCTAATACCAACTAGACCAGGGGATATCACTTTGAGTAAGTAACCACTCCTTGTTTACTTGAAGTTGAGGTCACCCTTTTTACTTCTGTAATACACACACATCTTGTTCCCCAAAAAGAATTAATTTAGAAAATCCCACTTCACTGGAATATACGCAGCTGAGCTTTCCAAGCTGCTCCTTGAAGAGATGTTGTTAATCTCTTAAATCCTTTAATGACAAAATTGTAGTGGAAATGGAGCCAGTCCACCTTTTGGACAGACTCCACAGGGTCTTCCAGAATTTGTACAAGTTTCCCTACATTCACAGAAAATCCACTTCGTTGGCCACTTTTTGGATGCTTGTCCTGACAGTAGAGCCATAGAAGTGGGTTCAGCAACTGCCAGCTCAGAGCATCAAAGACTATCTTTGGGTCCCTAGTGGATATGACAGACATCACCTACGATAAGGATCACTCGAGTACTTACTGTGTGTGAAGTCATGAGACTGGCACTTGGCCTAGCCTCTTACTTTTATTATCCTATTTAATCCTCACAACAAACCCATCTGTTAGGTATTATTATTATCTCTAGTTTGCAGAAAGGGATCCTGTGGCTCAGAGAGAGTTAGTGACTTGCCCAGAATAAAGATGCCCAAACTCTAAATGGATTAGACTCCCAGCACATGTCCTTCACAATGTTGCAATGCTGTCCCAAGTTTCCAGACAAGTACTATAAACCAGGAGTGCTGTTTTACTGAACTTTCCAATGAAAAGGACCTGCAATCACATGATATTTAAAACTGAGTAGCACATAGCAAGCATCTGTTGAATGAATGAATGGATTCTTTTACATTCTTTCATCTACATCATGCTTGTCGGAGGGGGCACCCGATTGTCATGACTGATGTATATGTGTGTTGCTACGTACATGTATTGGGTAAAGGTCAGTGATCTTACACTGTGCTGGACAGCTCCTTACAGGGAAGGATTTTCTGATTCAAAACATAAATTGTGCGGAGGTTGAGAAATCCTAGTCTACATGTAACCAGTGAGGGTTCTTGCTGATATAAAAGCAGCTATTTCTATCTAGAGATGTATCTTAGAATTAGAATCTCATTTGATTTCTGTATCTGTGACCTGGCCTTGCCTTCATCTGGACTTCAGGCTTTGGTCTACATCTTGGATACCTGCTTCTATTTTCCTGAATTCACATACTTGATATAAAAGCAGCTATTTCTATCTAGAGATGTATCTTAGAATTAGAATCTCATTTGATTTCTGTATCTGTGACCTGGCCTTGCCTTCATCTGGACTTCAGGCTTTGGTCTACATCTTGGATACCTGCTTCTATTTTCCTGAATTCACATACCTAGTCACATGGTCCACAGATTCTACTTTCCAAAGATGGAGGACTAGTACCTAGATCTCCTATTTTGGAATTCTTGCTCTGTTGTTGCCCTGATTTGCTGTGATTCCCTGGACAATTCTTTCTTTTGAGTCAGTGCTTTCAGGTAGCCAAGTAGAGGTCATGAGGTCAGTTATTATTAAGGAGATAGCATAGAGTAGAGGTTAAGGTTTGCTCTAAATTCAGACCAAGTGGGAGTGCTAGTTGTGTAGCTTATTAGCTTCAAGACAAGTTACTCCATCTCTCTGAGGCTCACCTTACATTTTTTCCTACCTGTAATAGAGGGATAATAACAGTGCCTACTTCCGCTGGGTTTCTAGAAGCAATACCTGAATTAATACGTGTAATGCACATTACCTGACAGTATATGAAAGAGTGTTTAACTTAATCTTTTCCAGAAAGCTGGTCACATTTATACAAGCTGGTTTCAGAAAGTCAGGTTGCACTCATATAATGCAGATAAATCATTCTGATAAATTCTGGCATTTGGATGTAAAGTTCAAAGGTTCTTATGTTTAATATATCCACTGCAAACTAAAATATCTTGAAAGGCAAGCCAGTTATTGTAAATAGGAGAAATGGTTGGGTTAGGACAAAATGAAGTGGCGAGGGTATGTCCATCTGGGGATGGTGTATTTTGCCAAAAGGCATTAAAAATAAACATCCTCTGCTTCCCAAAACACACACACACACACACACACACACACACACACAGACATTTACATATGCCTGTATGTATGTGCACGCACACGCACACACACACAAATCCCTCCAAAGTGAACTTGTTGTCTTATAATTTGTTAACACCTCGCCAAAGTTTTAATAACTTTTAGTCTATAAAGGTATCCTCTTTTCCATATAAGTTACATATAGTCACTAGTATACAGTGAATTCTCTCCCTTCCCCTCATCTCTTCCAACATCAACTATTTGGCACTCAATCCTGGAACTTCTATTAGTATGGCTTGTGTTTAAAGTTTTAAATACTCTGTGGGGATCGGGAAAATATATGTTTTACATCACCAATTTGGCTGTAGGTATGCTGGGGAGGAGAGGGAGTGCCTGCACACAGGAGGCATGCAAATAAACCTGATTTCCCCCCTAACTTTGCCATTAATATTTTCTCTACTCTTGTGATCAACCTATCTTGAAATATACTGTACTTTTTATGTTCACCAGCCTTTGAAACCTTTGGCATTTCAATAAAGGCAAATGTTTGCACTGATGATTAAAATCTATCACTTAACCAGTAGATAATGAATATTCAACAGATGCCTGGCATAATGTTAGTCACTTTTCAAGGAATAAAATATGGAGCTATATAGCACTATCTCAGTCCTCAGAAACAGCATGCTATTATAGAAAGAAATGTGACTTTAGGAACAGAAAGATCTGGTTTCAATTTCTGGTTTCCTCATTTGCCAAGTCTGTGACCTTTGGTGAGTTATTTAACTTTTCTAAGGCTTCATTTTCTTGTATGTAAAGTGTGTATGTCATGATTTTTACTTTGTATGGTTGCTATAAAGAAGATTAAATGGCATATGCAAGGTTAGCAGAGTTCCTGACACACTTTAGGGATGCCATAAGTGGGAGATTTCATTTCCCCTTCCTTCTTATAGTGCCTTCCTCCACTGCCCTCTATCCATGCTAAGGATTGAATTTATGATCTCTGCAAGACCAACACACTTAAAAAAAAAAAAAGTTCCAACAGAAATCCAAGAATCACAACTGATTCCTCTCTATCTCTTTTCCCTATACTCTCAGTGGTTATCTCAGCAACTCTAGTCAACTATACCTCCAAAATACTTCCCATATCTCTCTATTCCCCATCTTCTCTGCTACCAACCCAGTTCACAGTTGTCATCATCTTTCTCTCTTGAATCACAGAGCAGGTCTCCCCAATCTCCCTGAGGTCTATTTTTTTACATATCAGTCGCAAAAAAACAACATAGGTCCTTTCTCATCTTAAAATCCTCCCCTGAGGGGCACCTGGGTAGCTTAGTCAGTTAAGTGTGAGATTCTTGATTTTGGCTTGGGTCATGATCTCGGGGTCATGAGATCAAGTCCTACATCCAGTTCTACACTGGGCATGGAGCCTGCTTAAGATTCTCTCTCTCTCTCTCTCTCTGAAAACAAAAATCTTAAAAAATTCTCCTCTGACTCCCTAGCTCATTTAGGATAAAGCCACAGCCTATCAACATTACCTACACAGTTTAGCTCATAGTTGTCATAATTAACAAATTGTACTTAGCTTGTACAACTCTTTCCTTTCCAACCACATTAGCCTTATTTGGGCTCCTTGAGAATATCAAGCTGATTGCCTTAGAACCTGTATTCATATTTCTTCAGTTTGAAAGATCTTCCTCTTTATTCTTACCATGGTTAACTCCTTTGGGTCTCAGAAATATTCTCTATGACAACATCCTATCAATTAGACCCTCCTCTGTCATCTGTCTTCTTCACAGCTCTTAAAAAATAATCGATACTTGTTTTTTGTTGTTTACCTCCCTGACTAGACTGGTAACTCAATGGAAACAAGAAAATGTTGATCTTTGGAAAAAATGTATTACTGAGCTTATAGTCTCCCACCCAGCACCTACGGGGTGCTCAAGACATCCTTGTGGAAAATGTGAACTGACTGCCATCAAAACTGTGTATGGTCAGCATGCTGGTGACAAGGCAAATGGGTAAATACACATTTCTGCATGACTGTTTCTATGATGGAGAATGTGGCCCATCAGGATTTGACCAGCACTTTCGTATCTGATAAGACCAAGCAGCAAACTATTATGCAAAGTAAGGATCAATGCTTTTTAAACCAATCATGAGTTTAAAGTCCACCAAGGCACAGAAGCATTTAAGGTCTAGGATTATTAACTAAATATTCAGGGAGAAGAAGTAGGAGTTAAACGTCAACTTAAGTGATGTGGCTTGGGGACTCCTGGCTGGCTTAGTTGGTAGAATATGCAACTCTTAATCTCGTATCACGTGGTTGTGAGTAGGAGCCCCACGTTAGGCAGAGAGATTAAGAAAATGTAAAAAGAGTAAAATTACATAACAGGGCTTGGCTAAGGCTATACATACAAAAGGGAAGACCTCTCTTGGAAGATATCCACAGTACTGCCACAAACATAGGTATAGAGGAGGAAACAAAGCAAAACAAAAAACATTTAGTGTAACAATTACTTCCCTCAAAGAAAATTTTAGAATTCTTACCCTTAAATAATTTGCTATTAAATAGAGGGATAAATCATAAATAAAATATTTATTTATTATACTAGTTTCCTATCACCTGAATGCTGAGCATCTGCTAGAGACTGTGCTAACTGCTTTACAAACACACATAAGTTCTTCCTCATTTGTAGCCATACCAAGTGTGGAATAATGAAACAATATGACATCATGGTCAGGCATATGAACTTGGGAGCCGGGAGTCTAGGGTCAAAATTCTAGATGTTTATAAAGCTTTGGCCAAATTAGAAACCTCTCAGAACTTGTTAATCATATTTTAAAAGGATGCTGTATATGTAAAATAGAAAATATATTATTCACTTAATGTTCTGCATGGTGCTTATATGATTCTTGACTCCATGAGCTCATATTCACATTTTATAATTGAGGAAAATGAAGCTTTGACAGGTTCAGCAATTTATCTGAGACCTATGTGGTCCCAAAGACTCTGGTTTTTCCAATATACCTTGTTGCCCTTCAAATGGAATCAATCTTTTGAAATGTGTCAGATCAGGAACTCATAAAAAGAGACAGGCCCAAGTGTGCCAAGTTTGGCAGACACATTTCTCTTTTTTCCTACAGCTCTCAGAAGCACCACTCAACACAAAAAGGTCAGGCACAAATATGGGTAGAGTAAGTGGTGTCTTTTTACTACAATTTTTGAAGGACGGTGTGGAAGTCTTCATCGGGGTCTCCCCAAAGGCTCTATTTAAGGGCCAAAAATTATTATTTTGATTTTTGAGTCCCCTACAGTCCTTTGTCATAATACACACACCAACTGAGTTTAATATGTGAAATTATTAGCTGTTACTTACAGCTTGATTAGAATTAAATTCCAATTAGGAATTACTTAGAAAAGAATTAAGAATGGAACAGAGAAATTGAAAAAGATAAAAGGATAGTACAGACCTTGAAAAATTGGGCTAGGGCAAGACATTACAATAGAGGGCATGTCTGTCTTCCAATTCCTTCCTTCCTTCCTCTCCTTCCTCCATTACTGCCCTCCTTTTCTCTTTTTCTCTATTCATGCATTCAATAATAATTTATGGAGCACCTCCTCTGGGCCATAAAACTTATCCAAATGTTTAACACAATGCTAAACAAACAGAAGCAGCTCAGAAACATTTTTAAAAAGTGTTACATAAGAGGTGATGCAGGGCAAGAAGAAATGAAGGTGGCTTAATTCACATGAAGTTTGCAAACTTAATTCAAATTAAGTCCGCAAACACTTGCTAAGTGCCTGTTTTATATAAGAAACTGAGAACAGGGCAATCACAGAGCTCTGAGAATAGAGATGAGAGATTGAAATGATAGGAAACTCACAGGGGATATTGCCTGTCAGTCATGAAAGGGAAGTCTCTAGGTACATGAAGTAAAAGTCATTCTGGACCCTCATCCTTGAATATTCCAAGATATTGGAGTTAGTGAAGTAAGGTATTAAAAAGAAGGCAACAAACACAAAAGAAGGGCATATTCAATGCCAAATGCTGGTCAGTTCTATTTGAAATACCAACTTTCCATTGCAATTTTTCTCATCTGCTCTTCAAATACTTATTTTCTTCCCTTACTTTTTGAAAAAGATTGATTATTTATTTATTTATTGGGGGGGAGGAGAGAGAGAAAGAAAGAGAGCACGCATTTGTGTGCAAGTGTGAGCAGGGCGAGGGGCAGAGAGAGAGGGAGAAAGAGAATCCCAAACCAATTCCCCGCTGTGCAGGGAGCCTGAAATGGGCCTCTATCCCACAATCCCAAGCTCATGTGAACCAAAATCAAGAGCTAGACGCTTAACCAAATTAGCCACCCAGGTGCCAAACCCTTCTTTTTAAAAAAGACTTATTTATTTGAGAGAGAGAGAGAGAGAGCAGGCACACAAGCTTGCTTTCTTCCTTAAAAAAAAAAAAAATAATAATAATAAAGTGAATTGCTCTAAATGACATCACTCTAACATCCAGTGGAATCACCTTAAGCCAATCACTTAACTTACCTTATTCAAGGACAATTATGTCAAATATATTATTCTAAAGACCCTGAAGATCTGAAAAGCCAAGGAAAATTTGTTAACCAAGATTCCTCTGGAAGCATACCAAAGCAGGCCCACAGAAACTCAATAGCAAGGAAAAACACATAATATCTCCTTTAAGTTAGATCTTACAAGAAGAAAGGTCAGCATACTTCTCCAGGCCTAGAGCAGGGTAGTGGCAAGGAAAGGCATGAAAGCAGAAATGCCTCTCTTCTGGCCACTGACTTTACTGTTTCACTTTCTACTCATTTGGGCATCCCAAATGGGCATAAACATTTTCTTCCTTCCATCATGTTGTCAATAACCTATTTGCAGCATAAAATAGAACAAGTTAAGGCAGCACTCCTACTCATTTTACCCTGAAAGTCAGTCAAAGAAAATTTTTAGGAAGATACTAAAAATAAGGTTTTATAAAAAATGAAAAATCTGAGTAGACCAATTAGTAGTATAGAGATTGAATTTCCCAACAAACAAAAGTTCAGAACCAGATGGCTTCACATCACTGGTGAATTCTACTAAATATCCAAAGGATATTTAATACCTATCTTTCTCAAACTCTTCTAAAAAACTGAAGAGGAGAAAATTCTTCCAGAGTCATCATCTTTGGCTAGTATTACCCTGATACCAAAACCAGACAAGTATCCCATAAAAAAATTATAGGCCAATATTCATGATGGACATAGTTGCAAAAATTTTCAACAAAATATCATCAAACCAAATTCAAAAAGACAATTCAACAATTAAAGGGATCTTTCACAAATGTGATTTATTCCAGTGATGCAAAGGTAGTTCAACATCCACAACCAAACAACGTGATACACTATGATAACATAATGAAGGATAAAAGCTACATAATTTTCTTAATAAAAGCAGAAAAAAATTTGACAGAATTCAACATCCATTCTAAAAACTCCCAAAAAAGCAGATGTAAACAGTATATACCTTAACATAATAAAAGCCATATATGACAGGCCCACAGCTAATATCATACTCAGTGGCAAATAGCTGAAAACTTTAGCTCAGGAATGAGACAAGGATGCATACCCATGCCACTTTTATTCAATATAGTATTGGAAGTCCTAGCCATATCTATTAATTAGCCAGGAAAAAGACCAAAAAAAGGTATCCAAATTTAAAAGGAAGTAAAAATGCCACTATTTGAGGATGACATGCTTTGATATATGAAACCCTAAAGACTCCACTGAAAAACTATTAGAACTTCTAAACAAATATGGTAAAGCTGTAGGGTAAAAATCAATATACAAAACTTTTGGTGCCTTTATACACAAACAATGAACTCTTAGAGAAATTAAGAAACCAATTTCATTTACTATTATAAGAAAAGAAATAAAATGCCTAGGGATAAATTTAACCAAGGAGATGGAAGACCCATATATCAAAAACTATATGACATTAATGATAGTAAGTAAAGGCACAGATAAATGGAAAAATATTCCATGATCATTAATCAAAAGAATATTATTAAAAAGATCATATTAACCCAAAGGAATTAGCAGATTCCAATCCCTATCAAAAGTCCAGTGGCTTTTTTCACAAAATTAAACAAACAATCTTAAAATCTGTATGGAGCCACAAAAGGTCCTGAATAGCCAAAGCAAAGTGGAAAATGATGAACAAATCTGGAGGCATCATGCCCCCTGATTTCAAACTATAATACAAAGCTATAGTCATAAAATCACTATGGGATTGGCCTAAAAATATATATCAATGGAACAGAAGAGAGAGCCCAAAAATAAACCCACGGATATATAGTCAATTAATTTATTAGGAACAAAGGAATCAAGAATATAAAATGGAAAGGACAGTGTCTTCAGTAAATGGTGTTGGGAAAACTAGACAGCTATACGTAAAAGAATGAAATTGGACTGCTATCTCATACCATACACAAAATGAACTTAAAATGGATTAAAGACTTCAATGAAAGACATGAAACCTAGAAGGAAATATAAGCAGTAAGCTCCCTGATATTGGTCTTGGTAATGATTTTTGTGGAAGGGCAACAGAGGCAAAATAAACAAGTGAGGCTACATCAAACTAAAAAGCTTCTTCACAGAGAAGGAAACCATCAATACAATGAAAAGGCAATCTACTGAGCAGGAGAAGATATTTTCAAATCATGTTTCTGATAAAGGATTAATGTTCAAAATATATGAAGAACTCATGCAACTCAGCAATAAAAAAATCTGATTAAAAATGGACAGATGATGTGAGTGAAAATTTTTCCAAAGAAGACACACAGAGGGCCAATAGGTCCATGAAAAGGTGCTGAACATCACTAGTCATCAAGGAAATGCAAGTCAAAACCACAATGAAATATCACCTTATACCTGCCAGAATGGCTATTATCATTAAGAAATAACAAGTGTTGGTGACAATGTAAAGAAAAGGGAGCCCTCATGCACTGTTGGTAGAAATGTAAATCAGCACAGCCACTATGGAGATGGTGCCTCAAAAAATAATAAGAAGAAATACATTATCTGATTTCACTTATATGTGGACTTTAAGAAGCAAAACAGATGAGCCTACGGGAAAGGAGGGAAAAAAAATACAAAATCAGAGAGGGAGACAAACCATAAGAGATTCTTAATCATAGGAAACAAAGTGAGGGTTGCTGAAGTGGAAGCGGGTGAGGGAATGGCGTAACTGGGTGATGGGCATTAGGGAGAGGGCACGTGGTATGATGAGCACTGGGTGTTATATACAACTGATGAATCACTAACCTCTACTTCGGAGACTAATGATATACTATATGTTAATTAATTAAATTTAAATAAAAATAAAAGTTAAGTAAAAAGAAAATAAATATATGATCTACTAATTTTCCTTTTGAGTATTTATCAAAAAAAAGACAGAGACACTAATACAAAAAGATATATGCACCCCTGTGTTCACTGCAGCATTATTTATGCTAGCCAAGATAGGGAAGTAACCTAAGTGCCCACTGATGGATGCACAGATAAAGAAGATGAGATATGTATTTATAGTGGAAAACTACTCAACCATAAAGAAGAACAAAGTTTTACATTTATCAAAACATGGATGAACCTTGAAGACATCATGCTAAGTAAAATAAGTCAGACAGAGAAAGACAAATACCATGATTCACTTATATGTGGAATTTAGAAAATAAAACAAATAAACAGAAAAGAAATCATAGATACAGTGATAAATTGGTGGTTACCAGAGATGAAGATCGTTGGGGGATAAGTGAAGGGGATCAAGAGGTATAAACTTCCGGTTATAAATAAGTCATAGAGATGTAATATAGTGCATGGTGACCACAGTCACTAGTATTGTATTGTATATTTGAAAGTTGCTAAGAGTATAAATCATAAAAATTCTCATCACAAGAAAATAAGTTGTGACTTTGCATGGTCACCAATGATACCCAGATTTACTGTGGTGATGACTTGGCAATGTACACAAATGTCAAATCAATATGGTGTATGCTTGAAACTAATGCTACATGTCAATTATACTTCAGTAAAAATATAAATATTCAACCAGGCATCAAGATGTAATTGATGTGAGATTCCAAAATAAGAGATCAGATCAAAATAAGCCAAATTTATGGAGGAAATATCCACGAACACACTCACTGGTTTCAAGAAGATGCAAACATCAAGGAAGTGGAAGAGAGGGCATTTGCAAATGGAAATTTTTGGAGGGGGCTGCTACTTTCTAACCTCAAGTCCATTGAAACGAGGTTTGAATGAATTGGATCTGAGATCTTGCTATGTGTTTCCTATGACCAGGGGAATATGGAGAGTAGTGGAAGTAGAAGAGAGCTGCTCTTAGAATCTGTCAGGGAAAGGGTGTAGATTACTTTTCAGAAATAAGACATGGTTCAAGTGGGATAGAGATTGCTGTGCTTGGTGATATCAGAAGCCCTCTCCAAAGGGACTTCTTGGAAGACAAGAGGTTTCTGTGCAGAATGGAAGGGAGTCAGTGAAGCACCCTCTCCAGGGATGGAATGCTTTGCCTCTTTCTGTTCATAGGAGTTGTGAGAGACGTACTGTGCTTCCAGAACTGAGAAGCTTAAAACAATCCAGAAGATGCCCCATGAGGAAAGAAGTCAGCTAAATCACCTACTGGTCCTAGATGGCATAAAGTCACCCAGACAAGTAACAGCTGTCCCAGCCTCAACCACCACTAACTACCCTAAGTAAGTTCTAAAACTATAGCCAACAGCTAGCAAATCAAAAGGTGAGAGTGGAGACAGCTAAAAAGAGCTGCCCTCCTCCTCCTCCTCCAAGTAGGAAGCCACCAATAAAGACTATCAAGGGGGAAAAAACCCAAACACTAAATTCTGAAAGAAGTTTAAAACGTTGATCAGTATCTTAGATGAGATATTTAAAATTTCCAAACTGAGTCTGTATTTGTCTCTTTAAATACTACCATGATGCTTATAATTTTTAAGTGGGTAGAAAATCCACTAGGAATTGCCCAAGTTTTCATGAGAGGGATAGAGGAAAAAAGCATCCTTAACTTATGTTCCAAAGAATAGTGCAGACTATTAAGTTGCATTTTAATGATGAGTTGTGCTTATTTAACATATCAGTTACATATGTGTTCAACAAATATTTGTTGGGTACCAAGTCTGTGGTAGACAAATGAATACAATGGTGAATAAATCCTACAACAGCACTCCTGCCTGCAAGGAGCTCAAAAGGCAGTGGGATAGGATGGGCACTGCCTTGATATAATCTGTACTCTAAAGCAGATTAAAATTGAGATAGAAAACAGGCTTTGGGATAGTTCATATCTGGATTTGATTTCTGACTGCTCGACATAGTAGCTGGAAGGAATTACCTAATTATTTTGCGCTCTAGCTCTCACCTATGAAATGAAGATCAAATGATGTACCTTTAAAGACTGCCAAGAGGATTTAATGAAAATATAGAGTAAACACATATGGCTAGTAATCCCTTAGAATCAAATGGACAAAATGATGGATATTACTATGAAAAAGCCCCATCCTAGAAGTTAAAATGTAAGATTTACCAGAATTAATTTTTCCTAAATAACTTGTGTCTCACTACTCATCTTTCTTATAATCTATAAAAATTCCCACTCGACTGACTGTAATATTTTTTATTTTTTGAACATTTATTGTATAAATCATCAGGATTTATAATCTAGGATTTAATCATCTCATTTCCTATGCTTTAATTGTCTTCTTGAACAATGTCTTATTTCCCAAATTATATTTTAAGAGCTCACTGAAGAGGGGGCCAGCAACAACATTTTGAATATTTGCTAAAATATTTCAGATATTCAACAAATAGAATTGAATAGAAAGCACCTAAGTTTTGAAATCTGTAAGCATGTGAAAACGCAGGCTCTTCTGAACATCCTAAGCACAAACACAAACCAGGCAGTGTTTGTAATCTCCTCTTAAGCTGGGAAACACTCTTACGGCCAAAGCAGAAACACTTCATGATACTCACAAATCATCCTCTGACTGATGAGAAACTAAGGTGGATTCCATACATTACAAAGACAGGTAGGTAGAGAACAAACTTTCTCAAACAATTCTTCAAGTTGAATTTCAACATGGAATCTTAGTGTCTTAGTGAGTCTGCCGATGGCATTTTGAAAAGAATTTCATTAAATGTTGCTAACATGTCATAAGCTCCCTTAAATGGAAGGGTAATGGCTCATAACATTTGTAAGCTTTTTAATTTCATGGAATATGAGCAGCATAATCAGGACCTATTAAAGTCAATCAACTGTGCCAAGTGGGGCTACCTACCTTTGCTTTTGTTTCTATTTTTCCTTGTGGGTACACCCCGTGAACCAGGAGGCAACAGCCCCAGTATCATTCTTTAAGGCTAATATTGGTGTGTAATATTCTGAACAACCTCTGATGAAACCATCACAGAAGCATTTGCATGTATTGGTTGGACAGACACCTCTTGGGAAATGGCTTTTGGCTTCTGGGAAAGAGAGATTTCCCTTTCTATTTGCTTCAGCTCAGAGGGTGCAATTTTTGGTAGGATTCAAAACCAGTCATCTGACCAATGTAAGCAGCATTAATAAATGGAGAGGAATCTAAGGAACCTTATTTATATTTTCAATGGTGCCTACACTACCAATCCTTCAACACCTCTCTCCAGGTTTTCTTCTACCCTGAAGCTTTTAATTATAATAGTGCCTATTGAGAGGGGCTAAGTGTCAAGTACCACTCTAAGAACCCTGTCTTCTTATTTAATTTTTAAGACAACTGTATAATACTCCATACAGTTACTCCATGTCATGGAGAGAGAAACTGAGGTTTGAGACATCAGGTAATAAGGCCTAAGTTACAAAGTAGTGAGTAGCAGAGCTAAGCTTCAAATCCAGTTTTAGTCTGACTTAAATCATAGGTAGTTTGCTACTATGCTATATATTACCTTCACCATCACCCTGTTTCCATTTTTTGATGGGACGGAGACATCCAGAGAGAGCATTTCCACATTGGGACTAGAGGAGACCAGGGAGGATGATAACCCAGGGTGGCTGAAGGCTACAGAATCAAATAAAGAGAAACATCCGCCCCACCGCAGTAAAGGGCGGATGTGTACATCAAAGTTGGAGAAGCAGAAGCGAGCTAACGAAGCAGCTTAGGGCAAGGCCATAAAAGAAGGATGATTTAGAAGTGAGAGAGGCCAAGAGCAGATTCAGAAATGAGTAGAGGATGGGCCAGGGTAAGCCAGTGTGAGGCTAAGAACACAGAGAAAAGTTAGATATACCAAGGCTATGATCACAGAGAAAAGTGAGAGTTCCACTTTTGTACACTGCTGGTGTGGTGCAGGGGACACCAGACGGCTAGATGGAGGTGGGCAGGACAAGACAAGTTCATCATGTGAACTTTCACTGTAAAAAAATCCTAGAATGATGGACATGTCAATGGTGTCCAAATACAGTGTATTTCATTATAAATTATACAAATGGTCAGGAAGATATTCCGTTATTCTCTAGGCTACCATGAATGACTACTGGATCAAGAAAATGTATAAATTACAAGTGTTACACTGACTGGCAGGCACAACCACCATAATACTTAAAGGAGATGAAAGAAAAGTGCTCATCTTACAAGAAGAAGAAAAATTTGTCCCAAAGCACTTAAAGCACTTGTAGGGGTACGACTGCAAATATGTCAGTTTCGGTTGATAAGAAGACACAACTCAAGGAATAAGAATGGTAGTGTGATCTTGTACTTATTATATTTGAAGTATTTGTAAGAGAAGTTGAATTTAGGATGAAGATGACATAATCCTTTCTCCAAAGGGGTTCCCAGAGGCAATTAAGTTCCAATGCCCTAAGACATCCATTATATATAATAAATTAACTTCTCTCCTATGAATCTAGGATGCTACCAGCTGTTTGAAGAACTGGAAGAATTGATACAATAGTCACTCTTATTTTCTGTGCTCTGGAGTTTCAGATAAGGAACCAGAGTTAAGAGAGTCCAGATCTTTGGTTGGAATTTCTATAGATCTTTAGAACTTTCTATTTGTTTCATTTTGATGGGCTCAGAATGAGAAACCAGTAACTCATAGTCTAAGGTTTTAGACAAAATCATAGCTATTGAACCTAATATATTTGGACCTTCATGGGCATTTTCCCAGAGTCAGACCTAATCTACACATGGATCCTTGCTTATTTTTAAATAGATAAAATAATACCATTCTAACAGAAGACACGGCCAGAGAAAAGTAATGGTATAGAGGGAGACTGGTGATTTGAATGGGAGAAAAAACAATGACATCCAAAGGAAGGCCATTGTATGATGCAGACCTATAGAACAGAGGCCATCTGAAGGGGTTTAAGGAATAGCCAGAGAAAGCAATTGACAGCAAAAGGAAATAAGATGCTCTCCTTTTCACGGAACTGGCAAGGGTTCTGCATGTTTTTAAGGGTTTCAGGGAAAGCAGGTCAGGTAAAAAGCATAGGCCAACAACTAAGTACTATTTACTATCCTAAGGTAATATGCATCCGAGTTGAGAATACAGGTGTTCATGAACATGGGTTGGAACGTGAGGGATGTGTTCTCCCTTGACCCTTGTATTTGCTCCTCTCTAAAGAGAAGATCAAAATGATAGGTTTCTTCTAAGGTTATTATAAGGAATAAATGAGAAAATGTTACGTGAGAACTGCAGCCATTAGCTTTTACAACATGAGGGCCTAATCACACATTATTTATATTCAAATTCAACACTCATTTATGAGCAATTACCATGGGCAAGGATCTCTGCTAGGTGATTTTGCACCTATTAGTTCATTTAATCTCCAGAACAGCAAATCTTTCAACATGTATTAGAGTTACATATATTCAATATTAAAAGAACACAGCAAAACCCTGCGGACACTCAGCAATGCTTTAAAATTTTCTAATCACACCCCATCTCCTGGTAGCAATTTGTTCCTACTTCGACAGAACAGTGCAGGCAATTGTGGATTCTCTCATTCCTCCAACCAGCCTAGCCCCAGTGGTTTTCTTGTACTTTAGTTTACTGTATAAGATTGTGCACACAAAGCCATGGAGACTATACTCTGTGGTGATATAAGGACCTTTCAGGAGTGATTTAAACAGGCATATGAGCCAACTCCTATGGCTCAACAGTTGCCATATGAGCCAACTTTAAAAATCAAAACCATGTAACCTTACCAGATAATCAACATTGCTGGATCCCCCGTGATCATGAGTCCTATGGGCAGTGGTGGTGGTAGGAACCCTGATAGAAACAGTTCCCCCTACCTTCACCCAAAGAGAGTGGGTAATTGTCTTGCATAGACCACAACTCTGCTGGCTCTGGCCATCTTTTTATATTAACTCTGTTGTAATGGCATCAGATTTGGTTTTCTTTTCATTAAACTTCTTCCTGTATCTCCCCAACCAGAGTGCTGTTAAGATAGGATGCAAGAAACTTTTGGTGATTCAGTGAACTCTTTGTGGCAGCACTCAAAAGCACAGGGTGATTTCCACCTTTCAGGAAACTCACATGGTAAGACTAGTCAAAAATTATTGAGAATGCTAAGAAATGAAAAACTTTGGTTTGTTAACAACTAATGTGAGAAACAAACATGGAAACTCTATATCCATCCAATGGAATGAATACTCATGCATTTCTCATCTGTTAATGGGGTGCTACTTAAGGAAAATTCATCTTCCCATATCATTCCTCTCATATTTCTTAACATAACTGCCGGAGCCTTAACCAAGTGCTAAAGCCAATCTACACAGTTTGAAATTGGAAAACTGCAATTATCAGACCATCTGTACTTATCTATTACTGTAGAGAGATGTCACTTTTTGTTTCCATGACTCTTGATGTTACAAAATGAAAGCTGTGGCTTACTAGGGAGAGAAATCTACCTTCACTGCACATAGCCAGGGGAAAAACAGAGTAGCCTGCTTGTCTCATTCTTTCAACACAGTGGGTTTTATCAGTCTACCTCTTCTTCATCTTTCTCCAAAATGCAACAAGTTCATCTGCAAAATATTTATTAGTCTTAAAAGCCTCATTTACTTCGAGGGCCTTTTGGTATTTGCCTAGAGGCAGAATCTCTGCTGATAAAAACAGAATCATTCATGGAAGTGGAAAGTCCCACACTCATAATTTAGGCAACTGCCATTTAAAACATCACTGGTGATAATTTACAGAGCACTGCATCACAGGCTACACTCAACTGCTGATGGGGATCACAAAATCAAAGTAAGAGTAACTATTTACTTATAATTTCATATGGCAAAGACATATATATTTTTCAGCCTCTGAAATCACATGTCCTCAAAAATTATCACTGATTTTACAAATGAAAAAGTTCTTAAAAATTAAGACTAACAGTGCAACACACCCACGGCAATATAAACTTCTGGGTATGACAAAAGTTGCCAGGAGATGAGTATGTTTTGACTGAAGCAATTTTTTTAAGGTGATATTTTTGCCAGCCCTTTTGGAGTGAAGAACAATACAACTTTTAAGAATGTATTAAAACATCCTTCTTCCTTAAAGTTGCCTTCTCTCTCCATTATACTCCCCAAATCCTCAGCAGGTATCATTGGCTGTGAGATGCCACCTAACTGAAGTAGGACTCTTTCTACCATTAAAGGAACATAAACCAAAGCACAGTAGACTCTGGTGGGCACTTTTCCCTCTTAAATGTTATTTAGGAGATAAGCAAGAAGCAGTCTTGCACCAAACAGTCATTATAAGCAGCTGGAATGTTCCTGAAACCGGGAGTTAGACAATGCTGATATGCCATAGTGATGATGAAGAGGAGCTCAAGGATGTGAAGGGCTGGCAGTGCTAATTTTATTCTCTTAAACTTTCCTTTCTGTAATACAGAGCTCCACTCTTGGGAGCTTTCATCAGCCTGTAGATGGCAGGAATCAAGACTTATAGCAGGACCAAACTGCAAAGTAGGGAAAGATGGGCTTTTAGTACCTTTCATACCGCTTTTATTTCTTCCACTTAGTCTGTTCCACTTCCCCATGGCCTCATGCCACATAGCTATTCATGTCCTCTTCAACATAATAGAATTTGTGGTGGGTGGCTGGTACAGATAATCAATCTGGAAGGTCTATAAAAGAGAACTTGTCTTTGTCTCTCTACCCGAGATGAGAAGCTTTTATGGAATCTTTGAGCCAGAAGTACCCTAAGAGAACATTCATTTATTCATTTAAACACACACACATACATACTCACACACGATTTGCTTTACTTCCATGTGACATGCACTACTCTAGAACAGGCATGCAGTGGTAAACAAGGCAAACAATGAATTACTGTATTGAAATTTCCTATAATGCTCTACACTCAAGAGCACTATACACTGTACACACAATAGTGTACACTCTATTCTATAAGCAGTAAATTTTATGTAATTATGTAAAATAAATGAACTCTTCTGATTCTGTAATAAGCTTGAGGTAGTGCTATTATTATGCCCATTTTACAAATGAGGAAGTGAGGCACAGAAAAAGTCAAGGGATTTGCTTAAGAGTCAGGATATTATTCTAGGAAGTTGGTGCTTTAGAGCCTGCTCTTAAACATCACTTAGTAACTATCTTTCTATGTCCCTGCCATCATGGAGATTATATAGTAATAGGGGAAGCAAATTGGTAAATACATAAATATAAAATTATATAGTAGAGTACATATACTAGATAGACGAAAATAAATATACCTATGTAATTTGTATGATAATATAACGAAGGAAAATGAAACTGCTAGGTAAGGGATATATTTTTGATGGAGTGGTCAAGGAAGGTGTTCATGTGAAAGTGCCATCTGAGCAAAGACCTAGATACAGCAAGGTTAGGTTTTCATCTAATCTGGTAGTTCTCAGACTGTGGTGTATTGAACCTTGCCAGGGCCTAGGCAACCTGTGGCTGTTGACAGGAAGACTGGGCAGGCAAGGCAACAGGCTGCAGAGCTCAGGCCTGGCTCAGGCACAGCAGCTGAGCTTCCATCTTATCTGAATTTTGGTGTCTCAGATAAATTTGGCTTCAAAAGGATTCTATGATTTAAAGAAAAGTTTAGAAAACCATTGATCATATTCCATTTTTTAGTTCAGAGATGAAGAAATTGAGGGAGAAGAGGAATGACTTGATAAGTGTTCATGGCTGATGTAGGACAATAAGAAGAAAATTCAGATTCCTTAACTTTGAATCCAGTGTACTTTCTGGAACACTGAACTGCCAGCTTTAACTCTCCTGCCCATCCAGGACATTGTATAATCTCTGGAGGGTAAACACAGATCTTATGCAAAGGTTTCTCTCTTTGGAAACTTCATAATCAACTCCAGGCTTAGCAAGAGCCCATCTCCTGTGTTTTATTACACTGTCCCTAGCTCTGCTTTTTACTGTAATTTATATTTTTCCTGATCGTAATCCATTATATCAGTTGTTACTGTATTATTATAAATAGTTCGCATAAGCTACCTCAAATCCTTGTGGAAGTATGTATGTGCACAAGAGGAGGAGTATTTGCAGTAGGGGCTTGGTATTAATACACATTTCTGAGTCTTCGGGTAAATAAGATCTGAATCGTGGATCTGTGGGCATCATCAAAGGCAATATAGAAGAATTTGGGGCAGCCTCCCTGACCAAAGGCCCTCAAATCATACAGCCAGACATCCGTCCCTAGCCTCATGTGGCATTTGGAACTACTACTACCAAAACTGGCTGTTACAGTTCTTTTTTTTTTTTTTTATAACTTTTTTTTTTTTTTGGCTGTTACAGTTCTAAGTGAGATCTGACCACAGCCCTCAGTAAACTCATAATTTCCAGCATGACCCTTATTTAAGAAAAGTACACACAGTCAGTTTCTCCCAAATTAAAGGAAGAACAAAAACCCTATCAGCCCATTTTAATTCTACAGCAACCAAAAGCCTCTGAACAACTATCTCTGTTTCCCAGGATAAACAAACAAACCAACCATAGTATGAAGCCTTGATCTATTCAAGATTGTTTGCTTAAAAAAATGAGTAAGCAGCTGCTTCATACTCTTGTCCACAATAAATTACAATATGCAAAAAGATAGATACATTTCAGGAATAGCAATGAGCTCCACAGTGCAGATGGGCTTATAGATGACCCTTCCATTTTTTAATAATCTCCATAATTTATGTGTGAACAAAGAAATGCAAAGATGCCGTATGCACCCCTCTGACTTAGTACAAATCACTTTTATTTACTTGGGCAATACTTCATGGTCCAGTTAACTTCTTAATTAAAGACAGCAAGATGCTCATGTTCCATGCAAGCAGCATGGAACATACTGTTTTATGTGCAATATGTTCAGCTGGGAGTTGAAGCTGTTTTGCTTACTGAGGAGAAGCCACCGCAGCCTTCATTTGGTTTCTAAACTAACCAGAGACACGGCTCCTCTCATTGCCACTAAATTGTCAATGGAGCCTCTTCAGACAAAGCTCGTACTTGTCTGCCATCCCACATTACTTTTTTTTTTTTTTTGTCTCATGCCGAGAATGCTGAATCCAAATTTTCAACGTTCTTTTCTCAATCTGCCTCCTCCTCAGTCATGCTCTGTAGTGGTTAGGAAGCAAGACGAAAAGAAGGCATGTTCTAGGAGACTCAGGAAGGGAGGGGCATGGCTGGAGTGGGCCAGAGCCTCCGCTTCCAGAAACTCTGACCCTGCTAAACCACACTGCCGAGCTTGCATACAATTTCAAACCCACAGGAATCATACCATTAGGAGAAATTGGGGCAAATAAGAAAGAAACAAAACACAAAGTAAGGAACCGTGAGTTATGAGTGACTATGAATCCCTTTTTTAATTTCAGTGACTATGAATCTTAAGAAGCCAACCTAATTTCTAAACTCTTGCACGACAAGATACACACATTCTCAATTCGATAAACAAGGGGCTGTGCTCTGAAGGGTTTCAGGGACCCATCACATAAGTGACTTAAGCAGTTTGCGTATGAGACGATAATGCCTGGTGGAGACTGTGGCCAACCAGAGAACAAATGCCCATCTAAAGGAGGTATCTTTTATTCAGATCCAGCCTTTAGAAATATCAAACCACTCTCCAGACTTTGTTTTCTTTTTTTTGTTTGCGTTTTAATTTTTTATGAGAATCATAAAATGTAGATTTTTTAAAATGTGAAATCTTCAGCTATTTCAATATCTAAAAAATTCATCTTAAAAGAAAAAAATACTGTATTATGCAAGTAGATTGTATCTATGGGATGCATTCAGTTTGCAACTTCTGTTGTAAGTTCTCATTCCAAGAGCTCGGGTAATAGTTTATAAAGTGGGTCACTGAAGTTACTACATTTAGCCCTCACAATAAATTTCTGAAGTAGACACTATCAGCTCAGTGACTAGATCAGGCATAGTGAAGCTTGTTCTTGTTGTATTATCCACTGTTGTTTCTAATTTCCTTTTTTTTTTTTTTTCAGTGCTTTTGAATTTTCTCTGGAACTTAACATACCTTCCAGGAAATAATTCCACAGGAGAGGCAAATGGCTATGCACAACTCAGCTTATTGTTCCAAACAATGTCATGAGAAAAATCATTTACCATACAATGCGGTGGGATGGAAGAAGACTGCAATTCTGGATTTTCATTCTGACATTTACTTGGTAGAACTTAGGTACATCTTACCTCCTTTCTGAGCTTTGGGACTCTGTTAAGTGAGGTGATTGGTCTAACTGACTTCTTGGGGGCTTTCAACTTTTGGCCTACATGTGCCTTGATAATTCGGACTGGTGGAATAAAACTTGATTCACATCATACTAAAATCAAAATGGAATTTAAGAAACTCATCCTTCCCTAAAACAAGAAATTACATATCCCAATGTAAAAATGTACAGTGAGGATGTTCTGCTCTGACTTTCAAGGTGAATGCAGGAGTTTCTCAACTTTCATAACTTGGAAACTTCCAAACCCCATTTTATATGTGGCATACAGACTTTCATATGAACCAACCCTTAGCCTTGTTTTTGTATAGCACTGGCGGCTGTGTACACTTTATTATTGAAATATTTTATTATGTTTGGCTCTTTGTAGATTGAAAATGAGTGGAAATATCATTCCCGGATCAAAGTGTATAAACATTTTTAATGTACTTGACATGTACTATAAAACTATTTTTTTTTTCAGAAAGATTGGAAAAAAATAAAAGGAAAGACTGTGCCAGTAATAAAACATTTTAAGCAGAAGGATGAGGAAAAGGTGAGTTGAACACTGGAAGACTGTAATTCAGTGAAAGAAATATTTAAAGCTAAAAGCTATTTTTTATGAAATGGGTTTCCTTGGAGGGCACTGAGTTTGACATTAAGATGACGTTCAAGAAGAAGAGAAAGACCATCTGGTTCAGAGCAAGTTCAAACATCAGGTGAGATGTGGGCCACATGATGATGCTGCTGATGGTGAAAATATCTGTCACTGTCATGGTTATCATTACTGTCATTGTCCTTGTCAGAAGGGAATGAGAGCAGGAGTTACCATTTCAGGAATACTCACTTCATGTCAAGTTCTGTATTAAGGACTTTATAAATATTATCTTACTTATAACCACCACAATGTAGGTATTAATATCAATTTTACAGGCAAGGAGGCAAGACTTGCCAAATTAAGAAACTTCTCAAGGGTCACTCATCTGTCAACTGGTAGCACTTGTTGCCATCTGAACTCAAAAATACAGCACATGGGTTTAACCATGGTGCAATACTGTCTCTTGGTGCAGGCAACTTTTAAAGCCCCACTTTAAATACTGTAATTATAACACAGGTCTTAGTAAGTGAGACCATCTTAAAATATGAGAGTTTTTATAGGATAGGGACATTTAAAAGACTTATAAATCTCAAGTCTTTTATGATAATTTTCTACTTTGCTCTTTAAAGTAAGTTCATATCTTTATCCCCCTCCAACTTATTTTTCTATCCCTCCTTTCCTAAACTTCTAAATTCCATATAGCAATGGGCTAGAACCACTATACCCACCAGAAGTATAGTTTGAAGTGAGTATAGAAATAAACTCACCACACAACGTTCTTACTGCTATAGGCCTGGCACAACATACCCATAGTAGCTGCCCAAGAAATGTTAGTTTCCCTTCCAATGTCACTTCACATTAAATCATATAAAAGCACCATCTAGTTCCATCTAGTTGCAGCATCATGGAAAGTAAGGTAAACAGTCTCTCCAAAGTAGGGATGGGCCACTTTTATTCAAAATGGGACTTTGTGGTTAAAAGTCTCCTTTCATATTCATTCATTCAACCTATCTACTAATAGCTCTTGCCAAAATTTTGTAGTTGTATTTGGGAACTAAAAAAGATACCTCGCACACAGAAATGTGGATTTAGACACAGAGGTTTTTTTTTTTTGGCATTATATCTCCTAACTTTACAATATTCTGTGCTAATGCATTCAAGTAGTATTTCTAGAGACAGACTGGTCTTTAGATGTCATGGAAGAGTAGTTAATTTAGTGCGTGTCCTTTTCAATCTATTTTCTGAGCTGCACGATACTTATAGAATCTATGCATCCATGTGGCTAAAGCTAGCACATCCTGGGACTTGCACTCAATTCCCACATGGAAGTTTTTGTAGCAATGAACATTTTCTCATTAATATATCTTCCAGAGTGAGTGCTCTCATACTAATCATTTGTAGTGACTCTACAGGATTGCAACCTTCAGTAATGAAATCCGATACAGTATTGAAAACTGTGTGGGTTGCTTAACCAACCCCAATTCCGCTCAGATCAATGAAACACAGAAGCAGAATGAACTATTGCTTCATTAGTTATCCTCACTGAGAGGGGCTGAGTAATCTTATTCAAATGGACACTGATATCTCTTCAATGGGATGAAGAAATAAAGGCAGCTGTGACCTATGGGGAAATGATACTGCAGATGTTTCTTCTGAGAGAAGTCGCCCAAGGGTGGTCTATGGTCAGGTGCATCAGAAAAAAACCCAGTAAGCTGACATTGCCAGAGGGGAGGGGGAAAATGCTACACGTGAGGGTCATGTGAGCACCGTGTGAGGTTATGAGTCAGTCAGTATGGCAAATTCTACTGTCACCTGCTCAACCATCCTTCTCCACCTTCTGTGCTATCAGAACCCGGTTCTGTTCAGCAGGCAATTACTCTGTGCTTGAGGGTAGGTGAGCCCTAGGGACTAAGTTACCAGCTCCGTATTGCATTCTGCCTTTTTGATCCAGCATATCTGTTTTTACTTTTTGTGAAAATCCAAAGAGACAAATTCTACCCTGGCTGCCATGCCTAGAGTGCTATTTTCTAGTCCCTTCTCAGTGCTCTGATGGCATCTAAAAGGGAAATAGTCAAGATCTGAGCCACTTCTGCTATCTCTCCCCAGCCAAGCCAAGATGGCCCAATTACAGGCAAAATTCTTCGGTTGGATATTAAATAAATGGTTATGAGATCTTGATGAAGCAATTTAGACAATGTATTTTTAAAACTATTCACATATGCAAATTATACGATTCCATTTATGTAAAGTTCTAAGAAATGCAAAGTAATGTGCAGGGCAGAAAGTACAGGACAGAAAGTTGGGTTGGGAACAGGGTGGGTGTGACTAATAAGCAGCACGGGAGAAACTCTCAGGGGTGACACATATGCTCATTATCTTGATTGTGGTGAGGATTTCATGTATAAAATACATTTGCAGAAATGTATCATAGTACACATTTAAAATAGGTATGATCTATTCCATGTCAATTATGCCTCACAAAAGGTCTTAAACTTTTAGATATTATTTAGATACAGAAAATTTACTGTTTACATCTTCTTTGGAGGAAAACAAGTACTGAAGAGTATGCTAAGTATGGTTTTATTTATAAAAATATGCTTATGGGAAATGGCTAACTGAACTGTTAACCATGCTTACCCCTGCAAAGCAGATGTAGGTGACACTTTATTTTTAATGATTTATTTTTTAATTTCACAAGCATCTACTGAGCACATATTATGTGCTAGATACTGCAGTAGGGCTCAGGAATACAGGAAGCAAAAATCTGCACAATCTTCTGCTCTGCCAATCTATATTCTTGAGCAAACAAGAATGTCAAATGATGACAGTTACAAGGGGTGGGGGGAAACTAGGATGATATTTTATATAT
Organism: Canis lupus baileyi; assembly: GCF_048164855.1. Lineage (NCBI taxonomy): Eukaryota > Metazoa > Chordata > Mammalia > Carnivora > Canidae > Canis > Canis lupus. The sequence continues at coordinate 54,210,697 of NC_132841.1, forward strand.
GGTTGTTGTGCTAAATGAGGAAGGTCTTTCTAGAATGGCAACATTTAAACTGAGAACAGGATGACCACAAGGAGCCCTTGATGAAAAACATTTAGGAGAGAGTTTTACAGGTCTTTGTGAGGAGTTAGGATTTTATTTCCAGTGCAATGGGAAGTTAACAGAGAATCCTTGGTAAAGGGTAGAGAGACCTGATATTTCAAAAAGTCTACTTTGGCTTTGACTTGGATTATGAGGCTAAGAGAGAAAGTTAGCAGAGAGGAAGGAGGCTGTCACGATGGTGCAGATGAGAGAAGGTGCTGGCTGGAGCCCACAGGGTGTGTGTGATGGAGAAGAGGGGATGGATATGGGCACTGTTTCAGAACTCATGGGACTTACGGGTAGATTTTGCTATATATGCATATCTGTATCTCTTTTTTTTTTTTGTTCAGTGAGGAGATATTTATTTTGTTGTCAGAAACATTTAAATTAAAGAGCTTTATTCACTATTTTTGGAAGGAAAATACTTTCTTAAGAACAATGAAAAACATTGAATTCTGAAACTTTATTTTCCTTAAATGATGTGAAAGCATTGAATTTAACTCACTGATTTTTCAAGATTAGATTATGCTTTTTAAAAAATTTGAGAAAAAGCTAGAGAGAGAGAGGAAGTGCACACATGAGTGTGGGGAAGGGTGGAAGATGAGGGACAAGCAGACTTCCTGTTGAGTCAATGCAGGGCTCCATCCCAGGACTCTGAGATCATGACCTGAGCTGAAGACAGATGCTTAACCCACTGAGGCACCAAGGTAGCCCCAAATAAGCTTTCTGTTATTATCATTACTTTTTAAGCTTTCAATCAAGGGTATTTTTGAGTTGGGGTCAGATGACCACTGATTTTCAGATACACTGGCTGAATATTTGCAAAAAGTTCAATTCCTGCATATTGGCCTAAGAGATGTAATCCCGTATCCCCTTTCAAGTCTTCTAAACACATTTCTCAATTCCTTTTTAAAATTATTTTTCCATTTTTAAAAACTTTAACATTTTTTTTCAATTCTTTTATAGGACTCTAATTGTATGCCAAGGAAACTTATCTCAGGGCATTTTATGTAACACATCAACTATTCTACCCAAATATGCTCCCTTATACCACATGCAATTTAGCTGATCATCTACATATTTATAGAAGTATCACTAATATAGGCTAGAAGGTTTGGCAAACTATAGGCTACAGCCTATTTTTTTGGTGGCCCTCAAGATAAGAACATTTTTTATATTTTTAGAGTTATAAAAAATAAAAGTATAAAATATTTGCTATTTGGCCCTTTACAAAAAAGGGGCCAACACCAGTTAAAGGAAATTATCACTCTGAAATAATGAGTTAAATAAGTTTAATACAGAATAGGAGGATGTGGTATACACACACACACAGGACTATTACATAGCCATAAAAAGAATGAGATAGTGCCATTTTCAACAACACGGATGGACTTAAGAGAGTATTATGATGTCAGATAAGAAAGACAAATACCATATGATTTCATTCACATGTGGAATCTGAAAAAAAAATAAACTAACAAAAAAATCAGACCTAGAAATACAGAGAACAGAGGGGAGGTGAGTTGGCAAAAATGGGTGGAGGGGAGTGTGAGATACAGGCTTCTAGTTATGGAATGAATAAGTCAGAGGAATAAAAGACACAGCATATGTAATATAGTCAATGATATTATAAGAATGTTGTATGGTGGGAGGGGCAAGACGGAGGAAGAGTAGGGTCCCCAGTCACCTGTCCCCACCAAATTACCTAGATAACCTTCAAATTATCCTGAAAATCTACGAATTTGGCCTGAGATTTAAAGAGAGAACAGCTGAAACGCTACAGTGAGAAGAGTTCACGCTTCTATCAAGGTAGGAAGACGGGAAAAAAGAAATAAAGAAACAAAAGACCTCCAAGGGGGAGGGGCCCACGAGGAGCCGGGCTGAGGCCGGGGCGAGTGTCCCCAGGACAGGAGAACCCGGCCCGGAGGAGCAAGAGCTGCACCAACCTTCCCGGGTGGAAAGGGGCTCGCAGGGAGTTAGAGCAGGACCCCAGGAGGGCGGGGATGCCCTTGGGCTCCCGGGGACACTAACAGACACCTGCGCCCCGGGGAGATGCGCCGAGCTCCCTAAGGGCTGCAGCGCGCACGGCGGGACCCGGAGCAGCTCGGGGGCGGGGGGGCTCGGGGGCGGCTCCGCGGAGAGGGGGCTGCGCTGCCGGGGGCAGCTCCGAGGGGCTCGGGCAGAGGAAGAGGCTCCGTGAGGAGGGGGCTGCGCGGCTCCAGGAGCAGCTCGGAGGCGGCTCCGGCAGAGGAAGAGGCTCCGTGCAGAGGGGGCTGCAGCCCAGGAGCAGCTCGGAGGGGCTCGGGCGGCGGCTCCACGGAGGGTGCTGCACCCGCCGGGAGCGCAAATCCAACAGAGCAGGCCCCGGGAGCACAGGGCGCCGGGACACAGCCCAGGATCCGGCCTCCCCATGGGACAGGCAGAGGCCGGGAGGGCCCAGGACAGCGAGGACGCTCCTGCCCCAGCTGAGCAGATCAGCGGCCCCAACCCGGAGCCCCCAGGCCCTGCAGACAGTTACTGCGGGAGCTGACTCCATGGCTCCAGAGCTGGCCGCCACCACTGCAGTTGTTCGTCCTGGGGCCTCACGGGGTAAACAACCCCCACTGAGCCCTGCACCAGGCAGGGCGCAGAGCAGCTCCCCCAAGAGCTAACACCTGAAAATCAGCACAACAGGCCCTTCCCCCAGAAGACCAGCTAGACAGACAAGTTCCAGGGGAAGCCAAGGGACTTAAAGTATACAGAATCAGAAGATACTCCCCCGTGGTTTTTTTTTTTTTTTTAATTTTTATTTATTTATGATAGTCACAGAGAGAGAGAGAGGCAGAGACACAGGCAGAGGGAGAAGCAGGCTCCATGCACTGGGAACCCGATGTGGGATTCGATCCCCGGTCTCCGGGATCGTGCCCTGGGCCAAAGGCAGGCGCCAAACCGCTGCGCCACCCAGGGATCCCTCCCCCGTGTTTTTTTTTTTTTTTTTTTTTTTTTGCTTTTTGATTTGTTTGCTTCCCCCACCCCCTTTTTTTCCCTTTCTTTCTTTTTCTTTCTCTTTTTCTTCTCTTTTTCTCTTTTTTTCTTCCTTTTTTCTTTTTCTCTTTTCTTTCCTTCTTTCTCTCCTCTCTTTTTCTCCTTTTCCCAATACAACTTGTTTTTGGCCCCTCTGCACTGAGCAAAACGACTAGAAGGAAAACCTCACCTCAAAAGAAAGAATCAGAAACAGTCCTCTCTCCCACAGAGTTACAAAATCTGGATTACAATTCAATGTCAGCCAATTCAGAAGCACTATTATACAGCTACTGGTAGCTCTAGAAAAAAGCATAAAGGACTCAAGAGACTTCATGACTGCAGAATTTAGAGCTAATCAGGCAGAAATTAAAAATAAATCGAATGAGATGCAATCCAAACTAGAAGTCCTAACGACGAGGGTTAATGAGGTGGAAGAACAAGTGAGTGACATAGAAGACAAGTTGATGGCAAAGAGGGAAACTGAGGAAAAAAGAGACAAACAATTAAAAGACCATGAAGATAGATTAAGGGAAATAAATGACAGCCTGAGGAAGAAAAACCTACGTTTAATTGGGGTTCCGGAGGGCGCTGAAAGGGCCAGAGGGCCAGAATATGTATTTGAACAAATCATAGCTGAAAACTTTCCTAATCTGGGAAGGGAAACAGGCATTCAGATCCAGGAAATAGAGAGATCCCCCCCTAAAATCAATAAAAAGCGTTCAACACCTCGACATTTAATAGTGAAGCTTGCAAATTCCAAAGATAAAGAGAAGATCCTTAAAGCAGCAAGAGACAAGAAATCCCTGACTTTTATGGGGAGGAGTATTAGGGTAACAGCGGACCTCTCCACAGAGACCTGGAAGGCCAGAAAGGGCTGGCAGGATATATTCAGGGTCCTAAATGAGAAGAACATGCAACCAAGAATACTTTATCCAGCAAGGCTCTCATTCAAAATGGAAGGAGAGATAAAGAGCTTCCAAGACAGGCAGGAACTGAAAGAATATGTGACCTCCAAACCAGCTCTGCAAGAAATTTTAAGGGGGACTCTTAAAATTCCCCTTTAAGAAGAAGTTTAGTGGAATAATCCACAAAAACAAGAACTGAATAGATATCATGGTGACACTAAACTCATATCTGTCAATAGTAACTCTGAACGTGAACGGGCTTAATGACCCCATCAAAAGGCGCAGGGTTTCAGATTGGATAAAAAAGCAGGACCCATCTATTTGCTGTCTACAAGAGACTCATTTTAGACAGAAGGACACCTACAGCCTGAAAATAAAAGGTTGGAGAACCATTTACCGTTCGAATGGTCCTCAAAAGAAAGCAGGGGTAGCCATCCTTATATCAGATAAACTAAAATTTACCCCGAAGACTGTAGTGAGAGATGAAGAGGGACACTATCTCATACTTAAAGGATCTATCCAACAAGAGGACTTAACAATCCTCAATATATATGCCCCGAATGTGGGAGCTGCCAAATATATCAATCACTTAATAACCAATAACCAAAGTGAAGAAATACTTAGATAATAATACACTTATACTTGGTGACTTCAATCTAGATCTTTCTATACTCGATAGGTCTTCTAAGCACATCTCCAAAGAAACAAGAGCTTTAAATGATACACTGGACCAGATGGATTTCACAGATATCTACAGAACTTTACATCCAAACTCAACTGAATACACATTCTTCTCAAGTGCACATGGAACTTTCTCCAGAATAGGCCACATACTGGGTCACAAATCGGGTCTGAACCAATACCAAAACATTGGGATCATCCCCTGCATATTCTCAGACCATAATGCCTTGAAATTAGAACTAAATCACAACAAGAAGTTTGGAAGGACCTCAAACATGTGGAGATTAAGGACCATCCTGCTAAAAGATGAAAGGGTCAACCAGGAAATTAAGGAAGAATTAAAAAGATTCATGGAAACTAATGAGAATGAAGATACAACCGTTCAAAATCTTTGGGATGCAGCAAAAGCAGTCCTAAGGGGGAAATACATCGCAATACAAGCATCCATTCAAAAACTGGAAAGAACTCAAATACAAAAGCTAACCTTACACATAAAGGAGCTAGAGCAAAAACAGCAAATAGATCCTGCACCCAGCAGAAGAAGAGAGTTAATAAAGATTTGAGCAGAACTCAACAAAATCGAGACCAGAAGAACTGTGGAACAGATCAACAGAACCAGGAGTTGGTTCTTTGAAAGAATTAATAAGATAGATAAACCATTAGCCAGCCTTATTAAAAAGGAGAGAGAGAAGACTCAAATTAATAAAATCATTAATGAGAAAGGAGAGATCACTACCAACACCAAGGAAATACAAATGATTTTAAAAACATATTATGAACAGCTATACGCCAATAAATTAGGCAATCTAGAAGAAATGGACGCATTCCTGGAAAGCCACAAACTACCAAAACTGGAACAGGAAGAAAAAGAAAACCTCAACAGGCCAATAACCAGGGAGGAAATTGAAGCAGTCATCAAAAACCTCCCAAGACACAAAAGTCCAGGGCCAGATGGCTTCCCAGGGGAATTTTATCAAACGTTTAAAGAAGAAACCATACCTATTCTCCTAAAGCTGTTTGGAAAGATAGAAAGAGATGGAGTACTTCCAAATTCGTTCTATGAGGCCAGCATCACCTTAATTCCAAAACCAGACAAAGACCCCACCAAAAAGGAGAATTACAGACCAATATCCCTGATGAACATGGATGCAAAAATTCTCAACAAGATACTAGCCAATAGGATCCAACAGTACATTAAGAAAATTATTCACCATGACCAAGTAGGATTTATCCCCGGGACACAAGGCTGGTTCAACACTTGTAAAACAATCAATGTGATTCATCATATCAGCAAGAGAAAACCCAAGAACCATATGATCCTCTCATTAGATGCAGAGAAAGCATTTGACAAAATACAGCATCCATTCCTGATCAAAACTCTTCAGAGTGTACGGATAGAGGGAACATTCCTCGACATCTTAAAAGCCATCTACAAAAAGCCCACAGCAAATATCATTCTCAATGGGGAAGCACTGGGAGCCTTTCCCCTAAGATCAGGAACAAGACAGGGATGTCCACTCTCACCACTGCTATTCAACATAGTACTGGAAGTCCTAGCCTCAACAATCAGACAACAAAAAGACATTAAAGGCATTCAAATTGGCAAAGAAGAAGTCAAACTCTCCCTCTTCGCTGATGACATGATACTCTACATAGAAAACCCAAAAGCCTCCACCCCAAGATTGCTAGAACTCATACAGCAATTTGGTAGCATGGCAGGATACAAAATCAATGCCCAGAAATCAGTGGCATTTCTATACACTAACAATGAGACTGAAGAAAGAGAAATTAAGGAGTCAATCCCTTTGACAATTGCACCCAAAAGCATAAGATACCTAGGAATAAACCTAACCAAAGAGGTAAAGGATCTATACCCTAAAAACTACACAACACTTCTGAAAGAAATTGAGGAAGACACAAAGAGATGGAAAAATATTCCATGCTCATGGATTGGCAGAATTAATATTGTGAAAATGTCAATGTTACCCAGGGCAATATACACGTTTAATGCAATACCTATCAAAATACCATGGACTTTCTTCAGAGAGTTGGAACAAATTATTTTAAGATTTGTGTGGAATCAGAAAATACCCCAAATAGCCAGGGGAATTTTAAAAAAGAAAACCATATCTGGGGGCATCACAATGCCAGATTTCAGGTTGTACTACAAAGCTGTGGTCATCAAGACAGTGTGGTACTGGCACAAAAACAGACACATAGATCAGTGGAACAGAATAGAGAACCCAGAAGTGGCCTCTCAACTTTATGGTCAACTAATATTCAATAAAGGAGGAAAGACTATCCATTGGAAGAAAGACAGTCTCTTCAATAAATGGTGCTGGGAAAATTGGACATCCACGTGCAGAAGAATGAAACTAGACCACTCTCTTATACCATACACAAAGATAAACTCAAAATGGATGAAAGATCTAAATGTGAGACAAGATTCCATCAAAATCCTAGAGGAGAACACAGGCAACACCCCTTTTGAACTCGGCCACAGTAACTTCTTGCAAGATACATCCACGAAGGCAAAAGAAACAAAAGCAAAAATGAACTATTGGGACTTCATCAAGATAAGAAGCTTTTGCACAGCAAAGGATACAGTCAACAAAACTCAAAGACAACCTACAGTATGGGAGAAGATATTTGCAAATGACATATCAGATAAAGGGCTAGTTTCCAAGATCTATAAAGAACTTCTTAAACTCAACAGCAAAGAAACAAACAATCCAATCATGAAATGGGCAAAAGACATAAAGAGAAATCTCACAGAGGAAGACATAGACATGGCCAACATGCACATGAGAAAATGCTCCGCATCACTTGCCGTCAGGGAAATACAAATCAAAACCACAATGAGATACCACCTCACACCAGTGAGAATGGGGAAAATTAACAAGGCAGGAAACCACAAATGTTGGAGAGGATGCGGAGAAAAGGGAACCCTCTTACACTGTTGGTGGGAATGTGAACTGGTGCAGCCATTCTGGAAAACTGTGTGGAGGTTCCTCAAAGAGTTAAAAATAGACCTGCCCTACGACCCAGCAATTGCACTGTTGGGGATTTACCCCAAAGATACAGATGCAATGAAACGCCGGGACACCTGCACCCCGATGTTTATAGCAGCAATGGCCACGATAGCCAAACTGTGGAAGGAGCTTCGGTGTCCATTAAAGATGAATGGATAAAGAAGATGTGGTTTATGTATACAATGGAATATGACTCAGCCATTAGAAACGACAAATACCCACCATTTGCTTCAACGTGGATGGATCTGGAGGGTATTATGCTGAGTGAAGTAAGTCAATCGGAGAAGGACAAACATTATATGTTCTCATTCATTTGGGGAATATAAATAATAGTGAAAGGGAATATAAAGGAAGGGAGAAGAAATGTGTGGGAAATATCAGAAAGGGAGACAGAACATGAGAGACTCCTAACTCTGGGAAATGAACTAGGGGTGGTGGAAGGGAAGGAGGCGGGGGGTGGGGGTGAATGGGTGATGGGCTGAGGGGGGCTCTTGACGGGATTAGCACTGGGTGTTATTCTGTATGTTGGTAAATTGAACACCAATAAAAAATAAATTTATTAAAAAGAAAAAAGAATGTTGTATGGTGATGAATAGTATCTATACTTGTGAGCATAGCATAATGTTCCAATTTGTTGAATTATGTTGTACACCTGAAGCTAATACAACACTGTGTCAATAATACTCAAAAATAGTTTAATAAAGACAAGATTAATTTAAAGTACAACTAATAACTCAAAAGATAATTTAACTAACCCACTTACCAGGTTGGGAGAAATATAGATTGAAGCAATGCTCATAAAAGTGAATTCTTAAATGCTTGAAATTGGCAATCTCCATTTAACATAGAATCATCACTTGACTCTTCTTTTACTATAGTTTTATCCCATGATTCCTTCTAGGATATTTCTTCAAGGCAACGGATGCATTTACAGTACTATTAGAACATTAGTGCCTAACCCAGTATGTAATGGCTTACAGTTAAATTTTATAATCACTGATAGGGTACCTGAACTGATTGCTCTTTTTGATAATTTTAACATCATAGCTCCCACCCTTTTACTAGGCACACAAGGAAGTAAATATATTGGCAATTTGGTAGCTTAAGAGAATTCAGTTTAATAGAATTCAGTAGTTTAGATAGCATTCAGATAAAATTACCCACTGCCTCAAGTTGCTGAATTTTATTAATTATGCTCATCAATGCACACTGTGCAAATAATGCTTTGGGGACCTTTCACATACTTTTTGTTTGCATGTGGACATGAACCAAATCTAGGAAGAGCAAATGCATTACTAATCTTCAACCAGCAAATTCCACCACTCCACCAACAAACAAAAAACCAAAGAAACAACCAAAACAAAAAAAAAACCCACTCAGAAACAGAAATTAATTTTGACAATATCAGTTAATAAAAGCAAAATATCTAGAAATCACTTCTGTCATGACAAAAAGAAAGAATGAGAGAAAAAGGCTAGGTCGGGGACTCTGGTTAACAGAAAAGCTTTAGAACTAGATTTCCTGCATTGAAGCTCTTGCCCTTCTACATACTTTGAACATAGTAGTTCTCTAAGTCTCAATTCTTTAATCTGTAAAATTGAGGCAACCATAATTGCCAACCCTGTGGACCAACCTATGGATTAAATTAAGAAATGATAATACACACAAAGCAGCAAAATACATGGAACAAAGCACATATGCTGGAGTGATTATTTAAATACCATTTCAGAACATAGTTGTTGACATATTGAAATGATTTTAACAAACCTTGGCTACAATGTTCAAATTCTTAATGAAAAACAAAATTCTAGTTCTTTAATTCTGTTTCCACAGATAGCATTTAAAGCACCTGACAATTAAAAAAGATAGCAATAATTTCTTGGACTTGCATAGTACTTAAGCACTTTCACATTTATTTTCTTGCCTTATATTTGCAACATAATCTAGAATAGTTCATTAACAGAGGTTATTACCCTCCATTTGGCAGGAACAGTGAAAGGCTCAGACAGGTCATCACAGTTTCATACAGTACCACACCAGTGATTATAATCAAGACTTCAGATTTGATCATATCTCACTACCTACATTACCATTCCCTCCCATGATGCTCTATACTCAGTTGATGGCTGATGATAAATTTCTCCAGATTTAGATTCCAGATAAACCACCATTCCTTTTTTTTCCCCCCACAGCAGTACTTACTGGTCGGGACTGGATTTCTTTGGCGTAGAGAGGTTGCAAGAATTCGGAGTCTCCTTCTAGTTTTAGACCTTTGTCTGTGATTCTCAAATTCCCCATTCCATCCTGAAATAGATGCATGGAGATAACAGAAAATGCAATTAGCTAATATTTCAAAAAAATCTCAGGCTTTCAAGAATTGAAACAAAGTTACTGCCTTTTTTTTTTTTTTTTGAGAGGTGGGTTGAGAGAGGGTCCAATAAAATACTGAGAGGTATTGTTCAATGCACTTAAGCAGATCATCCTCTTTGCTCACTTATTCTAAGGAAATTCTAATCCAAGCAAACTAATGCCCCTACTCATTCACTAGCACAAATGAAGAAAGTCCTTTTGCTAGGCATTGCAGACAGAATGGAGACAGGAGGTAAGCAGGAAAACATAAAAGGATAATTTTCTGGTTTCCAAAACTTTATGCAAAAACTGTAAAGTGGTAGTCTGTTGGTTGACTCCGGTTCTTGGACACAATGTGTTTTGCTCACAAAATGTTCAAGAGGTCAAATTAGTTGTTGACATCTTTACTGACATTCTATTAAATATTAAAATATATACAAAAATAGAAAGGATAAATAGCAAATACCTGTGTACTATCATTCGTCTTCAACAATGATCCATGTATGGTTATTGTTATCTGCAATGCTCACCACACCCACCTCATTTGATTAAATATAACCACAACACCATCACTACCACCACCACAAAAAATAATAAAATAATTAGTATCATCTAATAGCCAGAGTCAGTGTTCAAATTTCATTCATTTTTATTTTCTCTTCTCAGATTTGCTTATTTGAATCAGGTTCCCTATAGTTGGTTGATACATGAAATTGTAGGTCATTTCCTAAAAATCTTCAAAGTCAGTCAGGTTCTCTCTCATAGATCTACACACATATACGTACTTTATTTAATGAACAGAACAAACCATTTTTTTCTAATAGCAATGCCCAGCATTTATATTTTGCTGAACATTCCTATAATTTAATACAATGTATTCTGTCTCCTATGCTGCTTGTAAATTGGTAGTTAGAACAAGAAGATTGATGAGATTTAGGCTCAGTTTTCTAGGAAGAACACATTCCAGGAAATGGAATATATTATTATTCTATTGCTACCATCACAAATAACCACAAACTCAATGGCTTACAACAACACAAACTTATTATGTCATAATTCTGTATAAGTCTGACATAAGACTCAAAGGGCAAAAATCAAGGTGCCAGCAGCGCTGCTGTACTTTTTTCTAGAAGTTCAAAGGCAGCAGGGGGAATGCATTTTTTGACTTTTTCTAGCCTCTTGAGCCTACCCACATTCCTGGACTTGTGGCCTCTTTCATCTCCAAGGTCCACAATGACTGGTTGAATTTGGCTCATGTTTATCACTCTGATGATGAGTCTTCCACCTCCCTCTTCCACTTTTGTTCATTAGACATACAATCCAGGATAATCTCTCCATTTTAAAGTCAGCTGATTGGCAAATACAATTCTGTCCATAGTGTTAATTCTCCTTTGTTACATGATGTTACATATTCAGGGGTTCTGAGATTAGGACATTGACATCTTTGAAGTGGATCGCATTTTTCTGTCTACTGCATATTCTTTCAGGAGACATACAATGTCTTCTGCTGTGATGTCATCAGACATTGGTGATCTTTGCCTAGAGGATCTATGATTTCAACCAGAGATTTCAAATTGGTAAAAAAAAAAAAATTCTATCATTTCTTAATTAGCTGGGATATTCCATCAAGAGAAATTACATTTCATCCACTGTTTACCCTAAATTATAGTTTACAGAACTTGAAAGGTGTTTGATTTTTCCTCCTTTATTTATTGATTCTCAAAACATTGGTTACCTAGTATCTTCCAATAGGTTTCTAAACCTATTGGTTTAAAACTTATTTTTTTAAAAATATCATTACAGACATTTTTTTATTTGTTTCATTCCAATGTAGTTTCTATTGCTATTCAAGTTTTAATTTTCTTACCCTTGCTCAGTGGGAACCTCTTCAAGTTGGCCCCTAAGTCCTTTTAATATTCTTCAGTAGTCCTTGATGGCCCTTTTGCTTCTGGTATGACAACATGATCCAGGGTTATTGCATTCATGTCCTGTTCCAGGCTGGAACCAGCCATTTCTAGTAAGAATGCTTGGCTTATTTTTGTGGCAACTAGTATTTAGAGACCACAAACTGATAGCTTTGGGTGCTCATGGCTACTGGATTGACCCATTTCTGAGGACGGAGCTAGAAAATAAGTTCTGTGTTTTTTAAATAGAATATACCATGAATTCCCATTAAACTTCAATTCAAACTGAAGATATGAATGTTTCCATTTAATCTCATGGATCTTAAAGTGTTAGTAACTTTCTTACATACCAAAAAACTATGTTCTCAACACCAAAATGATTACTCATCTGATTTAACCCACAATATACAGAGCCGGTACTATTCTAACATTATAATTAAGAAAAACAATTTAAAATTTGTCTTAAAAAAGCTCTAGAGTGCATCCTTCTAGGCAGGCACAAGTGACTGGATTTCAAAGCTACTTGAGTTGATTCCATCCTGTATAGTTGGTAGCATTACCAACTTTCTGTCCAGTCAGGTTTACTTGTTTCATTCCTCCCACCTCTCAAATTTTCATGACTGCTTTCTTAAGGCTTAGTTTTGTGAACTATTTAGATGGCACCAAAGTCAAATCTACAAAATAAGATATATTAAAAGAAGTCTAGCTTCTATACTTGTTCCTCCATCATGTTTCCTCTTCTCCAAATAAGTGTGGTTGTGTGCCCATATCAGTCAGGGTTCTCCAGGGAAATAAAAAAGGATGTGTGTGTGTGTGTGTGTGTGTGTGTGTGTACATACACATTCATTTTAAGGAGCTGGTTTCACCAATTGTGGAGGCTAAGTTTCAAGATCTGCAGCTAGAAAGCTAGAGACCCATCTTAATAAAACACATGATATATACATATACACACACACATGCACACACAGTGTTTACCAATTGATTCCTACATTTTCCCAAATACATTTGAAAATGGAAAGATCTGAAAAAAAAAATTCAGGTTATCAGCTTCTTGTGAAACTGGAAGCTCTAGGAAATATGAACCTGGTTTCTCACACGGCCACCACTATCTGGAATTGAATAGCTGCTACCCTATGCTACTCTATGAATCATATACTCTACAGTTCACCAGTTCCCATCCAGCCTATTTTACTAAGCTACATTTTCTCAGACTCCTGAGGTTTCTCACCAGAGACTACCATTTCTTCTTCCTGGCACTGCCATGTACTCTGTACATCAATACGTTCAGGACAGACACCACATTGGGGGGTACTGAATGACCAAGTGGGAAATGGGCACTTTTCCCCAACCCTCCTTCATAACAGCACTTCAGCCTATGCATGAGAACAGATTTTTCAGGTCAATGTTGTCCTTTCATAGATAGTGTGCCATCTGTATATTTCTATTTTTGGTACTTGTGAAGACAACTCTGCCAAAAGGACCCCAGACTAGGCATTCAAACCCAGTGAGAGAGGCATTGGGCTGGAGGGTATGTTCGTAACACACTAGTAGCATGTAGAATCCACAACAAAAGGAAAAAAGAAAAAGCAAATATCCACCTAATCCATCTCTGTGCCCAACTGCAAAGGATATGTCAATTATCTTGCTTTAGATTATTCTAAAACAAGACTTTTGTTAGTGTGGAGAAGCAGACCTTTACATAGAAACATATACTAAACCTGAATCTATAAACTCTTACATAGAAGATTATATTTGGAGTAATTAGCTAGCATATTCCAAATAAAATATATCTCCCTCCCCTCTTACAGCATATAGATCTGCTATCCTTAACATTTAAGGATGACTTACTAGATGCTCATTACTACATTACTATACTCTGTGCTTTTCATGCTGTATTTCATTTTCTTGATTGTCACTGAAAACTACCATGTTACTTCTTGAATGTAATCATAACAAAATAATCCTATGAATGTGAAATTATTTGGCTATAGAGTTGTTTATCACCAAGCCAGTTATGAGGGAAAAAATTAAAACTTAAAAACTACCTAAAAATCTCAAGTGAAAAAGATAACTGAATATGATAAAATAGAACATGATGTATCTTCTGCAGAGATATTTAATAACATAGGCAAATGTAGATAATCCACTATTAATGAAATAATAAATGTAGATAATCCACTATTAATGAAATAACCTATACATACATTTTATTCCATTTTTTAAAAGATTGATTGATTATGAGTCAGGGGAAGGGCAGAGGGACGTGAAAGTGAGAATCTCAAGCAGACCACTCCTCATGGAGTGTGGAATCTGATGCAAGGCCCAATCCCACAACCCCAAGATCACCACCCAAGCCAAAATCAAGAGTTGGATACAGACTGAGCAACCCAGCACCCCTCTTTTATGCCATTTTTTATGTAAATATATATAAATATTCATACACATGCATACATATAATCGTATGTGCACACAAAAAAGATCTGGAAGAGGGATCCCTGGGTGGTGCAGCGGTTTGGCGCCTGCCTTTGGCCCAGGGAGTGATCCTGGAGACCCAGGATCGAATCCCACGTCGGGCTCCCGGTGCATGGAGCCTGCTTCTCCCTCAGCCTGTGTCTCTGCCTCTCTCTCTCTCTCTCTCTGTGTGACTATCATAAATAAATAAAAATTAAAAAAAAAGAAAATCTTTAAAAAAAAATCTGGAAGAAATTTCATAGGAGAAAAATTCCAGAAGGAAATTTACTTCATACTGAAAATCTTTGAAGTATTTAGCAGTATCTTAGTAGTTGCCTAAGATATGATTGCTTTTTATTTTCTTCTTTTTACTTGTCTGTACTTATCATTTTTTTTGTAAATAGCATTTGCAATTTAAAAACTTGTTATAAATTATTAAGTTCTTTTAACTTAATTTTATATTCTAAAATAAAGATTTATTTTAAAAAGCAACATTTGTCAAGAATCTATGTCATATACTAAGTGCTATACACATATTATCCCATGCCATCTTCTCAATGATCCTATGAGATAGTTTTTATTTTCCCTATTTCACAAGTGAGAAAATTTACTGATAAGTAGCTTGTCTCACAACTGCACAACTAGTCAATGACGGGATCAGGAATATGAACACAAGTCTTTCCAATTCAAGCTATATGCTCTTACTCATTATTTTAACCTAACCTAATGTAAGTGAAAGCAATATGCTATAAGGTATTTGCTGCACTTTGTAGGGTCACTTCGATTTTCATTTTCTTGGGAGGGCACTCAGCAATGAGAGAGAGGGCCCTCTCCAACCACAAGAATAATGCCATCTGTTCTTATGGTCTAAAACTTCTACTTCACTTTTTTGGGGTCCAGAGGTTCTTTATTACAACCCCACCTGCTTCCCATGCCACAGAACATAAGCAAAATGAATCATCTGCTATTTCTGGAAAGACAACTGTGTACACAATTGTGTGCTACAAGCCATGGGGAGTCAGAAAAAAAGGTTCCTCCTCATCCTGTCCTCTGAGACAGTTTGCAAAACAGGTGGCACACAGCCAGAGAATAGTGAAGGAGAAACCAGAAGGATCAACGTTTGAGAAACACTCCTGTAATCCAAGAGGCAATGGATTCCTTTGCAATAGTAATTTAACCTTTACTTAAGTACCTCTTTTGGTAGGAAACTCACCACAAATTTGCCAAATCTCTACCATTTCATTCAGTTATAGGTTCTTTCTATTCTTGAGAACCATCACTTCATTTTTCCAGCCTCTTTCTCAGTCTCTGGGTCTGCCCAATGGTATTGGTGGGAAAGCTCAATCACATAGTATGAATTTATGCTACTGGTCTCTATTTCCTAAATATAATACAAAGCAGATTAGAGTGGCCAACGACTTATGTTCCCATATTAGAATCTCCTTTCTGGCTCTGAAACAGTCAGACTGGATCGGATACACATCAAAACAATTTGAGAATTGCCTTATTTAAAACCATTTCACCTTTAACTGCCGACATAAGAAGCTATCAGTATTATTAATATAGGAGCTTTAGGTCAGTTTTAAAGGAAAATTTCCCTCCCAGTAAGATGCAAAAGAGACATTTAGAAGATTCACAGTCACTCCTAAAGTGATTAGGAGGAAAGAGACCTTTTTTTTCTTTCCTTCCCTGTTCAAATGGTAAAACTTCAATGTTCTTAAAGACAACCATAAAAATTCTAGCAGCCAGAAAGCTGGGCTTAACGGAGCCAATCTTACCCAGTAAGTGTCCTAAAGTCTATAAAGTACATTTGAAACAAAAGTGGAGGTCAGGATCTTGCAGTCCTCCTGGCGAGGGAAGGGCCCCAGCTGTCCTGTATACTGCAGTACACCAGGGCCTACCTGCAAGACTGGCACACAGGACTTTTCATAAATACATGAGGAAATCTCATTATTTTCCCAGTCCAATTTAGAATGGCCTCCCTGTAAGGTCTTTTGGGGGAGAGAGGACCGAAGGAGGGAGGGAGTGGTGGTATGGGAGCAGAGGTGGGGGGAATCTGAGAATCTCCCTTTGGGCTAGTCCAAGGATGATGGCATCAGCTCTCTATTTTTTATCTGGTCCACACTGTTTGGTTGGTTGTTTCAAATGCAGTTTTCTACAAAATGAGTACAGAATAAATAGGGGTTTCAAAGTGGCAGGGCAATGGACTGAAATATTAATTTGTTTTTTCTATCTCTCATGTTGGCCTCTGGCCCCTTTTCATAACCATTTCAAATAGGTTCCTAGGCTTTGTCATTATGAGGCTTAGAGATTTGGGGAGCAAAGAAGCAGAGATTTCTTTTGTAAAAGGTAACTCCCACTGAATGGATAAAACTACGTGAGTTAGGGAGGGAGGCAAGAAGGAGAGGATAGGTTTTCCAACTGGGGAGTGGACAAAAGATTTGTGAATCCCATGAATTCCAGAGATCACTGTCCTGACCCTGTCCCCAGGAGGGGACAACCCCTGGGGGGTTGTGGGGCCCCAGCTTCCCCAAAGTCTCCCTTCTACAGGAATGGCAGATAGATCCCTTTCGCAGACTTAAAATGAACCACGGGCTTGGGGGCACAGTTCTCTAGGCCACTGCCCATGAAAGGCAGAGACCAGTGCCCCCAGAGCCCTTCTCACTGGTGTTGGCAAAACACTGTGCTGTCCAAAAAATCCTGTAATGTAAAATGCTCTGCTGGCCTTTGTGGGAGAGGAGCTGGGAATTAGTATTATGCTGATTTAAAGAAAGTATTATTTCTTGCTCCTCTGATTTTGCTTCCACATTAGCATCAAACAGGTTTTTGATCTCTTCAGCCTCTTTCCAGGCTGGAAGTAATGCCAAGTCCTATTTCAGTACACGTGTTGCGAGTCTCTCTCTTGCTGGGCAGTTTTAATGGCAGGCATTACTTAATTTGGATTAAAGAGTGAACTGATGTTATCTACAGAGATTGCTTTAGAACATTAACTTTGTGAGGGGTGGGAGTTTTGCTCACTGTTGTCTCAATTCTTAAAACACTGTTTGGCCCATAGTATGCACTCAGCAAATATTTCTTAAATGACAGAATTTCTTCATTCTAAATGCTGTGTTTTGAAGGGTACTGAGGGGAATATAAAATGTTAGAACCAAGGCTTATCCCTCAAGCAGATGACAATGTATCAGAACATGCATTTTCAACCAGGGTGATACAGTCCCCATCGGGCAAAAATTAGTGATTGAGGGAGAGGTGAGAAAAAATCTCACTTTTTTATTTATAAATAAAAAAATGCTTAGGTATAGACTGTGTGCACAGTAGATCTGTAGTACTAAAATTTCATCTGGAGGGGAATAGAAATTGCTCTAATTAATGTGTCTAAAAATGGTCTCAGGGGAGGGGAGGCAATAAAAAAAGAGGCTGAGAAACAATGCTTCAGAGTGTCAGAGACTTTTGAGACCACTCTAACTTTTTTCGCTTTAATCTATAAATGGTCTCTTCTGTCATTCAGGTATTGAACCATCTTGTTTGGAGCTCCCCTACCTGTAAAATGTGACAGAACAGAGCAGCACAGGTAAAGAGTAAACTCCTTAATGTAATATTTCACACCATCCTCATCTGGCACCTGCACACTTCTCCAGCCTCATCTCCTGCCAGTCTCCCTTTAGTCCACACAAAACACAGTAGCAACTTCTCCAAACTCTTTCACTTACCAAGCCCTTGCAAATGTCCTTCCCTTGGCTAGTAATGTTCTTTCTAGCCCTTCTGTCCTTCTCTCCAGTCCTTTGGTTCTGGTTAGATGTCCTTTCTGGGTCTGGGGTCCCTATCTGAGGTCTCTTATACCCCATGTCCCTTTCTATGAGAGCATTTTTCATGTGCACTGCAGTGATCAATTTACATTTATGTCCTTTCTTGCTAGACTTCAAATTCTTTGAGATCAGGAATAGTGTGTCACTCATTATTCAATCCTCATGGCCCAGTACATTGTATCTCCTTCCTTCCTTCCTCCCTCCCTCCCTCCTTCTCTTCCTTCCTTTCTCTTTCTTTCTTTTTCTTTCCCTCTTTCTTTCTTCTCTTTTTCCTTCCTTCCTTCCCTCTCTTTCTTTTTCTTTTCTTTTCTTTTCTTTTCTTTTCTTTTCTTTTCTTTTCTTTTCTTTTCTTCTTTCCTCTCTCTCTCTCTTTCTTTCTTTCGACAGAGAGAATCTTAAAGCAGGCATGCCGAGTGAGGAGCCTGATGTGGGGCTTGATCTCACAACCTTGAGATCATGACCTGAGCCAAAACCAAGAGTTGGATGCTTAACCAACTGAGCCATGCAGATGTCCCACACATCTAAATATGTGACTGTAAGAGCGAAAAAGAAATAGGCTAAACTAGAGATGGTTCAGAAAGCATGCATTCATACAAATAAAACAGTAATATCAAAGCTACTGTTTCCATATGCACTTGACAAAGCACTTCATTGACATTATGTCCATTAATCCTCACTGGCGGTAGGCACTGTTAGCCCATTTCACAGTTGAAGACTCTGTTGCTCAGACATCCTGACACACCAACTCCAAAACAGAAGTCCTTCACCACCATGCTTCATATGGCACTGCTAAGCTCTAAGTGTGTAGCCAGCCCTGTGCTGAATGTCAAGTAAGGAGGCATAAAGAGTCTTTCTTCTAGGCACTCCTAGGCTACTGGGGGAAAAAAAAAAAACAAAAAAACATGAGTAACACACATGATGGCAAGGATATGGGTATATAGGAACTTTCGTATACCCCTAGTGGGAACACAGCATAGGGCAGAATTTTGAGGAATGGTTTGACTGTGAAAAAGTTAAACCTAGAGTTACCATATGACCCAGAAATTCCACTCTGAGCTACTTGCCAAAGATGAATAAAAACACATGTTCACCCAAAGACTTGAATGTAAATGTCCACTGGAGTAAAATTCACCTTAACCTAAGAGTAGAAACAAGTATCTATTAACTGATGAACAGATGTATAAAATATTCTGTATCTGTGCAATGGAACAACGCTCAGCAATAAAAAGGATTAAATGCTGGCACATGTGACAACATGGATAAGCCTCAAAAACATTATGCCAAGAGAAAGAAGTCAGACACAAAAGACCACATACATATGACTTTGTTTCTATATAACACCCAGTGAAGCAAACTGATGTGGAATGTAGATGAGTGGTTGTCTGAGACTGGCAGTGAAGAGTGACCAGAAGTAGGCCTGACAAATTTATTGAGGTGACAGAAATGCTCCCAAATTGGATTGTGGTCATAGTTGCATAAGTCAGTAAATTCACTAAAAATCATTGAAATGTATATTTAAAAGGGTGAATCTTAACAGTATGTAAATTTAACAAGGTTGTTTTAAAAAAAGGAGTAACAGACATGTAGTAGTGTTCATAGAAAAGATGAATCTAGTTCTGGAGACCTGGTGTTACATGCTGTGGAATTCCCAAAATCTTCAAAGAGAAGTGGTTTAGAGATGTGTGCTAGGGAAAAGAGCAGGTTAGCGACAGTACCAGTATGAGCCAACCCTATTATTTGCCTTTACCCAGTATGGAGTTGCTAAAGATACAGGTTGGACTTGTATGTACTAAAGATGGGGGCAGCCCGGTGGCTCAGCGGTTTAGCACCACCTTCGGCCCAGGGTGTGATCCTGGAGACCCAGGATCGAGTCCTGTGTCAGGCTTCCTGCATGGAGCCTGTTTCTCCCTCTTCCTGTTTCTCTGTCTCTGTCTCTCTCTCTCTGTCTCTCATGAATAAATAAATAAAATCTTTAAAAAATAATAATAAATAAATAAAGATGGTCCTGATGTAGTAAGGATACATCAAGGACCAAGCACAGGGGAGGAGGAGTGGCATAAAGGAAGATAGAGCTGAATTAAACACAGGACCTGTTTCTGTGGTCAAGGCAATTACACTGTGGGCTAGGTCATAGTGGTAGCTAGTGATCTTTTCCAGAGCATTAATAATGGGACCAATCAACAGTGCTGGATGATTAAAACAGCAGCAAAAGAGAAGACCAGATGACCCCTCAATGTCTAGGTCATAGCTTCTGATTCTTTGGGTCAGATGCTATATAATCTCAACTTCATCCATATTCCCTTTCTTGTAAAGGAATGATATTAATTTATCATATAGCTTTTCTTTCTTCTCCTTATTACTGCCAAGTTACCATAAAGCTAGAAGTTCATAGATTGGTTAGAATATTATATGTGTGTGTGTGTGTGTGTGTGTGTGAGAGAGAGAGAGAGAGAGAGAGAAGAGGAGAGGATGGGAGGAAGGAAAGGGAGAGAGGGGGAGGGGGAGAGGCCAGGGGGAGAAAGAAGGAGAGGGGGAGAAACAGGGAAGGAGACAGAGAGGGAGGGAGAAAGAGAGAAGGAGGGAGAAAGAAGCAGAGGAGACAGGGAGAGAGAAGGCAGGATATAAGACAAACAAAGCTGTCAAATTGCCTTGGTGCCTCAAGGGTAAGAATTGTGGGTAAGAATTGTGATTTCTCACATTTTATAACATCTCATAAAGTTTCTTTTAATGATATATAGATCCAAGGCTATGGTATCTGAAGCATTCAATATTTCCTGGTTGCCAGTAGTAATACATGGATGGACATTCTTTGCTGTATACTTTTCCTGGAGGTGAGTTAATCAGCCGGAGGCGGGGGGGGGGGGCTCATCCCACACAAATACACACAGTGAATAAGACTAATTCTCTTTATTTTCAAATTTCTTTATTCCTACTTGTCTTTTGGGACATACTTACCAGTTTCTTTGGGAAACCCTCCTTGATTCTCTTCAATTCTTTAGAAATAAGCTTTCCTCAGTAACTGGAACATACAGACACTGACACACACAGAGCTTTTCAGTATAGGGCTAAAAAGTATGAGTTCTGCTATCAGAATGCACGGGTTAAATGCTAGTTCTTCCACTTAGCTTATTGGTGGCCTTTCTGCATCTCACTCTTATAGAGCCAAGATAATTAGCTCCTCTAAATTGAGGATTAAATCAGACAAATCACGTGTATTGTTCAGGAGAGGTTAGGTTACATCATGGTGACAACAACAAAATTCTCAGTGGCTTCAAACAACAAAGATTCATTTCTCACCCAAGCTATAAGTCCACAGAGGCATAACAGTGAAGTCAGCCAGGGATATCAGATGATCGAGCAGCCATGATTTTAAGACTGTGCTGCTCTCTGTCTTTGGGTACATGTAGGATTATATTTCCCCACCCACTTATGATGGTTTGGGCCGCGAGATTTGTTGTAGCTCGTGAAATGTGAGCATAATTCAATTCTGAGCAGATGCTGGAACAGCCAAGGCATGCTTGACCATGTTCTATTTTTTTTTCTCTCTCTCTAGATTGAAAGCTTCTAGCAGGCAAGGGCAGTATTTTAACTGTCTTTTTATCCTAGTCACCTGTCATAATCCTTACACAGAGTAGATAGACAGTAAATTTTGACTGACTGGATGAAAAGTCTTCTGTCAGCCACAAAGAACTGTGAGCATTGTTCCCAAATGAAGTCAGGTCTGGAAGAAAAGTCAAACAGCCCTAGCTAGATACCACCTACCCAGACCAGTACGGTGCTTGTTAGCCATCCAGGAAAACAGCTAGATCACCATGGGGATTGTTGTGCGCCTCTAGATATTAATTAAAGAGTATCCTTCAAGAATGTTTGCAAGGAAATGTTAGCACATCTTATGGAATCCTAATATTGTAGTACTTGGGTTCTGGTCTTGAGCCCTCTGCTAGCTCTCCAAGCAAACATGGATAAGCCTGTTTCCTCCTAGGTCATGATGGGTAGTTGGACAACATAAGCATTAAAATCTCCTCCACTTAAAAAAAAAGTCCTGTATTATGATGCGCAGGAAACGGGATGCTCTCTGGCCAACAACAAATCACAGCTGTCACTGCGAACTGGTGCCCAAGACTCTGAGAAGCTGCAATTAGGGCATCTTGTATGATTTCCTTTTTGGCAAGGAAATTCTTGCAAAAACTCTTACAAATTACTCCCACCCTGTTTTGGGGAGGATTTAGGCATGAAAACTACTGCCAGCACATCGTTCTGAAACAGAAACTTGTAAGCAACCTTTAAAAAAGTGATCTCGATGGAGAATTTATCGATTGTTTGAAAGGTAGAAAATGAGAGATGGATAATAAAGCACAGGTTGCTACATCCCTGTCCCTGGTGAAATATGTGAGCTTATGAATCCTGAGCTATTGTTGATAAAGGAGGGGGCTCATTTATCTTAAGCAGATGCATAAAAGGAAATAAGTGAAATATGATTAGGCCTATGCCAAATGTTCAGATGAAATTCCTGCCACGGCAATCCCTGCTGCTCCATGAGCACTTCCCACCATCAAAGCCCGATTAAGATGCTGGCCTGAGTGATATTTAAAATGCATGCTGCGAAAATCCCTCCCAAAATAGATTCTTCCATCAGGGTATCCACCATGAGGGAGCTACCTGTCCTGCCTTCTCTCTACTTCATTAGGAAAAGTTGTCAGTTGTACACGACAGTGTCTTTTATGAGACTTCAAGTTACAGCTTCAAAGGACCCAGGGCCTTTTTGATACTTGTGAGAAAGGTTCTGAGGATAAGTTCAGAAAAACAAAGGCAGGTATGTGCACTCCAGGCACTGGAGCTGTCTTACCTATTAATTTGGCCCTCTGTTCAAGTTTTGATGTCCAAATTGGCTTTCTGAAGGATGGTACCACATATACTCTGCTCTTTTCAGATGTCTTACCAACTTCCACAATTACCTTTAGCCTTAAACTAACAAGAAAAAGCAGTGGTCTAGAGGTGATGTCTGTTGCTGCCTCCCTCATATGTACCCCTAAGGCCTTATATTCTTCCCACATTTTATGCATGTATTCTCAAAAGAGTAAAACAACTGAACACAGCACAGGGAATCACGGAACCCTTGGAAAATCCTGTCTGCTCAGAGAACAAAGGCAGGTACTTGTTTCTTTTTATTGGAGCATTACCCAGCTAGAGCCAGGAAGTACTGGGAAGAAGGAGGCAGTGCAAGAAGCTGTGTGGGGGGATGTACTTTTGACAGGATGTTCAAGAAGTTGTCTCTGAGCAGAAACCCAGATGAAGTCAGGGAGCGAGTCACAGGATGATCCAAGGCAAGGGGGACCAGTGTGGCCCAATAATTTAGATATATTCCAATAAGACTTTCATGAAAGTATTAAACCCAACTTTGATAAGTTCACTACCTCAGAATTAATTCCAAAAATAATTTTCTAATAAAGAACTTGTTGATAATAGATTCTGTGATTTTGTTCAACTTAAAAAATGTTTTGGAATGCAATCCCTTCTTCCTTTGCCTGTCTAAATTTCAGAGAGCACAATGAACATGACCATGGGTTTTGTAATCAAAAAGACCTATTTGGGGGTTCAGATCACTTACTAGTCATTGGACCTTCCCTGAGCCTTTTAATTCTGTGAAATGGAGATCAGGGTATCCCTTTTTGAGGACTGTGTGTGTGTGTGTGTGTGTGCGCGTGCATGTGCGCGCATTTGATCTGCTCGGCACAGTGCCTGGCACACTGTAAATACTCAATAATGCCCTCTACTGAACCACCCCCAGCCCATCCCCTAGCTCCCACATCCACTTCCTCCTTCCTTTTCTGACTACCTTCTCTGATTTATGGCAGTCACACTCTGCCACATACAATTTAGCACTGAGTTGATTTGATATGCTTTGAGAGGCTTGTGCAAGAAGAAGGAGAAAGAGGGTCAATGGTAGAACTGCCAATGTCTAGTGGATGGAAAATGAAGGAGGTGAGGGACAGGATGAAGAAGCAAAAAGAGTTTGCCGCTGAATTTGAAGAAAGGGAAGGGATTAGCATTCACTCAGTGTTGCCCAGCTAGCAATAAGGGAGGGAAGGAAAGGAGAAGGGGTGTTCTACGGCTTGCCAGAATTGAGAGTGCTTCCCTCTCTGGACAAGACAGTACTTGAATAATTTTAACTGCAAATAATCAAATCATCAAATAATAAGACACTGAAATTGGCTAAAAGATTCCATTTACTTCTTATTCCCTTTGAATCATCATGTAGATATTATCCATATCCCTCCATCTACATCTGAAGAAGGGAATCCTTAAAGTCTAAACAGCTTCAGAGACCAAGAACTATGATAATTCTCTGGACAAGAATAGCAGAGAGCAGAGGAGATTAAAAACCCATAGCAAACTGAATCACAACCATTCTTTAAACCTTATTTAGGAGAGTAGTTGTGACAGTTAATTTTATACAACAACTTGATTGGGCTGTGGGGTGACCAGATAGATATTTAGTCAAACATTATTCTGGGTGTATCTGTGAGAGGGCTTCTGTATGCAATTAGCATTTGAAGTGCAACACCAAGTAAAGCAGAATGTTCTCCCTAAGGTGGATAGGCCTCTTCTAATCAGGTGAGGGCCTGAACAGAGCAAAAAGGCTCACTGCTCTCTCAAGGAAGGGGGAGTTTTTTCAAATTCAGATGGAAACACTGGCTCTTCCTGAATCTCCAGCCTGCTGGCCTTTAGACTGGAACTTGAAATATCAGCTCTCCTGGATCTCAAGCCTTAGGACTCAGATGAAAACTACATCATTGACTCTCCTGGGTCTCCAGCTTGCTAACTGCAGATCTTGGGACTGGTCAGTCTCCATTGTTGTGTGAGCCAATTCCTTATAATAAAATCTCCTTCTATATACACATACATACACGCAAATGTGCACACAGCCTATTGTTTGTTTCTCTGAACATGGACTAATATAGAAATAGAGAAGCTTATCCCTAAATTCAGATTATTCAAGTGTCACAACAAAGCAAGTAGGCATGACTTGGAATTAAAAGTAACCTTCAAAAAGAATTCATCCATGTTATATAGTCTCTACCTGCACACTCACCTCTTAAAGATGGAGCTACTCTCTTGGAGAGGACATAAGACTTTCTTAGCCCTTGCATGGGAACAATAGCCACCACTGTCCCTTCTCCTTCCCATAAGAGGGAAACCCCATTATGTGACACTATCAGGAGTTCTCAAGCACTAAGTTAGAACTTTACCATGGATCTTTCCCAGAATTGGATGCCAGGATCAAGATGACAATGTAGTCAGGTAAGAATGAGCAATGTTGCAACAGCAAAGAGCTCAGGGTAATCTTGACCTTGATGGGAATGGAACTTCCACAGGCACTAAGAAATTAACTACTTAATATAATGTAAACTTGTTGGGCATTGTTTATCAGAGTTTATATTTATGGCAGTCATCTAGAAGTTGGAAGCAAGGTGCTTCTTGATCTGTGTGGATTCAACGTGCTTATACAAGAGTCTTGAGAGATTTGCCTTTTGTTATTAATGGCTCTCTATAGGCTTTGATTATGAGAAACACATAGTAAGATTCACTTTTCCTGCATTCTCTGTAACACAAGTTGTGTCTGAGAGGTCAGCAAGAAAGCATCCTCCCTTGTACTCAAAACACAGGAAGAAAGAGATGCCTAAGATGAGTAGAAAGAATACAGCATCCCTCAGGTCACACCTAAAAGATACAATGGAGAGATCTAACGTCAACTGGAAAACGTTCATCTGAGGTGCACTTCTGGTTTTCAGGAACCTCAGATACAAAGCAATATGGTGAGGACTTCTTACACTTGTAAAACTCTTTATATTAAACAAAACAAAAGAACTTGTTCCCAAAGGTTATGTGGCAGATATTCCTCATTTACTTTACTAGCACTTTCAATTTTGGCTCAAATCCTATTATTCAGGAGATATGAATTGGCCAGTGGGAACATTTCCAGCAACAATATTTCAGAATTAAAATCTAATTTAACCAAGATGACCCTGGAAATTACCAAGCTCAGGTAAAAGGAAACCTTTTAACATAAACGGCCATGCGTTATTCATTCCATCCAGAGGGTGCTGGGAAAACTCGCCAATCATTTTTTTTTTTTTTAATCATCTAAGCCACCTTTCTCATCAAACAATACCCTGTAATGGGCAAGCTTTAAAAAAAATGGATATGTCACCCATTACTGATGTAAGTGTAAGAATAAGACCGGGTCCACGAAACACAAAAAAAGCCATTCCGGAGTGGCTGAGTAAGAGGGGAGTATGAATAGTTCAAAAAAATGCACAGTCTAACAAGTAATTATACAATGAAGATATTAGTTTATGGAATAACTCAATGCCTTCTTCCTTAACTTCAGATTTAAAAATGTCTTTTTCTTTTTTTAACAGAGAAGCATAGTAGCAGCTGGAGTATCCCCAGACCCTTACTTGTATGCCAGTTCTACTCTTTTATTACCTGTGTGACTTTGGGCAGGTCACTTGTTCTTTTGCACCTCAGTTCCTCTTCCATAAAATATGAACATGTTGCCTAGGTGGATGGGTATAAGCACTCAACAACATATTTCAGTTGCTTGGTAAAGAAAGTGGAAAGCTGTGGGTGCTTTGTAAATGTTATTTCTCTTTCAGTTAAAAGTAGAAAGAGATTTGGCCTTAACATGCTCTGTCTTTTTAGGAAGAAAAAAAAAAAAAGCTTTCTGTTAAGGTTAGAGATTTTTAAGGTTAGGATTATTTCAGGTTTTCCCTTTCTATCATAATAACGTCATGCACTAGAGAATGAGTTCTTTAGTGGATCCAGACTAAAGCCTATGGAGTTATTTCCCTTAGGGCCAGGTCTGACATGTGGGACTCACCAGAGTTAGTTTCTGTATATTACAAAGACCTAGCTTTTGGGATGTCAATTTCAGACTGGCGGATGCATTCACAAATTTTCTTTCTGTTGCCTTAGATTTAAGCTTCAAATCCTGAAACACATAACATCTAGGTCCAGAAGGCCATTCTAACTAGCATCAAGTTATCCTCTCTTCCACCTGGATTTAGCTCCAAAGTCTAAGTTATAGTGCAATGACACTTATCTAAGCTCTGTCCCTAGGTTGATAAGAATGTTAGCAGAGATGCCCCAAAACTCACTGTAATCTCCTGGATGATGCCAGTTTCACAATTTTGAAATAGAGAAACACTATTATGAACAGCAGGGCTTTACTGAAATCCCATACCTAGAAATGTGCTTGCTCTATTAGTTGTTTCAAAAAACAAAAGTACCATCAAAACTAGACATGGGAAACAAAGTGGTTGGCCTGGCAGGTAGAGAAGAGTGCCTTCCAGTTCAAATGGATGAGGTGGCATGTGGATTTTATTTTGAGAGTCACAACATACTTTATTCACTAAACAGCACATACTAGGTGCTAGGCTAGGTACAAAGGCTGCTTCTCTCAAGAAAGAGGTTAAAAAAATTACTGAAGAAAAGAAAGAACCTGAATTTCCCCTGAGGTTGACTCCATATATAGATGAAACTGTGGAATTCCTGAACTTCTCTCTCCCTTCGCTTATGCATGCACAAGGACAAAAGAGACATAACATATGAACAACCTTTGTGAGCAGTAGAAGTCAGTAAGCATTTAAGATGGGCATACTGTGTCAACTGCAATTTGTATCAGTTCCTTCTCCTCAACCTCAGGGTGACTCCTTTCACAGTCAGACATTTAAGATTTGTTGTCTTCTAAAAATGTCACAGTCTGATTCCTGTTAAATATCAAGCAGGCATAAAAGAAAAGAAACTCTTCTGTCTAAGGCCAGCCCATGATCTTGGGGACTCCAAGGCAAAGTCAGAAGGACCAAAGTCTACTGCTGCCACACTGCTTATCCTCTGAATACATCAAATAGATCCAACCACAGGGTCTTTGTGCTTGCTGTTCCCTCTGCCTGGAATGCTCTTCCCCAAGTTCTCTGCACAGCTGGCTTCTTTGGGTCTCTGCTCAAACATCTTCCTCATGAGGCCTTCCCTGACCATGCTATCTAAAATAGCACCCTTGCTCTATCTATGCCAGTCCACTCCTCAATATCTAATGTTCGTTTTGCTCATGTGTGTATGGTTGGTACCCCATCTAGATCACAGCTCCATGGAGAGAAAGACATTGCTTCACTTACTACTGGAATAATACCTACCACAGAGTAGGAGATCAATACATAATTTTTCAAAGTAAATGTGTTATCCTTGACAAAATGGTAAAGCCAAGTCATTTTTTCTCCTTTATAAACTGAAATAATATCTAACATCATAAATTTTTGCAAATTAACTAATATACTTTGAAAAACTACCCAAGAAACCATAAAATGCACTGAAATGTTAGTAATTTCTATTATCCTCATTACCATGAACTAGCTCTTCCATCAAAGCACCAGGTAGTGATGGATTTTGAAGCTGTGGCCTGATTTATAAACTTGTCCAAGTGTGGGTGAGCTCCTTGAAAGTAGTGATAATATGTCATTGTTTTTTCTTTAGGGCTGACTTACAGTAGACACAATAAATTCTTGTTGGATAAATGGAGGGATAGAGTAAATAAAGTGCCTTAGCAAAGGAAAGGAGATGGGGCCAAATGTCCAGTTTTGATTCATAAAACTAAGGATGAAGACAACACAGTGGCTAGGGTATTAGACTAGCACCCTGAAGAGTATTAGGACTGGACCCTGGTCCAGAGGTCCAAGCTGAATCACTGGCCCCAAATCAATAAAACTGTCATGATTAATCAAATCTTCATAAATAGGAGGTCAAACCTGAGCTGTGAATCCACTCTGTTAGATGAATACAGATACAAGGCCTTAGGGAGAGACAGGAATTCCTGAACCTAAGTACAGTCAGCCCAAGGCCCAAAGCCATCAGCAGGGGCATTTCACTAGGATGGAAATAAATAAGCTGCTATAACTGGGATTACCAATATGCAGTCAGAAATGGCAGTGGGTTCAGCCATGGGTGGGTCTAGGCATCACAGAACTGATGCAGGAAAATGCACATCTCTCTGATCACTTTTACTTCTCATGTTTTGTGAAATCCATAGGAAATTGGACAGACCCACTGAGGCAAACAAGACATAGTCAGTGATTCTGTTTCATAAAGATAGATGAGATCAGAAATTAAGTCAACATATATATATAGACATAAAACTAAAGCAATTCAGAACCAGAAGAAACATTGGAGGTCATAGAACCCAAACTTGCCATTTAACAGAAAAGGAAATTGGAGCACTGGGTCTACCATGACTTGTTCACAGTCACCCAAGGAGTTAGTGGCAGGACTGGAATCAAGATTTAAGTCTCCTGACTCCTCATCCAGTGCTCTTTCCACTTTTCCAGTCTGTTAGTACTGAACAATGACTCAGTCAGCCAGACCCTTTGAAAGTGACCATGGAAAAGAATGATCCAGAATGTCAAGCAATGAATTAAAATAGGGTCTTTCCCTCACTCTAGAGTTGTGTTTGCAGAAACCCAGACATCTAAGTCATTAAGAACATCCCAGACATAAAGATCTCAACATTCCTCCAATAATTTTAAACTTACTTTAAAGCCAGGAGGCCCCTTAGCAATCATTAACTACAATTCCCTAATTTTATAGATGATGAGTTGAGCCTTAGAGACATTAGTTTCTCAGTAGCATATATCCTGTTAAAATGACCCAATGCTTTCCTAAAATGATTCTTACTCTATTCTATATAGTTGGTCTCGACTGTCTCAACCCTGGAATGGGTCCCAGGGATGCTTTGAAAAAAAGCTTTGTCATTCTCATCAAATCAAATGGACATGCTTGCAGAAAATGATACAGTGGAAGCAAGGGCACTTAGCATCTAGAAAAACACTCTCGAGGTGATGTCATTTGCTTTATAACAACTGAAAAAAATTTATATTTTATCTGACATATGAAACACACCTAGGTCAAATGTATTTCCCCAAACCAGTATTTAATATGGGGCACAAGGCATTGAGGGGATTGGCCCAGGGCCTGACATAGAGTAGACAATAAATTCTTCTTGGATGGATGGATAAGTGGGTGAACAGAGTAAGTAAAAGGCCTATGGTAGAGATAGAAAAGAAAAGTAAATGGGCCCAAGTGTATAGCTTTGATTCATGAAGCTTGTAATTAAAACAAAACACTCAGGGAAAAACACACTAGGTTAAGGTAACAAAGACCCCAAATCAGACACCTTGTATAGTGTCCCCAACAAGGGATTCAAGCTTTATAAACCCTTAATTCAAATGAAGAACTAAGGTCTGTAATATAACAACTGATATGGTACATGGAAGAGAGGGGGAACAAAGGAAAAACCTTGCTAGGGTAAATCTAACCCTTACATTTAGTAAGCAAATAGGCTCTGAAAGTCACTTTGGACCAGATTTTCTGAAATCACTTTAAGTTGCCTTGGGCTGTAGAATTTTGGACAAGGAAGCAGCCTTGTTCCAAAGTGTTCTAATATTTGAATATATAAATTGTACTTGGTAGCCATAAGACTAAGATTTTGAAACAAAATCCAGTTAGTGGGGTAAATTAGTGTGGACTGTTCAGAAGGCCTGGGTAGGCCAACTAAACAATGATGACAAGCATGGATGCCTAATTGGCTGAGACGATCCTGGAAGAGCTGGTTTGCATCCAATTCTAGAGGCCACCCACAACAAATGTGGTTACAAATGTTAGTAAGACTCCAGGCAAAAACTTGTACATATTATACAAATTTAGTTGTCACTGATGGCTTGTAAAACATTACTCAAGATACAAACACTTCTAGCCCAAGTTTTTAACAGAAATGCACTTATCCGTTTGCTTAGTGGCATTACCTTTTCCCCAGTCATTCTCCTTTCTGAAAAATTATCCTCCTCTTTCCCTGCATATATCCCTTCTACTAGCCCACCATACCCAAATCACAGTACTCTTCTTGCCTTTTCATTCCCACCCCATTTTACTCCTATGAAAATCAAAGGAAAGAGAATGGCTTCTATGACAAGCTCACCCACTGACTATGGTATGGCCCTATATAAATGGTTCTCAACCAGGGGTAATTTTGCTCCCCAGATAGAAATTTGGCAGTGTCTGGAAACATTTTGGATTGTCACAATTGGGGAAGGGGTCCTTAATGTAGAATTAACGGTATTTAGTGGATACCATTAGAGGCCAGAGTTGCCATTGAATAGCTGAGATGTATAGAACAGCCCCCAACAATAAAGAATTATTTGGTTCAAAATGTCCAAAGTTCTGAGGTTGAGAAACCCTGTCCTAGATGATTCAAATATTGCTAAGTCTCAGGTTTCTACCTGACCAAAAAGATAATACTTGTTCTTCCTAACTCACCCTCTTGCATGGAGCACAGATTGGTAATGTGCGTAATGTGTTTTGAAAAGTACTTTATAAATGTTACTTTTTTGTTTTTTTACCTCTTGATACTTTCTCAGATTATTCAAGGAGGCTTGTAAGGTGCTTATAATCCTACTCATTTACAATAGAATCTTTGTACTTTGACTTTAGAGAGGTCCTTTATTTTAAAGAGAACAAAGAGAAGAGCTCTTTATTTATCAAAGCCTACTGAGCAAGCATTACCATCCCTGTTTTTGTGATAAAAGAATTGGCAGAAGGAATACCTGACCCTTTCCACAGGAAAAAAGAAACAAACAACAACAATAGGAGTCAGAGTTACTTTGTTCATTGATTCAATAATTATTTGATATTAATATGTGTAAAATAGTAACAATAATATAATGAAAAATATTATCAATCCCTTACAATATCCCAGACAATGAGATAAATGCTTTATACACACTGACTGCTTATCACAACAACCCCTGAGGAAGGTCCTATTATTATCCACATACGTAAAAGATAAAAGTAAGTCTTGGAAACAAACTATTTGCCCAAGGGCAAATAACCAGTAAATGGTGAGGTTTGGATTGAAATCAAGCCCTATCTGACTTGAATAGCTGTGCTGGTAAACACTATGCCACATTGTGCTTGGCACCAAATGTGCATCCTAGGGGTTCAGAGAAAAAGAATAAAAATATCAATCAGATATGGATGCTAGCAGTTTCCTAGAGGAGATCAAAGGCAAACACAAGGGAGAGAGTAATAAGTGTCAAAGATGTACCAATGACCTTCCAAAAAGAGATTCTAAAATTTAGAACTTGAGATATATGGATTCAAAGTACTCAAATCGGTACTTTTTAGGAAGAAAATAAAGTGATGGAAAGGAGGTACCCAGGCAAGCTGGGTTCCTTAAGTGGACATCAATGCTTTGGTATTTTTAGTACTTATAGAATGGTTCTAAACTTTGAAAGTCTATCCTATACTGATCAGAACAATATGATGATAAGATCAGAGTTTCTGGTCACCTTCCCAGTGGTTAAATTTCTTCTGCTACAATTAAAGATCATACACTCTATCAAGGATGTCAAATGTGGCTGGCCATGTGTGATGCCACCCCTCTGCTGAAATGCTGATCAAATGTCATAAATAGGCCACAGCACCTTTTCTTGTGTTGTTTGGAAAAGCCTCAGAGTCCTTCTTAACCCTCTGCCCCCGTCCTTAATGTAGACGAATGGCACATGAAATAAACCTATATCACCTCTCTAGGGCTCTTCTATCTGTATGCTATACTCACTTACAAAACATATTTGTAGGTAGGGTATAAATTACATCAGATAAAGCAAGAGGTCTGTACCACATGGAGTGGCATGGAGTCCCTGAAACGTGACAGTTAAAATTAGGTGAAAAAAAATCCAAATGCTAAAGAAGATGTGAGATACACATACACACACACACACACACACACACTGGAATATTAGTCATAAAAAAGAATGAAATCTTGCCATTTGCAGCAACATGGATGGATATAGAGAGTATAAAGCTAAGTGAAATAAGTCAGAGAAAGACAAATTAATATGATTTCATTCATACATGGAATTTAAGAAACAAAACAGATGAATAGGGGGGAAAAATGAGAGATCAACAAAAATCCAGACTCTTAACTACAAAGAACAAATGGGTTACTGGGGAGGGAGAAAGGAGAGATGGGTTAAATATGTGATGAGCACTGAGTAATACATGGAATTGCTGAATCACTATATAACATTATTTGTTAACTACACTGGAATTAAAATTTAAAAAAAATTAAAAAGAAAGGTAGCCTGCAAAGTATTTACAAAATAGTATCTGATGCATGCTAGTTTTTCTAATGCATAGTACAATAAACTCTGACTAAAATTCAAGAAAAAAGATCCATATCTTTCTATCAGAGGATGATTTCCTGTTAAACTTAAGAGGTTACTAAAACTAAGAACTGGATTTACCTCTCAGTTTCCTGGCAGTCATGGCAAAAAGGGAAATACTGCTAGAGAATATCACTGCCATTTTCTTAAAAAGAAAAGGGTCATAATTACATTTTTTTTTTATTCTTAGAGGACACTGCATCACACAAGAATGCTGCTGCATGGCTCCTTATTTAAGGCTCACTGAGTAACTCTTAATATAGGGCATGTGTTTTAGAAAGTAGTATTTGAGGTGACTTGATGAACAAAAGAGATGGACTCAGGGCAGTTGCATTATGACATGTGTTTTTGGCCATGAGGAGGCCATCTTTGAGAGTGTGTATATGGCTCACTTCAAACTCATTCCTAATAGTGGAAAAAATAGCTATAGAACTTGCTTTTGGAAGGTAGGCCTATAGATCAAGGAATATTTTTAGACACTTAACACCTGATACAATGCTCTTTCTGATGGACAAGAGTGATGTTAATTTCTAAGGTCGATGCATAAAGTGAGATTAAGTCAAGAAATAAAAATTGCTTGGTCACCTGGGTGGATCAGTCAGTTAAGTCGCTGCCTTTGGCCTAAGTCACGGAGCCCCTGCTTCTTCCTCTCCTCTCTGCTTATGCTCTCTCTCAGTCTCTCTCTCTCAAATAAATAAATAAAATTAAAATCTTACAATAAATAAATAATTATTACTCTTAGAAACTTCCTTAGTTGCTGGGTGCCTGGGTGGCGCAGTACATTAAGCATCTGACTCTTGGTTTCAGCTCAGGTCATGATCTTGGGGTCCTGGGATGAAGCCCTACATCAAGCTCTGAACTCAACAGGGAGTCGCTTAAGTTCTCTTTCCCTCTCCTTCTGCCCCTCTCCCTGAGCTCTCTCTCTAAAATAAATAAATATTTTAAAAAAGAAAATTTATTTAGTAGTCCATAAAGTAAAATACGGTATGCACAATATTTGTTTATGACCTTATACAATATGTGCATATAAATATAGGATGCCGGGGTGGCTCAGTGGTTGAGCATCTGCCTTCGGCTCAGGGAGTGATCCCAGGGTCCCCGGATCAAGTCCCACATCGGGCTCCCTGCATGGAGCCTGCTTCTCTCTCTGCCTATGTCTCTGCCTGCCTCTCTCTCTGTGTCTCTCATGAATAATAAAATCTTTAAAAAAAAATAGGATGCCTACTACAGTGTATAATATAAATATTACATAAAATAATTAGATTGTTCTTAATTACATGAGAGTCTGAATAATTAATGTGAATTAAAAGTACATGTGAAATAACTTCTCTGTATAGATAGGTCTAAATCAGTGTTGTCCAACAGAAACATACAAGCCTATATGTAATAAAAATTTTTGGAATAGCTACTTTAAAAAGGAAAAAGAAACAGGTAAAATAAAACATTTGATTTAATCCAATATAGCCAAACTTATCATTTCGTGATGTAACCAGACTAAAAAATATGAAATATTCGAGGTTTTTTTTTTTGTATTAAGACTTCAAAATCTGGTGTGTATATTTTATACTTATAGCACATCTAGATGTGGAGAAGTCATAGTTCAAGCACTCCAGAGCTTCACATGTAGCCACTGGATACCATATTTACCATATAAACACAGATTTAAGCCTTTTCTACCTTTGACATTCTTCTCCTGAGATTTTAATTAATAAAAACTTCCAGCAAGAACCCAAATCACTGTGATCCGTTGGGCTATGGTGATCTGCACAGCTTCCTCCTTCACCTCATGGCACTTGGAGGCTAAGACTCAATCCCCTGGAGTTGATCTTGTCTCAAAGACTGATATTCAGTGCCAGCAGCTGTTCTGATCTCCCCAATTCAACACCTCATTAAAGCCTAGGGGGTGAAACTGCGGTGGCCAAGCTTGGAAGTAAGAAGACGGAAGTGTCTCCTTCAAGAGGCCTGGGACCAGATGGCTTGCTCTGTGGGTTGTGCTGGTTTGAGTCCCAGATGCAGTGCCTCCAGCAGGGAGCCCAAGGAGGTGGTATGTGATAAGTCAGGGTTAATAAGGCAGAAGAACGCCTAGGCTTCTTCACAGACTTCCTGGTAGAGGCCAAGGGGAGCAGAGAAAGCTGACCTTGGGGCCCCGCCCTGGGTTCTGTGCCTCTTACCTCAGGTTCTCTGTAACAGGTGCCTCTTTAGCAGTGTCTGCTCTGATTTGCCTTTGGAACAGATCTGAGACTAACTGTAGAAACATTTCTACTCTTCTTCTGCCCTAAATTCCTGTGGGGGCAGCTACTATTATTATCTCCCTCTTCTGACAGATACAGATAAGAAACCCCCAGGCTTGTGTATATCAAGAGATATAAAATAGCAAAATTTCAAAGTAGGTGTGCCTGTGGGCTATTTTGGGCCAGCAGATGTAGTTTTTTTGGATGCACCTAGAGTTTTAAATTATAAATAAATAAATAAATAAATAAATAAATAAATAAATAAATAAAATTAAGGCATTTGAATTGTGAGTTCCTTTTGTAAATCACAAGATTTAGCATCAAGGCCCCATATTTCTACATGATTACAATTGGCCGAGCCTAAGTAGTCCCTTTCCTCTTCACACAGGAACTCCAGGTCCGGAGCATCACAAACCCCTGAGCCCCCAACAGTCTTACCCCCTGTCTATTTATTCATTGATTGCCAGTCCTGCTAGATTTTTTATTTTGAGGCCTTAGCTTGGTGAATTACACTTTAAGGGTATGTGCATTTTTTAAATGGAGGAAACAAGCTACAGAAATAAAGGTCCATAGTGTAATTTCAAATATCAATGCTCTAGGGGAAAGAAAAATATCTCAAACACCAATACTCTAGGGGAAAGAAAAAATATTCCTTCTCTAGACTTTGATACCATGGGCATTATTTCCATTTTCTTCTCAACATTAGGGAATCCATCCTAGTATGTTCTCAATGTATCAGATGACAAAACCAATGCTCAGAGAGATTGAGAACTAGGTTCAAAACCATGATCACATAAACTGTTAGTAAGTGGGTTGGATTTAGCCATCCGAGCCATCTTTCTATTACTTTATAGTGTTCCTCTCACTCAATTCTTGGGAAATAGTGTGACCTTTTGCCTACATAGTGTTCCATAGGTATAGCCCTTGAAAGTAATACAATCTGAATGTTAATCTGATGGGCCTCTTAAAACCTTAAGCAAGTTCTTTAATCTCTTGAGAATCAGAATTTTCTAAATGAACCACACATTTTCAGCAGTGGAAATTGCCTGGTAAGTGAAATACTCAGCATTATTCCTGGGGAAGAGTTGAGTTTCAGAAAATGTTGATTTCCATCCCCCCAAATCTAGTTAACTAAATAAGCTATTAAAGCACTGAACACTTGTGTTCGCAGTCATGCAGGGTGAATAGATTTGACTCCTTTTCAGTTCCAAGGGAAGACCCTGATGGACTCAAGCCCATCAAAATCATCTGATCCCCCTTGCACAGTGTTTGGCTTAGGTTAGGTATCAGGAATAAGTTGGTCCAACCAGAGTGAAGTTCCGGGTTTTTTTTTTTTTTTTTTTGATATGGGGTGGGGGGAGAGAAGCTATTTTTATGCTCTGGATGTGTAGTACACAACTGAAACAGCTGCTGCCATTTTACTTCCATGAGTGAAACCATTTGAGGATAAGACAACTTCAAGTTTCTACAAAACCAAAGGAGTCCCAGAAAAAAATAGAATCAAACCTCCCATTAAAGCCTCAGTTTCTTTGGACTTTTATATTATCTACCAGCTAAGAGCATTGTGTCTCATCCATGCACAGCTGTTACATATAGTTGAAAGCACTCTTAGGATGCTTTTAATTTATTTAAGTCCAAAATGATGACTAGTAGGCAACTCTTGGAATCAAGGAAGCATGGTCACCAGAGTACTACTATTGACTAGTCAGTGTATTTGTAATGGCAACTTGTCTAGCCTGTGTTTCAGCCATCCCAGTGGGGATGATGGGGGAACATGAGGCACGGCAGCTGCAGGGCTGGCCCTTCCATTCACAGGGACTCCTCCTAGGCTACCACACTCATCAAGACAGCAGCTGGTGGTGTCGGCTTTGGTTTGAAATTAGAGTGACCTCATAGATTTGGGTCAAAGTGGGACTTTCTTCATGCAAAGTGTTGGGAGAGCCAGGAGACCAGAATTTGGCACTTGCTGTAATAGCAGTCAGTGACCTATGAATGGTGGTTTGTGTCAAATGTGCCTTCTAGAATAACATAATTATGCAATGAAAGAAAAGTAGTGAATCATGCCAAGACTTTCAGAAAAGCCCGGACTGCTTCCCGAGTGCTTTTTCTATATTATCTATTCTTATGCCATTGTACTGGGGTGAAAAGGGAGCTGTAGGGGCTCTTGGAGTTGTGAGCACAGGTAAGGTACCACAATGGATATGAGCAAAAGGAACGAATCCTCCTCAGGTCTTAGCGCTTTAAAGTATAAGGCAGGGGTCCCAAACTCAAATGCTGACAGAGGCTGGCAGGTGACTTTAATGAATGGACACCCAAGTAGAAGTCCGGAGACTGGAGATCCTGTGAGGGACATGTCTGCTCAGCCCCAGTTGAACATTGTTGAAAATAATTTTGGATTTTTTTTTAATACAAAATATCCTCAACTTTAAATTTTCATTCCTTTTTGTCTCTCAACACCTAGAAGATCAAATAAAACAACCTAGGTGGGTGGATTTGGCTCTTAGGCTAAAGACAATTGAGGGGGCTGGCTGGATTACCACAAAGGAATCATAGGTGGTAAACTTTTTGGTTCCAAAGACTCCAAGTGGAGAGTGACTGAACAAGGAGGGGAAAGTAGATGGAGAACTGTGCCATGTGGGTCAAATACAGATCCTCAGGGGATGGGGTTTCCAAAGGGATGGCTACATTGATTCCTGTCAGGACTGAAGCTAACCTCAGTAGTTTTGAGAACTTCCACAAAGATTCCAGTGGCTGACAGTAGCAGTAAGGGAACAGAATGGCCAGCACAGTTACCTGATCTCGAAAAGGACCTCAAGGGTTGATAGCACCAGTGGCCACTGTCAGAGCCTATAGCCGAGGCTGGCTCCCAGCTTGGGAAGGGAGCCCACTCAAATTCCTGATATGTACTTCTCATCAATCTCAGGGAAGTACTCTCAGAAATTGAAGGTAACAAAAATAGAGAAAGCTGATATTGCATGGAGTAGTCATAACTGTTATGTTTGGGATTGTCATTTCTATGTGAGAAATAAGGAACAGAAGTATTCTACAATACTCAAGGTTCACACAGCTGGTACTGAAGGTTCACACAGCTGGTAAAGGACATCATTTGCACTCAAATCCTAGACTCCAGTCCCAAATCTCCCCCAATTATCCAGGCTGCTTCTCCAGTACTGAAACCTTCACTTTTTTTTTTAACTGTCCTTTATATTTTGTATACTACCTAGATCCAGTGGCAGTTTGATCCAGAGTTTCCAAGCATATATGGCTAAAAATTTTTTTCTCTATTGTCAACTATGGAATGAGTATTCCAGACAACACACTTAGAGAAATGCTGCATTATATACCTAATGACTTAGAAAATAAATGATTTCAAGGTAAATGTCCACTGACCATTTTACCTTCATCACTATTAGTTCAGTTCATTAAAACAAAATTTTTATATAAATTTATTTTTTATTGGTGTTCAATTTGCCAACATATAGAATAACACCCAGTGCTCATCCCATCAAGCGCCCCCCTCAATGCCCGTCACCCAGTCACCCCCACCCCCCACCCACCTCCCCTTCCACCACCCCTAGTTCGTTTCCCAGAGTTAGGAGTCTCTCATGTTCTGTCTCCCTTTCTGATATTTCCCACTCATTTTTTCTCCTTTCCCTTATATTCCCTTTTACTATTTTTTATATTCCCCAAACAAATGAGACCATATGTTTGTCTTTCTCCAATGGACTTATTTCACTCAGCATAATACCCTCCAGTTCCATCCACATCGAAGCAAATGGTGGGTATTTGTCGTTTCTAATGGCTGAGTAATACTCCATTGTATACATAGACCACATCTTCTTTATCCATTCATCTTTCGATGGACAGCAAGGCTCCTTCCACAGTTTGGCTATTGTGGCCATTGCTGCTATAAACATTGGGGTACAGGTGTCCTGGCGTTTCACTGCATCTGTATCTTTGGGGTAAATCCCCAACAGTGCAATTGCTGGGTCGTAGGGCAGGTCTATTTTTAACTGTTTGAGGAACCTCCACACAGTTTTCCAGAGTGGCTACACCAGTTCAACATTCCCACCAACAGTGCAGGAGGGTTCCCCTTTCTCCACATCCTCTCCAACATTTGTGGTTTCCTGCCTTGTTAATTTTCCCCATTCTCACTGGTGTGAGGTGGCATCTCATTGTGGTTTTGATTTGTATTTCCCTGATGGCAAGTGATGCGGAGCATTTTTTCATGTGCTTGTTGGCCATGTCTACGTCTTCCTCTGTGAGATTTCTGTTCATGTCTTTTGCCCATTTTATGATTGGATTGTTTGTTTCTTTGATGTTGAGTTTAATAAGTTCTTTATAGATCTTGGATACTAGCCCTTTATCTGATATGTTATTAAAACAAAATTTAGATGAAGTGTCTATGGCTATGATATCACACTCTTTGGTTGCTCTTGAATATTTTTAAACTCTGCTGTGAGATTCCAAGTCTAGTTGCTACGTCATCAAAGCCAGTTTCTGGCAGAAGCTCTCTCAAATTGTGGAATACCATCTGCTCTGAAATTTGTACCCATGGGTATTATTTTACAGAGGTGATGAACTGATGACCTGAAGAGGCCAGAGCCATCTTCTGAGAGAAAGGGGCACACACGAAGCTACAAAGGGCCATAAGGAGAAGCACCAGGTTTGATTGGGTGGAGGAGACAGGGCTAAAGCCCTCAGTAGGTTTTCCTCAGGAAAGGAAAGGCCAAAGCAGGGTCAATAGATTAGGACTGGTCAGTTTGAATGATTCTGATGATCTTTGGGCTAGAGGGGTGGTCTCCGGTTACCTGGTATCTGGCTGTTGAATGATTTAGGGCAGGGACACTGGACTAGTGTGATGAGAGTTAGCTAAGGAGGTGGCTAGGACTTGACTTGGGATTGGTTGATTTGTCTATGACAGGCATACTCCTAGGCAAGTTGTTACCATCTTTAGGAATTAGCTAGCTCTGGAAGGGTGGTCTCTCCCAGGATCTGTAAAGTCCCCAAATGCTATAACATTAAGAATAGTGGAAATAAAATATAGTTCATAGAACTGGCCTTGTTTTTAAAATGGATGCCAAGGAGACCAACACAAAATCTAAAACACAATGTTAGAAAGTCATAGCAATAAGGAAAATGCAGTTTTTAGTATGAAGGAAACAGCTAGCAAGAGATCCCCAGGAGTTCTTCCTGAAAGAAAGCCTTATTAGCAGAGTCTAAGTGCAGAGAATCAACTACACCAGCTCTAACAGTCCTAGTCAAGAGCGGCTTTGTCGGTGCTTTTTCCTCTTCTCCTTTGGAGTTACTGAAATGAAATTGTTTTCATGACTCAAAATGTCCAGATGACTCTTCATTACCTGACTGTGACTAGAAAGGTCATAGGACCTGCTCTATATTTAGTCAAGGACAGGGGAAACACTGGGTGGATTGAGGGGGATCTATCAGGTTATATTATGTTTGAGAGAATAATCTTGCTGTCTGATTACATCTTATGATCTTACTTGTTCAATGGACTGGTTCCACTATAGTATTGTACAAAAACATAGACATAACTAAACAAATACCATATTTTGTTGGTTCCATTCTATTCAATGGAGCTCAACAATACCAAAGGATTCCTTAAAAGTAAAAACAGAATATAGAAAGCACTGAGTCTGAAATGTTCTTTCAAACTACCTTTCAGTTCATTTAACATTGACAATTGTATGGGTTTTCCTTTTTTTTTTTTTTCCTTTTTCTTTTTTCCTTCTAAGTTCACTGAATTAACACTCAATGTCTAAAATGGCTGTTGCTTGCAGTTCCAGGATATTGTGAGTTCCAACAAAGCTTCCTGTAGGCCCATAAAATAGCTTTCATCAAAAAAATTAAAAAAAATAAAAATAAAATCCCTGCTGAGATCACAGTGCTAAGATCTATTTTGGGACTAATTTGTTACTTAAATTGGCAATTTCAGCTGGTCTGGGTGTATATTTTTAAAACAAAAGGATTTAGTTTACCTATCAGATGGTACTCGATTAGGATTCCCAGAGTCATCGTTATAACTGAAGCAGCCAGGATGGGTTCCTCCCTCGGGTGCCAATTTTCCTCTACAACGATCCTGCTGAAGAAGTTCGGGATTTACCATTCACTGCATTCCAATTCCCTTGTGTGCGACATTTAGCTACAGAAGCATTCTACTATGCCCTATTTTCTTGAAATTATTTTTCTTTTCTCCAGTTCCAGATATGGTTCTTCTATGCCTTCCTCTCAAAATTAATTTCAAAGACCTCTGTCCAAAAGTTTTAAACTTCAGGTCTCCTTATGGCTATGTTTGAATGTAACAATTACACCAGAATTTGGTCTCTCCTGATGCTGGGGTGAAAACTGATGATTGTGGAGTGTTTTAATGCTTCTAATCCACTCCCTGCTTCAGCTACTCTATCAAATTAATTCTATTTCTACTTTGGTTGCTCCTGCCTATGCACATTCAGTCCATATCTGGAATGCCTCGCCCCACATATTTATGGATTTTTACCAATTTTTCAAAGATTAGCTCAAAACCCACTGTTTTTATTGGGTTAAGATGCAAATCAAGAAAAGATAGACAAGTCTGCAGATCCCCAGGCTATCCTCCCACACCTCAAGTTCAAGAATCAGTCACGCAGGGGAATTCTTGGAAGCTATCCAGTTCTTGCCTTGGTTTGATGATAAATTATAGGGAGACTGGGGCTAGCCCAATCTGCTCGGACATTAGAGATGAGGAAGAGGCCACAGCTGACCGTTGCCTGAAGGCAAGACAAATCACAGCTACGCAGATGGACTGCCTCTCTCCCTCTGATTTTTCACTCTGTGGCCCTGGGGATCTTACCCTTCAGGACCCAGCACATCCTACTCCAAGACACAAGCTGCTTCTCCTGCATGACTTTGTTTTCTCCTTTCTGCCTTTCCCAGATTTGGCCATCTTCTTTCCCAAGGGCTACTTGGTTCCCTTTCCTGTGCCCCTGCCTCAATCCTCTCAGATTCTAGCAGGTCCTCATAATTTTACCATGCTGAATTGGGGGCCTGCAGCTGCCAGGGAAATACCCACTGCTCCAGGAATTGTTTTCAGCTGTCTGAATGTCTGCGAGTGTTTGTTTTGTTGCCATGGGATAAGCTACCAGTGCTAGCTGCAGAAGGAACTAGAAGACAGGGGAGTTGTAGAGTATCTTGTCCTCTCCTATCTTTTGGATGGATTGAAGTCCCTTTGGGGAGATAAGCTAGAGGAATAAGCCGGTAGAACAAGTCAGCACAGGTTTCTAAGTAAGAGATAGGCTGCTTTGTGGTCCATAAGGAACAAAGAAGATAAAGAGCTGCAAGGAGATTTTCCTCCTTTTGCATGGATCTCAGATGCGCTCTGACTTCTTCCATCACCATGCGGCCTCAGGAGAAGCCAAAGTCTGAACCACCAATATAAGCTTTGACATCTGAAGGCATGCCATGACA
Organism: Canis lupus baileyi; assembly: GCF_048164855.1. NCBI lineage: Eukaryota > Metazoa > Chordata > Mammalia > Carnivora > Canidae > Canis > Canis lupus. Next base: position 54,253,873 of record NC_132841.1, read on the forward strand.
AGGGGTACATCTCCAAATGGGTCTGTGGGTAGAGGAGGTCAGCTTAAGTGAGACAGGACATAGTTAGGGGTAATGGTGGCTGCAGCTGAAAGACTGGGGACAATGGAGTGACTCCTTTGTAGATGATTAAAATAATGGATGAGGGTACCTTGAAAAGAGCCTATAACTTGCAGGAATTAAGGCAGGAAGACCCTGTGCCAACCTACTGTTAGTATACAAAAGAAGTGGGAGAGATGTCCTGCATCACCAGAGGCTGGTGGAGCCTGGCATATTTTGCAAGGTAATGGTTCAGGATAATAATAGCTAATAGCTATCATTTAGTTAGTGCTTACTGCATGCCGGTCACTATACTGCAATCTTTATTTATGCATTAGCTTATTTAATCTTTGTAACAACCCTATGGCATTGGCACTATTATTCTCACCATCTTGTAGTTGGGGGGACTAAAGCTTAGAGCAGTTCAGTAAATTACCGAGGTTATATAACTAGTAAGAACTGAACCCCTGAGACCCAAGGCACATATAGCAAGTTGATATTACCCTAACAGCACAGCAAGATAGGCCAAATGGGCTCTGGGCACACAGTGAGCATCCATCCTTCCTTATATCCTGAGTTATGAGGTTTACTTTCTACCTGTTACTCCAATTATCCTTTTAAGAATCACAAATTAGAGAGGGCACATCTCTAAACTGGTTTCAGCTTCACTCAAGACCAAAATTAAATCTGTTTCCTTTCAAATCCAGCTGGCAGTTCTTACTGTGACCAGCTGGAGCATACCCTGCCTCACCAGAGAGGGCTGTCAGCAGGGCTGGGGTGGCCCATATTCAGGACTCCCTGGCCTGTTGCTGGCAGATGCTGTGTCAAAAGAGATGATACAAATTGCCATGGGAGTGTTAAGGAGTCAGTCTGAGCTGCCTATAGGAGAGGAATGTCTGCAGTCAGTCCTCAGGTTTAGACAAGCATGCAAAAGCATACAGTGTAGCCACCGCAGTGGTTTGTGGGAAATCCTGACACATGGTGCTTACACAAGGCTGAATCATTTTGAAGACTATCTGGGAATACATACCCACAATGACTACCTTATAGTTTCTCCACCTGGCACTGATGCCATTTAGGGGGCTAACAGTTCTTTGCTGTGGGGGCTTTCCTGTGCACTGGAGGGCATCTAGAAGCATCCGTGTCCTCTATGCACTAAATGGTAGTCACCACTCCCTCTGCCTCAACTTGTGATACCCCAAAATATCCTCAGACATTGCCCAATGTCCCTTAAGGGAAAAAAATCACCACCACCACCCCGCTGAGAAGATTTCACTTTCCCATCTTGACAAAGCAGTGGTTGAATAGGGAGAATTGGATGAGGTTAGGAATTGGGAGATATGAGTTCACCTCTCACTAATGGCCTTGAGAAACCCTCTGTTGTTCTCTGTAAAATTAAAGGGTCAGGGAAAATTATCTTTTAATTTAGGATACCTTCTCTCATTGCTATCTGAAGTGTCATACAAAACAAAACAACTAGCTACAGTTCAAAGCAGGTCTTGGAGTCATTCAAACTCATCTAGTTTATTTAACAGTTTATTTCTTGGCAAACACAACTTAAGCCTTGTGGATACCACAGAAATGATTCAAATGAGATACAGATCAGTGTTTGTCACAAGCTGGTCATTGGACAATCATCTGGAAAGCTATATAAAAACATAGATTCCTTGGTCAGTGCCAAATCTAACAAACCATTCTAGCTGCAGGGTGAGCCTGGCAATCTGTATTTTAATGAACTCCCCGGGTAATTTTTGTGCATATTAAAGTTTGACAACCACCGATATAGATGACATTCCCAAGGAATCTGCTATCTCTTTGAAGAGACAGAAACCAATTTTAAAAACCTAAAAAGCCATACATCTTTAAAGGTGGTAAACGTTGGAAAGTTTCTGGAAGGAGAGGAAATGGCTGAAATACCACCTAAACCTGCAATGAAACTTTAGGTGGCATTATCAAATTTAGGCACTGGGCAAATGGAGATGGTGATGATGATAGATGGCTATGTGAATTCTCCCAGCCATCTTACCTGTTTTTCCTTTTTAACTTAGGAAGGTTTATATTTAGTAAAATGCACAGATTGTAAATTTATAATTTAAGTCATTTTGATGAACACACACACTGATCAAACAGCCATCTCAACAACTAATATCCTCACTCTTAAAAGTCTCCTCGTTTTCTTTTTGGTCAATGCCTACAGCCTACAAACATTGTTTGGTTTCTATCACAGATTTGCTTTGCCTGGTATTGAAATTTATATAAATGGATTCATATGGTATGTCCTTTTGTGTGTCTTTTACTCAACATGGTATTTTTTTATTCACCTGTGTTGTTGCATCAGTAGTTCTGCATTCTTTTATTGCTTATTGCTGAGTAGCTGAGTGTATATATATATATATATATATATATATATATATATATATATAAATTTACCCATTCTTTTGTTGATGAATATTTCCATTTTTCAGTTATTTTTAAAAGCTGCTATAAATATCCTTTAAAAGTGTCTCCTTGTGGATATATGTTTTCATTTCTCTTAACTATTTAGAAAGAGAATTGCTGGGTCATGGAAGGATATATGTTTAAGTTCATAGGAAAATACAAAATAGTTTCTCTCTGAGTGATTTCTATGAGTGTTTACACTCACATCAACACCATAGGAGAGTTCCAGTTACTCCAGACCTTTAATGTTTGATAATTCTTGTAGAATATGTGTAGAAGATGATCTCACTGGTGTTTTAATTTGGACACCACTAATGACTAATGATATTGAAGACATTTTCATGTGCTTAATGGCCATTTACAAATCTTCTTTTGTTTAATGTTTAGGTTTTTCTGTCCATTTTTGAGTTGTCTTTTATTGCTGGTAGTAGCAATTCTTCATGTATACATAGTTGTCATATATATGTATATATATATTGCAAATATTTTGTTTCTTGCTTGTTTTTCATCTTTCTTAATGTTATGTTTTGATGAGAAGTTTTTATTTTGGTGAGTCCAATTAATTGTATATTCTTTTATGTTTATGTGTTTTTTTATGTCCTAGCAATTCTTGCTATGACAAACTCATAAAGATAATCTTGTATGCGTTCTTCTAGAAATTTAATAGTTTTAGTCCATGATCCATTTCAAATTAATTTTGCTGTGCAGGGTGAGGCAGGGCCTGAATTTCCTCTGTTTAAAAACTAAGTTTGTTTTTGCCAGCACCATTTATACAAAAGACTTTCCCCTCCCCAGTGGTCTTGGCATCCTTGTCAAAAATCAATTAACTGTATAGATGTTGACTACATATGCTTGAGTCAATTTCTGGACTTTCTTTTCTGTCCTTCATGCAGTTTGTCAGTTCTTTTGCCAATATCATACCATGTTAATTTTGCAGCTTTCTATTAAACTTGGTATTGTGAGATCTTCAACTTTTTTCAAGGCTGTTTTGGCTATTCTTACTCTTCTGCATTTCCAAAAAAATTTAGAAATAATGTGTCAGTATCATAAAAAAAAATGTCTCTGGCACTAAGTCTCTGGATTGTGATTGCATTAAAAATATAAATCAATTTGAGGGGAAATGGAGAAATAGCATTAAAATACATACTAGTCAGTTTTCCACTCCACAGATAAGGTACATCTATTTAATTTCTCTTCTAAAGAGTAGTCTCTCTCCTCTTCCAGGCAGGTCCTGCTGTGTTTATCTATCGTAATGACATTCATAGCTTAGCAAAGGGTGGGAAGTCTCCCAACTAACATCATCCAATTAATTCCTTCTTTTAGGAATTTGAGGAGGTGAATTCTTCAGATTCAATATCCAAAAACTAAGGTTTAGGGCGTTTTGACTGAGCTCTAGAGATGATCAAGCTCCTGTATTCTATAGATGTTAGCTATTAAGCTTTTTCTTGAATTTAGTGAGTTATTCAGTATCCTTTCAAATATTTTCCTCAGGAAGGTAAATTGTTGCTTGTGACCAAAAGCTCTAATACAACATTTGACATTATTAGAGATGAATAATTTGAATCAAATTAATCCTTATTATGGTTTCTTTTGAGATATTCTATGTTGGTTCATGATCAAATGTTTGGATAAGATACAAATTTATACCTGGGCAAAAAGACTTTTTGAAAAAATTCAGAGCAACAGAAATGACAGAAAAAAATCTTAAAACATCAGCCACTTCATGAATTTTATAGTAATCATTCAGAGTTAATTGGAAGCATAGCCTGTGGAATAATTCTATTTGAGTATTCTTCTCAAATAATATCCTGGAAGTAAGCTAAGAAGATAATAGTGAACATAAAATTATTTTCATTTCTTCTAAGGTGCTCAAGAAATAAATTAATTTTAATTTAAAAAGAGCTTGATCACATCCAGAAAGAGGGTATTTCCCTATATAAGCCAACTTCTTTTCTCAAAGCCCTCAGCTCCCCAGCCTGGCTTCAAAGTAGTGCATATAACTCATAGGTAATTCCCTAGTGGCTGATTACTTCAGAAAATGTGCCTCCCTTTATGACCATCATACTTTCTGGATTTATTAAACCAGACAAACTTAGGAGACTCCACACCTAGCAGCATTAGAGAACTCCAGTTGACCTGCCATGTCTGTACTTCTCTGAATAGGTTTTTCTACATCTTGGGTCCTTAGAGCCTTCTCTCTCCTTACAGTAAGCTGAGTCAAATCATCATTACTAATAATAGCTGATGGAGTCACTTCTGTTCTTTGCAGCTGCTTTCCAATCCCCTTTAAATGGATTTCTAGTGCCACTTGATAGCAACTCACAAAAGGACTGATTTCAATCAAGAAACCAGGCACAATTGTGAATTATCCCAGGGTTGAGACAAGGACCAAATGGCATAGTACATATAAGTTACTCTTCAGAGACTACCCTGGAAAATGGTAAACATATATTAGCTATTGGATTTTATGTTTTCACCATGGTGATAATCACCCGGAATGAGCAAGGAATGAGTTATTTCACTTATATTGATTTTCCAAAGTACTGAAATTCACATCCCTAGATTAACTTCATTCTTTTACATGAAAATTGGTTCCGTAGTATCTGGAAATCTCATTAAAATATATCACTATATATTCTTGGGCATCTTCTTAAATATGGAATACCATTTAAAAGAACGAGTTATAGATAACTAGGATCATCATTATAAGCACTTAAGATACAGGCAATAGCAGAGGCCCTGAAAGCACATGAATATGAACTGTAAAGTCTTTTGGGTGTGGATCCCTTTGAGAAGTGGATGGAAACTATGAATGTTTACTTAAGAAAAATGCACACATGGACAAAAAAATTAAAAAACAAAAAAGTAAGTTCTGGTATATACATGTTTTAAGAGGATTCATTTGTTCCTAAAGGGCACATGTCTCAAATGGACCCCCCAAAAAATCATGACACCCACTAAACAATGAGGAGGAAAAAAGGAGGAGGGAGATAAAACTATAATATACCAGCATTTTGCACTATATCAGGCTTTATGTGTGTTATCATATGTAATATTCCTAACAGCCTCATGAGGAATTTCTATTTATACCCACTTATACTAATTTATCAGATGAGGAAACTCGGGTTCAGAATAATGTGCAGTATAGGGGCGCCTGGGTGGTTCAGCCTTTTAAGCATCTGACTCTTGATTTCAGCTCAAGTCATGATCTCAGGGTCCTGGGATTGGTCCTATATTGGGCTCCACACTCATGGAGTGTCTGCTTGAAGATTCTCTCCCTCTGTTTGCATTCTCTCTCTCTCTCTCTCTCTCTAATAAATAAATAAATGAAGAAGAAGAGGAAGAAAAGGAAGAGGAAGAGGAGGAAGAGGAAGAAGAAGAAGAAGAAGAATGTGTAGTATAATACAACTAATAATTGGAAAGAGGGGGAAATTCAAATTCTAGAGGCGAATGTTTTAGCACCTGTGTTTTCTAGGTCATTCCTGCCCTGCTGTCCTTTCTCCCAGCAGTGATTATTCCTACTTCTGGTAGGAGTTAAAGTGCAACCATTCATTGGACACCTATTTCAAGTCAGTCAATAGGGGGCCTTCACAGTAAAATCTCAGTTAACCTTCTCACTTGCCATGCATTATGTATAAATATGTATTCTTAATCCCAGGCGATAATTACAAAAACTGAGACTGACTCTGCCTAACACCAGAGTAAGTGGCAGATTCTGGATGCGAGTTCAAATTTCCTCCTAAAGGCTATGTCCTATGTCCTTTCCCCTTTTGCTTCCTTTTAGAAGCCATCCCTATTTCATATATACTACCAACAAATGTAGCCATTTGTTTCTTAGGCCCAAACTGATGTGAACTAAGATTCTGGCATCAAGAAACTGGATAGTGGCTTTTTTTTTTTTTTTTACTATAGTCAAGTACATATGTTTAATGCATGGGTCTTGTCCACCTCTTCAGGGGCTCACTGAGCTAAGGCTAGTCTCTGGGAAGATCTTCCTGCCCCCCTACATAATTATTAAACAGTCTCTGTCTTTAAGCAACTACCTGATCTGTCAAAAGAATCACAGGGAGAGTGGCTTCAAATTACAATGGAGAGCTGCAGAGCATAACTAGATATGTTGTCACATACCATTTCTGTTTATGGATTTGTATACACACATACATTACTTCTCCATAGAGACTGTTTGCTTGATGAGTGTTTTATTTTTCCATACAAAGTGGTCTCTGGGAACACTGAGGTGTGACCATAGATTTTGTTACCTTACGCTTGACTTCTTTCTTTTGGATAGTGAAGAAAACTGTGATGGCCTGTTTTAGTCAGAGGGATCCTGAATAAATGAGACTTTAATGAGATTCTTCTACTTGGGTGTCTTGAATACCCCAAGGAATATCACTTATTTCTTCCCCCTTTTGCTCACATTGTCCACAGACAACTGAATAAATAAAATAAAAATTCATTTAAATAGTATCAGTAATTAAGTCAGCAGTCAGTAAAGTAAGACCTAAAAACCAAATCCAGACTTTGCCTTTATAAACAAAGTTTTATTGGAACACAGTCATGCCCATTAGTTTATATATTATCTATGGGTGCTTCTGTACCAGCACCGCAGGACTGAGTACTTACAACAAAGACCATCTGGCCTGCAAAGCCTAACATATTTACTATCTGGCCTTATGCAGAAAACGTCTGCCAACCCCCAACATGTTTCCCATGTGATGGTCACTGTACTAAATGATTTACATACATTAAGGGCTCATTGTGACTTTTTTTTTTGGGGGGGGGGTTCTAGGCATTTTTGTCTTCATGGCTCCTCCTTCCATAAGAAATAATCAAAATTATATTTTGTGACTACATTGATACAAACGTAAATGCATCACATATGAAAATGTAACGTTGATATTTAAAGCTCATTTTCTTCTGATTTTAAAAGAAATTAAAATATTTTTGTGGTGCTCCAAAAATATCATGGGCACTGTTCCCCCTTGCCTAGAGAAGTCAGCCTACATCATTTATGTCTCAGCAGCCCCTGTCAGAGAGATGAGGAAACCAAATGAGACAGCATCCGTGCTATGCAAGCCCCCTCAGCTAGCAAGAACTCAGGCCCAGGTCTTATTCAACCCATGTGGGCAAACTCTTAAACCCTTTGAAACACATTTTTGTTGCCTTGCCTTGCCCTACTGACCATAGAGAGAGTTAGGTAAATGACTCCAGAACCACCAGAAAGAGAGAAAAGCTTTTCCATTAAAGTACTTGGGCTAATTGAGTGCTTTGTGGTCCTCATTATTACTAAAGCTGGTAGGCAGGTTAATTAGTGTTTGTAAAATGCTGTGAAAATAAATAGTTGTGGACAAAGGTTAAATATGTTTATTTCATGGGATGTTTTTGCTCCCTGGAGTCTTTACCAGGAGCAGAGAAAAGATGACTTCCCTTGTCATCTAGTCCCTCCCCTATACTTCTCCAGTTAAGGGAACACTGAATTTTTATAGTTATATCTGTTCACTAAAATATATGACTTGGCGTTTTCACCCTCAGAATATATTGAAAAATAATTTAAGCTGCCTTCCGGTGTTATCTACAACTTGTATAGGACATTGCTGGCTTCAGAGAAAGCTCAAGAGACTACACAGAAATGAGAGATTTGAAAGATATTGTCCCAAAGGGGAAGGAATAAGTCTATTACTTTCTTTTTCTTTACAAACATGTACCAACTAAGAATTTCTGAAACAAGAAGAAAATCTGGGTTAGCATGAAAGCCTGATAGTTTATTTATTTTTTTTATTTATTTATTTTTTTTGAAAGCCTGATAGTTTAGAATAGCAAGTACGAGGGACTGTCTGCTGAGCAGAGAGAGCCATTCTTCAGTGAGCCCTGTCAGTATATACCTTAACCAACATCCAAGTGGCATCTCAGGGATTCCAGAAATTTCCTCGGCTCCCAAATCCCTCTCCATCTGATTTCTTCAAATCATTTGTTTTTCAGTCAAGGCTTTGAACTGGTTAGAATGGCACCAGCATGAACATAAGGTGTGAGAGTTTGAGGCAGGCCACAGATAACTTTTGAGATGGGTTAAGAAAGAAAAAGGGAGAAATCTTAGAAATACGGGAAAGGACGAGAGATGTTCTCAGAGCCTCTGGAAGAGAAGAGCCCGAACACTTAATAACTTGGGGAATAAGAGTTATTGAGAGAGAGAGAGAGAGAGAGAGAGAGAGAGAGAGAGAGAGGTGTCCATGTGGGGTATGTATGTTTGTATTTCAGGAGATGTTTACCATAAATTTTGCCAATATCCTAATATTCCTGTGGACCTTACTACAACTAGCTATATAGTAAGTTGCCCAATAATTCTTTTTCCCAAGTTGACATGCTACATCAATTCATTCTACTAGGATAGAGAAATGTCCTTCAACTATCTTGGTTCTCAAAATGCAGCAAGTAGACCAGCAGTATCAGCATAACTTGGCTTCAGCCCAGACCCACTGAATTCGAATCTGCATTTCACTGGCTCCTGGTAACTGATGCATACATTACTGTTTCCTGTTTCAGAAGGACACACTTGAAGCACTGCAGAGCAGTGGGTGAGTCATTCCCCTAGAGGGAGTAACCCTGACCCGCCTCTCTTAAACATGTGCCTCCATAAATTTCCTACAGTATGGGTAAGCATCCAGTAACATCCAAGTCACACTCATATTGCAGCTGAGAAAATGGAGACTGCTTCGAACAGAGCTCAACAAATCTAAAATGTACAGAATGACCTTATCCTATGTAGCATTTCAGTTCAACTGCAGAAAAATACTGTAATTAATATTAAAGCCAGGAACTGTTAGAGCTTTGACTTTAAAAAAATCAATAGCAATACAAAAGCCTTTCAAGTATTTGGGGGCCCAAACACCTCTGGTACACTCTGCCCACTCCTAAATGTCATTACATTATTTGACAAACATAACATGGAACATTCATGAACTGTAGTGGGTTATACAAGTCATATTTGCTCAGGGGAAAGATAGCTGGAGGAAGAAATAAAAGCGAATGACAAATCTGTAATCAGGTTCTATGGCAATTAGGCTTCCAGGCACCGTTTTTCTATTATTTCCAAGTTGCTCTAAAAAAGAGATCAGGTCAATCAAATAACGTTTTTTGCCACTGCTTTGGTTTCAACAAGAGTATTTGAGAGTGTTGCAAAGAAAGATTTCCCTACATTTCTGTAGATGTCTATTCCCAAATGCTTTCATATACAACATGGTGGTTATAAGCATGATTCAAATCTGGGTCTTCCACTCCCTAGCAGCATGATTTGGATGCAAACAATATCATTTTTCTTTGTCTCAGCTCCTTCACCTGTAAAATGAATATCATAGTAGTAGCTACTTCACAGATTTGTTGTGAGTTTTAAAGATTTTGTTTATTTGCTTATTTATTTAGAGAACGTTCACATGCATGCACAAGCAGAGGGAAGAACAGAGAGGGAGAGAGAGTCCCCAAGCAGACTCTGTGCTGAGTGTGGAGCCCGAGGCGGGCCTCCATCTCACAACTCTGAGATTATGACCTGAGCTGAAACAAAGAGTCAAACGCTTAACCAACTGAACCACTTTAGCATCCCTTGTTGTGAGTTTTAAGTGAGATAGTGCACGTAAAGCGATAAGCATGATACCTGACACATAATACATGTAGCTTAGATTTATTGTCATCACTGTCATCAGCTAAGCAACTTTTTACCCTCACTTTAGGTAAGGAGGGTGAAACAGAGAGAAGCTCAGTGAATCCTGCCAGGTCCTATGCTTTTAGGAAGGAGTGGGGGAAACAAAGATCTGACTTCTTCCCTGTTGTTCCCTCTGGTAAACACCATCTGACCTCAGTGAAAACTATATCATCTTTATGTAAATTCATCCAAAGAGATATGCAGTTAGGGTAAAAAAAATTGTGCCTCCAAGCCTATATAGAACCCTATTACAAACTTGTTGTTTGCTTGGGGACCAAGAATTGTATGTCTGCTCCCTGAAAAGGACTTCTCTGGGAAAAGTCAACACATTTTCTTTGCCACTGTTAATACACATTTTACTCTGATGTTTCCCAGGGCCAGTCACTCTCTTCTAACATGTCTGTACAATCTTTCTAAGTGAAGGGAAGCATTTGAAAGGAGAGACATATGGACTTAATACTAAGGGCTTCTCGGGGCTAACTTTTCTCAAAAACGATAAACTCTCAATGAATCAGAATATAAGAATGTATATCACGTAATTGTCTATTATTCACAACTCTGTATAAGCCCAAAAATTACATTATAGCCTTCTTTTCTTTGGGAACATTTCTTTGAAAATAAAGTATATATATTCTTTTTTTTTATTCTAAACACTTATGCTTTATTCATATGAGAATGCATTCCTTATTACTATATCTCGGCTGCCACTGCTATCCCAGACACTCAAAGTCCACTTGACATTCCTTTATACCAAATTCTAACAAGCTTGGTACCTGATTTCTAAACTCAGTGGAAAGGACATTGGAATTAAGGAGTCAAAAATTCTATCTACCTTCCTCAGAGGGGGAAAAACTTAAGTCATTTCCTCCATGTGAGTCTTCATTTTCCCAACAGTGAAAAAGGATGGTTAAACTAAATAATCTCCTGGGTTTCCTTTGATTCTATAATTATGCAATCCTATGAATTTCAGTAGAGTTACTATCTCAAGGAGGGAAATGTATCAGAAGTGAGCAGATAAGATGAAAATAAAAAATATACACGTATGTCTGAGGTAACTCTGAAATTTCCTTAAATTTCCCCGTAAAGCCAGGAGCTGGACTTTTAGTAACATACAAGTTCAGAATTAGCTTTTTTCATTTCCATTTGTATTTTGACAGTGGATTCCTGTTCTATAGAACCACAAAGGCCGAAGTCTCATTTGAACAGGGAGAGGAACACAGACTATTTGTTTTCTTCTTCTCACCTCCTCCCCTAACCCTGTTCCTCTCTTCCTCTCTCAGCATTACATAGTTGACTTGGCTATATAAAATTTGTGTATGATAGTATTCTACTATATACAGTTTTTCACATATTTCCTCCTTCACCTCAGTTCTATCCTTGGTCCAAATCTATAATATTTGTAACAACTATATGGATGGATCGCTCAAGGTCTCAAGTACAATTAGGGCCCAAACTTTCTTGATTTAATATAGAGCTCTAAGGGCAATGCAAAATGGATTTATCTAAGAAGGAAGGAAACAGGAAGCACACTTGGTCAATCACAAAGGATATTTTCAGGAGAAGAAAGTCAAGTAAGTATGAGATTCCCACTCTAAGACTCCCTCCCTCTTAAGTGGAACTGAAGGGCCCAAAGGATATTACAATAAAGGTGACTTAAAAAAAAAAAAAAAAAAAAAAAAAAAAAAAAAAAACAATAAAGGTGACTTGAGATTTAATTATTTGAAATATGATTGTGAAAACAACTCCAGAGTAGAGGCTCTGTCTGCCCTAGAAGTTAAAAGGCAAGTGACTAAGAAAAATAGAGTGAAAAACCAAGGACAAAAATGGATTTCCTAACAGTATCTTTTACACAAAAAGTAATTTGTAAGATGGAAGCTTTTTGTCCTAAGGTAATTTAATTTCATTATAGCTGTCTTTATTCAAAAATTAAAATTATTTTATCAGCTGATTTTTTTGCTATACTAAAGTTTACTCTCATTTGATAGTAATAGAAAGGTTTCATTTTCTGTCTTCCAGAATTTCTGATAATGCTATGCTGTTATAGAAACTCCAATGAGAATAGGGTGTTTATTTTGACAGGTGTTGGGTTAACTAGACAAGAAAGCCCAGACACATCAAATTGCTGAATTACATATTATGGTTTTACCATTAAAAAAAATATATGTTTTGAGAATGGAATGCACATTGTATGCCACAGATTCTGACATTTTCAGAAGATTCTTAGAATTGACATAATGAAGGGGAAGAATTGTCATAAGAAATGAAAAATCTGGACTAGGAGAAACCTTACACTGAAAGGTACTTGGAGATTTAGTAACAGCCTAAGTGAAAGGAAACTTTTTTGTGAGCACTTCTCAAAGTATTCCCTGGAAACATTTCCCTATGAAATGCCTTGAAAAAATGAAATCCGTATTGTGTATTTATCTACCTATCCATATAGGTATCTATAAATACACAAATATATAATTACTTTCTTTCTTGGCAAATCATCTGGGAAATGCTCTATATTCTATCAACTTCTTAGAAAATGACAAGGCATAATAGTCTGTTCAAAGTTCTCAGAGGGCTAAAAGTGATCTGTTTAACTTTTCCCCAGTGCTTTGAAAATGTATTTGGCTACAGAACTTCTTTTCATGAACCATCTCTTTATCCTACAGAGCATACCACAGAAAATACTATTATGAGATACCTCATAATTTAAAAATCTGAGGTTATAGTCCTAGATTGAACAATCTCTTAGCTCAACCACTTTAGACTACGGAATGAATGATTCCTAGGATAGCTATCATTCATTCATTCACTCACTCACTCAACAAAACTGACCCTTGCCCCTTCTCATTCTTTAATGTCCTGGTCAGATCCCATTTCTTCAGTGAATTCTAGGGCACTACCTATTATAGAATGGATCCTTCTCCTCTTTGAACTCCAAAAGCATTTAGCATATCTGTAATTATGATAATGAATTCTAAATCTTAATATTTTTAGGTCTTGATTTGATACCTACATTTTTTAAGTTCTTCAAAGGCAGGGACTATATTTCATATACTTCAGACTTATAGACCTAAAATGGTACTGTTTTAATAAATTGTCGTTCACTTGACATATACAGAACACTGAACTCTCTAACTTTATGAATGACATCATCCTGGACTGCCCACAGTTGAGGACAGCTGTCCCCCTCCTTGAAATGCAGCAATCAATAGTGCATTTCCTAGTCTGTATTTATAAACAGGAAATTAACTGCCTTCCATCATTGTTCTAATTGACCTTCAGCTCAGGTTTGAAAGAAAAGACCTCAGCCAAATAGGAAGTTTTATTGATGGTATCCATCCATTAGTGGTACCTTTGGTTTCATTATAATGATGCTATATGCAATAAAGAAACACATTTCAGTAGTGTGGGTTGGGGGAAGGGTGGTATCTCTAAAATAGGTTTCCCTCTATAGGAGCAGGGAACCTTTCAGGCCAAAGCTTATTTCTTACTTGAATTCAAATCTCCAGGGAACATAGAAAGGAAATCCTAGTTAACCTGTAGTAGGAAAGAGAAGTACGTAAACACATGCTATCCAATTGAACCTAGGCCTTTCCAAATCAGTGTAGTTAATCTTAAAAACGACCTCACTTTAAGAAAAATTGTCAAGATGTTAACTGGCCTGTGCTAACTTACAATACAGTCATGGTGCATTAAATGCATTTTATCTTCTCCTTTAAATCACCAAGTGGTTATCAAAGAGCTAATACTTATTTGCCAACAGTTCTTGAGAACACAGATACAGCTGGGAAAAGACAAGAGAAATAGAGAAACTTTAAAGACATACAAAAGGCTCCTAGTTTCTTCCTGTGTAATATGTGGCCACTGAGTTAGGTTCTGAGGCCCAGAGCAGACAAGTTCTCCAAGGACTCATACATACAATGGAAAATGCCTGCTACATCTCTTGACTCTCACTTTGACCAATGTCTCTTAAGTTAAGGCACATTATTTTTTTTAATAATAAATTTATTTTTTATTGGTGTTCAATTTGCCAACATACAGAATAACACCCAGTGCTCATCCCATCAGGTGCCCACCTCAGTAAGGCACATTATTTTTAAACAAGTTTTCCAAGTGATTCTCATACACACCGATATTTGAGATGCATTATTTTAAAGACTCTGAATGACTGAGAGGGTAAAATGGAATATAAACTCTCCACTTAGACTATAACCTTTCTGGACAATAGGACACTGACACCATGTGCCAGTCACTGGGTAACACTTTGCGAAGATTCTCCCATATGATAGTCATCAATGCCTTTGAGGGTAAATCATGATTGTCTGTGTTTTACATAGGATGGTGATGATGATGAAGAGTGTATTCTTATAAGGAAGCTGTGTTTATCCTTTATATAAATCATCTAATCTAATTTGTACATCTACATATATATTTTTATATATACACATATACATACAGAGTATTTTACAAATAAAAATCTGAACATTAGACATGTTTATCAAGGTACCGAAAGCCACCTAACTAGGTCATACAAAAGCCTGGTGCAGACTGCGGGTCTAACTGCATTTCTTGCACACACACACACCCCAAATGAGAAAACAAGGTGATAAGGGGTCAGTGGTCTCCCAGATCCTAAGCTCCCAAATGAGATATGTACATCTCACAACCAGCCATGAAATACTTTTTTTTTTTTTTTTTTATCACTCTCTAAGAGAATCATAGGGCAAGGATTCTCTTATTTGAATTTTCTGAGGTTCTCTTTGTGTGTCCCAGGCTCAGATACCACAGGGCAAGGGACTTTGAGGCAAAGGTAGATATGACAGTAGGGTTAAAATGGAAAGAATTTGATCTTGCATCTGTGTTTTCTTCAGTAGATGCCAAAAAAAAAAAATGGTTTCAAGGACAGTATATCACATCCCCCTCCAGGGTTGTGATATTTGATACATTTTTGGATGAATGTGTCAAAATGTACTGTTTTATGCTTTTCATTGGAATGATTTCTATTGGAATTAACTTTTTAAGATTGTAAAACTAATTAAAATTCCCCAGAATAACTACTCTATATTTAATCAGTAAATGTCAAATCAGCTTTTTACATATGCCAGAAATTAGAGGACTAAAAGTATAGCAATAGTGACTAAACTTGAAGAAAGTAAGCGGGTTTAAAGAAAAAAAAAAAAAAAGATCTTTACAGAACTATTTGTATTATTAAACAAAAACAAGGTGTCCATTCCGAAGTCTTTACTATTTAGAAAAAAATACAGCTTCTAAATGGGGTATAATCGTTAAACACAGACTGTCACACATGAGAAAGCAAATAAGAAAGTTAACAAATGTGCCTTTGGTCTATGTTCCAGTAAATTGTAGATAAATGAGCAATGCAAAAACCTAGGAACTAAAAATAACTGCAAATATTTCCTCAGGCAGAGGCTCCAATCAAGACATGTTCACTAGGACCAAATTATTTTTGGATTGATGTAGTTTTTATTACAATATATAAAATGCAATTTTGCCTATATTCTAACAAAGCAAATGTAATTACTAAATGTGCTTTAATTCCAAATTTGGATTGATAAATGAAACTTGCCACGTGTATTTGTTTCCTGGAGCTGCCAGAACAAAGTAAACTACTAAGCTGGGTGCCTTAAAACAACACAAATGAGTCATCTCACAGTTTGGAGAGTCTAAGTCGAAAATGAAGGTGTTAGCAGGACCATGCTCCTTCTGAAACCTCTAGGGGAGAAGATTCCTTGCCTCTTCTGGCTTCCACTTACCCTAGAAGCTCTGTTTGCCTCATGGTTCATTCCTTGGTTTATTTCCTTTTGCATTTTAGTACAAGCAAACCATGCTGCACTTTCCCATATTTTGCTTGGAAATCTCTTCACCTACATATCCAAGCTTAATGCTTTTAAGTTCGACTTTCCTTCCAGTGGCAGAACATAATTCAGCTGAGTTCCTCATCATTTTATGGCAAGAATCATCTTCCCTGTAGTGTTCAATGGTATGTCCCTCATTTCTGAGATCTCACCAGAAGCACCTTTAACATTCATATTTCCAGCAACACTGTTCATGACAATATAGGCATTTTCTAAGACAGTAAAAGCTTTTTCTAGCTCTCCTTTCTTCCATCTGAGCTCTCACAGGGGTCATCTTTAACATCCCTAATTTCTACCACCATTCTCTTCGACGCAGTCTAGACTTTTTGTATCAAGTGCCTCAAACTTCTTCTAGCCCCTACCTATTACCTAATTCTAAAGCTACCCTTGAAGTTTGAGATACTTGTTACAGCAGCATCTCACTTACTGCTACCAAATCTGTATTGCTTTTCCAGGGCTGTTGTAACAAAGTAACATGAACTAGGTGGCTTAAAACAACAGAAATTTATTTCCATGGTTTTAGAAACTAGAGGTCCAAATTCAAAGTGTCAGAAAAAAACATGTCTCCTCTGAGACTCTGTGTAGATTCCTCCCATAGTTCTGGTGGTGAGCCTCCATCCACAGCATGAGTCCAATTCCTGCCTCTGTTGACACATGGTGTTCTTCCTGTATGACTGTCTTCACAGAGCATTTTTATCTCTTTATAAGGATACCAGGCATATTCGATTAGGGCCTACCCTAAAGACCTCAGCTAAACTTGATTACATTCTCAAAGATCACATTTCCAAATAAGGTCCCAATTACTGGTACTGGGAGTTAGGACTTCAACATAACTTTTTGGAAGGGTACAATTCAGCCCATAACAATGAGTCTGCCAAGTATCAATTAAGTCTCTCAGCTCCACATATATTTGCTCTTTGGTATGTGCTTTTTAATAATGGCCACAATTTCTTTAGGCATCCCTTCTTTATGATGAAGATGTTGTTGAGTTTTTCTTCCTGAAGGGACCATGAGGGAGGAAGATATTTTGCTCTTTTGGCCTGTTTCACAGTGCATCAGCACTGTGGGTGTGAGGACTTCCAGTGGAGTTCTGACTCAGCCATATACCTAGAGTACCTAGTCCTTTGGCAATACTGTATCCTCTCCCTGGCCTGATAATAACCCATCATTGGCTCCCTTGACAGGAACACTCTATGCTCCAGGTCTCCGGTCCTCAAAAAGCCCTGGTTGTCTTTGTGGCCCACATTCAGCTTTCTTGAGGTCTCCACTCTTACTACTGTACCATCATTCCTTCTATACATCCATGATTAGCTCCCTAGTACTCTACAACCTCCTCTCCGTGTATATTCACATCACCAGCTATTGAATGACTGCACCCTATCTATACTCCAGGAGGTTGCCTGTTGCTTGACCAGTGACTATAGACCAGTTGTGATTTGGACCAACAGGCAAACCTCTGCTATTCAGTGATCTGAACTAT
This sequence comes from Canis lupus baileyi, assembly GCF_048164855.1. Lineage (NCBI taxonomy): Eukaryota > Metazoa > Chordata > Mammalia > Carnivora > Canidae > Canis > Canis lupus. The sequence goes on from NC_132841.1 coordinate 54,271,388, forward strand.
ACTTTGCCCTACAAAGTCTGACCCTAGCCTTGGGGAGATGGTTCCCTTCCACGTTTGGCCTTCCTTAGGTGCTCTCCTTCAGTCCTAGGGGGTACCATTTCCTTATGTCTTTGAGTTTGTCTTTCATCAGCATTTAATAAAGTTTTTTTTTTAATTTTTATTTATTTATTCATAGAGATGCAGAGAGAGAGAGGCAGAAGCACAGGCAGAGGGGAGAAGCAGGCTCCATGCAGAGAGCCTGATGTGGGACTCGATCCAGGGTCTCCAGGATCACTCCCTGGGCTGCAGGCGGCGCTAAACCACTGCACCACCGGAGCATTTAATAATTCTTTACATTATACTTCTCTTTAACTTCTTGCATGGTCTTCATCTCCTGATTGGACCCATACTGATATAACAAGCTTTTATACACATTTCTTACAAGTCCACTAGATGTGCAACACAATGGATATGAACAATAAAATAATAGCATCTTAAAGTTGGGAAGCAAAAGATCTTGAGTTTAGTCCCTCTCATGTAACATTTACCTTTTTTAAAAATAATTTTATTCAAGTACGTATGATTTGAATTTACTCAAGTTCATCTTTTTTTTTAAATTTTTAAAAAGATTTTATTTATTTATTCATGAGAGACACATACAGAGAGAGAGGCAGAGAGAGAAGCAGGCTCCATGCAGGGAGCCCGATGTAGGACTCGATCCTGGGACTCCAGGATCACACCCTGAGCCAAAGGCAGATGCTCAACTGCTGAGCCATCCAGGTGTCCCAAGTTCATATTTTTTAAAGTACACAATGCTGTGAATTTAGACAATTCTATGTACCTGTGAAAACATCACCACAATCAAGATGCAGAACATTTCGATCCCAATAGATTCTTCATGACCCTTTGCCATCCATTCCCTCCCACCATCCTCAACCCCAGGCAACCACTGATGTGCTGTCACTATACATTAGTTTTCATTTTCTAGCATTTTGTGCAAATAAAATCGTGTAATATGTTTTACTCTTTTGTGTCTGGCGGCTTTTGTACAGTGTGTAATTAGGGGATTCCTCCATGTTGTTGCACATATCAGCAGTTTGTTACTTTTTATTGCTGAGCAACTCTGCTGTACGGATGCACCATCTTTTGTTCATCCTGGAGTCTTTCACCCTTGGTCCTACTGCCCTGTGGGCTGGATAATTCTTATCCTCCGTATCACAGGATGGTTAGCAGTCACCCCAGTCTCAAACCAATGGATGCTAATAGCATTCCCTTTCCCTTCTAGGATAAACAAAAATGTCTCAAATTGCCAACAACTCCCTGGAGAGCAAAACCACCCCTGGTTGGGAATATTGACTTATCCATCCAACTAAATGATGGACATTAAGATGGTCTCCAGTTTTCAGCTACAGTGAACGTTCATGTTCGAGTATAACACTTCCTTTCATAGCACTCATGATACACAATTTTCCAGTCTCTAATTGAACACTTTTGATGGTGGGATACTCACTACTTTGCAAAACAGCAAGTTCTATAACTGGACACTGAATGTGGTTCCTCCGATGGGGAAATCTATTCATTTGCTCTACACTAGAGGCTTCTATGGATGATCCTCTTTCCTTTCCTATGTGACAGTGCATCTTATGGTAGACTATGTTATTTCTCCTCTGACTTTTTTTTTTCTCTTCAGGATAAAAAGTTTTTGTTTCTTCAGCCTTCCCTCATATACCATAGTGCTATTCTGTTTGCCTTCTCCAGGACACAGCTTCAACTTGGCAAGGATACTATTAGTATGCAATATTAAAAATGAAGTAAAAAACTCCAACTACTATTTAACAGTATAAATAAAAGGATGAATGTTCAGAGTCATTAAATAAAAGTATCCTACTTAATGTAGTTCAGGATTGAGATGGTTCATAGTAATTTATGGTTAAATCAGTCTACCTAATTTTTTCCACATAAAGTACTATTAATCAGGGTCTCTTTTATCTTATTCTTGTACTATTTTGGAGACAGCATAAATGCAAGATTTCATATTTCTCTAAATAACCTTTCACCTTGTTCATATGCACCCTCATTTCAACAAGTCATTGTTCACGTGAATCTTGTGTCATTCAGTGCAGTATCCTGACTTTGTGGCACTCAGACATCATTTAAAATAATTTCTAAATCTTCTATAATTCAAGATAAATGTTGAAGATGAAGGGCCAAGGCCCCTGTTGGCTTCTGCTGATCTGGTGTGTTTTCTGAAAACCATGGTGGCTATAGAAAGGAAAGGCTGTTGTCAGGATCACTTAGAAACTATCACAGAACACTACAGAATTAGGAGCTGTTTTCCAAGTATAAGCCAGAGAGGGAACTTTTTTTCTTCCTGTCAAAAAACTAGTAGCTTAAAAAGCCTGCTAACTGTATAGCACAATCTGAAAAAAATAGGTATAAGGCAAGTTGCTAGCATGGTCAGAGAGGAATGCAGACTTGTAGCTTGTGTTACACAAACAGTAAACATTGTGTGAGAAGGAAATGCCAGAAAAACTTCATGAGAGCTTGTACTTAGGGCCCAGCTTCTGAAGGACTGCAGGGACCATGAACTTTCTGCATTGAGAATGAAATACTATGATGACAAGAAGCAGACTTTGGGACCCAGATGAGCACCTGACTAGCCCCTCCAGCAGTGGGAACACAGAAGAACAGTAAGGCATCATGAGGCAGTAAGGGGAAGGTAGTGTTCCTATACCTAGTGACCTATGCCTGGGTTCAAATTTGTACCAGCGAGGTGACCTCTAGCAACATAAGCAGCCTCTCTCTGCCCTAGTTCTCTCATCTATAAATCCAGAATACCTGCCCTGCAGGGGTTTTGGGAGAACAAATGAGATGAGTCATTAAAGTCTTCAGCAGTGCCTGGTACAGATTAAAAGCTCAATAAAGGTCAAGTGTTTTATTATCCACTAAGGAACAAGGTACAGACATTCTTGTTAGCCATACCTAGCTGAGTGTGTCAATGATTTTTCTGTGCAGATAAAACTGAGTGTAAATAATCACCATGTACTATGTTGTAGTTTGATGTTCTAGTTCACAGTCAGGTTAATTATTTATTAAACTCAGTACTACATTCAGCCCCAGTGCAACTATAACTTTTCAGTCCTTTGTCTTATTGGTAGAATCCTTTATTCTAAAAGCTCCTCCAGATTTTGTACCAAGTCAGCAAATTCCACAGCACCTGTGCCTGTAACTGTGTCCATGGCAATTCCAGCCCACCAGTCCTACACTTTTAGGATTCCATTCTTAGAAGACTACTCTATCACTGGCTACTGGACTTTTACTAAAAACTGCTGTGAAGGTTTTGGAATTCAGAGTGGACAGATGCAACACTTCTCAAAAATCCCTTCAGAAGGTATATTCTTGGGCAGTGACTAAGCATAATATCTGCTAAACATCCTTGTACAAACACTATTGGGACCTCCTTGTTGGTTGACATCCATGCATTAATCAAGACCCTTGGGGTACAACTGTTCAGCCAACTGTGAACTCACCTAATTGTTCTGCCATCTAGACCATATTTCTCCATCTTATCCACAAGTAGGTAATAACAGGCTTTGTCAAATGCTTCACTAGGCCTAGACCCAAAATATCTATGGCATTAAACTGATCTACTAATCAAGTTCATCAATTCTTAGCTGAAAAATGTTGTTGGAAAATAGTATGACCCCACTTAAGAAAAAAGAAAGGAAGGAAATAGAGGAAAAGTAGATTACACCAATCCATCTGCCTCCTTCTGGAAGACTGGGGAAAAAAAGAGGCTAATTTCAGGAATGATGAAATTTTAAGTAAATTTATATTTATGTTTTGCTCATTTGTTCTTCAAAATTTTCTACAGTATGTCTGAATTATCTTACTATAAAAACAAAGTTTCCTCTAAATTCTAAATACATATATAGAATTTGCTTCTATCATTAAGTTCCAGCTACACTCCTCTTAGTTTTTGTTTAAAAACTTAAATTCCACAAAATACCTAAATTATATGATTTGAAAACCAATGTCAGTGCTTTGTGAGTGAGGAGATTCCCCTAGGCTCTCAATAATAACAGAAAACAATGAGAATACTGTTTTTTTTTTTTTTAATCTCTTAATCTGGAACACAATAATTCTTTCCAAAGAGGAGTCACAGTTAATTCAAGGGATCTTTTGGTGAATGTCTCAGCTTGCTGTATACTCTTTGTTATCTGACTTATCTGCATTTGCAGGGAAAATGGAGAGTAAGTTTTGGATGACTTTTTAACACAGGATTAAGAACTCTGAATCAACTGTCCTGTCTTTAGCAGCTTTATTCTCATTAAGCCTTTCTATCCAGCATGCAAATTGCACCATATGAAACCCCCGTCAGTCTTAAACACCTGTCTGCATTTTCTTGCTCTGCACCTGGGTTCTCATTGATGGTGTGGACATGAAAAATGGACTGTTTTGGACACTCAAAATAGCCAGGCTGCCAGCAAAGGAAGCAAATCCAATCTCCAGGAAAAAAAAAAGAAGGGCAATCCAAGTTGCAAGTCACCTAAATTTTCTGAAAGGAATAAGACAGAACAATATTGAAATATAGTAGCAAGTGTTTACAGGGCTCATCTGACCAGCTGCCAGGGTGTGAAGGGTAGTGAAAAGAGCAAGCTCGCAGTAAGTTGGCTCCCAGATGCTCTCATCCTCCCTCCCATCTGGAGAACACACCATTTCAGGCTTTCATAACCTAAAAATAAATATAACCATCCATCTTAACGAATCTAAATAATTCCATCCTTGAACACACACAATTTGGAGTAGGCCTAGTTTTGGAGAAGTTACGAAGTTGGTCAAGTTTCCTTTTTATTTTCTTCATGTTTCTTTCTTCCTGGTGGATTAGTAGGCCTCCTCCTTATCCTTCCTTGTCTAACTCCCTTTTCTTCGTTCCTTTAATAAGTCATTCAGTCATTTAATTTGCAAATACATATTGAATGTGCCTGGTGTCATACAAGGTACTGGAGACTCACTGGTGAGGAAATTCAGACTTAGTTCTGCCCTTATAAAACTCATGGTCTAGTTTGAAATGAACATGACCCAAATAATCTGACAAAGGAAGATAAATTAGAAATTGGGAAGAAGAAATCAGTTCTATTTAATCAACTTATCCCATCATACAACTCTTTTTAGAATAAAACCTATTCAATCCTACTGACCTGATCTTTTGGATGTACTATTAGCAACTGAGAACTCAATCATGTACAGACTTTTTAAAAAAGATTTTATTTATTTATTCATGAAAGACAGGGAGAGGCAGAGACATAAGTAGAGAGAAAAGCAGGCTCCCTACAGCGAGCCTGATGTGGGACTCGATCCCAGGACCCTGGATCATGACCTGAGACAAAGGCAGATACTCAACCACTGAGCCACCCAGGTGCCCCCATGTACAGACATTTTGAGTGCTTTGATAAGGCCCTTACAGAAAAGGAAAGTAAAGGACTTGAAGCCTTCTCGCATATTTGAAGCAGTCCTGTGAATGAGGTTGCTTCTGCCCATTTACATCGCCATGGCAGTTGCCTATCCTTAGAATGGGCAACTTTTAAGTTTTTGTATACACTGAAATGTCCTGAAAATGTCCAGGCAATGGGAGGTTATTTTAAGCATATCTTTCCAGTTCATGTTGCTATACTGTGTAAAAAGATAGCATTGCTGGGGTGTCCCATGGACAGCTTGCTGTTTAGTGTTGTACCACAGACCATACTAATAAAGAAATTAAATTACTGCTTTCCATCATCATGCTCTGATTGAGAAATCAATATAATTCATCCCTAAGAGAGTGTTCTAACTAATGTGATCTCATCATACTTTGTGCAGACTTTGTGTAGCTGGTCAAACTGAAACTGAGGTCTATGCAACAGGTACAACACAGGGCTTAGTGCACAGAACTGGAAAGTGAATGGGTGGCATTTGGGAGTGTGAAATTAGGACATACTTTGGAACAGTTGGAACCATTCAATGATAGTTGTGCTTCAGGAAGTTTCAAGTTCCAGTCACTGGGGGACTGCAAACAGAGAAAGGATGCATTGTGTTGAGGGGCTATAGAATGAGATTTTTCAAAGTCAGAACAGAGTGGACATCAAATGTGTAGACTTATATTCAGACAGACATGGGTTTGAATTTTATCTCCTAGGTTTGAAAAGTAGTGTGACCTTGAGCAAAGGTGCTTAATCGCATGGACCCTCATATTTTCCTCTCCTGTGAAATGGAGATTAAAAGCAATACCTGAGAAAACAACCTGATTAAAAAATGGGCCGAAGACCTTAACAGGCATGAAATAAGATAGACAGATGGCAAATAAGCATATGAAAAAATACTCCACATCATATGTCATCAGAGAAATGAAAATGAAAAAAAAAATTAACAAGATACCACTACATACCTATTAGAACAGCCAAATTCCGAAGACTGACAGGCTCAATTAATAGCAAGAATGTAGAGTAACAAAAAATGTCATTCATTGCTGGAAGGAATATAAAATGTCAGAGCCACTTTGGAAGATAGTCGGGTAGGTTCTTAAAAAACAACTAAACATACTCTTATTGTATGTGGTCCAGCAATGATGCTTCATAGTGTTTACCCAAAGGAGTTACAAACCTACACACACACACACACACACACACACAAATTAGCACAAGGATGTTTATAGCATCTTTATTCACAACTGTCAAATCTTGGAAGCAACTAAGATGTCCTTCAGTAGATGAGTGGATAAAGAAACTGTGATACATTCAGACAATAGAATATTATTCAGCCCTAAAAAGGGATAAGCTATCAAACCCTGAAAGACATGGAGGAAACTTCCATTCATATTACTAAATGAAAGAAGTTGATCTGAAAAGGCTACATACTGTGATTCCAACTCTATGACATTGTATTAAAGAGCATTAATGTGGAAAGAGTAAAAAGATCAGTGGTTGCCAGGGGTCCGGAGTGGGAAGAGGTGAGGGATGAAAAGGAAGACTATAGGAGTTTTTTAGGGCAGTGATACCATATATACATCATTACACATTTGTTCAAACTCATGGAATATACAACACCAAGAATGAATCTGTATCAAAAACTATGGACTTTAGGGGACTATGATGTGTGAATGTAGGTTCATTAATTGCAACAAATATAACCTCTGGTGGAGGATGTTGATAGTGGGTGGGGGGAAGCTATACAAGTATGGGGGCACAGGTATACAGGGAATTTCTACACCTTCTGCTCAGTTTTATTGTGAATCTTAGATGGTCCTAAAAAATAAAGTCATAAAAATATATCTATACCTCATGGGTCCAGTAGTAAAAATTAAATACAATTGTGTAGATAAAGCATTTACCATGATACATGACTTATGGTAGGTACTCAATAAAGGGTAGTGATTACGATTTTCAAAAAATTTTTTTAATGTGATTACCTTAAAAAAATAACATCTGGGCTGTCCATTAGGATATTTATATTCGACAAGGCATGTCAATATTACAAGAGAAAGACAAATTTCCATTAAGGCAATATGATCATAGCAGCACTAGAAAATTTGGTTAGGGGATTCAGGAAGTATGAATTATTCCTGGTCACACTGCTGTGTTCTTAGAATACCAAATAAGTACTCATTTGTGTGTTATGTGGCATTAGATTCAATGTTACAAGAATTTCCATTTCTGTAGGTCCAAAGTGGTCAGATACTGACAATTTTCTATCTCTATGGGGACAATATGCCCAAAATCATACCTCTCCAATCTTATGTTCTAAAGAGAGATTTGACGGTGGGTAGAAGTAAATTAACTTCATTGAAATATTTATCTGTGTAATTCCATAGGACTCCCAATAAAACACTGTAGAATTCTTTGTGGGCATTTAAAAAGTTACTTTATCTCATCTCTGGAATCTTACCTATATTTGTTCAATACCTGTCATGTGTTCTGGATACTGTCCTGGGAACAGTTTATTAGGTCTCTGCCACTGCTTGTGGAGACCTGGGGGCTAAAGCCCTAGGTCTGCCATTATTTGATATATAACCTTGATACATATTTACCCAGGCTTCAGTTTCTTAACCTATAAAATGAAGGAGTTGGAGTGGAGGCCTCCCAGATTTTGGTAAACTCTACCATTCCTTAATTCTATAGCTTGGCTTTCATGTGAGGAGCCTGGGATTCATATATATTTTTAAATTATGCCATCCCTTTATTTTTTATTGTTATTTTCAAAGTAAGCTCTACACCCAATGCAGGGCTTGAACTCATGACCCTGAGGTCAAGAGTTAACATGCTTTACTGACTGAGCCAGTCAGGTGCCTCTGGGATTCATATTCTTTCTCACACTATCTCATCCTCATAAAATCATTCCATCTCATGAATTTTACCAAGGGCTAATTTGCACAACAATTATTCCTACCCAGCTAGCCTTTTTCTGGATCCAGCTCTCTCTACCAAGGAAAGGAGATAGAACTCTGGCCATCTGTCCCTCTCCACTGTAGACTGTTTCTGAGTGGGTGCCTACACCAAATTTAATTAGGAAAGCAAGCCTGCTGGGGAAAATCACAAAATATGTTGCAAAACCAGAAAATAAAAGGGGATTTTGAATAAGATTTGTCCTGTCCAAGGACAAAGACAGCAGACAGTAGAAGGGGGATTTAAATCAGTAGTCTAGCTCCTTAGACCAGATTCACAATCATGCTGCTGTGTTGCCTCATTCCCCATCATGGACACCAGACTGAGGGTAGTGACAATACAATAAAGGTCTTCCCCTCCCTTCCCATCTGAAAGGTGATGTTTGGTATTTTACATTTTCTCCTCATCCTCAAATAAATACACTTCAAAGTAAATTTCTATTTTGTAGTCATTTTGACTCTAGGTCCACATTTTACCAGGAAGATGGGAGGTCAAGATCTAAAGATCTCTCATTTGGGCCAGATGTAGTAATTTTAATAAAAGTATAAAAGAAATGACCTACAGGAGAGATCAAAACACACCGTCAGTACATAATATACACTGACACTTAAACGCATAACACAAAGTGAATGTTTGCCGCCTCCTTCGGAAGCCCCACAAGATCTAAAATCCTCTGGCTCACAGAAGTCAAAGATAAGGCCTAGAAACCAGGAGAGTTTCTAAAGTAACCTTTTAAGTTAGGGCCTCTCTGTGGCAAAGAAAATTCATCAGTTAGCATTCCATGGAGTCCTGTTTACAGTCTGCAGGAACATTCATTGGGCTATTATGAAGAACGCTAATGCTCTCAATTACACCTAAATTAAGATAAAGCAGTAACCTAGTTACTGTAAAAGTGGTTTTATTTATAGACAGCAATTTAATCTTTAATATGCAACTACCATCTGTAAAACTACTTAGCCCCATCTATCCCATTTATGTCTTTATTATCCTCTTGTAAAAACACATGGAGCATTCTCGGTTATACATGCAAAATGAGTTCTTTCTGCAACACTTTTTTTAAGCTTAAAAATGTTGATGTAATTACAGCAGATAGATACATTTTCATGCTGAATGTTCTTCATCCATTATATACGATAATGAAATTAACCACAATCTCCACAGAAAGGAAAAGCGATTTATGGAAGCTAGAGAGGAAGACCATTTCCCTCCTCTAATAGAAGCATTTGTTTGGGTGGCAGGGATGTCTGAAGGAGCGGGTGGAGGTGGAGGAGGCATAGAGAGATTTCCATTCCAACTAAAATCATCTCTCAGAGGAGAGCAAGCCTGTGGAGCTGGCTGTGTTCTTTTGGCTGGCACTGGTGTAGGCCCAGCTCTGCAAGTGCAAACTGTCTCCTGTGACAGAACACATCTGGAAGACTAGCCAGCTTCTAAGTTAAGCATTTCAGCAGAGGTAGCCAGTCTATCCCAAAGGAGAGAAACGTTATTTTCTGAGCAGGGTTCCCAGGCTCTTGAGAGGCTTTCCAAAGCCTGAAAGTTATAGTAACCCCTTTAATAATGATTAGTTGACAGCTGGAAAGAAAAGCCAACTGACGCATACAACAGAAAGAAAAACTTTTGAAAACCTGGTGGGGTATTCAGAAATCAGCAAGTATCTGTTTAGTTGAGGCCAATTGTTAAAAATGCAGAAAATCTCAATGAACTGGGACTCTTACTATCCTAGAGGTAAAAGATTTCTGTAGCTAGATGAGGACTAGAAAGATGATCTAATCTAGGGTCAGCAAATGCAAGTCGGGAGTATAAACTTCACCTCTCCCCTACCTGTGGTGATATAATCAACTGTGGCAGTCTCTCTCACTGGGCCCCAATTCAGGGTTCCATTCTACCGATGGCTCAAGGGACAAAAACTAGAAGCCACTGCATGTCAAACAATACCCTCTTATATATCTGAGGAGCTGAATCCCTCCTTCCTAGTTCTTGAGTCTTTACATGTCACAATATTATTATTGACATACAATCAGCAATGACACATAGTGTAGGAAAACTCGAGCCTGCAAATAGAACTGAAAGAGATGATCACAAGTTCAGTCTCTAGTCAGCCTGACCCACTCTTTAGCCCTCACCATCCCGGGCAATGGCAACATAGGCTTGGTCCAATGATTCCCCCCAGGTGGGGCCACTGCACAACCAGGTATTGCCATGGCTGACTCATGCTGGCAAGACTATTTACAATAGGAATTTAGTCATGCGTTCTACCAAGGGTCTGGGAAATTGTTACTATCATTTGCAATATTAGTCTTAAATTTGAGCATATATTATAAGCAAATAGTCTACAAGAAGGTGGAAAGAAGGCTACATACATCACTATGTACATCTCTATAGAGTGTGTCCACTCTCTCTTTTACTTCATCACAGATGTCCATTTCCTTCAGAAATGCCACCCATTCTGAAATCGCTTTAATTGTTGTCCTGTTTACTGTCTGGCTTCTCTTCTAGAACGTAAACCCCATGAGGGTAAGGACATTTTCTGTTTTCTTCTCTATCATCTTCCCAGCACCTTGTAGGGTACCTGAGTCAAGGTAAGTGCTCAGATCATATCTGTTAACTTAAATAATGAATAAAATTTAGAACATTTTTAATAAAAGACAAAGGACTTTTACATAGATGGTTAGGGAAGGAGGGCTTATAAGGCATGAATATAAATGATCATTATAAAGATGACTTGAAAACTTAGGAAAATGCTCATTACGTAGAATGGAAAGAGACAGGTACAGGCCATAAAGCTGCTCACATACTGTAGGCTGAAATACAATCTTGTACCTTTGAATTTTATCCTATGGTGCCTCTGAGTTGCCATTGGAAAATGAAATAATTGAACTACAAAGGCAATTTTTTCACTCCAATTTTCTCATTACACAGTTAAGAAAACTAACTTCCAGAGATGTGGAGACATGTGAAAATGTCTAGAAGTAAGGAATGGTAGAGATGAGGTTTAAAACAGGGTAGCCCAATTCTACTGGAATACTTTCTACTCTATTAGCCAGACTCCTTGGGTGAGGAATACTGGAACAGTCTTCCTTAACTCAGTCACACTTGCAGATCATAGATAACTGTTTGGTATGTATTTCATTAGCTCAGAAAATAAAGAAACACAATACACAATTTCTTAGCAATTAGACTCAATCAGTATCTGCTCCCCTCCCGCCCCCCCCCCAAAAAAAAAACCTTGGTGCCATATCATGAGCTAAATCTGTTCTTTCTTCCTACCGAACACAGTTCAATTGTTTCTGATATCCAAGAGAGTGCACCATGAGTTGGGGCCAAAGTGGACTGCTGCATAGAAGCTTTCTACTCTTAAATAGCAACCTGTTCCCTCCCTCCTTGGAGAAGAGTTCATTTCACAGTTAGGAAGGTGCCCTTATGACAGTGCACAGTCACAAGTCATACCGTCCATCCAAATCAGCCATTTCTAATGTGGGTGACTGTGAGCAACTCGCCCATTTGCAGCACTCAGGGAGTGCATAAAATTAACCTCAGGGCTGATGACAGCCTACTAATACACTGCAGGGAGCTGAGGTCAGAGAATAGCCTTGGCTGGATTCTACACACGTTTCTAGGTGAACTTTCCCTGTACCTATACAGGTGACCAATAGGTTTCCTATTTTAAAATCCACAGGGAAAGACACTGAGCTACATGTCAACGGCAAATTTTGATTGCAAATGTAGGAGGTTTATCTGTGCAATCATCTTTCAATTAGTCACAGTAAAAGAGAAGAACAGTTGCATGGATAATGCAGAACCACTGAATGTGGGAATGATCATTGCAGTCATTCTGGTTTTGTATAATATGTAATGATTAGTAAAGAATAAAGTAATACCTATTAATATAATAGCTAACAATAACATTTATCAAGCAGGCACTATGTACCACATGCTATTAAGCTATTTATAAAATGTCCTTATGAAGGAGAGTATTATCATCCTTCCTTTATAGAACAAGACAACCAGAAGGTTCATTAACTTGCCCAAGGACACAGAGCTGGTGAGTAAGTGCTGGATTCAAACTAAGATCTGTTTGCTTCCAAAGCTGTACCCATGACCAGTATGCTATACTTCTCAGGGATTCATTTCTACATGCTCAGAGCAGCTTTATTACGTTCCAAGTAGGTGGCTAATCATGTGACAACTTGAAATACATTGTTACAAGGCCACTCTCACCAAAACTAGTAATGACCCATCTTACTACAGAGCCTTGAAGTCTCAATTTTTCAGGTTAAGGATTGAATAGCTACAAGAAGCCCATTAAAATGCCAGCATCTTAGTTAGATGTAATACCAAAAGCACAGCAACAAAAGGAAAGGATCCATAAATTGTACTTCACCAAAATTAAAAATTATTCTTCTTCAAAGTATACCATGAAGAAAGTGAAGAGACAAATGTACAGAATGAAAGAAACTATTTGGAAATCAGACTTTGGAAATCAGATAAAATCTGATAAGGATTTAGTATCAAGAATGTATAGCCAATTCTTACAATAAAAAGATAAAAAATTTGAATTTTAAAAAATGAGGAAGGATTTGAAAAGACATTTCCCTAAGGAAGATATATGAAATGGCCAATGAGCACATGAAATACTTTTCAACATCATCAGTCTTTAGGGAAATGCAAACCAAAACGACAATGACATATCACTTCAAGTTAGGAGGGCACTAATAAAAAGGTGAACATTGAGTGTTGGTAAAGATGCGGAAAAATTGGACACCTCTTACATTGCTAGTGGAAAGGCAAAATAGTATGGCTACAATGCAGAGTTTGGCAGTTACTCAAAATGTTAAACTCAGAGTTTCCATGTGATCTATAAATTCTCCTCTATACCCAAGAGAACTGAAAACACACCTGCACAAAAATTCATCAACAGATTATTCAGCAGCATGATTCCTAATAGCTAAATGTGGAAACAACCCATATGGCTATCAACTAATAAATGGATAAACAAAATGTGGCATTAGCCATGATAAGGAATACCATCCAACCACAAAAAGAAATAAAATACTGATATAGGTTATAACATGGAAGGAACCTGCTAGGTTGAGGAAACCAGACACAAAGGCCACATACTAAATGACTGCATTCATACGACACATTTGGAAGAGGTAAATACATAGAGACGGATGCAGAATGGTAGTTGCCAGGGGCTGGAAGGGAGAGGGAATGAGAAATGATTGCTTAATGGGTACAGGGGTTTTTCTTTGAGAAGAATGTTTTAGAATTCGACAGAAATGGCAGTTGTGCAACATTTTGAATATACTAAATGTCATTGAATTGTTCACTTTGAAATGGTTGGTTTTAGGTTATGTGAATTTGACCTCAATAAAAATAAAAGCAAATGACCTTCTGTAGGATGGGTTTCCTATGAGTTCTGCACCTCAAAAGATTGAGTGAAAGGCACTGAAGGCAAATCTAGCTCACTTCTATTTTTTTTTTTTTTTTCAGAACAATCTGATACACAGGCAAGGTATTTAGTAAGGGCACAAGCCTAAAGGATTCTTGGCTAATTAGGTGGAGCCTCCTGGACAGTGAGCTTTTAGTTGATTCAAAATTTTACCATGGATTGCTTTTCAAGAGCTCATGCCAAATAGCTTAAAAGTGGGGGCCTGGAAAGACTCGACCACGTGTTCTAATTGGAGGAGAGATGGTATATGACTGCTGACAGAATGAAAATTGGTTTGTGGTAGCTTACATTTATTACTCTTTGAATGCATAAAGCAGAGGTATGCATATAGTACATAAACAAATATATAGTATATCCGTGGTATTGACACAGATGGGGGGTGATTATGTAAAAAGACTTGGATAGGCTCCCTAATGGAGCAATAATGAGAAAATAATTGAGAAGCCCCACCTTAGATAAAGGAAACCAGGAAAAATTCATCTCTCTTGAGAAATGGGTAAGCTTCCCCATGAAAGAATCTTCAAGTAAATGATATTTGTTTATCATCCAGGTAAATATCAAGTATGTCCTAAAGACAAATGTCTTCTTAATGGTGTTTAAGAGAATAGCACCCCAGCTGGTCCATTTACTAACTGCATGACACTGAGCAACTCACTCACAACCTTTTTAAACCTAAGCTTACAATAATCAAACTATGGAAGAGCCCAGATATTTATCAACAGATGAATGGATAAAGAAGATGTACATGCATACACACATACATACATACACACACACACACACACACACACACACACTGGAATACTACTCAGGCATCAAAAGATTGGTATCTTGCCATTTGCAATGACATGGATGGAAATAAGAGGATATTATGCTAAGCAAAATAAGTGAGAGAAAGATAATTATCATATGATCTCACTCATATGTGGAATTTAAGAAACAAAACAAAGGATCATGATGAAGAGAAGAAAAAATAAAATGAGATGAAATCAGAAAGGGAGACAAAGCATAAGAGACTCTTAATCATAGGAAACAAACTGAGGGTCCCTGGATGGGAGGGGGGTGGGGCAATGGGGTAATGGGTGAAGGACATTAAGGAGGGCATATGATTTTATGAGCATTGGACGTTATATAAGACTGATGAATCACTGATCTCTACCTCTGAAGCCAATAATATATGTTAATTAACTGAATTTAAATATATTAAGAAAAAATAAACCTAAACTTCCTCAATGGAAAAGGGGGCTGAAAAAAGCTCCCCCGCCTTGATTGGGTTATTGTATTAATTTGGATGATACCTCAAAGAGCCTTGGCACAGCACCCATAACAGTCTACCTTCCCTATAAAGATGAGTTGCTGTTCCTCATCTTCCACTATGGAAAGAGCCCAGATGTCTACTGACAGATGAATGGATAAAGAAGATGTTGTATGTACATACAATAGAATATTAGTTGGCTAACAAAAAGAATGAAATCTTGCCATTTGCCATCTTGAAATCTTGCCATGGATGGAGCTAGAGGGTATTATGCTAAATGAAATAGGTCAGTCAGAGAAAGACAAATATCATATGATCTCACTCATGTGGAAACAAAACATATAAACATAGGGGAAAGGAAGGAAAAATAAAATAAGATAAAAACAGAAGGAGGTAAACATAAGAGATTCTTAACTCTAGGGAACAAACTAGGGTTGCAGCCGAGGAGGTTGTGGGGAGGAGGTAACTGGGTGATGGGCATTAAGGAGGGGACATGATGTAATGAGCACTGGGTTACATGCAACTGATAAATCACTAAATTCTACCCCTAAAACTAATAATGCACTATACATTAACTAAACTGAATTTAAATAAAAAATTAAAAAGAAAGCAAGCCCAGAGGTTAAAAAGAGAGAGAGGGACAAAGAGACTGATTACCTAGGCTTAAGTATTCTGATTTCGGACCACTTACTTAACATTCCTTGTCTTCAATGCCTCTTCAATGAAGGAAATAAAAATAACTCTCAGGGTTATTGAAGATTAAATAAGGAGTCTATTCCTGGAAATGGTGAAAGGTGAAATGGTGTCTACCATCTAAAATGCATTTAATAAATGGAAGCTGTTATGAACAGTGTTACTGCCACGATTACTCTGGCAGTGATTATGATCATTAGCCTATCTGCCCATCATAACCGAATTCAGTGCAATAAGGAATACAAAAGACTTTCAAAACTGTAGACCATTTAAAATGGGAACATTTGGTTAGGGTTCCCTGTGAGAAATGAGAAGGAGAAAAGAGAACTTAATTGAATAATATCACAGTAGAGATAAGTGGGAATCCACAACTCTATCAGCAGAAGAGCACACATTGAGCTGGGGTAGCTCAGGAAAGCTTCCTGTGAGAGAAGATTGCTGAGGTGAACTCTCCTTTCTATTACTCACAAATATAAACACTTCTCTTTAGTTCTGGTCCCCTTGGTGCTGCACACGAAAATTTTTTAAAAGTATCTTTCCACCTTTACTTAACTTCCAACAGGCTTCCCTCTCTTGCTGCAAATTGCCCACCTGAAAGCCACATAGGAAACAGAGCCAAAGTCCACCTCACAGAATAATAGGTCCTTAAGCTTCAGTGACTGCTAGAAAATGCCAGCTCTCAGAGCAGGAACATATGGTGAAAATGGCCAAAAAGGCAGTGGTAATTTTTACAGCAGGTTATTACTACAAACCTCCTTTGAATGGCCAATTCACAGCTTGTCCTGAACACTACATTAACTCATTTATGGTTTTCCAAAAACACTCAATTTCCCACTATCCCTAAATCTGACAAATAAGCTCTCCTAATTCAAAACCCTCATGGAGATCCTTAAACTCCCAAGCGAATGTAGTGCCATTTCCAGGTTGAAAATCCAGCCTTCTGGATGCAGCCTCTAGGTAGCACGCTTTGGCATAAGCCCTCAAGCCCTCTAAATGGAATTTCCTTTCAGCTGCCAGGACTCTTCCAGGCTTCTCTGTGTCAAACCTAGAAAATGTGCAGCTGGAAACAATTTGGAGTGCTCATTCAAACTTCCCCTTGTAGAAGGGAGAAGAAATGTGTGGGAAATATCAGAAAGGGAGACAGAACATAAAGACTGCTAACTCTGGGAAACGAACTAGGGGTGGTAGAAGGGGAGGAGGGCGGGGGGGTGGGAGTGAATGGGTGATGGGCACTGGGGGTTATTCTGTATGTTAGTAAATTGAACACCAATAAAAAATAAATTAAAAAAAAAAAACTTCCCCTTGTATAGTCCAAGCGGTGATTCTAAACCTTGAACTTGCTCATCCGTTTCAAAAGTTAAAATATATATACAAATACAAAAATATGAATATGTATATATATAATTTGAAATCCATATATATTTTCTATTTATTCATATATACACATACATATAACAGGATATACACACACATACATGTACATACACAGTTCTTCCTTCTCCAAAAGAGTGATATAAGCTATCTCTTCTTCGTCTTTTCCTAAACTGCCTTCTCCTCTTAGTCCAGATTCAAACATCTAGCAAATTAGGATTCCCCTTTGTCGCTAGATGACTATCAATCATTTCCATCTGTTACCAAGTCTCTGTTTTCTTGAAAATAATGTAAAATTTAGATGCGAATGTAACACTGTCTGCACTGTTTAATCACAGCAATGAAACAGCCTTTATATGCTATAAAATTTGCCAGACATACAAAGAAACTTTAATTTCTACCTTAGCAACCTCTGTGCCATCTGTCATTTCTTTAAAATAACCAAATAGCTCTGGGCGTGATATTAACATAGAAGATTGTCAAATGTGCCTTGCCGGAGATAATACTGAAGAGGAATTAAGATGACTCTGGGATAGTGTCTTTATTTTCATTTAAATTAGACTATAAAAAGAGTTCTTTTGGAAGTTTATGAATGCTCCCCTTCGGGGTATAATGGGAAGATCACAGAATCCAACTAAAATAACGAGGAGGTTGTATCCCAAAGTGCAATGCACGTACAACTGATTATACATAAGATGACTTACATGGTACAAGGATGGCATTTAAAATAATAATTTTAAGTGTGCAGGTCAAAAAACCCCTAAATAATATTTTCAAGTGTGCATTAAAGGAACAAAAAAAAAACTAGCACATCAAACCTGAGATTCCATACATACTACCATTCAGGATGAACCCAATATTTTTTTTTAAGTTCATGCAAAGAAAAATGTTTAGTATTTGAATATAGCAAATATTGTGACAAATAAATGGGAATAAATAAAAGATGGGCACAGTGGATGAAATGATAGTAGACTAAGCTCTAGGAGGCAAGGCTTTCTAACTGTGACAACTTGCAATCATCAGCACTCCTGACATTTTGATAAGAACCTCTCCTTGAATTAGACTCAGCTCAGTTGTTTAGTTATAAAGGAGAAATCTCTCCAGGGGCAGGTGGATGTTAGTTATCTGGGCACTATAAAAAATTGAATTTGTTCCTCATTCTTAATAAAACAAGAGAGAGTTTGGATCTTTTCTTGAGAGGTAGGGGCAGCAAGACTAGCTTCGCTCCCTACCGGGTAGACCACAGTAATGGAAGCATGGTGTAACAGGAAAGGCAATGAACTTGTTGGAAAGCACAGGTTCTGATTTGGTCTCTGCCATGAATGTGCTTGGTGACCTCAGGCAAGTCTCTTTCCATCTGCTCTTCTGAGTCACAGTAGTCAATTGGAAGATCTTCAAGAAGGCTTCTAACTTCTAAAATGTATTACCTCTAAACTTCTGCAGCAACAGGTATAAGAAATGGGATCCTAGCTTAGCAAAACTGTAAGTTGAAGTCTTTAGGAATACTCTTACTACATGATTTTACTTTTTTCTCTTATGATCAGAATTCATTTATTCATGCATTCATTCATCCCCTAGGTGCAAATTGGGTACTTTGTGTGCCTGTTCTTCAGCAAGCTGAGAGGATCAGAAAGTGTTTTCAAAATTCCCAGTGTATAAGAATCACCTAAGAAACTTGCTAAAAATCCAATTTATATTTCTTCCCCTCTGATTAAATCTGGGTAACAGCCAAGAGATTTAAATGTTTAACAGACAATCCAGGTGATTTTGATGTGAGTGTGCCTGGACCACATTTTGAGATACTTACTGTAGGCTGGTGAGAAAGGCAGGTAATCAAGCAGGCCATTTAAAATCTGAAAGATAGTTGCCCTGAAAAATTTAGGGTTATGGCACTGAGACAGGTACACAGGCTCCCTGTGTGGCATGGGATTCATGGAAAATATATTCAAACAAACAAAGATGAATAAAATTTCACCAGGTCAAGGTGAGGATGAAAGACATTTTGGACAGGAAAGAGCTTAGGCAAACATCAGGACCCATGTGTCTCCTTTTCAACCCAGGGAGAAGTCTCCAAAGGCCTCAATTAACAGTATTTCTCACTTCGAACTCCTCTTCAGAAGTATTTGGAAGATTAATAAATGAGTAGAGGAATGGACAAATAACTTAAGTGGTTAACAACTCATGGATGTTAGCATATTTGGAGTCCAGTGACATATAGTGGTAACAGGATACAGAACTTATGAAGGAATGCCTGTATCGCTACATTGCCTGCCAGAGACACTCAAGAGTACAAACAGAAAATAATGTTAGTACTTGCTGTAGCAGGAGGTGACATCTAAATAGCCCTCATTTCTTCCAGCACTTTCACATGTACCATCCCACGCCATGAAATAAAGTCTAATTGTATTTGTCCATCAGATCTTTCATTGTCCTCACAATTACAAGACTAGATCATAATCTTTTGAGATAACTGCCTCTCTGTAAAAAATGTCACAGGATGTCTTTAGCCTAGTGACACAAGGAGGTGATACATTTTGCAACATTTAATTTACCAGTTACACACCACTGACCATACAGAGAGACTTGTGTCAAAGGCACGAATTAAAGTGCGCTAAACTGTGCGGTCTTGAGCAAGTGGTACAGCCTCTCTGTGCCTCATTTTTCTTCATGAAAATAGAGTGGCATGAATCAGATACCTCCTAAGAACGGTTTCTGTTCTGACAGTCCATGAATCAAAGTAAAAGAACACTTCTAGAGGAATTAATTAACCCTCTGGGGATAAAATGAGATAAGCATTGACTTTTATTCTACATTGCTCTGCAGATGATCTCTGCTTTACAATAATCAGATCTGAAGGAAAAAAGAGCCAGGTGATATGCTCAAGTGTAACCAGACTGTTTTCTAAGAGATACAGTAAATTGAGGAATGATTTTGCGAAGCCCAGATGACTCGCTTGGCAGCTATAATTTTACCTCCTCAATGACTGAGCCAATTTTCTCCTCCAGCTCTCTTACACACCTTTAATGAATACATGTTTCTTTGATTAAATTAACATTTTTGTCTAGCTAATTAGCCTGAAAAACCTATGCTGAACTGATCTGGTAGCAACTTCATTACTGCTCATCGGTGCATGTTTGCGACCAATCACTGTCAGCTCAATCGCCTAATGATTAGGGGAACATTAAGTTTGGCTAATTTGGCTTTCTGTGGCCATCATCACGTTCCCAGTGAGGAGCCAATGCCCACCCTGAATCGACCCTGCCTGACAGTGACAGATGTTTTAATCACAGGGTTTCATTCATTAATGTCCATCAGCACTGCTAGCCAGGTTTGCAGCAAATACCTTGATTTGAAACCAAAACTAATTAAATACTATCTTCATAATTACCTTATATAGTTACCCTTCCCTAAGTGGGCCAATATGACAAGAGCTGAAAAATAAGCCCTAAATGAGGTTGGAGAGGGAGGGAGTCCCTGCATTGCTGAATCGCACTTCCTGTCTGCATGTTTAATAAGTAGTGTGAGTCTATGGGGGAGCTGTCCCGCCCTCTAAATACAGCATGCAGAAATGCATTTCTCAGTTTTGCCTGTTACAGACCAGCCGGGTTGTAGAGCACATTGCTTTCTTAGATCTATGATGTTTTAATACGATTATTTTGTACACACAGAGCACTGAGAGGATGCCACTAAATCTTCATTTCCAATGTAATCAGCCTTCTTATGTGTTGGCCACTTGGAGACCCACAGCTCCCACGTTGCCTTTCCAAGTGGTTCTGATGGTGCTGGCTCCACCAGCAGCTGCAAGGGTGGCATGAAGCTGGGTCATAGCCAGTAAGTATCGCACATGTCCTAGTAAAAGTGATTTATGGCCAGGCATATTATCCAATGAAGCCAATCACAGGCAATGACTCTTAATTCTGGGACTCTCAGTTTGAGTTGCCCCTGTCTTTCCTGAGACATTTAACGCTCAAAGACATCAAGGTCTTGGAGTGTTATAGCCATCCTGTAAGCACAAATGGAGACACTTTTGAGAAAGGCATTTATGAGGGAAAATGGAGCCTGAAAGCTGGTCAGGAAATAACCACCTTGTCAACATAATTTCAGCCTTTTTATCCAAGCTCCCTATGGTGATAGACCTACTCTTGGAATTTTTGGTTTTATTCCCTTGATTATTTTGCCAAAAGACACATACAACTGGGGCACCTGGGCAGCTCAGTGGTTGAGCATCTGCCTTTGGCTCAGGTTATGATCTTGGGGTCCTGGGATTGAGTCCCACATCAGGCTCCTGCAGGGAGCCTGCTTCTCCCTCTGCCTATATCCCTGCCTGCCTCTCATGAATAAATAAAAAAAATCTTTAAAAAAAAAAAAACACAACACACACACACAACCCCAAAGGCAATACCTGATATGGGCCCTTTTTAGCTATTCAACATACTCTTATATTTGATATCTTATATATCCAGAATAATACTTACACAGTTGGGAGGGAAGGCACTGTTAGCCTTATTTTTGGAAATAAGAGGTCTAAAGCACAAAGAGACAGAGGCTCACTAACGCACACAAAGCCAGTGTTAAACTTGGTCTACCAACTTGGTCCTTTATTCTCCTGCTTAGTTCATGGCAACTTGTTTTCCCACCTGGCTCACTCTGGATGGGCATTAGAATGGTGTTTGGGGATGACAGTAGGACGCATGGATAAGTCATGATTTTGCCACCTGTTTGATTCAAATCCCTGCTCCACTGTTTATTAGCTAGATGACATTTAGAAAGTTTAACACATATAAGCACTGGTGTCCATATCTACAATGGGAGTAAAGCACATAGCATGCTCAGCACAGAAAGCCTAGAGGAAATGCTGAAAAGAGGGAGCATTTTTTAAATTGACTCCAACACAGGAATTAGCCCAACTTCGTATTCCTTGTAACAAAAATTTTAGGTTTTGCTCTCTGTGGTTCAAAATCTCCATCACCTAGGCAGTTTAAGAGAAATGCCTCTTGCTCTAGACTGTAGTGTTGGCCACACCCTGTACTTATGTCCATTTAATTAAAAATTTTTCCCAGAAACTTCTTCCAACATAAGAAAATAACAGGTCAAGCTATTTTCAGCAAAGAAAGAGATGGTCAAATCCTCTGTGTCTAATTACCAGAACAAACCTAAATTAATGGCAGAGACTGTGCCAATTTATAAAGGCGATCGAGAAGAAATTGCTTTCTAGAAGATTTGAGGAACGCTTTGGCTCTCTTTTTAGCTCTGTGATCTGGGGCAGGCTACCTCTGTAAGCCTCAATTTCCTCCTCATTTTAAAAAGAGATACTCTCATCTGCTTTCCTGTCAATGTATGCACAGACAGACAACGAAAACAAACATGCAGCAGAGTTAAGTAGTCCCAACTGCTACCATTTAGAAGATCTGCTGATAAGGTTAGCTCTTGCCTGGTGTCTGGGAACTTGTCATTGGGGAGGGTTCCCACCATTCCCAGGATTGATAAGAATGTGTTACTATTTCTAAACAGTTTGTACAGGCAAAAGGGTTTTCCTTCTGGAATTTTGGTATATCCCACCCCATCCCCCACCTCTAGGTTGCCTATGTGACCAATCCCTATAAAAGCCCTGTTCACTGAATCTCTAGTGAGCTTTCCTGACTGGGAACATATTTAGGTGTGGTCAGTGCTGGTGGCTGGGAGAAGTCAGTCTGGTGGGGACTTCCTTGAGAGAGAACTCTGGATGCTGGCATCTGGTGTCCTTTGGACTTTGCTCCAAGCATCTTTTCCCTTGCTGATTTCATGGGCTTAATGTGCTTTTGCTGAAATACAACACAGTTATGTGTTTGACTGTATGCTGCATCCTCCTAGGGAATTACCAAACCTAAGGGCCATCTTGGGGACCCCCAACGCATTAAACATCTTGCATAATACACAGCATATGAAAACATACAACAAACTGATGTGTTTAGCACTGTCATCTTCCTGCTATCTTGACGTTCTTGCTCTGAATGAAACTGCAAGCAATAGTGGTCTCGATGCAACAAGATGGAAAATTTGAAATTCTCCTATTTCAGCTGCTGTTGGACAGTAATGTGTGAAGAGTACATATCCAGATAAATTCACACATGCTTCTTAAAGGTTTATAAAGGAGGCTATTCGTGATGATGTTATTTGTGGAGAGCCAGAGACGCGTGGGTTCTCATTACCAGGAGATCGCAAAGGCAGAATGTGTTGAAGGACATCACTGGCCATCTTGTCAGTATAAAGGAATATAAGAACAAGCAGCAACAGGCTGAATGAAGAGGAGGAAAAAAACGAATATAGCACAGTATCACTGAACATACATTAATGGTAAGTGCGCACAAAACAATATCCATTTTGTAAGAACACATCGACCAAAAGACATTCAAAAACTACTTTAGAATGATTTTCTACAGTGGGGGAAGAAGGATAGAAGTAGGGTGTGGCAATGAAAGTAAGTACAAGCTTAAAATAAGGGGAGAACCTTGCACAGACCCACAGTGAAAATGTGCCATTTAGAAAGGAGTATGATTAACTTAGCTTTCTGCACCTGGGATCTTAGATAAACCTATTTCACACTCTCTGATGACAATGACAATTCTGACAATACTCTTATGAGTTAACTCCAATTGGGTATCATGTAGCAGGTCCACACTTCTCAGTATTTCTTTATGTAATCCTCACCACAAATCCTAGTAGGCACGTACCACTGGTAGGCCCACCTTACAGATGAGGAAGCCAAGGCACAGAAGAGAAAAGGAGCTTGCCAAAGTGACACAGCTCAGAGACTTTCAGAGTCAAACATGAAACCAGCTCGGCATACAACCATCAAGTTAATTCAAGGATGCTGAGGTTCATCCCATACCTACAGGACTGCTGGTTTTGGTGGTATTCCTGAAATGCCATCCTCCTCTTTTTCTTTCTCTTTAACATTTTTGTAGTAGATATCAAGAGCCAGGCAATATTCCAGAATGAGAGAGAAAATCTTCACAATTCAAATTGTGACATTCAAGAAAGAAAGGATGTAGGATATTATACATACTTTCACCGCCAAGGTGCCTGGGACACTAGGAGACCCAGACCCTCTGCCAGTTTAATAGTTCCTGTTTCAAAAGTGTCTGAAGACCCTTGTGAAATGGAGCCTTATGTACTGCACTAAGACCAATCCTGCATCATGAGCTTTGTGTCTGTGTAAATCAATCACTTTGTGAGTAAACACCGTTGGCCTCTTAGTATTCACAGCATGCAGATTTCTTGGTCTCACCTTGCACACAATTTCCTATAAGCCCAGCAACCTACAGAAGGGCACGTTAGCCTTACTTTACATCAATGGTTCTCAACTAGCACAAGGGAGGAATTTGCCCCACAGAGACATTTGGCAATGTCTGGACACAACAATTTCGGTTATCACAACTGGAGGCTGTGCTATTGTGCATCTAGTGGAATAGAGGTTAGGGATGCTGCTTAATATGCTCTAATGTACAGGGCACTTCCTATAACCAAGAATCCCCCAGCATTGACTATTAATAATGCTGCCGAGATATTATGCTTTATCATAAGCAAACTGAAGAAATTCTATCCTGTGGTATTCGTGAATTTGGAGATTTGGGAACATATCAAGTTATCTTGCTTATGAATACTAAGGGTCTAAGCTGCTTATACATTTTCAGTGATTGCCTTTCTATCTCAAGTGTGGATTCTTTTAAAAGGCTGCTGCCATGCTGCTACCATCAATTACATTTGAATGGAAGGTGAGAAAAGCAAAAGAGGGTCCCTTTGCTAGCTACCTGTTGGAAAACAGGCTTCATTCTCTGATATCTGTGAAACAGGAACCAAAGACAGAAGAAAAAAAAATGGTGACTTTGTTATTGGATGACATCACTGACAGAAACAGATGGGTCAAATTCCACATTTGGGGAGCCAACTGTGATATTGTTTCAGACATTGTGTTCCTGCCTTCCATGGCTTGATTTTTATTTTTACTTAGGTTCCTACTTGCTGCAAACAGTTCCCCAAGTGAGCAGTTCTAAGTCCTTGAAAAGCAATTGGAATGGGAAAAAGAGGCCCAGTGATAAGATCAAGATATGAACTATCAACCCTGGCTTCTGGGTGATAAGTTTAACTTTCGACCTTCATTGGAAACCACATTAGCAAAGTGCTGATAAAACACTTTGAGGTGGGGGAGTGGAAGGTGTAGGTTTCCAAAAGCACTTTGTGGACTCACTGGCCAAGCATCCTACCAGGCTGTACTTATCTCTGTAATTTGCAGAGGGCAGGCACTGTCATTGCACATTTATCCCAAGTGGTAGACCTGGTAAAGCCTCCCTCATTGGGTATTAGGGTTTATCTTTAAACTGGGGCCTACTCAGAAAACTTTCCAAAGGTAATACAGAGTACGTGAAGGAATTCCCCAGGTTTCTGTAAGTAGCATCTGTGATTTCACAGTGGGCCTTTTCAGGCCATAGCAGAGGACTTCAAGTGCTACCAAAGACTCTCATTTACTTAAGGGCCATTTTAGCAATTCAAACTCTATGGCTATTGAGATGTGACCCATGTGCTCATGTGGTTACCCACTCTCCTGCTCTCAAGTGATGTCCTTCATACGACATTTCCAAGTCTCCACTTCAGAGGCTATTGTACAAATAGGAAGATGATGGTATGGGAATAAAATCACACGTGTGGCCGCGTGCCTTTTGTTGCAGGGACAGTCCTACTGAGCCACATTTGTAAAATTCCTTGGCTGTTGTGAGGAGGGCAGTCAGCAGTTTTAGAATAAAACAAAGATAACTCAGTCATCCATAGTGCCAAACACCAACACCAACAGAACAAACAGGAAGGGGAAAAACTGTTATTTTAACAACAGGTACCAGAGTTGCTCTCAACAAGATGAGTATCTATTTGTGAGATGATGCTCAGTTGACTGCTGTGCGCGGGCAGGGCAGGCCTCAAGCATCTGGATGGAAGTAGAGTGGGGCTTAGCCATATGCGGGAAGGCAGATCCCACAGAGAAACCGTGCCAGCTGGGAATTTCTGGTAGGGCTCCAGCCAAGGACTTTTCACCATGACAAAACAAAAACTAAAGTTTAAGTAACTTGTGATGGAAGCTATTTCTGTCCTCCTAAATCACACACCACAATTTGCGTGACTCCTAGTCTCATGTTGGTGATACTTTGGGAACTGAATTTGTTTGTTTGTTTTTTTAAAGATTTTATTTATTTATTTATTTATTTATTTATTTATTTATTTATTTATTAAATTTATTTATGATTGACACACAGTGAGAGAGAGAGAGAGAGAGAGGCAGAGACACAGGCAGAGGGAGAAGCAGGCTCCATGCACCGGGAGCCCGACGTGGGATTCGATCCCGGGTCTCCAGGATCGTGCCCTGGGCCAAAGGCAGGCGCCAAACCGCTGCGCCACCCAGGGATCCCTAAAGATTTTATTTATTCATGAGAGACACACAGAGAGAGGCAGAGACACAGGCAGAGGGAGAAGCAGGCTCCATGCAGGAAGCCCGACGTGGGACTTGATCCTGGGTCTCCAGGATCACGCCCTGGGCCGAAGGCAGGCGCTAAAATGCTGAGCCATCCAGGGATCCCCTGGGGACTGAGTTTGAAATGTGTTGGGCATACAGAACAGGGACAGTAGGAGTTTCAAAGTGAAGAAGGCTAGGGCGCCTGGGTGGCTCAGTTGGCTGAGCAGCCACCTCTTGCTATCGGCTCAGGTCATGACCTCTGGGTTCTGGGATCAAGCCCCAAGTTGGGCTCCATGCTCAGTGCAGAGTCTGCTTCAGATTCTGTCTCCCCCCACCTCACCCCTCCTCCTGTTCACACACACTCTCTCTAAAATAAATAAAATCTTTAAAAAATAATAAAAGTGAGAAGATCCATTAACTATACTAAATAGCAAAAGCAGGAATTCAAAGCTAGAAGTGGAAAAAAATAAAGCTAACTCTTTTTACCCTAGAACTCATAAGGATATCAAAAGAGATGTTGAATTCCTCAGTGGGTGTGTAACGGGAGGTTTTATTTAATTTATATCTCAAAGGGCAGTTTGCTTCAGCAGACAATGGGGATACAAAAACAATACTTACTGCAGTTAAGCCTTTTTAGAATATAAGCTTCTGAAGGGCAAGAATAGGACCAGATTTTTGTTTTGTCACCTGAATCCCCAAAGATTTATGCAGTGCCACATGCATAGCACACACTCAACAAATATTTGTGTAGATATGAACAGTTCCTTAATTTAACAGAGGTACCCTAACTTACAGATATAGTAGCCAATGCTAATATGAGATCAGCAACTCATCCAAGATTATAGTGTTTGTAGATTTGTAGATTCATGGTGTCAAAGTGTTGCTCTGTTGCACCACAAAAAGGTCTAGCTCTGGGACGCCTGGGGGGCTCAGCAGTTGGGAGCCTGCCTTCGGGCCAGAGTGTGATCCCGGAATGATTGAGTGCCACATCGGGCTCCTTGCAGGGAACCTACTTCTCTCCTTGCCTATGTCTCTGCCTCTCTCTCTCTCTCTGTGTCCCTCATGAATAAATAAATATTAAAAAAATAAAAGGTCTAGTACTGCAACCTAATTATTACGATGCTTTAACTTGCCCAATCTAGTAGAAAACCCTTGAAGACACTATGTAATCTAGGCTACATTATTAACCTATTTATTAATAACAGTTTAAAGTACATGAGACAAATTAGGATATTTTCATTCTAAAACTCTCCATGTACTTTTCTTTGTGCCTTTTTATAAGTTTTCTGTCAAGTGTCCCTTTGGGACCATTTGAGGGTTTTGGTTTGTTTCTTTTTAAAGGCTTTGCTGAACTAAGTATTTGTTATTTAGGGGAAATAATAGATTTCAATGAAAGTTATTGGGAAATTTAAACTTAACAGATGCTTGTTTGCAGACACCTGATGGAACAGAATTGAAAGCCCCCGTCTAGATCCTAAAAGCCATAAATGTCAGTTGACTAGAATTAAATCAAAACCGCTTTGAAGAAAGGATCACCAATAGATAGCCATTTTAGAATCATAACATCCAGAATGGCTCTTCGTCTTGTCAACACCACTGAGGAATAACATAATTCTTACAGTGGGAAGGAGCTTTCATTTCTAAGAGGTAGTAACTGTAGATTGCAGCTAATTGTCTTGGCAATCACACAGCATAGAATCTCTTTAAAAAAAACATGATGGAAATACCATATTGGTCTCTCACCTCAGCAAAATCCTAAATACCATTGTGCCAGTATGTTTAGAAAAGGCAGAATAAGTTTCTTTGTAAAGTAGAAATTGAAATTAGAATCTGGCCTCAGTTGAAATGGAGTTTTATCTAAATTATATAGAAATTATCAGGCAAAGAAATTCACAGCCCTGTGAAATTCACACAGATTAGTAACGTGAGTTTCTGGAACATTATAGAACATTCTTCTAATATTCTCTAAACTCCTAATGGTCTGGGCTTAGTAAAAATGGCCCAAGAACAAATTTCATTTTGTACTTCCCTCATGCTTCACATGTATAGTATGCACTTCACCTCTGAAGTCGCTCTCCATGCATTTATAATATACTAAACATTTTCATATGTCAAGTCACATGGCAGGGATTTCTTGGACATTTTATATTGGACTCTATTCAAACTGTAATGATATATCCATCAGCGCTCTGGACTCAAACTGAAGTATAAGTAATGCTTAGAAGACTTGAGCATTGTAAAGAAAAAAAATGGTGAGGTTAAGGGCCAAGCTGAGTAAATATTTTGGCAGCATTACTGTGGGAAGAAGTTGAGAAGATTAAAGCAAGATGTGCTAGGACCAATGGACCTTATTCAAGTGTTTGGGAGGAGAGACACTAAAGTGGGGGATAAGGAGAAAGCCATGTCACAAGAGTCCCATCTGCTGGTGTGGTGTTATGTTTGGCAGGGATAAAGAGAACTAGACCACTCTTTTAGTGTACAAGTTTATTGTCAATGTTTAATGCACACTCACACATATGCTCACCTTGGCAACAATCAGTTATGGAAATGGGAAAACCGTTCTGTTGTGTAACCATGGGAATGGACCTAGGTCTTAGTCCAGGAAGATGTGTTAAAACTTGTTCAGTAAAAGATCAAGAACATGGATCAAGATAGCTGTTTTTTCTTGTCTATTTATGAAACCAATAAATGTTACAAATGACAGCCATCAATCCCTAACTCCCCTTGCTTCTTGAGGGCTAGCCCATTGCTGACCCATAACCATCTTGTCATTACTTCTTGTCAGCAACTAGGGCAATTTTATCACATTCTTAAACTGATCCACAAATAGCAGCCAGATGCCATTCTGAGTGGCGGTATTCCTGTTTCATAAAAACTATAAATCTGATCCTAAAGAAGAAAGTGATGGAGGTGCATGTGTCATGGATTATATAAAGAACCCTATGATATCTCACCAACGGAACATAAGTTTCTGAACTTCAGCTGCCTTTTGTGGCTACACTCTTGGAGATGGTTGATGGCTATTGGTTGTGCAGCCAAAGGTAGGATGATAAGAATTCTCCACAGGCACATAATCTGGGACCATAACATTGCTGTCAACAAGCCCTCATTCTTTTGGTTAAGGTAAATACACCTCTTGCTGTTTAAGGGACAGGTAATTATAATTGTTACTTCTATTTAAGTCAAGTTCACAAGTGAAAAAGTGAACCTTTGTGATCAAATTATCATCTTTTGGTAGCAAGATCAAGAGTGACATATGTGTCTGAATTCTGT
Source organism: Canis lupus baileyi (assembly GCF_048164855.1). Lineage (NCBI taxonomy): Eukaryota > Metazoa > Chordata > Mammalia > Carnivora > Canidae > Canis > Canis lupus. The sequence goes on from NC_132841.1 coordinate 54,301,303, forward strand.
GGGTGGCTGGAAAAAGAGCCAAAAGAATGCAGTGAGATGCGCCTTTTAAACATAGTAAGCTAACAAAGTAGGTTAATAAAGTTTACTTTTCTTCTGAAGCATCCACGTTGCTATGCATTTCCAGAACTAACAATGGAAATAGAAGGCTGGAATCAACACGTATAAAAGCAGAGAATTCAACATGAGATTTCATTCTGAATGGGAACATAATGGGAAAATAAATGATAATGCCAAATGTGCACTAGTTGCGCAGTACACCAGAGGCCCCTAGGGAAAGCTGAAGCATGAACTTGAGATGAACTTACCTCAGCACAAAATATTTTCAACTGTAGAAGCTCTTAGGTTAGGAACTGTAGCTGATATTAGTTTTTGTTTTGTTTTTTGGATATCCTACACCTAACCACTTTCTATTTTGAAGTATCCCCCGTTTATATGAGGAGACAGGGTCCATGAATCTCCTTCCTGGGACTCTAATAAGACAAAGGACAGCCTGAATTTACTCCAAGTGATGGTGGTGGAGACTGTGCCCTGCAGCAGCAGGGATGAGTGTCCTGTAAGTGATGTTGGAGGTACTTCCCACTCTGTAGCTGTTGGGAATCACACCCCTAGTCACCAAACCAAGTCCTCTTTACTGATTCTGTGAGCCCCCGATATCCTTTTGATTAGGATCAGAGTCAATTTATATTTTTTTGCAACAACAAATATCCTGATATTGGCTTATCCCATAAAGATGGAATTCATTTCCATACAAATTTCACTTGAAATACAACCCATCCATTACCAAACTGAGCACACTGACACTTGTCAGAGACCTCTAGGATCATATCCATAATTGATTACCAGAATGACCTATGGAAAGGCTCCCCAACTCTTTGAATCTTAGCTTCTTCACCTAAATATCTGGGTGTAAGTTGTGCGGGGGTGATTTTTGAGATCTGTGAGTCTATGATCTTGTCTGATCCTCATTACTGCCTTTTATGTTGACAAGTCAGTGGACAGAAGTCATCCAAACCCAGTCTTGAATTTTTCCATCTATTTCATGCTTCTCATAGTAGAGAAGATTAGGAGCACTTGTGAATACTTGTGGAACAATGATGACAAAGGGTCAGGACAAGAAAGCACATTGTGAAATTGACAAATGAGCTCCAGACTAGTAGTAATTCAATTTTGGAGTGTACACTGCTAGGAACTGAACTGTGAGTCTCCCCAAATCCGTAAGCTGAACCCTGCCCCACTCCCCTCAGACACACGACTGTATAGAAAACTGGATATATAGGAGGTGATTATTATTAGATGAAGACATAAGCATGGAGCTCTGATCCTAGAAAACTGGTGCCCTTATAACAAAAAGAGACAGAAATATCAGAGCTCTCTGTTCCTCCTCTGTCATGTGAGGACACAGCAGGATGGCTGCCATGTGCAAGTCAGGAAGGTCTCACCAGACACCAAGCTCTGTTGGACCTGGACCTTGGACTTCTAGCCTCCAAACTGTGACAAAACAAATTTCTATTAAGTCATCCAGTCAGTGATATTTTGTTACAGCAACCCAAGCTGCCTAAGACAACATCCAAGGCAATCTCTGAAAATACTAAGCAAACTTCAAATAGTTCATCTGCTTTCTCCATTTCCCCATGAGATATTCTTGTAGTTATTTTTTTTAAGATTTTATTTATTTATTCATGAGAGACACACACACTCACACAGAGGTAGAGACACAGGCAGAGGGAGAAGCAGGCTCCATGCAGGGAGCCTGACGTGGAACTCGATCCCAGGTCTCCAGGATCATGCCCTAGACTGAAGGTGGTGCTAAACCGCTGAGCCACCGGGGCTGCCCATATTCTTGTAATTATTATCTCAAAGTATTTATATAGCATTTTGCCTTGAGAAGCACTCACAATCATTTATTAATGAGTAGAGATGTATGCTACTGCCTTGTTGCTTGATATTATCTCCAACAGTGAAACGAGGATGGAAATGAGCGTGTGGCATTTGAAACAAAGGTAAAAAGAGAGAAACTGAGGATTTTATATGGGGAATGAGATGAAGTAATTCAATTGAAACATTGGAACCACTGCTGCATTATCAATGTGCAATGTGTTGTGGAAATAGTTTTCTCAAATAGTTTTCTCTCCTAAAATGAATTTTTAAAAACAGCATTGTTCTCCTCTGCCCTTTCTTCTATTTCCTATCACTACAAAATAGTTTTTTCTTTTTTTAAGCAAAGAAAATCTAAGAACATGATATAGAATTGAAACCATATTTGACTTCGAGCCAAAATTGTGCATTCTTCAAACTTGGTAATAATGTCAGAAGGAAAAAATAAACCAGGTGCCACTTTTCACTCATTTCAATGACTAAAATTTTAAAAGGACACAAAGCCCTTGCTGGTAAACATTATGATGTCATTAGTGTACTCAAAGACTGCTGATAGCATTGCAAATTTGCCTAAAGCTTTTGCAAAGCAACTTGATAATATGTATTCCCAGGGTCTGCCTGAAGCTGAGAACTTCTTGTAAATGATTTTCTTAGAAGATCAACAGGACAAGGGAGACCAGAGACATGAAGTGGTTTGCCCAAGATCACACGACAAGTTAGTGATTCCTGTATTCATAACACGTAGCATAGGAATTGTCACATTTTGGGCCACTTCTTAAATATTTGGGAATGAACAAATTTAGACATTAAAACACTTTATCCCACTCCTAGAAATTCCTCCAGGAGAGTTGAAAGGAGGAAAAGCTTATATGCATAGTGATGTTTAATGGAAAGTTCATTATAACTGTGGAAAGATAATGGGATGATTATAATTTCTCTAAAATAGGAAAATAATTAATTTCTTTTTAGCAACTTGATATGCAATTAGCCATATACTGCCTAAATATATATTTGCCAGCCCATGAGTCTGCATTTGAAAATACAAAGCAATTTCATTTGAAAGTTTTAAGGAGAATTTTCTCTAGGAATGAATTAGAAACCATAGCCTTACTTCTTTTAACTGCTTTTTAAAATCCCTGGAATGCAGACTTCATTGTTACAGAAACATTATAAGATGGGGGAGTGTTTGCCTGGGTACTCTGGCATCAAGCAGGGGGCAGGACATTCAATGCCTAAAAGTTGAGTTCCTGCTTCCATTCTCATTAAAGTAAGCTCTGAACCTGAACTATGCATTAATTCTCCTGTTCTCTCAGCTAGACCTGGATGAGGAACTTCAAATATAAATTATGTCCATTCATTTCACCTCGAGAACAGTCAAGGATTTGCATGTTACAAAGTACTCTCGGTCTGATCAACAGTTGAATTGTGAAATCAGAAGGAGCCTTAGAATCACAAGAGACGTATGGTGTCAGTCATTTCCAACTGCTTATCCAGTCATATTCCAACTACTCAAATCCCATCTTTAACACTGCTATCAGGCAAAAGAGAGAATCACGTAAAAAGCCTGATTAGATGATTAGAAAGCCTGCTTTCTCCTTTCAGTTGTGTGTATTAATGCCATTTGATAGAAGAAAGTACGGATACCTTCTAATTTAGCACAATATCATGCAAAAGATGCCCAATGCTTTGCTAATACAAAATTCAAGTTGCAAAGAAATAGCAGACCAGTTACATTCCTCAGGTTTTGTTATATTTTAAAATTTGCATTCCCTAAGGATTTGTATCAACGTTTATCTTTTTCTAGAGTATGAGATCAGAGTATAACTAAAGCCAGAACTTTCACCTGTTATCCAAATACTCCTCAGGACTCAAAACTTGCTCTTGATTGAGGGTAATTGCACTCTGTTCTAGTGTAAATTTAACTAGTTTAATTCTATACTGGCTGCTGTCTCCAAAGAATAGAATATGAGCAACTGCTCTAAAGCCATAGTAAGAATATAGTTAAAGATGATTTTTTTAGACTGAACCACCCAGAATTAGTGTAAAGCCTGATTTTTTTTCTTCAATATGGAAGTAACTTTGTGGTTTTTGATGATTATAAAGGCAATTATTGCTTATATGAAGATATCAAATGCTGGAAAAATCACTCCATTATTCCATTTCTAAAATAGAATCAACATTAAACAATCTGGTATACATCCTTCCAAATATTTAATTATTGCTTACTAACAAATTATGTCACTCCCTCCGTAGTTTATAATAAGGGCCTGTGAAAAACAGCCTATGGGCCCACTGCCTGTTTTCATAAATAAAAGTTATATTGGAATGCTGCCACACTCATTTGTTTACATATCATCTATGGCTGCTTTCACACCAGCACAGCAGAGAAGAGGAGTGGTGACAGAGACCATATGGCTTGCAAAGCCTAAAACATTTACTATCCAGTCCTTTACAGAAAAATGTATGCTGGCCCCTCCTATAGAACCTGTATTTTCTGTCAACATTATATCAGGAATATCCTTTATGATAATGTTATCTCATCTAGCTCGTTCTTTTAAAAAAAAGATGTATTATCAACCTGTATAGAATTTTAATAGTCTAACAAATACCCAACTGATCGACATTTAAAATTATTTTCATAGATCAAGTTTTTAAATTAAAGAAATGGAATCAATGAAGCATCTAAAAGTGGTGGGTGGCAGAAATGCACAAGCAACATGCTTTTAGAAAACTAGAAAACTAGAAAACCAGAGCTGGGGGAATCACAATGCTGGATTTCAAGTTGTACTACAAAGCTGTGGTCATCAAGACAGTGTGGTACTGGCACAAAAACAGACACATAGATCAATGGAACCGAAGAGAGAACCCAGAAATGGACCCTCAACTCTATGGTCAACTAATCTTCGACAAAGCAGGAAAGACAATCCACTGGAAAAAGGACAGTCTCTTCAACAAATGGTGCTGGGAAAATTGGACAGCCACATGGAGAAGAATGAAACTAGACCATTCTCTTACACCATGCACAGAAATAAACTCAAAATGGATGAAAGATCTAAATGTGAGACAAGAATCCATCAAAATCCTAGAGAAGAGCACAGGTAACACCCTTTTTGCACTTGGCCACAGCAACTTCTTGCAAGATACATTCATGAAGGGAAACAAAAGCAAAAATGAATTATTGGGACTTCATCAAGATCAAAAGCTTCTGCACAGCAAAAGAAACAGTTAACTAAAAGACAACCTACAGAATGGGAGAAGATATGTGCAAATGATATATTAGATAAAGGGCTAGTATCCAAGATCTATAAAGAACTTATTAAACTCAACAGCAAAAAAACAAACAATCCAATCATGAAATGGGCAAAAGACATGAACAGAAATTTCACCAAAGAAGACATACACCTGGCCAACAAGCACATGAGAAAATGCTCCGCATCCCTTGCCATCAGGGAAATACAAATCAAAACCACAATGAGATATCACCTCACATCAGTGAGAATGAGGAAAATTAGCAAGACAGGAAACAACAAATGTTGGAGAGGATGTAGAGAAAGGGGAAGGAACCCTCTTGCACTGTTGGTGGGAATGTGAACTGGTGCAGCCACTCTGGAAAACTGTGTGGAGGTTCCTCAAAGAGTTAAAATAGATCTGCCCCACAACCCAGCAATTGCACTACTGGGGATTTACCCCAAGATACAGATGCAGTGAAAAGCTTAGACACCTGCACCCCGATGTTTATAGCAGCAATGTCCACAATAGCCAAACTGTGGAAGGAGCCTCGGTGTCCATCGAAAGATGAATGGATAAAGATGTGGTATATATATACAATGGAATATTCCTCAGCCATTAGAAACAACGAATACCCACCATTTCCTTCAATGTGGATGGAACTGGAAGGTATTATGCTGAGTGAAGTAAGTCAATCAGAGAAAGATAATGATCATATGGTTTCACTCATAGGGGGGATATAAAAATAGTGAAAGGATTAAAGGGGAAATGAAAGAAAATGAGTGGGAAAAATCAGAGGGTGACAAAAGATGAGAGACTCCTAACTCTGGGAAACAAACAAGGGGTAGTGGTAGGGGAGGTGGGCGGGGTGATGGGGTGACTGGGTGATCGGCACTGAGAGGGGCACTTGATGGGATAAGCACTTGGTGTTATACTCTATGTTGGAAAATCGAATAAAAAATATACAGAAAAAAAAGAGAAAAAGCATAGAGTTAATACATTTGATTTCCAGGTCTTTCTATTAAAAGTTTTCACAGTAAGAAAAAAAGAAAGAAAACTAGACAACTAATGAAAAATGTCTGTGGAGCCAGCGGCAAATGGGTTTCCCCTTCAGTTCTCAGGAATAGTATAATACTAATATTACTTAAAGTATTTAGAATATTCTTTCAGAAATCCTGGGAGCAGAGAAAGGGACTGCCAGGACACCATATATTATACCCCCTATGAAGGAAATGTGTTGCCAGGCAAAGTTTGAAACTTAGCCTTTCTGGAAGTTACAGATTTCGCATTACTTAAGTCTAAAGGAAGAACTTTTCTCTCTCATCCAGCACCATTTTAAAGCAGCAGCCCATCTGACCCCCATCTTTGAATTCTTATATAGTGTGTTCTCCATTTCTAATTTCCAAGATCTTTGCAAAGATACTTACTTCTATAAAAAAGGCTTCCTTTCCCCAATTCTCTTGCTTCAGTCCTGGGAGGCTAACCTGTAAGGAATCCATTTTGAGTGTCCTGGCCAGCAAAGACAACATCTGCTGTACACCCTGAGAAGGCTCAAGAACGAGGTAAATGCTAGGGATGTGATTCTGCAGCTACTGCAAGAAATTCAAGGTTTCACATGTAAGGAGAGAATCCTCCACCCTCCATCCTGCTGGCAGATGCTTGGTCTGCCTTTCTGGATTTAAAGGGTGAAATGTCTTCAGAAACCAACATGATATGTTACATTTGGTCTTCTCTCTTCTCCAGTGTTTCTATTTAAGAGCTAGATGTGTGAGGCTACCTTTTTATCTCTTGGGTTTTAGGTTAAATGTTATCCCTTCCAAGAAGTCTTCCTTGATCATCCAATACATATAGAGACCTCCTCTGACCCTTTTTTCTCTATCACAGCATCTGCCAGTTTTAGTTACAGCATCTATCACAGGTCCAATTCTAGATTTCCTCATTCAAGTGTTTATTCAACTACTCACTAGGCAATGAACTCCAGGAGAGTAAGAACCAAGCCTGGCTAGTTCCCTCTGACAACCCCCTCCCCCCATGATTTCTCCCTCCTGACATACAGTCAATAAGTAATACATAGTGCTACAGTAAGGAATGAGTAAATAGTAGAATGTGGAATTTCTCCATATAGCCATTAAGTTCATGAACTGTGGAGACAGACTCACCACATATGAAAACTGTCACCTCTCATTATTACCCAGGACTTCAGCCAAAAGTAATTTAAGATCTCTGTGCCTCCCTGCCCTCATTCAGAAAAGGAAAAAGAAAGAACTTAGCTCATAGGATTCTTTGAAGATCAAATTAGTTAAGTCATAAAGCACAAAATATCTATGTCTGTTATTATTTTTATTATTAGGTTGTTTTCCAGTTTAGAAATGCAAGTAGAAAAAAGTCACTGTTACATTGTATATACTCAGAGTACTACAGTTTTTAGAAGCACTTTCATATATGTACACTATTTTTTAAAATATTTTATTTATTTATTCATGAGAGACAGAGAGAGAGAGAGAGAGAGAGAGAGAGAGAGAGGCAGGCAGAGGGAGAAGCAGGCTCCATGCAGGAAGCCTGATGCAGGACTCGATCCCAGGACTCCAGGATCATGCCCTGGGCCGAAGGCAGGCTCTAAACCACTGAGCCACCCAGGGATCCCCTGTACACTAATTTTATAAGTAAGAAATCCTTGTAAGTCTGGTAAGCTGAGGGCCATGCTAAGCATTCTGAGTGGAAACTAAAGGCCTCCACACTGGTGTGTCTAACTCAGGTAGGATGTGGCCAAGTTCAGTGCTACTTGACTCCCATCTAGTCTAATGTTTTGACATTCCATTCCCATGAGTCACTTTAAAAAGGTGAACCAAGGGGCACCTGGGTGGCTCAGTCAGTTAAGCATCTGACTCTTGGTTTCAGCTCAGGTCATCATCTCAGGGTCCTGGGATTAAGCCCTGTGTTGGGTTCCCTGCTCAACAGGAACTCTGCTTGACATTCTCTCTCTCCTTCTCAAATCAATAAATAAAATCGTTTGAAAAAATTAAAAAGGGGGTGCCTGGGTGGCTCAGTCAATTAACCATCTGCCTTCAGCTCAGGTCATGATCTCAGGGTCCTGGGACAGCATCGGGTTCCCTACTCAGTGGGGAGTCGTCTTCTTCCTCTCCTGCCCTCCCCTACTCATGCTCTCTCTCTCTCAAACAGATAAATGAAATCTAAAGAAAATTAAAACTAAAATTAAAAAGTGAACAGAAAACACAAAGGCAAAACAAATATCCTGTCAACGGCCATTCTGAAGGCTCAGCTCAAAAATGTTAGTCAAATTCCAGACTGTCTTATTGAATTCTCCTCTTTAGGGAATATAAAAATTGATCGGTTCTTGGAAATTCAAAGTAAAGGGACAATGGTAACTTTCAGACGTTTTCTACCTGCTATCAGGGAGGAAATAACAAAAACAGCCCTAACTCACAGGTGGACTTTATTACATTTTCCTCCTGTTAAGCAAGAACAAAATAATCAATTTTTAATGGGCCTGAACATAGATGAGAAGTTGTTCGTCAAGTGTTTGGCATATGAATCAATAATTTTGGCAACATTCTCTTTGGGAGGCATCCCCACACCACTGGGACTGAAGAAAATTCATATTCAATGTCCATAATGGGCCAGGAACCATGCTAGGAGCTTTTTATACAATCTCTTGAACCTTAGAATAGTCAGTAGGGAGAGATTATTATCTCTCCACTTTCAAGATTGAGAAACAAAGATTCAGAGAGAAGGACTGACTTGTCCCAGGTCTCCAAGCACATAACAGGCAGAGCCAGGATCTGAGCCCAGTCTTGTCTGGCTCCAAACCTCCTTATTCCTTCCACCATACAGAGCTCTTCTTGCTTCATTTCTCAATGTGCCTTGGGGGATCATAATCTGAACTGAGAATTGACAAACCTGAGCCTCCTTTCTACTCCCCAGTACTCCATCTGACCCTACTTCCCACCCACCCCAGAGGGGCTGCCCACCTGCTTTCACAGTTTACAAGGAGGGCGGGAAAGGAAATGACTCATGAGCTAATTTCTGCAAAGCAGATGGAACCTCTTGGAGGGAAAAGTTCTGTGCAGGGGCCAAGGAATAAATGGTGCGACCTAAGGATCAGATGGTACATAAGCTGAAAATTCCATGAAAATCAACCTAGGAAAATCATCAGTGAGAGTTTATTGAGCTTTCAGTGTATAATAGCTCAATATCCATCTCAGCATAACAGAGGCAACAAAGAAAAAAACATAAAAAATGTGTGTTTATATATATAAACAATAATATTTTTAAATAATGTCAAATACTGTAAAATCATTTGTTAAATGTAATGCATTTATACATACTGAACATGACAGAGTTCCAATTAAACTGGCAAAGTCGGGTCTAGATCCCTTCTATCTCTTTATTTCATCAAGTTAGATTTGATAGGGTCCTGGGAGAATTAAAGGGATTGGTCAAGAGGGAAGGGGAAGGGACTGGGATTCCAGAAAGGAAGACTTGGAAAAATAGCAGGGCAGAGGATGAGCAAAAGGAGGCCCCTTACATGGGTCAAATGGCTCATTAGGAGGATTCTAGGAAGTAAGACAGCAATGGTAGCTAAAAGGTCAGGTTGTGGCCAGACTGTGGATGAACCCTGTCTATCCAGCTAAGCTTTTGGAGTGCATTCTGGGTTACAGAGAGGGGATTAATATAATATCCTGCTACTATCATTTCTTGAGTGTGACCTCTGCACTGAACATTGTACTAGGGGCCTGGTACTTTTAATGCCTGCACCACTCTGCATGGTATCTGTGACTATTTTATGTTTAAGTTGAGAAAATTGAAACTCAAAGAGTTTCAGAAGTCAGACCCAAGTTACCCAGCTAATCAGGAGCAGAATGGAAGATTTAAGCACAGGTCTGCCAACTCCAAAGTCTACACACTTGTCATAACATCTTACTTCCTGAACCTTCACAACTGCACTGGAGTAAACCTGATCTAGTATTTGTGTGAAGGATCTAGAGTAAGAGATGGGAAGTTGGAAGACACACAATAGGATTAAAAATGAGACCACTGACTCTTGTCCTGGTAAAACAAAACAAAACAAAACAAAAATCAAACAAGAAAATGTAACCCAGGGGTTGGGGTGGTGTGGATCAGATAAAAGTACATGAAGAGATAAGACTATCTACTATTTTTATTTAATCTTCACAATAACTCTTGGAGGTAGAAACTATTATGATTATGATCCCTATTACAGATGAGGAAATCAAAGCTTAGATCAGTTTAGTTGCCAAAGGCTACACAAATCTTAAGAAACTGCACCCAGAGACAATCAACTAATCTGTCTGCAGAGGAGGAAGTGGGGGAGGCAGGGAAAATCCTGCAAGCAAGGATCTATAGGGCCTGGAGACTGGTTGGGAGTAGGCAAATAAAAGCAATGAGCAACTCAAAGTTTATGCTATGCTCTGAAGCTCAGGAGACCAGTAGTGTGCTACCTTCAAAACAAAACAACAAAACAAAGCAAAACAAAACAAAACAAAGCAGGAAGCCCTTAGTTGGACAGAGACCATGTCCCAAAATGTTCATAGCTGTTTTAAAACACAAGTGTTTTACCAATGCTGCATAAAATACTACAGAGACAGCAAGAAGGAAAAATGAACAAAGGCTATTAGATGTGGATAGGTCACTGGTGACCCTTAAGAGAACAATTTCAGCAGATAGAGGAAGAAAGGATGAGGTTTGTAGTGGTTTAGGAGGTAAATGAATAAGTGGTGAGTAAGACATTTGGGACTGGGAAGAAGGGCCTCTCTCACTCCATAGACAAAGTAGAGAAAGAAAGTAAGCATAGCTTCAAGACCCAGAGACAGAGTCAAGGAAAGTTTGTTTCTTTCTAAGGATAAGAGAACCTCAAGTACAGTTTTAGGTAGTTTTTATTATGGTAATGTTTGCTGTTTGTCTTCCTACTGCCAAGAGGCTATAAACTCCATTCACTGGGGAGAAATACGGAGCAGCAGAGACTAGGAGTGCCAGCAAGAGAGGAATCAGTCTCCTTTCTATAGATGTGGAAACTAAGACACAGCAAGGGACCTGCCTAAAACCACTGTGTGCATGCAATGCACCTGGCCAGGAAGCTCTCAGTTTGCACCTGTACTTCTTCCCTAGACACAGATGTTTTGGCCCTGGAAAGGCAGGGCACAGTTTCCTCTGGAATGGAAAAGAAGGAGTGAATGCCTCAAGGTAAGGGATGCTGTGAGGATGGAAGGAGAAGGTGAGCACAGAGAAGAAGGGGAAGCAAAAATAACAAAGGGTGTTGAGCAAATAAAATCAAGTGTGGACTCCTGCTCGGGAAGCAGATTCACTAAATACAAAGCTTCCAGGGTCTGTTCCATTGTAAGTTCCATATGTGTATGTCCAGAGAGTGCAGAGGTGGCCGCTTCAGCTTGCTTTTACTGGCTGCCTCTTACCCCTTGTAAAATGCTGAAATCACCGAGAAACATTCATACTTAAAACTGAAAGGATAAAAGGGTTAAGGGGGCAGTGATGAACTTTTATTAGGTTGTGTCTGACTTTATAGTCTCACATCACTTATTCAATGGTAAATATCTAGGAGCATGTATGTATTCCTTTGTACCCTTCCTCTCTCCTCACATCACCATCCCTGAGCTGGACATTTATATGCCCCCAACCAAGCATTAAATGCCATCAGCCTTTGCTTCGAGGCAAAGATCTTTCTTCCGTACATGTGTTATATATGATGCCATAAGGCAGAAAGTTTGTGAAAATGAGCTTTGGGAGTGGAATGTCTTAAAACCATCCCTCTGAATGCCCACAATGGCAGAGAGTAGACTTCATCCAATATTTATTAAATAAGTGGAATTAAACATCGATGATCCAATAAAGCCCATATAGCTGAGAAAGAAATGAACTTACTCTGTGTCTCCTTTATTTCTCCCACTCTGTATATCACTTTTTTCTTGCAGTTTTCCTTTTCCCTTCTAGGAAAGGAAAGTGGAAATAAGGCCCTTTTAATGAGGCTATTATTGACTTTACCATAGGAAATTTAATTATGGGATTAGAATTTCTCTTAGATGTTTCTTTCCTTCGTACTTGTTTCCTTTTGCTATTTTTTAAATTTCTCATTTATGAAACTCAGGTGTGTCCCACATTTTATGAGATGCTAAGGATATGCATTAGGGTGATGGGGATGTCACCCTGACCTCATGCACAAACCAACAAGGGAGACAGTTTTAGATAAACAGCAACAGGAAAGCCTGAGAGCTCCCGCAGAGCCCAGGTAGAAGCTGTGCAGATCCAGGTGGCAACATAGCCCAGAGGTAAAACAAAGGGCCTTGACACTGTAAGCAGGGGCATTGGGCAGGTAACAACCTCCTAAAGACCTGGATTCAGCCTCTGTAAAAATAAGGATAGTGCCCACCTCACCAGGCTGTTGTGAGCACTACCTAAGATAATGCCTATAAAGTGCTCTCCGCACAGGGAGTGTATTCAGTCAATGTGTGTGAAGGAGTCCCCTGCCAGGAGGTCCGGAGAGGGTGTGTGGAGGTGCTGCTTGAACAGAGTCTTACAGAATAATTGCAGAATCACTGGCTAAATCGGATTGAGGGGAGAGGCTGTAGGAAAGTTTGCTCCAGAACAGGTAAATATGTGGGCCAAGGTTGGAGGGGAGAAGAGTCTGGGAGAAGGCTCCTAGGTGAGTGAAACTGGATCAGAAGCCTACACAAGGACAGCGCTGTGAGGGGCTGAGAGCCCAGTGTGCATGTGATGTTGGAGGTTTTCCTGCGGTTAATGAGAAGCCATTGAAGGGTGTCTGTGCTAACGGCCCAGGAATTATAACAGGACGCCTCAAGGAAGGACGCCACCACTGACAATCCTCTTCCCCGCTGTGTCCAAGGCCTGTGGCTCTCAGGTTATTTCTTGCCTTACACAGTACTCCTAACAAGCCAACCATGGTCTGAACACATTACAGTCATTCAATCTTTAATGCCACGGACCAGCTGCTGCTCAAATTATTTCTCTCTCTGAAAGAGGGATTTATGCCCAGAGGTCTTTACTTTTTCTTTCTTTTTTTTTCTTTAACAAAGATGGGGCCAAATACAGCAGGTGATATCTAAACACAGGAGTGGGTAAAGAATAAAAAGGTGACTTGATTGACTCTATTTAGTAGAGAGTGTAAAATCAACCAATCCAAGAGTATGTAGGAGCACTCCCCATGCCTTAGGGACTTGGCTAGGCTCAGTTAGGGGACAGGGGACATGGTCCTGCCTCCCGCCGGGGAGGCAAGATGAAAAGTGGGGAGCAATGAACTACACAGGATTCAAAGCCACCCTGACAACAAAATCAGAGTCATTTCTCAGGTTTCAAGAACTGACTGTTAGGGGGAAGGAGATTTCTCAGGGGCAGGACATACCTAGAAACCATTGTGAAGATGGTAATTTGAGCTTTGGGGAAAGAAAAAACTCAATGACTGAAGGGGATATATTCTCACTCTGATTTCTAGACTTAGCGATTTCACTGTTCATAGGCAAACCATATAAGGCAGGTTACAGCTGACTCAGATGTATAAATTTCTTATTTTGCCAAAGAAAGAACATTTTGTTAAACATATGAAAACTTATCCTCTACCACCACCATAATTTCAAAAAGCCATGACTATTCTAACAAGCACAATGAAAGGAAAACCAGCCCCAAATAAAAGTCACCTAGTAACTGCCTGTGGTTGTGTAATGGATGACCAGAATTTAGTGGCTTAAATCAACATGTATTTGCTATCTCACAGTTCTGGAGCTTAGAAATCCAGGCACAGAATTGGGTTCACTTTCTGGGGTCTCACAAGGCTGAAACCAAGCTGGGATGCATCCCTTTCTGTGACTCATAATTTTCAACTCAGGTGGTTGTGAAGGAAGTCAGCACTTGGTAACTATAGAACCAAAGCTCCTGTTTTCTTGTGAGCTGACTGCTGGGGGACTACTCTCAGGTCCTGAAAGCTAGGAGGTCCACTTTGCTATGTGGAGGTGTTGCCTCATCTCACACTTCCAATCTCTCCCGGCCTCAGTCTCTGACCTCCATACTTCAACTTAAAGGGCTCATGAGATTGGGTCAGTTCCACCTAGTTTTCTAAAATGTTTCATCAAAATGTCCCTTTTGATGAACTCAGAGCCAAATGATTAGTAACCTGCATTACATCTGCAAAATCCCTTAGGTTATGTAAAATAATATAACATGATCATAGAGGTGATAGCTCATCACATATCATAAGTTCTTTCCTCAGTGAAACAGAGAAAATTATACAAGGCATGTAGCCAGGGTGAAGATCTTGGGGACATCTTGGATTTCTACCAGCATGCATTTCTTTCCAAAAAGGAAGTGGCGCATTTATATCAAGATATTAGAAAGGCGAGCTTTAAAAATTCTTCAATACATAAAAATCATCACATTTTTGCATAAATCCATTTTTACATATGTAAAAGAAAAATATATGAAATCTACCACTGCCTTCAGAGAGAGGGTACAGATGGAAAAGTCCTTTGAGGTGGAAGCCAGGATCATCGAGCTGCTGTACGTGATACACGGAGTGGCAGGGAGGGGGAATTTGAGATGAAAGAGGTGAATGCAGGAGGGAGGAAATTTAGAAGAGAGATCTTGGGTGTGCCAGGGGAGAAGGGCAGGGGAGAGGGGTAGTCCCCAGTGTGATTTCAAGGGGGATGATCTGACTTAGGAGGGAAGCCAGAGCTGATGCAAACATCAAGGTCCGGGCTACAGGAGATGCTCCTCACTCAGCTCCCCTATAAAATCTTTAGTAGAATTTGAATTCCTCTCTAATGCTCTCTGCGTGACTGGAATTTCCCTGAAAAATGCAAAGAAGTGCTAAGTTCTGCATCAAGGATGGATGGTAAGTGAAAAACAGAGAGCACACATGAAGACAGTGACACTGCACATGCACACAGGCACATGCACAGGGAAGCTGAAGGGAATGGAAACAGCATTCTTAATATGATCTGGGCTCAGTTTTGAATATTTTGGGAAAAAGAAAGATGACAGACCACCTTAAGCCATTCTCCTCTAGGTGCTTCTCCATCCTCTCCCCAAAGATTGGTAAGAAAAAACATCCTTAGATCAGAAGTTGAAGTGCAAGGACTACAGATGAAAGACTAGAGCTCAATCCCCACGAAGCAGTAAGGAATTCAGCTGGGAGCAACACACTTGAGGATCACTGCTCTAGATACAGACACAAAGACACAGGATCAAGAAAGTCAAATCTAAGTTTTTGCAGCCAAGTGAACATCTGACAAAAGGCTTTGCAACCCCCACCGCCTTACTCTATCATGATGCATTTCCCTACCACTAGCTCCAAAGGGAGGTTATTACCATCATTTCAGTGAGTGAGAAGATAGGGGAAATTGTGGAGGTTAAATGACCTGCCTGGGGCTGCCGCACAATATGGAGCAAAGTTGAGATTAGAACTCCCCAGTGTCTATGCCCCAGGCCTTTGCTGAATCTTCACAGAGTTCGAGTTCTCTAAAATCAGCAGTTTTTCCTCTGGGGCATGGCAATAGGATTATGGAAAATTGTACCAGGATAGAGGAACTGTGATTCAGAGGGACACGTTTGAGGCCACCTGACCCCAGGCTTGAAATCCTGTCTCAATTTCTTATTCTGGAGACTGAAGTGCAGGGCTGTGGCTTTTCTTCACCGAGGACAATGGACTGAAGAAGGAACAGGGGGAAATATGGCGAGGAGCTTATTTCCTCAAATAGTTAAACAGACAATTACCATATAATCCAGTAGTTCCACATCTAGGGATATACTCAAAAGAATGTATTGCAGGAGCCAGAACAGTTATTTGTATACAAATGTTCACGGTAACATTATGTACAATAGCCAACAATGGTGATGGCTCAAGTGTCCACTGGTGGATGAACAAAATGTGGAATGTGCACACAGTGGAATATTATTCAGCCTTAAAAAGGAAGGAAATCCAGACCCATGGTATAACATAGATGAACCTGAAGGCATTAGGCTGAATGAAACAAGCCAATCACAAAAGGGCAAATATTGCATTATCTTACTTTATATGAGGTTCCTAGAGTAGTCAAATTTATGGAGACAAGAAGCAGAATGGTGGTTGTCAGGGGCTGGGAGGGGGAGAAATAGGGAGTTATCATTTAATGGGAATAGAGTTTCAGTTTGGAATGATGGAAAAACTCTGGAGATGGGTAGTGATGATGGTTACACAACACTAGAAATCAACTTAATGCCACTGAATTATACAGTTGCAAATAATGAACCAACCCTGGCGCACTCTTTTTTTTTTTATTTTTAAAAAAGATTTTATTTTTTTATTCATGAGAGACGTAGAGAGAGGCAAAGACATAGGCAGAGGGAGAAGCAGGCTCCCTGCAGTGAGCCTGATGCGGGACTCAATTCCCAAGACCCCAGAATCGCGACCTGAGCTGAAGGCAGATGCTCAACCACTGAGCCCCCCAGGTGTCCCAACCCTGGCCCACGCTTGTGGACTGACATCACCTGTGGCTTCCTCTGTCACAGTACCTTGCTTTACAAGAATTTAATCACTGTCCCTTAGCTCAATTTGTAGCTTGCCTTCTCTAGCCTAGGCAGCTCTCTGTAGCTGGATTAATAAGGGCTTGGCCCAGCTTCCTTGCCTTTCAGTCTAACTGGCAAATAAGAGAAAAAGATCTGATAGACTCTACAAACTAGGACATCTGAACTAAAAAGAACTTGTTGCAATAGTGTACAATAGAGCACTGTAATATTCAAGAATTTCAAAGATATCCAGTGGATTCCAGTTCTATCTGGTCATCTGCATCAGCTGGAGAGCTTATTAAAATACTCTCTGGTATCACCATTCTGATATCTGATTTAGTAGGTCTAGGATGGGCCCTGGGAATCTGAATGTTTGTTTGGTTAAACTGCTATGCAAACAGATTTGGAAACCTCTGCTCTAATTACTTCATGGGGATGTCTTGCTTCCTAAAAGAGAAGCTCCATGAGGGCAAGAAATATGTCTTATATGTTTTGTGCATCACCCAAAAGGTCAAGGTGGAAGTTGAGTGATTAATAAGATCCCTGGTAAGCATAACAGAGCACAGAGCACTGGGCTATCCTACAGCCACTGCTACCCTTCCAGTATCTTTAAACCTAAAGACCGAGATACAGCTCTTCATTATAACACATTAAAATACATAAATACAAATATACATAAAGATACTGCCTTTTGGAGCAATATCAGCAAGACTTGATTATTCCTCTAGGTCCACATCTGTTCTTTCAAATACTTGGAACTCAGCAGACTTATGAATAACACATTTCAAATCACCGGAGAGTCCAAGAGGCAAAAAGCTGCACGTTGTCAGGGCCAAGCAATGTGTGTTTAAACCAGAACAGCTGCAGATACAAAGCACCAGCATTGCTTTAAACAATAATAATGTCAATGATCTGAGTTATAAACAGGTTCTTTTCCAGGCAGTATAGAGTTGTGATCAACTCTGCCTAATAACTAGGAGGAGTAGCTGTTTTGTTTTTTTTATATACTCCACCCCAAAAGTGTGTCATTATTTTGGAATGAGGCCTAAATTCCACCAGCAGCAACATGTTATTTGTGCTTCAGATATTTCTCTGCCTATATGCCCTTTTTAGAATGTGGGTGCTTGAATTTATAATTCATTGACACTTGAGTATGAACCAGGTCAGCATATCCTAAAGTTAGCCAGAACTCCAGATTTAAGAAGACCTTCAGTTGTATAGTTTTGGGAATTAGTGAAAACAATATCTTTTCTTCAAGAGTCAAAAATAACCCTTTACAGTGTTTCTCAAAGGGCAGTCACTGGACCAAACAAACATTGGCATCACGTGCCAATAACAAGTCTTTGTTAGCAATGCAAATTTTCAGGCCCATCCCGGGTCTACTGATTCAGAAACTCTGGAGGTAGAGTCAGTGATCTGTGTTTTAATGGTCTTTTAGGTGAGTCTGATGCTCACAGAAGTCTGAGAACCACTGTATTACCACATTAATGGTACAAGAACATCTACAGTAATGAAACCTGCTTATTGAGAGCAGCATTACTCAAACATATTTGCCTCCACACCTCCTTTTAATGTAACAGCTGTCAATTTCCAAGGATTTTGTGGTTGATGAGATACACATTAGAAATCACAAATCACTATGTAAGATTATAGAAAAGTTAAATATATTCATGGCATAATTGGCAATGTAGAATGTGAAGAGCAAATATTTATTGCATTACACTATATACCAGACCCCAGGAATACTGTGGGTGATCTGACACACATGATCCCTTCATCCCCAGGATATATGGTCTAGTGGTAAAGACAGACAAGCAGTGAACATATGGAAATACTATGTATGAAGTCCACACAGGGTGGGAAGATGTAAGGGCACACTAAGAGGGACAATGAACAATTCACCCAAGGTCATTAAATTTGCTTTGTAAGCCATTCTCATCATTCTCTTGTCCATACTGCCTAGACCATGGTGACTAAAGTACCTGGTACAGCATATATAATCAGACTACTTCACTTCAGATGTACTTATAGCAAGTCCCACATACAAGGGCTTTAGAATCATCATGGTTATCAATAAGGCTGATGCTATGGTCTGGATATGTGTATCCCTGCCCAAATTCTTATGTTGAAATGCTAATGCTGAAAAAGTGATGGTTTTAGTACATGGAGCTTTTGGGAGGTGCTATTCATGAATAAATTTGTATCCTGTAAGAGTCCACAGAGATGGTTAGCTTCTTCTTCCATGTGAGGAAACAGCCCAACATTGCCAGTCTATAACCAAAAATCTTTCACCAGACACCAAATCGGTCAGCACCATAATCCTGAACATCCCAGCCTTCAGAACTACGACAAATAAACTTCTAATGTTTATAAACCTCCCAGTCTCTGGTATTTTGTCCAAATACGGTAGCCCAAATAGACTACCGTAGCTGGCCAGCAAAGCTACAGCACACAGGCTCACAGACCGATATGTCTTCTCTTAGGCTGCTGTTACTCACTGGATTTTCTGAACCTCCAAAATCAGGTCTCTGGTTTGATGGGCCTGCTGCTTCAAATATAGTTGAGCTTTGGGGAACTGGTGAAAAATAATATTGTTCCTAAAAAGACAACAAAAGCCTAGACAACAGAAGCATTCAGCAGTGCTCTCACTGGAGGCAAAGAATTTTATCTGTGGTGTTCAATAACACATACCTAGACTCCAGAACAGGGAATGGCACGCAGTAGGCACCCATGAAATACTTGCCTTTTATGGTTCAGCAAATCCTCTGTGTCAACCTTGCTCTGACTTATATGTTAGTAGGAGTAGGCTAATTGTTAAAATAGTGTGAAAATTTATAAAAGCTCAATACAATATAGAGGAGACAACCAATAGAACTTTCTACAGAAGTGGAAATGTTCTCTATGTGTTGACTGATATGACAGTCACTAGCCACATGTAGCTATCAAACACCTGAAATGTGGCTAGGGTGATTGAGGAATTGGAGTTTTAATTATAATTAATTTAATTAATTTAGACAGTCTTACAGGGTTAGTGTAAAGACAACACACGGAAAGAGGTATATGACGCAGACTTACAAGACTCTGCTATCCTCAGCATAGAATACTAGAAGTGGATAAAAACTAATTGATTATCTCATTCAGTTGTCAATCAGATATTCATGCTAGAATATTCCACGTGACAGCTCTTCTAGTTCTAAACAGGTAGGTTTCCGAAGTACCTGCAGGGAGGTCTTTCACTCCAGCCCTCTATTTCTCTTTTCCTTCAAGTTCAATATAACTGCATGTTCTCTCAGAGCCTGTTGGGATGGCAGTACTATCAGACGAACATTCACAGGTGAATGAGAATACCAGGGATCCTGTAACTTGATCCTGGAACAGGGCTGCATAATAAATCAAGAACTTTAATGCTTAAGCAGAAGGAATGACCCAAGAGGGGAACTTCATGTTGGGCCATGGGGAGATATTTATCTAACCAGTAGGACTAGCTCTTAAGTTTCCTGGAATGCTTGTAAAAAGGGGCTAAAAAGGTTTGAATGTTGGCTCAAAACTAGAAGGGCATTATGATAATAAATCCTTCCTGGGCCAGCCTCCCGATAGATTCCAAACCATTTCTCAACAGACAGGATGAAAAGAGAGCAACAGATCTCTGCGCCCAGAAACTCATCAAAGGTACTCCTGCCCTTGGTTAGGAGAGCGCAGAAATCACTTCACCCTGCTCCACTGGAACTTAGCATTTAAAGTGTCAATCACTTTCCTGGCAATAATGTATGCACTACTTTTGGGGAAGGTTCTATATTGCTGTTGGGTCTGGGTCTTGTCTGTGTAGACTCTAAGCTGCTAGTGAAGGCAGGGACCTCATTTACTGTGTGAATCACCCAGCTGCCTAGTTCTATGGCTGGTAAGCCATTGTACACAGAGACCTTCTACGTGGTCAGTTTGGTCAACAGGGTCCATTACGCTTTTCTAGGCACTGTGAGATTCCATCCTGGATCAGTGTAGGCAAATCACTTTCCTTTTCTAAATTTGGCTTTATCTTCTAAAATAGAGTTCAGCAAACTAACTACCAGCAGTAGGCCAAATCATGTTTCTGCTCTGTTTTTGTACAGCTTATGAGCTAAGGATGATTTTTATACCTTTAAAGATTTATAAAAATGAGAAGAGGGATGCCTGGGTGGCTCAAAGGTTGAGTGTCTGCCTTTGGCTCAAGGAATGATCCTGGAAATCCCGGGATCGAGTGGCACATCAGGCTCCCTACATGAAACCTGCTTCTCCCTCTGCCTATGTCTCTGCCTCTCTCTCTCAGTGTCTCTTATGAATAAATAAATAAAATATTAAAACAAAACAACAACAACAAAAAAAAAACAAGAAGATGCAACTGATACCACGTGTGGGCCTCAGAGTCTCAAAGTGTTACTATCTAGCTTTTTAGAGAAAAAGTCTGCCAACTTCTGCACTAAAATGAAGACAATAAACTAGAAAAAAAATATTTTTCTTCTTTTTCAAATTTGTTTTTTAACCCCCCACCATCTAAAGAAAACAATCTCTCTAAAGAATTGACAGGGAATGGAAACAGTGAGTGTATAACCCAAGGACAAGCCACTGAGGTTGGTGCAAGGGTGAGAATTTGACCAATAACTCTCCTTCCTTTAAGGAAAACCCCTGAAGCTCCTGTAGTACAGTTTGAAAGCCTCAGGCAAGGGTGATGCTTGAAATCCTGTTTTGGCCATACTATGTTTCGGGGAGTCAGTAGAGTTAGAAGTTGTGCTTATGCTTCTGATCCAGAATATTCAGGCTGAGCCCTGGATTTATCTCTTATGACCTGTGGGCACTGGTAAGTTATTTAGTCTTTCCAAACCTCAATTATCTTAAGCAGGAGTCACAATAGTAACTTAACTCTATAAAGGCTGTGAAAGTTCCATGAAATGTTGCATAGACAGCGTTTAGCAGAAGGCCTGGCAACATGCTAATACAGCAATAGAAACCATCATTGTTATTGTGATAATCTACCCTTATCTCTCACACATGTCTGCCTCTTGAAACAGCCTCAGCAGTACCATCCAGAGGTCAGAAAGACCTACGTGGTAAAGTACCCTATACCACGCTCTACTCCAGGGAACACTCAATGCATATTAACCAATCAATACTGTTGGCAAAAGGCTCAGCATCCCACAGTTGAGAAGCCCAACAAGGCCATGAAATATTTTCCCTGAGTGTCTCTTTATTGCCTGGCTTACCTAAGCCCAAAACCCTCCAGGTACCCTCCACGCTGCAGTAATAACAATGCACACAAAACTACATATATAAATAAAATATTTTGCCGCTAATGAGAGGCGACCCAGCAGTTTTCTCGTCACCTCAGTGACAAGTTTATGTGCTCTAAAATTGCAGTCGAAATATTTTTGCTATTTTCATGATTTTCTTGGCTTCCCTCCCAAAGAATTAATCATTTCTACAGCACTGGTGATAGGCTGAGAACTCGGAGACAAGACTGAATGACATGACAGTGCATTCTCTTCGCCCACATCCGATCTCTCTCTGTGCATGAAATTAAATCATTCCGGGGAAAATGGCTTGCTGTGGTAGGGAAGGTATGGAAGCATAACTCCTCCAGGGCTCTGGCTTTGTGGCAAGTGTTCAGTGGGCCAGGCAGGTTGATTTCTGTTCTTGTGAGATTCTCAAATTCTAGGTGAAGCAATAGGAACGCACTCAACACTCAAGGTCCTGTGACTTTGCCTAAATTAAACGCATGGCATCATGGTGTCCTTGGGGTGGCTGGAAATGGCTGCTCTGGTGGGCCAACTAATTTATGACTGAAAGGAAAAACTCCTGAGATCAAGTTTTGAATAAAAAAAAAAAATTCCACCTGAGGAGACTCCACAGATCATCCTCGTTCACCTCCTCATTTTGGGAGCAAGAAAGCTATAAACCCACAGGCTTTGGAAACAGATGCCCATGTATTTGCAACTCTGCTCCTTGTTACCAAGTCACCAAACCCTTCTATGATCCAGTTCTTCTCTGCAAATGTTAATGTGGGTGAAGAGAATGCACCTTCTTCACTGGGTTAGTAATGGGATTGGAGATACAGGGTAGCACAGAACTTGATACATATGTACCAAAGATGGAATATGTATGTATGTATGGCCAGACCATACATACAAACATGACTTTGACCCACATTTGCAGCAACTTGCCCAGAAGACCAACCCCTTGACTACAATAAACTCAGGAAGCCAATCTGCTCTCTTGAGTGACAATACAGGAGGCTAAACAGTAATTTCTTTGACCATTAGCCCCAAATGATCTGAACTTCATTAATGACTGACAGCTTCCCTGATTTTGTTCCTGCTTCCAACTTAGAGTGAATCAGGGAAAATCAAATATACACTTTTCTAACCAATTGCAGAGACACCCCACTTCTAGTTAGTCCAGCAACTTCCCCATGCCAACAGCCTGCCATCAGTGCCCACCTGAAGATTTCCTACTCCTCTCTCTCTCTGCCTTTGAGTCTCCCTAACACAAGTCTCTGATCCCTTTTCTGCTGCCAGCTCTGAATAAACACGCCTTGCTTGCTCCCACTTAATTGGTCTTCCTGTACTTCTACAATGCACACACATACCTACCCCATACAATATCTGCACAACCACACATTATCATATGGTGAACAGAGAAAAGACACATTTCTTGAAAGCCCATATTGTGCTTTTCAATCTGCTGATATACCCAATTAACAAAGGAAGTAATCACCACAGTATGATTACTCAAGCTTGTTCTATCCAACAGGAATGCTAAAAAGGCTCTAAGTATGTATAACATTTAATCTTCTAAGAGCTTACCCAACTGTTCCCCTATTTGTTCACTGACTTTATGAATGGAGCAGAGACAGAGGCAACTTCTCCATTAAGAACAGTAGGCATCAAGCCCAGGGCCCATAATACTTTTGAGGCACACAAAAATGGTTTCATTTCTTATAAAATGAACTTTTAGGTGGAAGAAAATAATTTATACATACTATTAGTATCCTGGACTTTATACCAATAGAGGTGTAAAACCTAATTTTAATGCATTTTTGTGCAGGAAGGGACCCACCAAAACAAAAGTGCCTAGAGACTTCAAAAGTCACAGTGTGGCCCTGGTGAGAAAAAATATTTCCTCTTTTTGTGGATGGATAAAACAATGGTCAGCCAACACTTATTTCTTTCAGGATCACCATACACCCCATAATCTCTCTTCTCTATTTTGATAATTCTGAGATTGGTCTTCCATTTATTTTTTGGTGACTGATCCTTTGAATTCATCCTTTCTGCAGCTGTCAAAATTAACATGTTCAACATACAGAAGAGATTACGCAACTTGCAGAAAAAAAAATTAAAAATTTTGTTGGTACTCCACTTTTAGGGTAAAAATCTGATTCTAATTTATAATCCTGTTTTAACCCACTAGCACTGACCCCTAGAGGTTCCCCATCCTTGACTCAGGCATGACTCTGTCACACCTGCCAGCTGTTCCTCCACCTACTGAGAGCCAGTGCATTCTCTCACATCCTGCTTCACCTATCACATTCTAAATGGATGCCTCTCAGGTGTCCCATATGACACTGGTCTTATTTTTCTTACCCTCAAAGCACCATTAGACCAGAAGTAATTGTAATTAGATATATGGCTGTCTTAGAATATGGCCTTGTTGAGGGCGGGAATCTGATCTTATCCATACCATTTTTGATGCCAAGAACTGACATTCCTAAATGCAAAACTCACCAGCAGCAAAGTTGGTATTAGAAGCTAAGTCACCAGGTCCCTGGGTTTGCCTCCTTTCAGTTCATCATACAGTGTCTTGACACCAACCCACCAGATTAAGAAGGGACAGATTGATGCTCTGGATGTCAAGCACTTAAGTACAACAGTGATGTACTAATAAATATTTAAAAACAGGCCTACCAAGAAAAAACACAAGACAAAAATACAAACAAAAAAACACAAAAAAACCCACAACTCCTCTGATTTATAGCGTCTGCCAATTTCCATGGTGTAAATAGTCCCATCATGGCCAATTTTAAGTTATCAGCTATCAACATGACTTCACTGAACACAGAGCTGGGAAGAGTTGTGCATAGGGCCATACCATTATGTAATATTTCCACTTTGTAGATGCCACAGTCTGAACAACCACAAAATCTAGTAAAAATGAGTAAGAAGCAATGATTTTTTGAGTCCCTGTTATCTTTATTTCAATTAATTTAACTGTACACTTATAGATAATTTTATTTTAATAATGGGTTCATAACTGACTCAGCTGGCAAAATTTTTGAAAATTTAACAACTGGCTTACATGAACCAGTACAGACATGCTGTCTCCTCTGCACCACAGACAGCATGGAATTTGTTTGGATGTAGCCAACAGGAGTGCTATGAAGACAAACAACCCTAACATTTGTGGGTTTAGATCAATAACAGAGTAAAAGGCACCACTTAGATTCATTTTGTTTGTTTAAATAAGTTTTCCCTGTCCCTTTGCTGTGCTTTCCTACAACATGCTGTGTGTTATCCTATGTGTTCTGTGCCTACCTGTCTCAGCAAATCACAGGCTCTGCAGAGTGGAAGACTCTATTCCTCATCACTGTATTTCTGGTGTCAGGACCTCAGTAAACGTTTGTTGAATGTGTTGATGGAGTAAATATGTGGCCATATTATTGCCACTCGATGATTTATACTGACATGATAGGGGTAATGCTGTAAGCCCTATGTCAAGTGACATGGGGTTTGAAACAGAAACCATAAAAGGATACGTCTTTACTCACTGTGACCTAATACTGCTCACATTTGAGAAATCCCCAAGATAACACTCAGTATATGCGTGCTAAAGTGCCAAGGCTAAAAATAGGAGTTATCTGCTACACTTTCTTGATCAGTTTATACAAAGCACTAGATATTAACTATGAATTAAAAGGCAGAAGAGCAAATAATAACAAGCAAACTAAAGCAATACTGCACAAAACACTCATTTTGTCCACGATTTGAGAAAGAAGTGTCATTAAAGAACACGTAAGACTTTGATTTTTTTTTAAGATTTTTTTTTTTCCTTTTGAGAGAGGGAGAGTGTATGAGCATAGAGACAGAGGGAGAAGCAGGCTCCCCACTGAAAAGAGAGCCCAATGTGGGGCTCTATCCCAGGACCCTGAGATCATGACCTGAGCCAAAGGCAGAGGCTCAACTGACTGAACCACCCAAGTGCCCCAAGACTTAGATTTTCACAAATGTTCTGCCCTGCACAATTTCAAAAAAATTGTAATAGTAACATATTGTGTGTGTGTGTGTGTGTGTGTATTTATATAACTATTGTGTGCCAGGAACTATGAATACATTTAGTCATATAACAACCCTCTAATGTATGCACTGTTATTATCATAACAAAACTGAGACACTAGGAATTTAAATAACTTGCCCAAGGTCACATAGTTAGAAAGTAATGGCAGTCTGGCTCCAGAGTTTCTGCTCTTAATCATGATGCTATACTACAGTGGACAAAACAATGTCCAGAATGTCCAAAATGTCCTTGGAGCTGTATCCTTCTGGAGTTAGTCCCAGTTGTCATAAGCAAGAGTTTTTGTATTCTTCTTAGGAGATCTCTGGAGTAGGCATCCACTCTCTGGATGAGATGAGGAACAACCCTAGTTTGGGGACACGTAAATTTCCCCTAACCTAATTTCCCCTAATCTAAATTTAGATTTCCCCTAACCAGTAGAACAAGGATCAGGAATTCCTGCTAGCTACCCAGCTTTGGGAAAGACCTTCAGGGCATCATCTTGGATAGAGATATGTTTTACAGAAGGGAGAATTTGCTAAGCCTCTATATCCACTCAGATTAGATAGCCAACAGAAGGCCTATAGTAATAAGACACAGAAAAGCTTATCTTTGAAGAGCTCGGAGAGAGGAGGCTTCAGAAATTTGTGCCTCTTCAAATATGTGTTTGCCTGCATGCCTTTGTGGAAGGGTGGTGGGAGGGAATGTGCAAGTATTGTGACAGGCTCATCTAGATAAGAACCATGACTTCCTTCCTCTCTCATGCATATTGCAGAGTCAAATCAACATTTCAGGTATGCATATGTGATGAGATTTTAGTAGGTTTGCAAATAACATTATTCTTCACAAGGCTAGCATTGGGACCTTGTGGTTTCAGTATTTTATATTATAAAATAATGTATGTATTAGGTTTTTACATCCAGAAATGTTTAGGGAATTACTTAAAATACAAATAGGTCTCCATCATTCCTTTTCAGCTGCTTGAAGTTATAGATTAATAAAATCATGAAAGGATACCAAGACTGGGAGTGAGGAAAACTTAAAGTTATACTTATTTTATTAAGAAAATCCAGAGCTTTTCTGGAGGAAGAGGAGGAGGAATTGCTCTAATTAACAGATCCAAGCTCCTAGCTGTATTTTAATGTGGTCCATGTGTGGATTCTGGCAAAATAGAGTCTTCAGGCTGCCAAATCCAAAATTAATTCGTAGAAGAAACAGGAATCAGTCATTAATTGATTTCTGATTCCATTCAGCTTTAAATTAAAGGACACCTCCATGTCCTTGCAAATAAAATAATGATCAGTGATTGGGCACATCTGATAGCAATTTGATTGCAGTACATATCAGGCTGCTGGGTTTGCCAAAGGCTGCCATTTGCCTGGCACCTGGTCATTGAATGAATCTGCCTTCCATATTTAATTCACCGACTGTCTCTCTGTTGATGATCCAGGGTCCATGGCACAAACAGAAGTGTTCACAGAAACTATCATTAGGAGCCTTTTTAAGGAGCAGATAGTTCTTGAATTCACAGCTTCTATTCCTCAATAGCCACCTCACTTTTCTATCATGCAATTGTTCCTAATGGCAATTCAGAATTATGTTGGTGGTGCTGATAACAAAAAATGGGTTCACTCCAAAATTGATATATATATATATATGACTTCTTTGAAGACTCAGAATGTGAAATCCAACTTACATAGCTTTTCTTGCTAGAGAATCCATCAATATCCCACTGACCCTGAAAAGATAACTTAGCCCAACTTCATATCTACTGAGTCTTAGAATCTCTCTCCCTTCTTCCTCTCTGCCTTTCTAAGAGTTAGAATGGAAAGAACAGAACACAAGACTTGTAGTTAAAGGAGTCTTTGCTGTCAGAGATATCGTAATTGATGAGGTCAGTTTTAGACTGCAATGTGAATGTGAGCAATGGGTAACTAATGTCCTCCACCATTTTGTTTATTGTATTTCATGCCAAAGACAATGC
The DNA here is from genome assembly GCF_048164855.1 of Canis lupus baileyi. Lineage (NCBI taxonomy): Eukaryota > Metazoa > Chordata > Mammalia > Carnivora > Canidae > Canis > Canis lupus. Next base: position 54,329,231 of record NC_132841.1, read on the forward strand.
TCATTTCTCCAACAGCATGTACATTCTTCTAAAACAGGGAACTGTTCTTGGGATTGTTTGGGGGCACTTTTTTCTTGTTGAAAATGCATTTTCTCTCCAACATTACAGAAAGTTATTTAGAGACCATACTCTATGCCAAACAGTAATTCTGCTTTTATAAAGTAATGCCATGCTTCAACATCTATTTTTCATCTGCTAAGACAGAGTTAGGAAAGAATATTTTATCTTCAGTTGGGCCCTGTTAGTCCTTCAACTCAGCTTATAGGTGCAATACATCATGCCTGGAGGCCCTGTGGTATTATATAACCTCCCATGCATAACTTGAATTAGCAAGGAAATGACATATTTATATAGCAATTAAAAATATGTTTAGCATTCCCTGAGGTGCCACCCCTCCCAATTATTTAAGCTAAAAGCACATTAATCATCCTGCAGGGTGTAGTACAATAGAGACAGCAGTTGTTTCTGTATCCAGTGTTTAATACTGCACATGAAAATGTAATCTGAATTTCTACAACCTTGACATGTCACTATACATTGATTATACTCACACTTAAACACAGCATGCTCTTTTTTAAACAACACCATTTGGAGCTGTCACATACCCAAAAGCATGAGGCTCATGTGCTTTCATGTTAAGCCATTTCACAATAAGATCATTTATTACTGAGTATGAACAAGAGGGAAAGGAGAGTCAAGCTCATTCCCATAAGCCTTCCTGATTTGAAAGTATATGACAGTTCCCCCACGTGGTTAGACCCCAGAATCTGTTAGATATCTGGAATGTCTATTCCTGACTGCTCACAAAAGACATTTCTTGAAAAGCACACTTTGAAGGGCTGTGTACATCCCCAAACATAACAAAAATGAAAAACAATAGATAAAGTACCCTATTTTGGTGGACCATTTTGACATACTTTTAGCGCCCTAAATTTTTTTGAAATAATAGGATGACCCTGAGATGGTTTTGGCTGATTCCCAAGTAATGACAACCAAATACAGAGCAACCATCACTCTATTACGGGTGCACTCCACCTCTCCATGACCTGGAACACTCCCAAATTATCAATAGTGGAAGAACCCTAGGCAGCTCATCATTGGCAAGGTATCACCACTATCTGTACAGGGCTTCGTGTTTCAGAGACCATTTCTACATACTTCATTTCATTTGGGCATATATACAGTCTGAGGAGTTATTATGACCTCTTATTTATAGCTGAGACACCAAATTTCTGGAATTTTATCTGGCTTTTTCAACAATGCACATTTTATAAGTCACAAACTCAGATATTTATACTTAAATCCATCAAATGTGATAATGTGATGATGATTATAATAATTGTTTATGTGTTGTATTTTCACTGCATGCTATGTAATACTGTATTAAATGTTTAAATGCATTAACTCATTAATTCTTACCACTCCTTTTCTGGTTAGGAAAATCTAAACTCAAGAGGCAAGGGGGCTTGTCTTAGGTCACACAGTCAGAAGCCATAAGGTAACCCCTGACAATCTTGGCTGCAGAGCTTCTACCTCCCTCTACCTCACACACTACATGGTCCCCAGATCATACTGTTGCCTGACCACTGGACTTAGTATAAGACCTTCAAGAATATTCATGAATGTGTAAACCCAGGGAAGTCAAATTAACTGTAGTATCACTAACACTCACGGGGAGGTTTTGTGACCCATTTTATACCTAGGAGGAATAAAAAACATGTTAGTCATCATCCCCTGCTGGAAGATCTTCTGGATCTAAGCATTTGGAGTTCACATTCTAACTTTAATTAGCTTTATGTTCCTGGGAAAATCACTCTCTTGCCCAAATTCTTCATTTTTCCTCATCATACAATGGAGGCAGGGATGAAAAGACCCGGAGGGTAGTTTGGGCAACTGTATGAGATCATATATGAAAACCACTTAGCACAGTGCCTGGTGACTATCAAGTACTCAGCAGGTGGGGATGTCTGCAGCTTTTTTTTTTTCTTTTTAATTTAATGATACATCTAAATCCATAATGCTGAGCATATAAAGCACTAGTTCTATGCTCAAGGTGTTCCCAAAACCCAAAAGAGGAAATCTGATTCTATTCCCACCTAAACAATCATTGGTCAAAGCCCTTTCTTTTCTTGCAGGCTAAGGTCAGCTCTTACCTCCTCCAAAGAGAATGCTCAGATGGCCCTGACCGCTCCTTTGGCTCTGATATTCCCAGACACTTTTCTGGATCACTCTTCCAGACCTTGACCCAAATATATTGTGACAACACCAATAATGTTGTCCAATTTTTGAAAGATTTTATTTGAGAGAGAAAGAGAGAGTGAGCCTCAGCAGGGGGAAGGGCAGAGGCAGAAGGAGAAGCAGACTCTCCTCTGAGCAAGGATTCCCAATGTTAAATCCCAGGACCCTGGGACCATGACCTAAGCTGAAGGCAGATGCTCAACCAACTGAACGACCCCAGGTACCCCTTGATTGTTCAATTTAAAGCACTCCCCCCACCACTGATTTTAATTTTGAATTCTTGTGAAGAACTATGTGACTTCATAGTAGCTCCTTCCCCAACCTCACTTCCCCATTCACTTTATTCTCCCCTACTCCTATGCTCTAGACTGCCCAAACTTGAGACTCACTTGGGCTGCAAACAGAAAGGGTTGTTTATGGAGTTCCCTCTTCAAAAGCTCCCATTGGCCAGCAAGCAGCTGTGATGTCCCATTGTCTACTGCCCAGAGAGAAGCTGAGACTTTACATTTAGGAGGGTGAGCCAATCTGCTCATTTTGCAGGTAGAGAAAATGGAGCTCTGCAAGTGAGGTGGTTTGCCCAGGGTCACAGTACTGGTTACTTGTAGGCAAGTTGGAATTAGACCTCCTGAATTCCTAGGTTATTGCTTTATCCACTGCAGGTCACTATCTGAGCACAGATCCCTGATTATCCAGACTTTTAAGCAAGCTCTTGGTATTCTCAATAGTCTACATTCTGGCTGGATTCCTAAGTCCTCCCACTGGGCACCAAAAGGCATTCTGTTTGCCCAGACTTAGTGTGCTTTCTTTCCCTGTCTCCCCTACCTGCTGTCTCCCCTTACTCCGTCCCCACCCCGACTCTTCCTACCTCACCTAAGAACTCCAGCTCCACCTCTGGTCCACTTGTTTTTGACAATTACAAGCCCTTCCACTCAAACCTGACTTGGTGTACAGGCCAGACTATGCCCCTTCTCCCATCACCCAAGACCTAGAGCGACCATCAAAGTTTGCACATGAACATGGAACAACTTGTGTTTAAATAGTCTTATATTTAAGAACATTATCCTAGAATCTAGTATTCTTAGGATCTACCCCATCACATCTGATGCCATTGATGGTTAACAGTGGAGGGGGAAAAAACTGGACAGTTTGTTAAGATGCATTTTTTTTTAAATTGCATTTATTAAGGGATCCTTTTTAGTGCTCTTCCCCATAGATAAAACTGAAGATTGTGTTGTTTCTGGGATTTAAAATTTAAAAAATTTTCTTTGTGCATTTATTTAATTACTAAATGTATGTTTACTATTCTATCTTCCTGCCCAGAACAGTGTCTGGCACAGAAGAGCAGCTCAGTAAATGGAATAGATAAGGTTCTTAATCTCATGGAATTCCTCTCCTAGTGGCGAAGGGCTGAGTCACCAGTTACCCTTAAGTGTGAGAAAGGCTTTGAAAAGAAATACCTATGATGCTAGAGGAGCCTACAAGAGGGACATCTATCTTAGATATAAGGGGTCAAGCAAGGCTTCCTGGCAGGAGGTACTTCTATGCTAAGAGCTAGTGGAAGAATAAGAGCTAAGGAAGCAAAGAAAAAAAAAAATCAAGCAAACCATTGTTATCAGAAGAGAGATCACATACTCAAAGGGTTACAAGTAAGGAAGAACATGGTACATTTGGGTACTAGAAGATTCTATCCCCCTTGGCCCCTCTTCCTTGGCTCTGAGGTCTACTGCAAGTACACATATTTAGTTGGTGTTTTGATCCAAATATCCCAACCTCAGCCACTAAATATGTACCCACAGACATGCACATAAATGTACACCCTTATAGGCTATAAACACCATGTACTCCAGAACTAAAAAGAGAGATAAGAGATTTGATACCCAGGTGATCTCAGTCCCCACATCTTTCTCACACATATTGAGCCTCTTGCCACATCCGTACAATTCTGGCATTTAAAAATATATTTTTTTAAAAAAATATAAGATCCCCCAAACACAAGCCAATTTGCTACATCTTGCATCTGGTGCATATTATGAGAAATAATGATATGCTCCATTACTGGAGGAATTAATTGCTATTACTGACCACTGGAGAGGTGACATGTAAGTTTCCAATCTGAAGGGACAGTCAAAGGACCATTTGGAGAACATCTATGTTTTGCATTATGGGCCTCACTTGAGACTCTGTTGAAAAGTTCTCATTTAAAGACCAGAGAATCAAGACTGCTAGGAGGAACAGTGACTTGTCCAAGCAGACCGGGGGCAGTACAGCCCCAGGAATCTTGTCTTTCCAGGAAATATCTTACCCTCCAAGCATCCTATTCCTCTTCTGGATGAATTCTAGTGGCAAGCACAGAATGCCTTAGCTCAAACTTCATGATAGGATCATAGTTAACCTTTCAGACCCCATGTATTCCTTTTTTACTAAAATATCATCAGCCTTTAGAATCAGGTGGCATTCACAAATGCTTATCTTCTCTGTAACAGCCCCTAATAAAATGGCTGGTGGGCTTGTTACCCACAGGAAAGAGCTCTGTGGTTGCTGTGAATGTAATCAAGTATACTAAATACAGCTCTTCACCATGAGAGCTCAGTGCCTGGAATGTCCTTATCAACTAGATGTAAATGTAATGATGTTTTCCTCCCCAAATTGTACTATAATCTTTGAAAGTCCACACAATTTCTTATGTAAATCACCAGTTCTAGCAACCTAGGATAAGAGGAGAGAAACTTTTGTTTACATGCTTCAGCGAACAGACTTTGGCAAGGTAGCAACCAAATCAGGAGCATCAATATATCCTCAACTGGATTTAGAAGACATTATGTTCCTACTGATGTGATTATAAGTGAAGCTGAATGTTCCTAATTGGAATTCCTTTCTCTTTTAACACCAACCCCCCTACTCCCAGCCCCTTTATAGTTCTTGGAAAGCACAATTCTTAGGTTTAGGTTTTGAGTAACCACCACTTGACATTGGAATTAAATCAGACAGAATCACTCCATAAAATTCAACCCTGATTTGCTTGAGAATCAAGACATAAAAGAGACCTTCCCATTATTCTATTAAACCTGGTCCTCAGCACTTTCTTGGTTTTTATGTTTGTGCATTATCTTGATAGACATCTTACTTGTTTCTGACATGCAGCCACAGGAGTGAGCTCCTGCAAGTCTTTGAAGGCTGCAAACAATGGTGGCATTTTTTAGCTAACTTCTTTTGGCAGAGGGAAGTTGACAGAAAAGGACATGAAAATGTTCCAGATAAACATCTAAAAGGCACTAATTAAACAAACACTTGGACAGTGAACACCGTGCGGTCCAAGAACATGGGTTTTGGAATGAGACCTGCCTGAGTTTGCTTCTTGAGACTACAATTATTGCTTATGTAATGTAACATTCCTGATACCTTGGTTTAGCAGGTGTAAAGATGAAGACCATGCATAATTTAACTTGTTGTGGGACCTAAAGGAAATAAAATAAAAATAGTGTCTATGATAATAATAAAAAATATACATTGAGTGGTTATTATGTGCTAAGTGTTGTACACAGATTATACTGTTCAGTCCTTCCAAGAAGCCTAGGAGAAACACACTCTTATTATTCCATTTTATGGATGAGAAAACTGAGGCAAAGAGAGTAACTTAGCCAAAATCAAAGAGGCTTAAATGGAAGAGCTGGGATCTACTCCTGAGCAGACTGCCTCTAGAGTCACACTCACAACTATTAATTGTGCTCCCCTACTGTTAAGTACCAAACTCTTGATGGGTCCCCTTCAGCTCTAAAATGCTATGACCCAATGACATCTATAACAAAGTGTACCTCTTAACAAAGACCAGGACAACCTAGCTAGTTGCAGCATAGAGCAGTACAAAATGTGAAGGATACCCTTTGAACCTAAATAGATACATGCATGTTTACCCGAAGGCATAGATCTCTCTGAGCAAGCACTACACACATGTTGGAAGTTAATGCTTATAGGTGAATTGTAATGGAAATTTTTCTTCCATGTGCCATGCTCAGCCACCCAAATCTCCTAAGGTACTGAAATGGTACCCCAACTCCAGGGATGTTGCAGCGCAGGCAACGATTCCAGAAAGCATATCACTTCTACTCAGCTTGGCAGAAAAAGAGATGCACCACTACAGCCCTCATCCTTGCCTTTTCCGTGCATACTTCCTCAAAATCTAAGATTGAAATAAAAACCACAACAAGTCTATCTACAACTTTGGGCTCTGCTGCACACTTCCTTTGCATTAATTCCTTTGCTTCACTCAAAAATCTTGTGAGATTGGTACACCCCTTCCCATTTTACAGATAAGGAAACTGAAGTCCATAGAACTTGAAAGATGTACTTAATACCAACACAGGACTAGGGAGCAGCTGAAATGGAGCTTAATAACCCACACCCATCTTAACAGCTAAGCCATATTCTAAATGCCTGCTTCTCAAGTGTTAGCACTAGTAAACACAAAAAATAAACCTTCTAGCCTTATAAATCACAACTTCGTAGAAGTTATTTGGTAAGATTTTCTTTGGATGAGTGAGTGCCTGAAAAACATGTTCCTACAGCTTTTATAAATTTGGCCTGGTCAACTCCTTCTGCTCTAAGTTGGAAGAGGGTTGTGTTTAGGCTGTTTTTGTTTTAATGAGAAAAGGAAATATAAACAACAAACTATGCACTGATCAAGCTGTGGATCTCAAAGGTATGGTTATGTAGAGGAGAATTTTTGACACCTGAATATGACTTTGGTCGAGTCCTCTTTATTACTGCAGCAATTCTCTTTGAAACCCAGAGGGAAGAGAGGTGAACCCACAGACTCTGCAAGGAGAGTAGAAAGCAAATGTTTGCCATATAATTTCCACTGAGAACAGAAAATTAATGGGTAGGGTTCAAGATTTAACCACCAATAACTTTAGGGAACACACAAGACCACAAATGTGGCACCTGGAATTGGCTCTAGACCTGGATAAGCCCAAATTTTGGAACTCTTTACTTTTGTCCAAACGTAGGGAAGTTATTTTAAGCCAGAGATGCATTAACCCTAAAACAAGTTCTTTCAATGGAAAGTTGTTATTTGTACTCAGGTGTTGTTTTTTCTTTTTATCTAAGATGATATTCTCAACTATTCTGAAGAAACCTTCAAAATAAAGAGACTAGTGTGTGTCATCTTGGATTGCTCTTTTTTTTCCCTCACAACCAACATCCTATCCAGCAGCAAATCCTGCCAACTCTACTAAAATATATCTCCCTCCCTATTTTGCCATTGCCCTGGTACACATCACTATTACTTCACACCTGAATTATTGTAATAACCTCCTACCTCCTCCCTGTTTCTTCCCTGCTCCTCTGTGGTGCATTCTTATCCCAGCAACTGTAGCCATGCTGGTAAATAAAACATCTGGCCATTGTTCTGCTTAAGAAGTGGCTTAGAAGTAACTTTCCAGAATAAAAGTTCAGACCTTGTACTGATTTACAGACGCTCCATGATTTGACCCCTGCTAACTCTTTGATCTTATCCCTCCTATTCAATCTGTCATCCACTGCATCATGACAGTAAAACACTCCTCTTTGCTTCTTGAGCTTGGTATCTGTACTCTATTACAGGGCCTTTGCACATGCTGGTTCCTATGATGGCATGCTCTTTGCCCAGACATCTACATGCTTAACTCCCCTACTTCTTGCAGATCTTTACTCAAAATCATCTAAATAAGGCTTTTCTGGACTAGTTAAACTTTTTTAAAAATATTATTCATTCATTCATTCATTCATTCATTCATGAGACACACAAAGAGGGAGGCAGAGACACAGGCAGAGGGAGAAGCAGGCTCCCCATAGAGAGCCCAATGGGGGACTCAACCCTGGGACTCCAGGATCATACCCTGAACCGAGGACAGATACTCAACCACTGAGCCACCCAGGTATCCCTGGACTAGCTAAACTTTTAACTCCATTCCTCCAATGACATTTTCTAATCTTCTTCTAGGAGTTATTTTTCTTTCTTAGTAATTATCAATATCAAAAACATTTTTATCTTGCTTAATGTAAAATACCATATGAGTATGCAAGCTATATTCAGGGAAAGTTTTTTTTTTTTTTTTCTCTTTTATCTATTTTGTATCTTGGGAACCTAGAACACTGTGTGACACATGATACTCACTCTTAATAATTAATTGGTAAAAGAATAACTGAATAAAATAATAAATGTATAGGTTTATGGGCAAAAAAAGTGAATGGAATGGAAGTAGATATAAATATTGATACACAGTAGACACCTCAGTGACTTAAAAGATTAAAAAAAGGGATAAATCATAACACAGTAGTATCTGGGAATGTGATATTATAGGTGATTTTATTTTATTCTTTAGGGTTATCTCTATCACACATTTATGTATGATAAAAGTCTACAATTATTTTTCAGTTATATAGAAGTTTAGTTAATAAAAATTTTCCACATACCACATCTTGTTTTGTTTTCTGGGTGGTACACCAAATAAGATTATATTGCCTTTTACATGAGAAGAACAGAGGCCAAGAGAACATAAACTGATTATCCATGAGCTCACAGCTAGTAAGTGACAAGGATGGAAAAATCAGAAGGGATTTATTCTTTTGTTTATGTAAAGTGATGGGAAAATGACAGGAAAAAGATTTTCTTTTTTTTTTAATATAGGTTTATATCAGAATTTCTACACACTAGGAGCTTATTGCCAGTAATAAGGTTAGAGCGTCTAGACTTGAGGCTGAATTTATATAATACTGGACAGAAATTGAAAAAAATGTTATTTTAAACTGTGGTAAAATACACATAAAAAGGTTAAGATGGTAAATTTTATGTTCTGTGTACAGTTCAGTGGTATCAAGTACACTGACACTGTCATGCAATTACCACCACCAGACACCCCCAGAATGCTTTTTATCTTGCAAAAGTGAAACTCTATACCCATTAAATAGTAACTGCTCATTCCCCCTTCCCAATACCCTCTAGCAGTCACAATTCTACTTTCTTTCTCTTAGGAATCTATGTACTTTATTTAAATGGAATCAGATTTGTCTTTTTGTGACCAACTTATTTCACTTAGCATATCTTCAAGGCTCATCCATGTCTCAGTGTCAGAATTGCTTTACTTCCTAAGGCTGAATGATATTCTATTGTATGTATATACAATCTTTTGTTTATCCATTTATCTGTGGTTGGGCACTTACTTCTATCCCGAGGCTACTGCAAATAAAGCTACTATGAACACTGGTGTACAGATATCTATTTGAGGTGCCTGTTTTCAGTCCTTTTGTGTATATACCTAGAAGGGGAATTGTGTTATTGTATCATAATTAAAAGTTTATCTCTAAGACATTCTTGCTAGGGAGTGGCTGCTTAAGCCTACATTTCTCTGAGCTTGAATACTAGTATACACCAGTACACACTGTTTCCGTCCCAAACTGCATCACTGGCTTTAGTTCAGCAAGAACAGCCATTCATGTAGTCCATTATCTCCTGAATGCCTTCCATTCACTGGGCTTGGTAGTGACCAAGACAGAAGCAATCCTTGCTTTCATGAGGATTGCTATCATTTAGAAAAGTCAGGAAGATATTGTATAAATCATAACAAATCATTACTTTAGGACTGTGATACATGTTTTAGTGAGAAACACAGTATGTTGTGAGAGTACTGAATTGGTTGGCCATCAGGACTGAGAAAGCGGAGGCTTCTGCAGGAATCAGGAATAAGTTTTTTTTTATGTAAATAGAAGTTCAGCACCCATTAAGTATTAAATTTATTTTGCGGAACAAACAACTGATGTTGAGCATCATTAGATTACTCCCTCCAAATTTCAAAACCATATTCTGAAGATTCAGAATAATGTTGGCAATATTCATATGCTCATCAGATGAATTAATTAGACTAATTAGCTTAAAGTTTAATTAAATATTAGCTATTAAGTTCATTATCCCCATAACACTGATTTATTTTTTAAAGTAGTGGCTTGGGATTTTACATATAATTATTTTCCTCTATAATGTTTTATTTTCTATTTCAGTTATTTAAAGATATGTATATGTCTTGGGAAACTGCTGGAGAGGTGAGCTCTGCCTTTTTCTCTGTCATTATTTTTCAATGATAATCAGTTTTGGTTCTCATCTGTTACAAGTCCAATATGTGACCAAAGTAAAACCTAGAGATTCAAAAGCTGCATATTTCCTACTTTTGTTATCATCTGTCAACAAATGGAAATTAAAAATTAATTTAAAAAAGCTTCTATTTTTTAAAATATTATTTCAATAGACAGTACCTTGAGACACTGGTAATTCCTTAATAAACTAGAAGAATTTTTTAAAAATATTTTATTTATTTATTCATGAGAGACACACACACACAGAGAGAGAGAGAGAGAGAGAGGCAGAGACACAGGCAGAGGGAGAAGCAGGCTCCACACAGGGAGCCTGATGTGGGACTCGATCCCAGGACTCTAGGATCATGCCCTGGGCCAAAGGCAGGAGCTAAACCACTGAGCCACCCAGGGATCCCCTAGAGGAATGTTTCAATAAATTCCTTCTCCCTAAAGTACTAATTTCCCTCAAAACGTATAATTCAGTTTAAAAAGATTTTTTCAAAGATTTTATTTAATTGATAGAGAAAGAGAGAGAGAGAGCACACAAGCAGGGGACAGGCAGCAGGCAAAGGGAGAGGGAGAAGCAGACTTCCTGCCCAGCATGTGGAGGGCTCCATCCTAGAACCCTGGGATCATGACCTGAGCAGAAGGCAGAAGCTTAAGCAAGTGAGCCACCCAGGCATCCCCAGGTTAAAAATATTTTTATTTTATTTTTTTTTAAGATTTTATTTATTTATTCATGGGAGACACAGAGAGAGAGAGAGAGAGAGAGAGAGAGAGAGAGGCAGAGACACAGGCAGAGGGAGAAGCAGGCTTTATGCAGGGAGCCCGATGTGGAACTTGATCCCAGGTCTCCAGGATCAAACCCCGGGCTGACGGCAGCGCTAAACCGCTAAGCCACCGGGGCTGCCCAATATTTTTATTTTTAATTACAAAAATACTTCTTGATTAAGAACCCTCCAAAACAAATCTGACACACAGAAGCCATTTTATTCCACTTCAATGAGTTATGCTGGGACTCAGCTACTCCATTTGTAAAATCTGGGTATTTATACTTGCCCTACTAATCTCAATGGAGTCCATGCAAGAACCAAATGAGATGACATAATATTAACACAAAATGACTAAATCAAACTGCATGAATTATATAGCCACAAATGCAGGTTTTAGAGATAGCTAGTTGTTCACCAACATGTATATTCACTTTTCATATTTTGCAGTTGCTACTTGAAAGCAGGACCCTACCAGCAACAACACTCCCCAGCCTTTCCTGCCAGTCAGACCCCTGCAGCTGATCCTTGTCAGTGGAATGTGCATGTAAATACAGTCCAGTCCCATACAAATTTCCCTCATGATTCTTTATACTCTATTGCTTCCCTTTTGCTGGCTGGATGCAACATCCAAGGTGATTTGGGGAGCCACTGAAATAAAAAGACAAAACTGCCTTCAGCCTGGTTGTTGAGTAAATGTGAGGCTCAGAGCCCTCATCCCTGCTCTGCCACTATACTCCAGGTGAGTGGGAAACTAGCTGTTTTGTTCATCACTGATAGGGGGTTTGTCTCTTACAGATTCTAGATTTTGCTTCATGCAGTAAGATACTACTGTGACACATGGATCTTATATCTATTACAGCATTTATAGAAAAAAATCAAGAATATTTTAAACACAAATTTTACTTTTTTTTTGTTGTATTGCAATTATTTTCCAAGTTCCAAAAAAAAAAAGGCTGACTAGCCTGCAATTGAAAAAAATAATAATAATGAGGAGCACCTAGGTGGCTGAGCATCTGCCTTCGGCTTAGGTTGTAATCCCGAGGTCCTGGAATTGAGTCCCACATCAGGCTCCCCATAGGGAGCCTGCATCTCCCTCGGCCTATGTCTCTGCCTCTCTCTCCATGTCTCTCATGAATAAATAAATAAAATCTTAAAAAAATAATGAGAAAGGAATTTTTGAACTGAAATAAATATTGTGGAAATATATGTAACAGCATTTCCCCAACTGGACTATATAGATATATATAAAATTGAGGACATCAGATGGTCTGTGGTCACCAAGTTAGGGAAATTCTGGATTAAACAAATAAGGAGGTCTCCTCATGGCATAATATGCTAATAGTCAGAGCCTTTTATAAGCCAATGCATTCTGTAAACCTCCAAGGAGTGAACAGAATGGAGGTGCATTAAGTACTGTTCAAGGTTTTCTCCAACTTTGAACTCAAAATCTTTACTTTCCAAAGCACTTCCTGGAACAAACATTTTATGGAGCATGCCTTGGAAGATGGTGACATAACATATAATCTTGAGATTATTATTATAGAAGAGTGACCCTCTTGCTTGCTCTCATGGTTTCTGAATCTTTATAAGGAGCCAGGCTAGGGGACAGGTAACATTACCAATGTTTTCAGAAGTGCTTGACAAAACATGAACGATTATTCCTGGGACAATGGTGTGGATTAGATAATAGAATTAAAGCAATTTTCAGTATCCTGATGTCTGATTATTTTGTCATATTTATGTAAGGGAATGCTCCTTTTATTAGGCAATATGAAATCAAATTTTTAAGAGCAAAGAGGCATGATATTTTCAGGTTACTCTCAAGTTGTTGTTTTGAAAAAAACATATACAGGGGGTGGAGAGAAACAGAGGGAGTGGAAAAGAAAGAGAGAGAAAGAGAAAGAAATACAAAGGTAGGGAAGAGAGGGGAAGGGAAGGGAGCACGATAACCAAATGGGGTAAAAAATAAATACTTGGTGAATTGTGGTTAAGCAACTTCAGAAATTTCTACTCTTGTTATTTTGCTATGTTTTATTTTACACATGAGCATGTGCTACTAGAGAAAGTATAGAGTAATGTCCTTTAGTGAGTGAGTTCAGAGCTCCGTTTGGTTGTCTCATTTCAAACTGCCACACATGATTATTTAAAGCTGCCCTTCTCAGGGCTGAATGGCACCTGAATCTGTGAGTTTTGACTTAAAATGGCTCTTATCTTTGGATAGAGGGGTGGTATGCTGTCACTGGTTAGTGGGCAAAAAGTAAGTGTTGCTTTGCATTATTTATTCGTTCAGGAGACTTCTGCTCTAAGAAACAGTTCAGACTTTTGTTTGTTTGTTTTTTAACAAAAATGAAGTTCTCTCTCTTTGTCTCTCTATCAATGAATAAGCCACATGCTGAAAATAAAGGTCAGAGACAATTTGCTAGGTTTCTGTTGCTCCTGGAGGAAAAGTATTGGAAACTCAGTAGCTGTTGATCAAGGAAACTATTGATATTTTGCCAAGTCAAGCTGACTGGCAGTAATTACCCCACAGATTACTTTTGTGTTGTGCTGTAGTTGCTCATGTGTTACTTTCCCCAAAGCTCTAAAGATGCCGAATGCCAGTTATTGATATCAAGCCAGACGTGAGTGGGTTTGCTCCTTAGATGCTGTGATGCAATTTCTGGGTAAGGCAGCTCCTTAGAATCAAACCCGTATCTTCTCTCACCCTGCTACCCCCACCAGATACTGGATTCGGCACACTTACTGCCTACCTCAAATAAACATATCAGTTCACAGCACTTCTCCTCCTCTAGTTTCTATTAAATATTTGTAGTCCCCTAATCAGAAAACTATCTTGAAAGGGAAGTACCTAATGTCCTGGCACCTTCTTTCTCAGCAATACAGCAGCAATCTGATTGGTCTCTCCACCTATCCCTCCATGTTGACCACTGCGGGATGTGTTGTTCTAAACAGCAACTAACAGGACACAAATACTAACAAAACTATCTATGGAAGGATGACACCTCTTGGTCTAAGTTAATAATAACCCCTATGTCTGTGCCTCATTTGACTGTTGAAATGGTTTTAAGATATTGGAAAGAGGTAACAGCCTCATTACAACAGCTTTCCATTCACTTTCAGTGCTAAAATTCTGCGAATTTTAAACATTATTATAATCAGAGCCATGGCCATTTCTGGAAATTTAAAGAAGTTTTGCTCACTGTGGCATTCTCTAAAATTAGGCCTAATTTCTTCAGGATAATAAATGCTTTCACAGAGATGGAAAGAATCCTGGTGAATTTCCAAGGAAAATGTGTAATAGGTTTTTGCTAAACTAATTCTTAAATGGAGTGATTTTTCCAAATATAGGCTAGCCTTGGGCGGTCTTAATGCATTACTTACTTTAAAGTGATTAAAGGTAACTCCTACCAAATCAATAGAAGAGGTACTAAAGAGGGAGCATTAAAACCAAAATTAGCACTTACTGAGGATACATATAAAAATAATAGATCCTGTTTTTATTTAAAAGTCCAACAAAATTATTGGAGGTTAAAGAAAAAGAAATGAGAAATTGGAGATGTGATTGGATTGGCAGGTGTCCTCTCTTACAGATATGTTAGAGGAAATCATACTCTTCCCCTGAAAATTATCTAAAAGGCATAAATGCTAACACCAACATAAATGAAACCTGTTCTAATGTCTAGACAGCTAAATTACAATCAACTCTTAACTGTTCATTTAAACACCAAATACCTTTAATGATCAAGAATCACTATTATTTTCCTCTGGGATGGTACAAAAGAAGATGGAAATCGCTACATTTCTGTACATTTTATAAAATGTCATCTTCATTAGGGTATCTCAGGCTGGTAACACAAGGGCTAAGGAGTGATACATAATTGGAATCCAGAAAGACCTGAAGGGAACAGAAGGGGGCATAAAACGCACAAGGTCTTTTAGTTTGAAAGAGATGAACTGAGAATGAACAAAACAAATTTGAACACCTAATCCATAGTAAACTGAAGGTATCTAGTACCATGACAGAATGATGAATGCTGCTTTCAAAGCTTCGAGATATTTAATTCACAGGAAGCAAGTTAAGTCCCAGAGTTCTGAGGTAACTAGCTAAAATATCCCTATGTTCCCCAGAGCAGACATTTTTCTGGGTAAATTGGTTGATATATACACATTGTTGGCAAGAAATACATACAAAAGAGTCAGCAAGTAAATATGAATTTGATGATATATGCTGCTATGATTTCTAAGCAGCCCAAAGGGAGGAGGTAAAAGGAAATCAAAAGGCAATTGAAGACGACTTCTTGGGGAAGGTAAATCAAATGAGCCCTGACCAATGGCTTAATGGGCTGAGGAGAGTGGGCTATTATAGGTGAGAACAATAGTAAAAGCTACCCAGCATTGATGACTACAGACCATCTCCTCTTATTGCATCACCCATCTGTTAAAGGGTACACCAAAGTAAATTATACTGCTCAAAGAACAGGTTAACACAGCATAAAGACACTACAAAACATAAAGCCCATTATGCCACACCTTGTGAACAATCTTCAGTGATACATTGCCTACAGTGCACCACATTCTTTAATTTTGCTCTTTTCCATTAGAATTTCACACAATCAGCTAGCTCAAGTTCAAAGAGGACCTAAAAGAGAATACAGTTGCACCGCTGTCAACACACGTCAAAATGCTCCACCTTGCCTCAACTTTCTTGAGACCTCTGCTGTTTATTTGTGAATATTGCTTTATTTCCTAATTATTTAGAGAACTGAGGAAAACCTGGGGCATTTTTGCAATGATGAGGAAATGGAAGTGGCAGTCATCCTATGATAACTTGAAACAACAAAAGCCAAAATACAACATACGCGAGGCAGATGAGTATAGTTGCTGCATGTCCTGTATCTTTTGTTAAATAAAAGTCAAAGGCTGTAAGCATCAAGCTCAAAGGCACGGAGACTAGAAGAGCACATTCATGCATGGGACAGTGATCAGGCCAGCCAAAGGGAAAAGGAGGAGCATCCCTTGTAAAGTCTGAAAAGCCCAGGAGACAGTTGGAAGGACAGCATGATTAGAGACCCCTCCAAGTTACACAGAGGAAATTCCTCTTTATATAGCTAGCAGTTGGGAACCGATGACCATTTTGAGGGGTGGGGGGAGGGTGACACACAAAAGCAGCATTCAATAAGGATTTGTTGGGCAAGGCTGGGCCCCACAGGAGCCAGTAGGGGTTAGAGGAAAAAAGTGGGCCCAAATTACAGTGGTGGCCATGAAAATGGAGGAGGAATGCAAGAAGGAACAAGAAAATCCTTTAAAAGGAGATAAATTTCTCCAGTGCTATGGGAGTTAAAATGTTAACTCAGAGTCAGCAGTGCACACCTTGGGTTCTTGAGCAAGTTGTGAGAGCCCAGGGAGGAAGCTTCTACTCTGTATCCAGGCTTTCACCTTCCCCCTTTACTACTGGGACCTTTCCACCCCTGTCAGACACCTGACACTGGGACTCCCTTTTCTCTCCAGCTCCCAAGAAGGAACCTTAACTGGTGTCTTAGACTTCTGCTCTTCTACTTGTGACTCTGTAAGAGGAATTAACAGTGTTCCCTACATCAATCCTAAAACTATTTGCCTCAATATAACACAATGTTAAAAATTATTTTTCCTCCAATATATATTACAAAAGATTATCCCTGAAAATAAACACTTCCAGGTTGAGTAAGAAAAAAGAAAACCTAGGTGCACCTTGGTGGCTCAGTTGGTTAAGCAGCTGCCTTCAGCTCAGGTCATGATCCTGGGGTCGAGTCCTATATTGGGCTCCCTGCTCTGCATGGAGCCTACTTCTCCCTCTCCCTCTGCCCTCCCCCACTTGTGCTCCCTCTCTAATAAATAACAATCTTTTTTAAAAAAATCTGGTTTTGCGTGATATCAACACCAGAGGACCAGCTTTGTAAACTGTTCTCAATTCTGTTTAAAATAATCCCTAGGGATGGCAATATAGGCATTGTTCTCTATATTTAGCAGAAAGGTAAGAAAATGAATCGAGCATATTTGTAGTTGCAGGTTTCCTAAATAAGGGAAAAACATGCTCAGAGACCAGGATAGAGTAAAAATAGAAAGCTAAGCTGGTAACTAAATGTCATAAAAAAAATCATTGTTTCTCTCCCCCTATTATATGAATCATCTACTTGCTGGTTTTTAAGCGGAAAAAGTACAATAAATCCTTTATTGGCCTCCCACAGAATATTAGGAATTAGAGTCCAATTACTTTTAACTGCATACCACTTTGCTGACTACTTTAGTATTCCACTTTCTCATCACTCTTGTTCTATTGGCTCACAATATCTCCCCTACCCCCTTCCTTTTTTATGTTTCTATTAATGTCATGAGATAATCTCTTCCTAAAAATTTCAATAAATACCTAAATAAAACATTCTGCAAGCATCTGCACTGGCTCTTGGAATGTGATGTTTCAGCCTTGTAGATTTCATGCAGGTGACAAAAGGGTTCTCATGTCAACATTTACGGGAAGCTTATTTTCAGACATCCTAACATCATAATAAATGAATAAAATGCATAAATCATTCATCAGGCTCCAGTGTGCAGAGAATAGTTATATGCCCTTCGTGAAACCTGTGCAAACCCTCAAATCTCTCTTAGCCAGACAGATTCCCTCACCTCCCAAGTCTTAGTTTCCTTGTCTGTTACATTGTGATAACAGTGTTTACATCCTCAGCCTTTTCTTGTAAGGTTGAAATAAGGTAAGGGACATGCAACCCCTAACTGTGTTTGGCCAACAAGGAGCTCTCATCGGCAGCAACATGCATCCTTTTTTTAGAGCAAGATCCTTAGTCCCACAGTCCTCACCTCTCCCAGCACTCCTGGTTTTCACCAGCCTCTCTGCTTTTCCTGGTTGCCCCAACCAAAGGTCTCCCACTAAACTGCTGTGCCTTCTGAGTCCTGTATCGAATAAATAATTATTCTCCCAAGGTCACTGAGCAGAATCTGCAATCTTAATCTTGGATGTTGATTTCTGGAGAGTGAGTGACCTTTAAGGAAGGCGCCCTCTGAGAGCACCTGACTCCAGCCGTGAAATGCTGAATCATTAACAATTTAAAGCATAAAAGAATTTAACTAAGTTAGACAACCTGTAATAGCAGTTGCGACTGGGGCCATTATGATCGTTTTGGTGTCATTCAGGCCAAATTAATGGCTATGAAGAAAAAGGCACCCGAAAACAAGTAGAAGGATTCAGCTCTCCTCTTCCCATTTTCAAGCCCTTTTGGAATTTCTCTGGTGTGTCTTTCTAGGTTGACATTACCCCCCTCCCCCCCCCCCCGCATCAATCCATTCTAATCACTCAAATAGTTTCAACTTCCAAAGTCTACTAAAAACAAAAAACCTTTGCACACTGACCATCCTGAGTCTGCAGAGCAGAAAAGCTAATGTTAGAAACAAAATCAAATCCTCCTCTCTCTCTTTTTTGTTTAGGTTACAAATGCCTGTAAAAGCCAACAAGGCAAGCATCAATGGTTAGTGTCCACCAGCGCACAGTAACTGGGAGGGGTGAGGGCTGTGGCAGGATGCAGGGCACATGCACCTCCTATAAAGGCTTTTCATGTTAATGACAACTGTCAACACCCTGGTGCCCTAGTAACACACCCTGCTTGGCAGCTGGGCCAACTAGCAGTCCATAACTCCTAATCTAATTAAAATCTTTCCATTTGCAAGCAGAAATGCAGCCCAGAAAATGCTAAGTTGACTGTCTTAGGCCGCATTAGATGCAGAGCTGCCGGTGGGATTTCATGACTCCAGATCCAAAGCCCCCAATTTCCTCTTCAACTTACTCCTATCTCCTTAGGTGATGTGAGGAAATACACCGCCATAAACCCAGGTCTCTATAGAGTATCAACTATGTTCATGACTCGGTTCTAAGCCCTGGGGTGGATAAAGAAATCATCAATTTATAGCCATTGTCCTGAAGACAGTAATAATCTTTTACCTCTTTTGTTAAATCTAAATCCTCTCTCAGACACACAGACATCCACAAACATAGATCTTAAAGATCTTAACATAGATCTTAAAGGCATCTCGGAATCATCTGGTTTACCCCCTGCCTTTAGGGAGATAAAGTATTAGCTGCCTTTTAAAAGAATGAAGTTACAAAGGCCCTTAAAAAAGAGAGAGAGAGAGAGAGAGAGAGAGAGAGAGAGAATCTGTAACAAAGAAGTTAGTCTTGGTTTTTAGTATAGAGGTTCTCCCTGGAAGAGATATTTCAAACCCTAAGATAAGAAATAATAAAGATAAACATGTGCTAAAGCATACAACATAGACTATACATGCTGAAGACATTGAAGACAAGCCCCAACTTCTGGTCAGTAGAAGCTGGAACAGTTCTTTAGCACTTCGTGGGAAGCTCCTCATTTAAGAAAAAAAAAAAAAAAAGTATTTAAGCACCTGCCTTCAGCTGAGGTCATAATTCTGTGGTCCTGGGGCCCCATGGTGGACTCCAGGCTCAGTGGGGAGCCTGCTTCTCCCTTTCCCCCTGCTCATGCTATTTCTTATCTCTTTCCCTCTCAAAAAAAATAAAATCTTAAAAAAAAATAAAGTGTCAAAAAACTAAAAACACTGGTTTCCCCATATGGGTAAAGATTCCACAGCATTTCTCAAGGTGAAACTTAGATAAGTTCATGCTATTCAACCCTGGCACAATGCTCATGCTGCGTCACCAAGCTCACATGGCACCACCAGAAACTATTTTGTTTACAACAGCAACCATAGCAAAGTGGAAAACATTGGACTCCACTGCCAGAGTGGCTCCACCCTAGCCATGCCTACCTCTAAGTGCCTGCTTGGTTGTAGTTAGGACCAATCACCAGGGCTGGTGCATAGTACAATCCAGTGGGGACTGAGCATATTGTATGAGGGAGTGGTAAGGGGATATCTACATGTCCTTGTCAAATATCTAAAAATAAGCTATATACTGCATGTTCACAAGTGCCATGAAGTTATATGATGGTTTCCTTGTTAGAAGCCATGAAGTTATATGATGGTTTCCTTGTTAGAATTAGCAAAATAGATGGAGTCTTTTACATTAATCTGAATACCTTTCATGCTTGTTTGTCCATTTAGTGCTGTTGCTTTTGAGTCATGATTTTCTTCTTCCCTGACCTCAGGTTTAGAAGAAATATGCTCTTAAGGTTTGTTCCTCCATCTGTCCATCTGTCCTTTCTTCCAAGATTTTATATATTTATTTATGGGGGGGGAGATTGAGAGAGAGAGAGGGAGGGAGGGAGGGAGGGAGGGAGGGAGGGAGGGAGGGAGGGAGGAAGGGAAAATGGGTATGGGGGGGGAGGTACAGAGGGAGAGGGAGAGAGAGAATCCCAAGCCGACTCCTCACTGAGCTCAGAGCCCGACAAAGGGGCTCAATCCCAGGACCCTGAGATCATGACCTGAGCTGAAATCAAGAGTTGGACACTCAACAACTGAACCACCCAGGTGCCCTAAGGTTTTCTTTTCTTCCTTTTAAAAAAAAAAAAAATTCTCTTGTTCACTTTGGTTTTACTATTAAAGTAAAACCAGAAATGGTAGTTTTTTATTGCTTGTATATAATACACAGAATTGCACACAAATTTACATCTTTATGCTCCTACCTCTGCACCCCTAATTTACATCTCTTTTGGTCTTTGTGGATGTAATCTGGTGTCTTGAATATTGGTTTTTAGATTATTTAACATACTGTATCTCTTTTTATTTGTTCATAATTACATTTTATAATTTTCAGCAGATGTTTAGAAATCTTTCATATGTAAATGGTTCCAAAGCTTACTCAGCAGCCATTGTGTTATGGCCTTCTCATTCAGGTTAATTTGTCTAAGTTTTCACTCGGCTGGAGCAAATAGGGGAGGGAAGGTATGTCTTGTGAGGCTTAGAACATGAGAGTAAGCATTTTCATTTTCTTGTCAGAAAGTAGACAATTTCTCTGACTGTAACATTCATAGGATTCACTTTTCCCTTCCACTCCTTTTTGCAGTACTCTAAAGGAGAATTCTTTGATCAACATAACTTCTGTCCTTTTATAAGATTTTTCTGTTCTTACACTGGAAACATATATTTTTCCTGGGTGTTGAGTGTCATTGTCTTTTTACTTATTTTATGTGGCTCTCAATGAAATCTTTCAATAAATCCAGCTCAGAAAAATGTTCTTCAATTGTGTCTTTGAAGTGTTAGTCTCAGTTCTAGTCTTCCTCAGGAATCTCCAGAGTTCGTAGAAATTTCTATAACTCAGTCACTTCCCCCGTAGTAATCATCTTAATTTTCTTGTGCTTTATCACTTTGCTTCCTCCTTCATTTCCAGGAAAGCACTTCAATTTTATTCTTCACTTCACTGATTTGCTTTTTCTCGGTATGAATTCTGCAATGATTCCGAAGTGGGTTTTAATTCTGTTAGTGCCTTTTCAGTTCCCTTACAGTGTTTCCTGTGTCATTTCCCCTGGTTTTCTGACCTTTTTGTCCACCTGACCTGTCTTTATGGATTTCCATTCTTCTGCGAAGGAGAAAACACAATGACCTTTCCCTGTTCTACCAATTCCCGCCCTTTAGTTTTCTAAATCTTTCTTCTTATGTGTAAAATAAATCATTTTTAGAAGTGTGTTTTTTTCTCCACATCTTCTGGATTATGTTTCTGTCCCTCACTTTATAGTTTTGCCCATGGGACCTGTATTGTCTCTCCTGACACCAAGAGGAAAGAGCGGTGTAGACGCACTGCCGCTCTGGGGTGCGCGCTGTCCCCACAACCACTGATGGGATGCCCTTCTTGCACGGCTGCATAGCTGTTCCTCTGGGGGTCGGGAAGGTGCCCATCTCTCACACTCTGGACAGGTGCAATCCATGAAGGACATTTCCCAGTTTACATGGCTACTCTCATTCCCTGAACCTTCTCTTGCTTGAGGAGCTCTATACCTGGAAACTGCGCCTCCCAAGATGCGGATGTCTTGGCTCCTATTTCTGGCTATTGTGATTTTGGGATTGTAGCCTCACAGTAGTGTGTGTGTGTGTGTGTGTGTGTGTGTGTGTGTGTGTATCATATATGGGAATAAATATGTGAACATATGCATATGTATTCGTGCATGTATGTATATATGTGCATATACTAAATAAGCATGTGTATGTATCTAAACAGACATGAAGATTTATTACCTGAGAGGGAAGATGATTGAAAGGCATCCTGACTCTGAAACAGCATCCACAAGGGACAGAGGAGGATATGGTTGTCTTCTCAGTTACTGCCCATATTGGCCTTTGCATCCAAGGCACAGATATGAGTTCAGGGGTAAAGCATCTCCCTTCTGGTGAGGAGATGAATTCTGTTTTTTCAATGGCCTAAAATGGCCTAAAAGGCACCTTTAACTGTGCCCCTTTATGCAGTTTCATAGACCCTGAAGGTTCCTGACAATCCCTCCAAGAACTTGGTAAGAGACCGATTGCCATTCCTAGCTTCTGATGATGGAATAATTCCTCATTCTCTGTTTTATCTCCTACATTTTAGGAGATTGTTTAGAGACTAAGTTAGATGCCATTTTTAATCCACAAGTCCTTGTTTTACATCCTCCCACTCCAGATGTTTACAACTTTAAAGATAAAAGCTATCTGAGATGCGATGTGGTTCTGTGTGCCTTTGAAACTCTCCATTTTATCAACATGTACCATGATGCCTGGAGGGGATGAGGACTGTGCCCCAAGGTCCCAGAGCTTGCGACAAAGCCCAGACCATAACTCAAGTATCCTGACTTTAATAATGATGAGACTTTACATGGTTCTGGGGAGAAAATGATAATGATAGGTATTTAAAAAAAGCTACCAAGTCTGTGTGTACCTTTGCTTTCCCAATCCTTAGGGAAAGAAGGAGTGACTCTCATTATTCTTGAAGTACTGTCCTGTCACTAACAATAGCCAGTTCCCATTTCTTATTCTCTGAAATGAGCAAAACCCCCACAAAGGTAGAGAGGCTGACTTCATACACATAGGGGAAAATGACCTTCCTATAGTCTGTGTACAAGATTAAAAAGGTACTGAACCTCTATAGATCCTCTGAAATCATGAACTAGATTTCTTTTTTTTTTCTTTCTTTTTTTTTTTCTTTTACAACTGCTTACGGCTAACTGCAGCCTAGAGACGGACCAAAGGTTTTTCAATTCATGCAATTGCCAGATACTTTTCCTTCCCGCTGTAAGCCATGCACAGCCCCCAAAGCCAATTTTGCAAAGTGCCACAGTCTTTCTAAATATTCCATGGATTTCATTATGCATTTAAAAAAATGTAGCCCTGAAGCTAATAATAAGATAGGCACTGAAAACATGTTCCTTTTGAATTGGTTCTATAATACTGGTTGTTAATGAACCTTAGAGAGATCTAGCAAGGAAGAGCACTTTTCATATTCAAAATGCACATACACTGACCATCATGAAGCAAAAGTCACTCTAAAGTCAAGAGGTTCCCCAGGCTTCTGCTGTTACAATTCCATTAAAATGCAGTACATTCAGCTCTGTGAGATGCACCTGTGATTGCCTTCCCAATATTTCCAACCCTTCACTTGGTAGGACCCTAATTTTCTTTCTGCTCCTATACCTCTCTGCACAGCTTATACACCCTGGGTACTAGTCTCTGGACTTGTGACTCTGGCCCAAGCCAATGATCATAATCACACTCCATGGCCACAGTTACTGGTCCAGAGATGAGCAATATTCCATTCAGGCCAGTAAGGCAGGTGGTGAGTTCTGGCTGATGCTCCTGGAAAAGAACTCCCTCTAGGTCTGATGCTCTAAAAGCAGCATTCACCCCTTCTGGAAAATGAACAAGGAACAGAGAATCAAGGGAGAATTTCACCACGCTTGATTTATATGCAAGACTTATTGGGGAAATGATAAGGAACTAATAAGAAAGTTTAATTGCCAATCAAGTGAGAAGGCATGTTTTCAGAGAATAATTCCTTAGGATTAAATGGTTTTCTAAAGATTTCTGCAAAGGGTATAGCTTTTGCAGCAAGAGAATCTGGCTCAGTGTATGGTAAAGTTATCATTCTTCTCAGGAAGACAAATCCTGGAAGTATCAGGAGATTTTAAAAATAATAGCTATTCCTTTTGACAGTTAGCTGATCAATGTAATTTGAACTGTCATTCAAATAGACTAAAAAAGCCTAGGTAACTTTATGAGAAGTAGTAGGCTTTGGAAAACATATCAAAATGGTACTTCTAATTTTTCTTTTTGGCTTTCATCAAAACAAAAGCAATGTTATTCTAGCACACTTCTTTCGTTGCATTTTCAAAACATGAAACACGGGTTGTAGAGGTAATCACTGACTTCTGTGATAAAAGTCATAAATCAAAGGGAAGAGTAATACTTTGAGAATTATGCAAGTTGATTTAATATTACCAGGGAAGGTAGAAATGTAGATAACTGGAAATCTGACGTTTAGAGGTCAGCACAGAAAAGGTTACTGTTTGAATGGAAAAGCTACTTAATGCCATTAACTGAAATTAATTATGCTTGCATAAATTTTATGAACATATCACAGATCTGGATTTTTGGCTAATTAAGCTTTAATTTAGTTGAGAAAACTAAACCCTATAAGCTTTTATGGGAAACCACTGCTTACCCATTGAAAGGAAAGAGGTAAAACTGCAGTTTTAGGAAACATCTGGAGAAATAATTTAGAAAAGCTGTAAAAACAGAAATTATAGTCAATTATCCAAGATGCAAAGCCATATTTTAAGGTTACATTGTCCTTCATTTTCTCAAGAGTTCCCCTTAAATAAATGCAAATAATCAGAAATGGCAATTAATAGATTGCTATAATTCCCTGATTAGATAGTGGAGCCCATTACAGTACTTTAAGGTTGCCATGGACTCTGAGAAAAACCAGACAGAGTGTATATTCATATACAGTCCTCCAACATATCTATTGTTGAATGATTTTCTACAGTGGCGCCATCTCCAAGACTAGCTATGAGGTCAGCAGCTATCATGCCATCATCACAATTTCTAGGGCATTTAAACAATTGATCTTCATTTACAGACAGGGATATTGGCTCTGACTAGGTCAGTGATGGGTACAGGGCTTCCAAGAGGCTAGGACTTTCGAGCTGCCTTATGTAAGCATCATACCAATCAGGAACATGTCAACTGGCCTCTCATGAATGACACGGCACAGAGCAGGGACCTGAGTGCCAAGTGTATTGTTCCTTCTCTGTTTCCTCGCCTTCTTCCTCAACAAGGAGTGATAACTCCTTGTTGTCACCATAGGGATGCTGTCAATGCCACACTGTTCCCCATCAGGGCCTTTGCTCTTGCCTCTCCCTCAGCCTTCAATCTCCCTCAGTCCTTTCCATTGCTTCCTCAAACCCATTCTTCAGGTTTCTACCAAAATCCACCTCTCTGAAGAGACATATGCTCATCTGTGTCTCCAGCACATTGTTGCATTTCTTCATTTTGTTCAGGAGACATCTCTGGATACACAATTTCTTTGCCTATTTAGTAGTTTGCTCCTTTATAGGCTGTCTCATCCATTAGAAGGGTTATAATTTCTTGTGTTTCATACAGTTCTAAGTTGAATCAGGAATAATGTGTACATGTAAAATACTGCAATGACTGTAATTCTTACAGTCATTTTTTTCAGCCACACCCAAGTTAAATATGCTTTTAAGACGCCATTAGTCATTCCTTTAAAAGTCAGCTTATGACTGACTCTATGCTAAATTTTAGCAACCAAATCATCTTCTCCTCTTTGCAAGGCAATTCTCCAAGTGCTCAAACTGACATTAATAATGGCAAGCTTTTACTGGTGTCTACCAAGCTCTACCTTCTGTTTACATCTTCATCATAACTCCACAAAGCAGGTGTTATGAATCTCATTACTATGAACGAGTAAATCAAGGCCCAGAGAAGTTAAGCTACTTTGCTAATACTACCTGGCTCATCAGTAGCAGACCTGATGTTTGAATCCAGGTCCATCTTCTCTACACTCATTAAACCACACTGCCTCTAACATTACATTTTTTTTCCAAACATCAGGATCTCTCTTAAGCATCAGTTGGCACCATGGCTTCAGATCAACTCTGGACAATGAGAGTGTGATGGAAAATGAGCAAAGCAGCTGGGCAGTCTGGAGTAAGAGGATTTGTTCCAACGTAATTAAGTCTTCTGGTTGTGAGGCCTCTTAACCTCTCTAAGTTCAATAAGTGATTTGTCCAATATGAGAGAAGAGAATCAATAAAGTCCATTAGAAAACAGAAAGAGAAGACAATTTCTCAATAAACTGTGTGGGAGGCACACCACCAGTTGAGAATAAGAAGTATTCATCCAAATGTACAGGCATTTAGAAGGTTCTAGAAATCAGCTCATTTTGGGGATATTGCAGACCTTCAGCATTCTTCATATACTGAGCTGCTGACTCTTTGTGACATTATTGGAATGGCTCAGGCGTGGAGACTGGGGGCTCTGAGGAACAAAGATAGTGATCTCTCAGCCTAAAGGGTATCAAGGGAGGAAGTATGGCACAGTTATTAGGAGTTCTGGGTTCATAGTGACTTCATATTCCAGGTCTGTCACTTATTGCAACCATGGGCAAGTGACTTCTGTTTGAAGCTTCAACTTCCTCATCTGGGAAAAGGGGATCATTAGAAGTACTCAATAAGTGCCCATGTTAAGTGCTCAGTACCATGCCTGGCACAGATAAGAACAAAATCTCAATACATGCCATCCTTCTAATGACAATAATCCATTTGGAAATCCTGCAGTCGATGAATCCTGCAGGAAATCCTGCAGCTGCCAAATACTGTTTTGTGTCAATGAAGAAAGCAAAGCTCTACTGTAAACAAGCTTCTTATTTCTAATGCAGAAGATATTTGTATCAAGTGTGGGGAATTACAATCTGTATTCACCACAAAGGTGAGGTCTCTAATTCAGCCATGATGAAGCTAAATGGTTTTTTAAAGAAAGCAAGTATCATTCTAATCTTTCTTTTATATTTATGATTTTTCTTTCTCCTGTTAGCTCATTTTACTTTTTTTGAACCCCTCAAATGCTACATAAGCTCACACTCCTTGCAAAATATTCAATAAAATAGTGTGACAAGGGAAAGGTATCTTCCATTAGCCTCTCCCACCTACCTCACCACCCTACCCGCTACCACCATCCAGCACTTCTCCCAAAGGGAACTAAGGTTTTCAGATTTTCTAGGGATCCACATACAACATTAGTAAATTGTCTTCATCTCTTTTTCCTTTGTCTTTCTTTGTTCAGTTTCACCTTTGGCATCTATTTAAACATCTCATCTTTAAAGTCCCCTCTTTAATTATACAAATCACCCTTTCTGCATTCTTATAGCATCCACTTGTCACAGTGGCACATTTACTTTTATTTGTTTGATCAGTGATCACTACTTGTCTCTTCCACTGGACAGCAAGCTCCTTGAGGAAGGAGCTGCAGTTGCGTTTGTTCACCCTTATACCTCCAGCACCTAGTATAGTGCTTAAACAACAGCAAGAGATCAATAAACATGTGTTGAGTACATGACTGCTATTCATTCATTAGGCTATAACCAGATAGTAACAAGATTAACAACAGATTTGAAGAGCTGAGAATTTCAAATAGTGACCATTCATCCAATTGGGACCAAGAAACTATTTGTCAAAGAAAACCATGAAATTCAGAAGTACAAAGCTCTCCACAGTGAATAAACAAGACACAAATTATCCCTGCTCTCATGAAATCCTCCTTGCCAAACTGCAATGCAGGTTTCAACTGAGAATATCTGAAATTGCTTATGTGAAAGCAAGCATTCATTTCTAAGACAGCAACCAACTACGAACAGTATGAAACTGGTTTAACCCAGTGAGTGACTAAGTGACCAAATGATCATTTTCCTCTATTTTGGGGTTTTAGGAACACATTTCCCCTCTGATCTTGTAATTAAGAGATAAGCCAGGGAGAGAGAATATGCTTACTTAACATGGCTGAGTACAGTCTTGTGCATCAATGGCCCAAACTCCTTGATAGTGGCCAACTCAAATTTAATGGCCTGCTAAAGAACAAGATTGTGCTGCTTTTCCCATGTATCCCATAAACAATGGCTCCATGACTTGCCTAAGTCTGGAAAAGGCAACTGCTATCAAATTCTATTGCTCATTGTTCTTAGATGTATTTACTCATTTTAGAGAGAGTACACACAAGAGGTGGGGATGGAGGCAGAGGGAGACCCCAATGCTAGGCTATCACACTTACTAGACATGAGACCTGCAACAGATCTCTGAACCTCAGCTGCCCCTTCAATCAAAAGGGTAAAATTAAATTATTCCTTCCATGTCTCTCCCATTTGTAAAGAATCACATAATGCAATAGATGTGAACTGGCTTTCTAAGGTGCAAAGAACTTTTACGAGAGTAGGAATGTGTGTCATTTTGGAATACAGTAGGCACCTAAAATTACCTGATGAAATGAAATGACAATTATGTCAACATGGTAAAGATAATGATTTCATAGATCTTTTCACTGTTAGTTTTTTGAGAAGGGAATCACACATCAGAGGCTCCATCACATTGTCTGGTCATATCAAGTACTTGGTAAGTGGATATTATTAAATGTCCCACATCCTACCATATTATTTTAAACTAAAAAAGGCTTAAATTGCTCCCAAATTCCACTACTCAGTCTTTAACAGTAAACACAGAAGGCCGCCTGTGTGGTTCAATCAGTTAAGCATTGGGCTCTTGACTTTGGCTTAGGTCATGATCTCTGGGTCCTAGAATTAAGCCCATGGTCCTGGGATCAAGCCTAGCATTGGGCTCTCCCTCTGCCTCCATCCCCACCTCTTAGTGTGCACTCTCTTTCTCTAAAATGAATAAATACATCTTTATATTTTTTAAAGCAATATGGGGTTCCTAGGTGGCTCAGTTGGTTAAACATCAGCCTTTGGTTCAGGTTATGATCCTGGGGACCAGGGATCAAGCCCTGCATCAGGCTCCCTGCTCAGCCAGAGCCTACTTCTCCCTCTCCTTCTGATACTCCCCCTGCTCGTGCTCTAGCATGCTCTCTCTAATGAATAAATTTAAAAATCTTTAAAAAATAAACTTTAAAAAAATTTAAAAAGCAATAAACACAGACCATCTACTATTAGAAAAGCAAATTTAAGAGATGCTAAAGAGTCTTCCATTTAATAAATTTTGTTGATAATTAAAATCTGGCCAAAATGCATAATTTTACCTACATAAGCATTCCAACTAGAAGGCTTCTCTATGAAATAGAAGGGCTATGCTCCTACCAAGGAATTTCTTTCTAGTCTTTAACGCCTAATTTATCAATACAACAAGTGGTTAGATATTTACATGTGATTTAGGAAAGGCAAAAAAGTAACTCAAAAAGCAAACAAACCATGATTCCTAGAACATAAGAACCAGTTATGTAGTTAGTATGATTCCTTAAAATATTCATGAGGATAAAACTACTTGAGTAGTTAATGGCTGAAACAGTACTAAAGTAGTTGTGTTTTGTTTTGAGAGAGAGAGAGAGAGTAAGCAAGTAGGGAAAGGGAAGAAGAGGAGGAAGAGAGAGAGAATCTTAAGCAGATTCCATGCTCAGCATGGAGTCTGACATGGAGTTTGATCTCATGCCCCTGAGATCATGACCTGAGCCAAAATCAATTCTGACACTTAACAGACTAAGCCATCCAGGCTTTCCTACTGAAGTAGTTTCAAAATGCCCATTCCTCATTACTCTTAGCTACACACTATCATTGCCATTAGATATTATAAACTAAATACATTACCAGCTAATGACATGTGTATTTTTTTGACAGTAAACATCTATAGAGAAAGCTAAAATCCAAAACTTTTTTTCATATTTTATTTATATATTCACGAGAGACACAGAGAGAGGCAGAGACACAGGCAGAGGGAGAAGCAGGCTCCATGCAAGGAGCCCAACGTGGGACTCGATCCGGGACTCCAGGATCATGCCCTGGGCCCAAGTCAGGCACTAAACTGCCGAGCCACCCAGGGATTCCTAAAATCCAAAACTTTGACACACCATGACTTATATACTACCCTTGCTACTTACCAGCTAACAAAGTCAGGCAGGTTAAGCAGGCAGTCTGTACTTTAGTTTCCTCATTAAAGGGGTGATAACAGTACCTCCTTAAAGGGTCATGTTGAAGAAGGAAAGAGGTAACACAGATAGGTACTTCACACTGTGCTCAATATAGGGTGTCGAGTTTGCAAGGCTATTAGCAGGTGGTGTTGGTATTGTTGTGGCAGACTAGCCTCCAAAGAAGGCCACAACGCAGTCTCTGTACTGGTTTCTTGTGACTGGCACAGCAAATTACCATAAAACTGGTGGCTCAAAAAAATTCTCTCACAGTTCTGGAAGCCTGAAGTTTGAAATCAAGTTATCAGTAGGGCCGTCCTTCCTCTGAAGGCTCTAGAGGAGAATCTGTTTTTTAACTTTTTCATCTTCCATAAGCTACCAGACATCCCAGGTATGGCATCCTCTTTATCTCTGCTTCTGCGGTCATACTGCCTGCTCCCCTTCTCCATGTGTCAAGTCTTACTCTGTTTGACTCTTATAAGGATACTTATTATTGGATGTAGAGCCTAACTAGGTAAGCCAGGATGATCTCCTCATATCAAGATCCTTAATTAAAAAAAAAAATCTGGGCAGCCCAGGTGGCTCAGCAGTTTAGCGTTGCCATCAGTCCAGGGCCTGATACTGGAGACCTGGGATTGAGTTCTACATCAGGCTCCCTGCATGGAGCCTGCTTCTCCCTCTGCCTGTGTCTCTGCCTCTCTCTCTCTCTCTCTCTGTTTCTCATGAATAAATAAATAAAATATTTTTTTAAAAAAGATCCTTAATTTAGATAAGGCCAAATATGGTAACATGAACAGGTTCCATGGATTAAGACAAGGATATATCTTTTTGGGAGCCACCATTCAACTTACGATAATCTCCCATCTCACATGTTTTTCTAGAACCTTCAACTCCCTCATGGAGAGGTAGAGTCCAGGTGCTCTTCCCTCGAATCTAGATAAGATTTTGTGTCTGCCTTCAACAGACAAAATCAGAAGTAATGCTGGCAGACTCCTAAGTCTAGGTTATAAAAGCATTATGCACTCCCACCTTATGTAAGTGAAACATACATTCTGGAATCCAGCTGCCATGCAGATAGGAAGCCCAACTTATATGGTGGGCCATGTGCAAATTTTCTGGGTTTCACAGAACCCATTTCAGAGATGTGCCCACATATGTAAGTAAACATGCCTATAGATGATTCTAGCCTTAGTTTTTGAGCCAATCTCAGTCTTCGAGTCTTCTCAAATCAGGTGCTAGACATCAAGGAACAGAGAGAATCCACTCCCACTGAGCTTCACCCAAATTAGGGATTCTTGAACAAAATTAATTACTGCTGTTACATCAAGCCATTAGGTTTGGGAGTAGTTTGTTGGGCAACAATGGATAGTGAGACAAATTACTCATTAAATAATTGAACAGATTAAAGTTTTAATACTTTTAAATGGCACGTGATATATACTTCCTGGCATATAGCATCTTGGATTTTTATCTAAATATAGTGTGAGTAGACACACACACAAACACACACACTTATTTCTAGAGGAAAAAAATGATTGAATCTCTCTTATTCTGAGTCAGAGTATGGGATCCAGTAATTAGACACGGAAACTCTTTAAGCTCTGGAGGGAGGATCTTGTATTTCATCTGGTCCAAACTGTGAATTTTTACAAGATTGAGAGAATATGGCTCAGAAATTGTCCCTGACTCTCCTCCCTCAATAGAGCTGTATGCCCAATAAAGAACCACCTTGTTCCTCAATTGCAAGGTGAAAAATTTATCACAGTCTCACTACCCTCCCAGTGAGGAATATTGAAAGAAAGAGAGGGGACTGAGAATGGGTGTATGGAAAAGGAACAAGCCATTAAAACCAGTTATTTTGGGCCATCTGTTCATGAGATTCAAAGAAACTTTTTTCTCCTTCTGATAAATTGAGTTTTGTTTGCTTTTTCTTTTCTACCTTAATCCCATGGCTCCAGGTCCTAAAAACTATCCAGGACATAAAAAGAAAATGCAAAAATTATTGTATGGAGAGAAATGAAAACTTTTTGTTCAAAGGTCTGAGTGTACCCACTAAGACCTAAGAGGTAGGTTAGTAGGGTCCAGACCTGTTTTGTAACAGAGAACTTTCTGCAGTGGTGGAAATGTCTTCTATCTGTTCTGCTCAGAAGAGTAACTGTTGAATATTTGTAATGTGGCTAATGTGACTGAGGAACTGCATTTTTCATGTTATTTAATTTTAATTTCATATTAGACAGTAAATGTCTAGACAAAGTATTTACAAAGCCACTCCGAGCTTAGAAACCCTAACTAATGACTCTCAGGCAACTCAAATGACCTGAAACCTCCTCATCTTTGCTGTTTCTTTCTACAGTCTGAATAACCCCTGCCTGCTGTGGAAGGATTGATTTTCAACGGGTGGTAACACACCCGTTCGGATTCGGAACATCTCTCTTACCATTGCTTCATGGCTCAATGAGAGAGCTGGTCACAACTTCCAATTTTGCGAGTAAGTCAAAGTTCTGAGTAACAGAACACATGACCCAGAAGATCTAAAATTCCATGTGTGAGCAGCTACATGTGATGTATGAAGAGAAAAATATTTCCAGGGAGTTGGCTGACATTCTTTGTTTTTCTCAATTCTAGAATCATAAAAAAGGAATCTTTATGGGCACCTGGGTGGCTCAGTGGTTGAGCATCTGCTTTCGGCTCAGGGCATGATCCTGGGGTTCTGAGATTGAGTCCCACATCAGGCTTCCGCAGGGAGCCTGCTTCTCCCTCTCCCTGTGTCTCTGCCTCTCTCTCTTTCATGAATAAACAAAATCTTTAATAAAAAAAAATTTAAAGGAATTTTTAAGTATATGGAAAAAAATAATAAGTGGCAAAAATCATGGATATTGTCCAAATAATAGGTTAACATTGTGGAGTCATTTGTTTATAATTAGAGCTCAAGTTTCTCAGTCTGACTTCTCAAGCCTGCCTATGACTTGCATTCTTTTTGGCTTTATTAGTGTCAGCTTCCACATTTCTCCTGTCCCACCTGATTATTTTTCTCCAGGAGCCTGGGGTCTCAATATTGGAATTCCAGTGTCTGAGGCTTCCCAACCAAGTTTAACACACTACTTCCATTCCAGGCTACAATCATGGTGCTTTCTCTGCTTTAAACATAACTCAAAAGATTTTACCCATCCTTTAAGATTCAAGCCTTCCAGTGCCATCAAGCTTTAGCCAATTTCTTCTTTGGTGCTCCCTTAAAGTATTTGTCATTTTTAGAACAGATTAATATCATGCATGCATTTTTTTTACTTCCTAGTAAAATATGATCTATTAAAGTACAGGATTTTCTTTATTATGATCTTCACTGCCCAAACAAAGCACAGTGTACTGCACAAATAGTGTGCTTAAGAAATACTGATTGAAGTAAATATACCCAATAAATTGTATAAATTTGTAACAAGCCTGGTTCACAGCACTTTGCAGCAGTTACATTGATTAAAATCATCCTTGAAGATTTTCTTTCTTATAAAGGAACAAAACACAGTAGGCTTCAATGTAAATAGGACACTGCAGAGCCATATTGCAGGATGGCTCCGATCATGGAACAGAATGAACTTTTGTCTTTTGTTTACCTACATTATAATATTCATGCCTCCTTAAAAAATGACATTTTGGCAGTTTTTCAGGTTGATGAATTTTAGCTAATGAATAAAAAGTGGTCACAAGAGTTGAGGCACCCAGGGTCAGAAGCATGATGCTTCAATGTGGAAGCTAAAGTGAATGCTGCTCACACACACAACATTCATTAACAGTATTAAATGAAAAGTCTAACTAAAGCCAATAATATCATTTTCTTTCATTTGCTGAGCAAATCTGTATATTAACTAGGATGACATCTCTTGTTTCAATTCTGTTTCACACTCCATTATTACCCTTCTTTTCTCATGTAATTAAAATGTAGCAGGTAGTTGATACACAGGGGGGAGTGTCTGTATTAAAAATACCTTCTCATAATCAAATTCAAGTACTCATCTCATTTATGATCTGTCTACCTTAATAAATGAACTAATAGTTCATTTAAAAAGCTATATAAAGCTCTATTAACCCATCTTTACACATTTTAATTTAAAGTGACAGGCTATTCATGATTTTTCCCCATTCATTTATTCAATAAACATTCTAAATACTATGTGCTAAGGAAGGTACATAAACTTGTGGATTCAAATATAAACAGTTTAAGGTTCTTGTCTCTGGAGCTCACAGCCTAGCAAGGGAAAGGGCCAAAAAAAAAAAAGTAGTACTGAATGTGCCCCCCTGCCCCTGCATGACAGCAGGTGCAGCAAAACACAGAAGATGGTGTCATCAGCTTAATCTGGGAAGACTTCAGAGAATAAATGAGAAGAAAGAGAAACATTTTTAAAAAGGCAATGTTTATAGAAGATCAAATGTAGACATTATTTTCAAGTTTATTTCTCACCTAATGGGAGGGAAGGCTGGCCAGGCTGCTCAGAGACAAGGACTTCAATACTGTGACTTTGTCCTGCCAGCCCATGGCTGATGAGGCATCTTACCCAAGTCTCTTTGCATGCAAACAAGTCACAATGTGATGTGCAGCATGTGGGCTAATGAGGTTCTCCCCTGGGATTTCACCTGGGTAACAAGGTGGGAGCTGGAGAGGAAAGGTCATCATTGTAAAGGGAAGGTCAAGGGCAGATATTTGCAAAAAGTGGAAAACAAAGGATTAACACAGACTGTTAGTTGAAGAAAAGAGCAGAAAAAACCTGGCCTGCAAACAGAAACAAATGTCCCAGGGCACGATGCCCACATGGTCGAGGAAAGCCAGAAGGTGCGTGTTCCCCAAGCAGCCTCAGTTCCTGCCAGTGCTCTGGGTCCCTCTGCTGCGAGATGCTCCCACGTACCCATGAGATTGCTCTCCCCATCCCCAGGCACATGTATCCTCACTCCCCTCTACTTGAGTTAGTTTGACTGGGTCGCGATTCCTTGAGCCTTCTCCAAACAGATGGTATGTCAGTGCTCTGAGTTATGGGACACACTGTCCATTCTCTCTGGCTCTGACTGTTTTACAGTGTGTCCAATTTACAAGCATTAGAATGCCTTTCTCTGACCCTCAGTGGATCTTTACCTTACTTTAGGGTAAATAAATCATGTTTTAGACATTGCACTGAACAAATTCAATTTGTCTTCATGAAAAATAGCACTTAGAAAATGGGCAGCATAGTGCACTGATTAAGAGGCTAGGCTCTAGAGCCAGACTCTCTGTGACCTGATCACAGCTTCAATGTTCATTGGCGGCATGACCTTGGGCAAGTTATCTTACTTCTCCAAGCTTCCGTTTCTCTACCTGTAAAATATGGCCAATGGTGGTGCCTTCCTCATAGGGTTTTTATGAGGATTATATGGGGAAATCATTAAGTTCTGAGTTTTTATTAAACAAATAGATGTTCATTTCTTATGTAACCACAAATGGTTGGAATTTTATAATTTTAATGAATGGAGAAACAGAAGTTAGGTTATCTCTTAAACAAGGTATAGAAAACTATCACTTACTGAGGACTTTTCATGTGACCTGTACTGACCAGGTACTGGACATCCAGTATCTCATGCATGTGATCTGCACAAAGGCAACTGACAATCGACAAGCACATATTGGAAGCCTACTGTGTACTGGCACTGAGTTAGAGCTACAAAGATAAATAGAGCATAATCCCTGTTCCTAAGAAGTTTCTGGCATGGTTAGGGCAATAGAGTTGGGTCAGGCAACCTCACCATTCATTTTGATTCCATCATCTGCAAAATGAGGGGATGTGATGAGGTGACTCCTAAGCTTCTCTTTTGTCTAACAATGAATGATTTCATACTCAACTATGCTAAGAGATCACGCCATCTATTGATAATTCCCAAACCTGTAAAATTTTATCACTTAATAACCACTTGTGCTAAATGATATTGTAGATGATCAATATGGAGTATTTAGAGAGGTCTTTGAGGCCACATTATTTGGACTGTGTTGCTAGAATGTGTTGGCAGGAGCAGCCGCCTTCCACAGAGTGAGATCACACATGGGGAAGGCAAAGACCAAAAGATAATACCATAGTGTTCCAACAGGAAGATACCTTATAGTTTTAAATACACCTAGTTCAATGCATTCATTTTTATAATGAATCATTTTATAATGAATCATTTTATAATGAATCAAAGAAAAAAGGTGATGTAGTTCATGGCCATTTTCTGACATGATTCATGTTAGGACTATTTTTTGTTTGTTTTTGAGTAAGCTCAACACCCATCGTGGGCCTTCAACTACTCGCAACCT
Source organism: Canis lupus baileyi (assembly GCF_048164855.1). Taxonomy (NCBI): domain Eukaryota; kingdom Metazoa; phylum Chordata; class Mammalia; order Carnivora; family Canidae; genus Canis; species Canis lupus. Next base: position 54,365,774 of record NC_132841.1, read on the forward strand.
GGAGATCAAGAGTTGCACACTCCACCGACTGCACCAGCTAACACCTCACTCTGCCCCAATGCTAGGACTTTCTATGCTGCTCCACAATGTATCACAGTGACTAACAGACCAGATTCTAGAGAGACTGCTTGGATTAAAATCTTTACTCTGCCACCTAAGAGCTATGTGATCACAAATCAAGTTATTGAGCTTCTCCCTTGCCTTAGAAAGTTAGTACCATAATATTACCTACTTGCATAAGGATTAAGTTAGATAATACTTAAAATTTGGTGGCACAAAATAAGCCTTCAAAAAGTTATGATGGCAATGATGATAGCAAACACAAACATAGCTTGCTACATGTCAAGCTCCACTCTAAATAGTTTATATTCATCACTTCATGTATTCTTCACAATAAATAGGTAGGTATTTCTATTACTCCCAGGTAACCACAGAAAAGAGAGGCTGAGGAACTTGACAAATTAAGTAGCAGAAGCCAGATCTGTATCTACAGCATCCATCTCCAGAGTATGAACCCTTAAACACCACACTATGGTGTTCGTATCAAGTCTTCCTTGGGTCAGAGGCTACCATAAATGCTCAACACAAATTAACGCACTGAATCTCCATGTCAACCTATGACACAGAAGTAATTATTAAGTTTATATTAAATGTTTACATGAATACAAAATGGAGATCAAACAGAAAGCTGAGACAGTGGAGGGAGAGGGTCATCACATAGTGCAAAGAGAAATGACACGAGTACTGAACATCCTGAACAATCAGGCAACTACTCTATGCAGAAAATCTCAATGGCTATTTCAGATGGGAGAGACATTTGTGACCAGATGAAAGCCACAAAGACAGTGACCATCGTGGCAGCTGTACAGTTTTGTTGAAGAGCCAGATCATTATAGCAATTAGGGAGAGGATTACACTGTAGTGGAAAGGGTTGAGTTTTGAAGTCAAATTTTACTTATTAGCTGACTTTTCTGAGTGCTTTTTATTAAAATGGAGATAACGCCTAATTTATAAAGTTGTTGTGAAAATTAAACAAGTTGTATTTTAAGAGCCAAGCACGGTGACTCATACAATCAACTAACAGAATTAACACTTAGCAAATAGTAATCCACTTGAATAGCACAATGTGTGATTAAACAGGATAATCTGAATTATAGGTGTTCATAGTTTAAGGAGACCACATATTCCCCCATGTAGGTAAAATTGAGAATAAAAAGTATAATATTGCTCTCCTGCCTTGTAACAGACACCAGAATATTCTGTGAAGAACACAGGAGAGTAAAATCATTTGTCTTTTTTTTTTTTAAAGGATTTTCAATTTTTATTTATTTATGATAGCCACACACAGAGAGAGAGAGAGAGGCAGAGACACAGGCAGAGGGAGAAGCAGGCTCCATGCACCGGGAGCCCGATGTGGGATTCGATCCCGGGTCTCCAGGATCGCGCCCTGGGCCAAAGGCAGGCGCCAAACCACTGCGCCACCCAGGGATCCCAAATCATTTGTCTTTTGATTTACCTCTGGGACCAAGAAAGCTTGGTTGGATGTTTGTCCAGATTGTTCTAATGGAAGGGCTCTTCCAGCATATATCCTTGGGGATGGCACAGAATACAGATCTGACCACAAAGTAAAATTCTAGATATCCAGGCTTGGATAAATTGCCAAGTCCTCCCAAATACTTTTATGTGACATCATTCACTTGGTTCATTATTACGCAGAGGGCTTGATTATACTGTGAACTTTCCCAAATTGCAAATTATTGAACATTCCAGATGTACAAAAAAAATCACTCTTGTCTGTTGACGATATTTTAAAATTCCTGCATAAAATGCTTAACTGTTATCCCATTGATTTCCTTGCTCTTTCACCCAACATACTCCAATATAAAATTGGTTAATACCTTATTCTTTTTCAAGATCTTCACTGTCGGTAAATTACTATTTGTGGAATAGAATTATAATTCTAAAAGAATATGTTTTATACTGTGATTGATGGAAAAATATGCTTTTAACTTGCAGGGAAAGATCAATTTTCTGACACTTCAGCTCTATTTGCTCAAATGCATTATGATTATAAAGCACCAATTATGGCTAATAATGGCATTATTCTCACCTCAGTAAGTACTTGGTTTGGTAAAGCTTTAAGAACTCTTAACTTTGGCGATCAATTTAGTTAACTACAGGAAATAGCCTATTTCAAATAGATTATTACCTTACTGTCATATTGCTCCCCAAGCTCACATACAATCAAAGTGAATTGTCACTCAATATACATTTACATATACCTCTCACTATTAAGCTTGCCAGATAAAACACACTCTAGAAGTCATATTTGTATGATTTGTATGAACTCAAGATTTGAGTTCATATTCTCTATTATATTCACCTCCAATCTTTCAGGTTCTATAAATTAAACTTCACACCAGATTAGGTAAAAAATCATAGAAATAGCCCAAATAGGGGACTAGAAGGCACATGAATTCCAGCTAAGTTCCAAGGGAGAAAGTAATAAATTCTATTTTGCTTTTTGTACCCTACTATCCAACTCTCACCAGCCAGAACCTTGGAATGTTCTAGAATCTCTTCCAATCCCTCATCTCCTACATCTTCATTGAGGTATGCCAACATCATCTTTTAAATGTCTTTTTTATCTTTATTCTCCATTCTACTGCCCTAGTTTCGGTCTTTTCTCATTTAATACTGCAAAAAGCTTTACTACTTTATAAGTTCATGAAACATTTAAAAAAAAACATCATAGGAGCACCTGGGTGGCTCATTCAGTTAAGTGGTCAGTTCTTGATTTCAGCTCAGATCATGTCTCAGGGTGCTGGGATCCAGCCCCATGTAGGGCTCTGTACTCAGCAGGGAGTCTGCTTACAGATTCACTCTCTCCCTCTCCCTTGGCCCCTCACATAACTTGTGCATGTATGTGCTCTCTCTCTCAAATAAATAAATCAATCTTTAAAAAATAAACACATCAGATAACATGCATCTCAACAGATGGGACTTGTGGTCACTTGGACTTGGGAGCAGATGGACTCTGTATACCTCTCAGGGCCATAAGCTCTTAAAAGATGCATTCTTCTCCAAGTTTGTCTGTGAAACACAGGTAAAAATTACTCTCCAGGCTGAGGAGGATAATAAGATAGAGATAAATGGAGCTACAAGAGGATCAACGGTTTTCCCAGGCAGCTAGCTATAGGAATACCAAGCAGATGGAGAAAAGCAGCCTAAGCAGAAAACACTGCCCCAGCAAAGGCAGACAAGTACAACTACACAGAGTGTGTTAAAGATAAAAATGAACTTTATAATCCGGAAAAGACAAAAATCCGCTATCCTACTGAGGACTTTCACATGAAAACTTTACAGTTAGTTGCATTATGGTCACATTTCTTTATCAAAAGGGATTTGTCTTTATTGCCAACCTAATTATTTACTTTTGACATCACAAGAAAGGAAAGGAAAGGAATCTCAGGGCAGCAGATTACTACCCATCATACATTCACTGAGAGTGAAGGTGCTTGTATTGCCAGAATCTCTAAGAAATCTGGGGGGTAGCGGGGGGGGAACCTTGGGATAATATCAGAAATCCTATTTCCAGGATTTTCTTTTCATTTAAACTTTAACAAGTAAATGTGTAGAGTGCCCCTAACTACAAAAAACAAGAATTTCTTCAAAGAAGCATAAACACAGGTTCTGAAAAAAAGGGAGAGTGGCCACCCTCCTCTCATTTCCATCCTGCTCAGGCAGTGGTAAAGAAAATTGGCGTCCTAAAAATCAAGGAGAATCTCAGTTGACCACAGTAATTAGTTACCAGGCATATATAGACACAGTTAAAACTCAGATAATTCACAAAACTTCATTCTACTCAGATACTGCTACCCTCTACCTCACAAACCCTTTCACAATCACTACCAAAATTTGGGTAAACTTGGTACTTTGATTTTGGCCCCTATGTCTTCCTGCATAATATACTCCAAGGGCTTAAAGACTATAGGATACAGAAACCTGGTTATCAAAACAGAGGGAAAGCATACAAGAGACTGGAAAGGAAGGAAATGCCTCTAAACTGGATACCCAGCTACTGAGGAGTAAAGATTAGACAGAGGAAGATCCCCACAAGGAACCGAACAGAAATATTTTTTAACCAAATGCCAGGCTGCAAGAGATTTTTAAACCAACTACCACCATTTTTCCCATTCCTTCTTCTTGCTGCATGCTTTCCCTTCCCCCAAGAAGAGCTAAAGAAACGTGTCTTTTTACTTACAATTGTGAAGTTCATGACTTTGAGAATCCAGATGGTCATGGCCAAGTTCACCAGTATTAAGATCATCAGGAGTAGGACAAAGAAATACAGGCATCTTTTCCTCCAGCCATAAATGCCCACCTTGTATACCTGTGGCCCCTCAGAGCTGGGCATGGTGCTCCGGTGGTGTGTGTACTGTTCCTGAGGCATCTGAAATAAACGAGGTGAGAGAGAAGCACTCACATTAAACTGCTGAGAGGGGAGAAAAAAAAAAGAAGAAAAAAAAAATCAACTGATGAAGAGATATGGCTGGCTGCTGTCTGTACGTTTCCACCCTCCTGACAACTCCAAAAATCTGTTTCCTCTGGACAAAAGTGGCTCCTCTGGACGCTGCATGAGTCCTCTCATTTTACACAGCTATCTCTCGTGATGCGTACTGAGACATCCACAGGCACACATACCATGGGAGGAACAGGACTCCTAGGAAGCCATTTTCCAAATAACTCTTAGATTCCAACATCTTTGTGAGGGAGACAAACTAAATCACCTACCCAACTACTAAGGGTAAAATTTAGATTTTGAGAAAATAAATAAACCCCAGCAGTTTAACGTGATGGTATGATAAATACTATTCAGACAATTTATTTTGGGGGGTAAATGATCTCAAATGCAATCATTCTGTTCTGCCAAAAAATCAGAGGAGGAAGTAATAACTCTGATCTTCCGCCTATTTCAGAATTGAAAGGGACGTTGATGGACACAGATTAAGCCTCACTGGATTTAGGAGTCTTCAAATGGTAACTTATGCTTAAATGCCTCCCATGACAGAAGCCTCATTATGTGTTGGCTTAGTCCTTAGGTATTATACAGTTCCAATTGTAGTCAATCAACTTATTTACTTACTTGTTATTTTTATTTTATGTTATTTTATTTTGTAAGAATTTATTTATTCATGAGAGACACACAGAGAGAGGCAGAGACATCGGCAGAGGGAGGAGAAGCAGGCTCCATGCAGGGAGCCCTATGTGGGACTCAATCCCAGGACCCCCAGGTCATGCCCTGAGCCAAAGGGACATGCTTAACCACTGAACCACCCAGGTGTCTCTTTATTTATTACGTTTAATCAACTCATTTAATAAACATAAAGGAGGCTCAAAGTCAAGGAAAATGTGAATATGCCTTCCAGGAGTTTGCAGGCTAATGGGAGGAATGAACTCATTAAACAGTGATTATAGTACAATGAGATAAGTTAGAAAAATATTTGTCAATATTAAGTAATATACTAATCCCCTTTAAAGTAAGAAAGCATTCCCTAATCCCTGTTGTTGACACAAATGATCTTTATACTAGCACTACTAATTGGATATCAACACAAATCTCAGTAAACTTATCACTTCTATAAAATTCTAAAACCAAAACAAATTTTAAAATTAAATACAAACAAAGCTACTAACGTGTATCATTCAAAATGGACAATAATGGTCTACTGCAAAGGATGAGGATTTCCTAAAACTAAGTGTCATAACGTGGTACTCAGGGCTTAGCACAGCATCTAGGGGTGAGTAGATCATCCCTACTCTGTCATGAGACACATGACAACACAGCCCCTTCTACTTTACTCTATGCAAATATGTGCAACCTTTGAGATCTTTACTTCATTTGGCCCTCTCGTAGGCATACTGCATTCCCTAAGAATAAAGATTACATTTATTTATTTTCATCTTTGTCAATAACAATTTGTGGGGTACCTGGGTAGCTCAGTCATGTAAGCCTCTAACTCTTGGTTTTGGCTCAGGTCCCAATCTCACTGTCCTGAGATCAAGTTCCATAGGAAGCTCTGCACTCAGCAAGGAGTTGGCCTCAAATTCTCTCTTTCCTCTTCGTCCTTCCTGCTTGCTCTCTCTCTCAAATAAATAAAATCTTTTAAAAAATAGCAATTAAATTTGTTACATGTGGTGCCAAAGTGAACATGATGACAAACAAAATATGAGTCCTAAAATCACATCTTTGGCTATAAGGTCATCTTCCAGATGGGTTGGAATGTGATTATTTTAGTTTTTAGATAATTATTAAAATGGATGCAAAAAATCTAAAAATCCCCTTGAGAACTCAAGGCCTTTGGACATAAGTGGAATTCCATTGAAAATCCCAACGAATTCTTTTTTATGGTCAGTGGGAATGCTGTGAAGTTCTACATGACATATGTTTTGTTCTGGATACTACCCTAGTACCATAATCAGGTCTTCACATGAGTATTTATTTGAATATACATGTATGGCATGAATGAGTAAAAACCAAATACATAGATGATGAATGAATGAATGATTTTCTGTCTACTATAAAAGCTTCTTCTGTATGGGGGTGTAGGGAGGTGTAAGCCAAACACCACATGAGAATTCATTTTTAGTATCCTTGTACATTTTCACTTTAGTGAAACCCAAGTACTGGGTTCCCAAGTAAGCACTGAACTTCATGCTACAAGAGGATCTCCATTTCATAACTCAGCTCCTTAGAATATTGTAGATCAGGGCTGGGCTGTAACAACATGGAAACACAACAAAGTCTTCGCTCACTGGCTTCTTTTAATACATCAAGATCAATTGGAAGGGGGAAAAAGGATCTTATAAGTTGGAAGGAAATTAGGCCTTTCTTTTCCATATAAAACATATTCTGTAAGTTAAGGAAATGAGTACGGAATTTTAAAATCCTATCTGTAAGGTCCCTTAATCCCAATGAACTAATTTTATGAATGAGCTGATTTAAGACTAGAGTTGACCCTCTTGTGCATGGACACGGGGCCTGTGTGGTAGGGCAAGGACAAGAATAACAGTATTGGACTCTTGCAGGGATGATGAACAATGAGAAATTCTTCACCAACGAGGGTGCAGACCCTGGAGATGTCGCCCCCCCCCCCCACACACAACAACATGGTACTCTTTCTTTGACATTTGCCCCAACCAATATAGGAATTACATAATTTAGCTATAAAGAGGAGATGACATGTTCAATAAGCACTTATAAAGAGACAAGGGATATGGATATCAAACTTGTCATTTTTTTTTTCATAAAGATTGTTAGACCTTGACAGAATGCAATGATCGTGTCTCTATTAGGGTTTCTCAATCCCAGGTGTGCATCAAAGACAGCTGTGGAGATTTTAAAAACCTGTATGCTCATGTTGATCCAGTAATAATCACAAAAGTAGAATCCAGGCATCAGCATTTTTGAAGGATCCCATGTAAACTTAAAGTATAGACAAGGTTGCACACCACTGGTCCAGAATAATATCTCTCAACCCTGACTATGCATCAGGCTCCAAAGTAAACCTCTGATAAATACAAATTCTGAGCTCGACCATGGAATCAGAATTGCTAAAAAAAAAAAAAATCCCTACATATTCCAAGCATTTGGGTCTACTCCTCTTAAAAAAAAATGGGCTTTGGTAATTTTTTTAATAGTATGACCATTTCAATACAAAAGGCTTGAAACAAATTCTAGAATACTGAACAGCAAAAAAGTAGAGCTTCTCTGAGGGCTTGGAAGAACACTTGGACTCCTAGGAACCACAGATTTTGTTCACTGTGTTAAATGACTAATTTAAGTACTCAAAGACAGGAAGCATAAGCGAGTCTCTTTCAAGGCACACAACAAATTAAAAGCTGAGTGAAAATTAGAATTCAGATCCCTCATGCATGGTGTAGTAGCCTACTCTGTATGTCATAAGGGCTCTTGCATCACCACCACAGCACCTGCCTGATTTAATGAGCCACATACAACAAAATCCTCCAGTTTACAGCTCAGAAGAAAAGGAAAAAAGAAAGAACAGGGAAGGGAGCGAGTAATTTCATACAAATGGTTACAACAGGAAGCTATGCCAACTAAACATAGGAAATGGGTATGTCTGTTAATAATGCACAGAAAAGGAAAATTTAGACATGCTGACATTAATTTTTCTAGGCAAAACTGAAACATGTTGAGATGATAAAAACCTCAGAAGAAAGATAATCTCCAACCTGTGTTTCTTTTTGATCCTCCCCAGCAGAAAACCCTCTGGGCAATGAAGTTGAAGTTTTAAGTTCTCTGTTTGGTCAGGCCTCTTTCATGACTCTGGGAGGCGCTCTAGTAATGCATTAACAGTATCATCCATTTTTATAAAATTGGCTAAAAGACGTTTTAATTACTACGAGTTAAGACCTTGTATTTTTCAAACTCCCCTTTTGTTGGGTAGCTTTGGAGGATTTACATTAATTTTGGAGGTCTAACTAACAGGAAGGTAAACTGGGGGTTTCTATGGTTTGGTTGCAGTAGTATTTATATCATATGCAGACAATTCCCTGTAGAGGTACATTATTTCTAGTCCTCCTAGTGTAGGAATCTCTTCTACCCTTTGTGTGAACTCACCAAGCAGAGTGTCATGAAGGTACAGGACCTAAGCACACAGTGTGATATAAACGTGTCGTATGATGGCCAGCACCAGAAATATATGGGTAGTGCAAAAGCCAGAATGTAGTTGGATTTTTTTTCAAAAAAAAAAAAAAAAAAAAGAATCAGATATCAGATTTTACATATCAGATATGTAAAATTTCAAGTAAGATTCAATTCTGACACCTAGTCAAAACATAGATTCTCTCCTGACAAGAGTATATTCAATTCAGCATATAAAATGATAAATGCTCCACAGTTTTTTTTTTATGGGAATCATGGAAAATAGAATTGGAATTTTTATGTTTGCAGGCTATGTACACTATGTGTTTATCTTCTGTGTGTGTGTAAAGTTTCATGCTTTACACATCACAACCAGCAATAATAAAAAATTCAGTTCTGTTGAAATTGCCATAAGAGACAACAATCTTTCTATTGTCTATACCAGAAAGTGATAGTGCCAAACAGCTGTCATATAAAGAGGTAATCAAAGGCTATGCAACCAAAAAGTGTAGAAAAAGTATGTCACTCAATTAATCACAATATTATTTTTCTAGATTTTATGATTGGCCTTTTAAAAATACTAATTTAATTTCCTTTCTCATTATAAGCATATTTCATGTTTTTAATTTGTATTTCTCATTGTTTAGGTCTCCCCCTCCTTAAACAGCCCAACAAATTGTTTAGGCTTCAGGCCTCACAAAACCTGGATCCTCCTCTAGTCCCTCCCATAAAGGACCCCATGGCATATACAGCAAGACCTCAGTATAACATCATGATGAGACATCATCACTTGGCTGAGCAGAGTGGACTGCATTGTTATCTTTCACTGGGAGTAATTTTTGGACTTTTGAGCAGATAAGAACACTATGCGGAAATTGATTCAATGAACATTCCTAGGGCCCACACCAAGAAATTCTAAGTCTACAGTTCATCCCAGGAATCTGTTTTTAACAAGCACCAAAACTGATTTCAATCTCTGTGGCCCAGAGACCATGCTTTGAGAACATGAATTTAGATCTAACAGATACATTCCTGGCCCAATCTTTGCCTCTACTTGCATTGTTTCTCATGAGATCACCCATTTTCCTCCCATATGTGTGTGTGTGTGTGTGTGTGTGTGTGTATTTTATAAGAATATGGAAACATATATATGTAATAACTACACACACAAGTACATTTTTTAAAAATCTCTGCCATCCTTCACATTTTCACTGTGTTCCTACCCTGGAGCTTTCATTTCCACTGTCCTCTTTCAGCAGTATATTGAATATTATGCCTTTTGCAATCTTTGGTGTCTTGGTTCTTGGTTTTTAAACATGCAGAGATGTTTTCTGCCATGAAAAAGAAATCTCAGCTTACCTGCATCTGTTGGCATGCACTAGGCATGTGAATTTTACAAAGGAGTCCCTCTATATCCCCAAACACTCTCTTCTTGGGAATCATAAGACTAATACTTTCCACCAGTCTTTGGGAACTTCTTTACATTGTTATACAACATATTTTACAGTGAGATATGTCATTTCTCTGAATATATCCTAAACACTTTTAAGTATTTAAAAGTTCTTTAAAATACAGTAGCACCTAAACCACGGTGTATTTATGTGTATAATTACATGAAATTATATGTGTGCATAGATACACATAGATTTGATGAATGAACAAAAATAAAGCCAAGACCAAGTAACAAAACACATCCTCCAATGTCAAAAAGCTATAAGGTCACAAGGAAAGAATAAAAATTTACACAACTTTGCTCCCTTTCCGAATGAACAGGAAATTATACTGATGTAAAGTAGGTTTAAATCCAAAGCATTATTCAACTCCTTCATGGGGCTATTTTCAGTGTTTACCTGTTTATAAAACAAACAAATAGCTACTAGACAATCCTGTATTGCCCCAGTTCTTGCATTTCATCAGTTGACATAAGGATGATGGAAGGTCCTGGGGCAGAAATTCACATAGCTGGCACACTGTGTGAGGCAGAGTGCATATTCTAGGCTAATACTGCTATAAGCCCTTGCTTTGTCTATATTCAGTATTTTATTTCAGCAGGTTTCTTCTTCAGGAAGAGAACACGTGTTTTCCTATTCTCCCCCCAAATAAAAGAGTTACCTAGAGAATAGTTACAAAATCTGCATTATCAATTTGTTACAGAAGAACACATTATGTTTTGAGAGATGATTAAAAAATAATCAGCAAACTTTCTAAAGACACATATAATGCCATCAAGTTTCCTGATGATTTTTCTCTTAGACCTATAAAATTTTATGGGCCATGATCTGCTCTACTAGTAAGGTAGAGTTACGAACAAGGAGGCGTTGATGTGCATTTTACTAATACTTGCTAGACTTTTCAGCCCACTAGCCTTTAGAAATATCTTGTTCCATAAGAGCATTTAAGGGAGTGCCAATGAGTGCAATTCTCTGTAAAGTTACAGAGGAGGGCACAGGTCTAGCCTTTAAGGAAATCCCCAATCGCAATCTATTTTTTTCAGTCAAGGAAAAAAATATTTTTAATGACCTATTATGTGCCAAGTACCACAGCAGAGTCTAGAGCTATGTCGGGCTTCAAAAGAATGAGTAGGATTGGGTTTCTGGTTTCTTCAAGCTTGTACTTTCATGGGAGAGATGGACCATACTCAAGTAAATCAATTAAGCCATTGTAACTAAGTGAGGCGCTAAGAAGGAAATGAAGAGGATTCCACAGTTGAGAATGGAGGGGACTCATTCTGGCCGGGGAAGGCCAATCCGACAAAGTGACAATTAAGGTGGGGGCCGGAGGTTGAACGGGTTTTTCAGCAGAGGGCACAGCAAGCATTCTGGCCTCAAAGACCTGCTTAAATGAATCAGGGTGGCTGGCAAGGCTGGCACTGAGTGAGCTTAGAGGACAGAGTAAGGGACCAGTTTGCAGAGAGAGTCAGTGGCCTACCTGTACCGTCCATATCTTGTAAGTTATAATAAGGAGTAATGAATAAAAATGGCCTGACTTATAAATCTATCATCTTCTCCCAAAATAAGACAAACAATACAAATCAAAAGAGCAAGGGATTGTGGATAATGACGCTGCATGTTAATATTTCCAGTGCATTTATAAGTAAACATGAATCAGATCTCTGTAGATGATTATAACCAGTTTATGTAAAATAACAGGCATCCATTCCCACACCACTGTGTCACAGTATCTGGATCCCAGACTGCAGGATCACAGTCATTTTGGATTATTTTGGCACGTAAGTCGTTTTCCATTAGCTGTGGAAATTCCATTAGCTTCAAAATTCTTAATTTTGAAGTCTCTGATTTAAAACTATCTGCTTTCCAGGGTTGTTTTCATTCAGCCATCCGTATGACACATTAGTCTTGGTTTGTTAATATTTGGCACGATTTAGACAATTGTAACAAACTCGTTACTTTTAGTTGTGATATAACAATCAACACTTCTTTTCTTGTAAAATTCATCCAGAAGAGCAAGGGCTTGTTCATGTGAAATGGTCTAAGAATGGTATCTTTTTTTTTTTTTTTTTTTTTTTTTTTTAAAAAGCACATATGTGGATTACTTTAAAAGTGTGGTATTCCATATTTTAGTTTTCTAAGAATTTGAGTGAGTGTTGAACAATTTTTACTGAAAAAAATTAGACAAGTGCGTGTATTTTTTTTTAAAGCCTAAGAGTATATAGTCAGGAAAAATTAAAGACTTTTTATTTGAGGGAGACTGAGTGTGTGTGCACGAGAGGGAGGAGGGACTGAAGCAGAGGAAGATACAGAATCTCAAGCAGACTCCATGTTGACAGTGGGGTCCAGTGAGGGCTCGATCTCACAACTCTGAGATCGTAACCTGAGCCAAAACCAAGAGTCGGACACTTAACCGACTGAGCCACCCAGTTGCCCCTCAAGGTTTTTCATTTGCACTTTTAGCTTCTCTCTGCAGAATCAATTACCAGTTTTTAAAAATCTTTATAGAGGGATCCCTGGGTGGCGCAGCGGTTTGGCGCCTGCCTTTGGCCCAGGGCACGATCCTGGAGACCCGGGATCGAATCCCACGTCGGGCTCCCGGTGCATGGAGCCTGCTTCCCCCTCTGCCTGTGTCTCGGCCTCTCTCTCTCTCTCTCTCTCTGTGCTATCATAAAAAATAAACATTAAAAAAATCTTTATAGAAATGTTCAATACTAAGGCTTAATTCAACATGTACATTCAACATATACCCATTTAAATTTTCCTTTTTTACCCAAAGAAGGGCATATTTACTGCTTTTGGTTGTTCTCAGTGCACTTAATATAGCTAAGCGATAGTCCCATGAAAATATACAGACACTTGTTTTATTTTTAAGTTCAAACAGTTTTAAATTATAGGGATGTATGATATTTAACTTAGCCAATTCCCTAGTTGTTAACATTGATTGAGGTTGTTTCCCATAATTTTTTGTAACCAGGGCTTATTTTAACAAATACTTATCAGATACTATCATGTATGACACAAGATACTAGCAGTAAAAAGATGCTCTGTTTCTTGGACCTTCCAGTCTAATGGGGGAAACAATAAACAGAAAAACAAACAAATATGGAATTTTAAACTCAGCCTTGGGAAGAAGTCTCAGGAAAGAAAAAAAAAGGAAAGCAGGAAAAGGGGACGAACCATGAGTGAGAGGCTCCTGTTTCTTAGATGGTCAGGGAAAACCTTTTTAGTGGAGAGATTTGTGGCCGGGGGGCAGGGGCAAAGCATCAACAAGTAAGAAAGTAAATTATAAAGACATCTAAGGGAAGCACTATGGCCAGAGGAAACAATATAAGCAAGTGCAAAGGCCCCGAGGTGGGATTTCACTGTGGAAGGTTGAAGGACAAAGTGGCTAGACCAGAGCAAAGAAAGGGGAAAGTGTTTGAAAATCAGCTTAGGAGTACAGGCAGAAGGAGTGCACACTGGGTCTTACAAACCACAATCAAAACCTGAAAAAAGGATACAGATTGTGATGGTAAACTATCAGAGAACTGAAGAATCAGAGGAAGAGGATCTGATCTTCACTTCGCATCATTTCAGCAGATCTGTAAGGAACAGACTGCTGGGACAAGAATGCAGGTGGAGAAATCAGGCTCCTGTGACTACTGCTATCACCTCAGGTTGGGGGACAGGAGCCCAAACCAGGGCAGTGGTATAAGAGAAATACAGTATTTGGAAAGTAGAGCTAATGGGACTTACCCAAACTTCCTTGGTGTGTTAAAGACAGCAAGAATTTGAACCCGGAATGTCTAGCTTAAATACCAATTCTCTTACTTCTTACGTTAAATGCTTCCACATCCATGTGTATATGTGCTCAGAACAGCATGATGACTCATTCAAAACATGTTTTGGTAACAGTGTGAGCTCGAATTTCTCAATACAAATATTAATTTTAAGACAATTTATCAATACTACAAATCCTATAGCAACTACTATATTTCAGGCAGGGTACATGTTCCCTAAGTACAGGCAGTTTTCCCAGGTAATAAGCCAACTTTGATAGGTCTATGAAACCCACCAAATTTTACAGCATCATAAAAAAAGAGCTATAACAAATTAGGCACATCCTTTTATAGCGATTCGACAGTTGCATAAAATTAGCATTGATCCAGATCTTCCTTGACAATTGTATTTGGTAAGGATCTTTAGCTGTGCTCTCTAATATTTGCAATGAAATCTGTGGTCTGAAAGGAAATGTTCATCTCATTTTTACTCATGTAATTTTTTCTAAAATCAAGGTGTCCAGAAACAAACATGCTAACAATAATAATGAAGTTATTATGTACTTAGCTAAGTACCTTACATGCCTCCACATATGTATATAGCTATGTCTATTGAGCTATAACTTAGTTCCAGGGAAATACACAGAAGTTAACTACCAAGCTCTGATTTTACAAAAATCTGTACATCTGTGTAAACGCTATTCAAAGTAGGTAAAAAAAACAAAACAAAACAAAACAAAAAACAAAAAACAAAGTAGGTAATGTTTCCATAATCCTAGAAAGTTCCCTCTTGGCCTTCCTAATTAATCCCCATCCCCAGAGGCAGTGACTATTGTGATTTCCATCACATTTAAAATTTTAAATCTCATGTACAGTTCTATGATGTGATTACTCCAAGGAATATCTGACTTTGAAACCTGTGCTCTACGCATGCTGTCCTATTGCATTTTTGCTAATACCTATCCATCTCAACTGTGCCCTCTAAGAGAATCAGGTTATAATGCCTTACTTTCTTTCCTATTCATCTAGAATGGTACTTTATGTACCACCTTTAAAAGAATTGGGGGAAAAATAACAGTCTTTCAAATAATTTTCTATCTTCTGTGGTTCAGACAAGAAATCCTACAGGAAAGACTGTTATTGTAAACACCAGATTGGGGTTAGTGAATAGTGGACACAAGCCTTCTCAAAGGAACAGGAACTGTTCAGATTGTACTAACTGCCATGCCCTGGGAAACGAGACCAAGGATGCCCTTTGTTAGCACCTTCTAGATTATCTAGATTTGTACATAATATCTCAAAATGTCAAATGCTTTGTAATTGATTAAAAAAAGAAAAATATAAGCACCACTCTGTGACCCAAAATGTGCCTTTAGGTCAGCCCTCAGACTTCTAGTTTGTGATCTGCAGTTTATATCCTCAGCCTAGGAAACACCAGGTGTAGCTTTGTCCACAACAGCAGTGATGCCACAGATCTCTGAAGTTCAGGTTCAACTTTCAGAGTTAATATCTGTCACTACAGGGTCCAAGTTATAAGCTGACTGGTTTGTCCCTGGCATTTCTGACCACCAAGGGAAGCAAATGACCTGGGTCTGAACTGAACCAACAAACAGAGAAGAGACTTTCTCAATAGAAAAACTGGCAACAGGAAGATAGGATGAAATTTAAAAGAGAGAGAAAAGGAGAGAGTGCTAGAAAGAGTACAGGACAAGAGAGATGATGGCAGACAACCCCAGGTATGAGCATGAAGAAAAGCAGCACAGTATGGCACTGCTCCTCAGATATTTAAGCAATCCTCTCACCAAATATGCCATGACCAGGATCATGACCCTAACCAGAGTTAGGACAATGGGGTGGCGTTGAATGCTTGCTCAGACAAAAGAGCCAACAATTGATATTTATTTACTCAGAGCTCCAGAAAAACAGCTTCAGTGGCTAAAGACTTCAACCTCAGCAACTGGCTAACGGCAGGGTTTCCAGGAATTCAGAAATATGTTATTTGGAAGTCAGGGTGCTCATGAAAGAGTCTGATGCTATCATCTAGCAAAGGTAAGTGGTCTGAACAAGTAGGGAGTTTCTAATCCCCGGCAATATAGTTTTTATCGGGAAACTCTGCTTGTGTTAATAGGTGCCACTGCATTATTGGTCAAAAAAGAATAAAGCCATAGCTTCCACATCCACCTGCACACCCAGAACTCCATTAGGACAACTACCAGCAAAGATTTCTGAGCAAACCAATCTCACAGGATTTATACACTTGGTGAACTGTAGTGACATGTTCCTCCCTGAGTCCTGCAAACCTCTCTGACAGCAGGCCAGGGGCCACAGATTACATGGCTTCCTTTATATAAGGCGATTCACACTTGGCAACAGAAATGTGAAACAGTAATGAAGACGATCACCTTTCTGTGTGGCACCAAAGGTGAAAGAAAGAGGAGAGTAGAATCTTTCGAGAAATCCAGGCAATACAAAAAAAGTAACTTGGATCAATCAACATAAAACATTCTCCCCTCTGCTGATTATGCCCATACTTCTTTTCATTTGCCTCTTTCATTCTTTGGCAGTTTATCTCATGCTCTCTCAGTTAATATTAAATATGTGTGTGTGTCCCCCTCTGCTATAAGATCTGCCCACCTTTCATTCTTCTTTCCTACTGTACTGCTTCTCCCATAAAATCGCTCTCTCCCCCTTTGGTTAATAGATGTTCGGTGCTCTGTTCACGGAATATGCACTTGGCAGATGAGTGGAATGGAGTCCAGGGAATCATATTTTTGTCAGGAGGAAGTTAACTGGAATGTATTCAAGAAGGATAAAGATAACAGCACAGGAAAAGACGAAGGACAGATGAAATAATTCAAGATGCCCAGCCTTGAGAAAGGGAGAGAAAGACATTCATAAGAAAATGGGAGAACTTTAGAATTACAAAAATCATACATTCTGAGAAACAGAGAACACTCTAGAGGCATCTGATCCCATTTTACAGGTGGTCAAACCGAGATCCAGTCATTAGTGAAGCCAGGACTTATCCCAGGCTTTCTGACCACCTCTACGTCTCTTCTCTTTCTTTACCACGCTTCTGTACCAAGTATCATAACCAATTTCAAATGTGGCTCCAGAGACCGTGACAATGGCCACAAATCACAAAGTATAGGAATCCAATTTGGCTCAATTTGAGGACACCTGAGGTGGGAAACAACACCCCAGCTGCCTCGCAGTGTAGTGAGGTTCTCCGTCACTGGAGGCACTGCCATCACCTCTGGCTGACACCTGTCTGCAACGCTATACGTGGCATCCCTGCAGTGGATACTGATTTAGCCGTGGCGGGGGAGGGAAACAAATTCAGCTCTCTGCACCAGTGTCTCGCTTCAAAATAATCACTCAGAGAGCTTTTAAAAATATAGAGGCTCTCCAACTCTAGTTTCTGAAGTTCTGATTTAGGAGGTTTTGAGAAACCATGGAAGCTGGTGATTTCTGAGGAATCTTCTAATACTAAGATTCCATTATAATTTTACTTTCCCTTTTTTTGGAAGCAGGTTTCCAAAGTATTCCTTAAGCTATCATTGCTGAGACAATGCATGTATCATGTAGTCCACACCAGACTTATGGTCAAGGGACAAGAAACATTACCAATGTCTCAGAGTGCCTGTGCCCCTTAGGCCATCCTTTGATCTCAGTGTTCACTTTTCTGATCTCAGTGTTCCCTCCTTTAAAGTGGAAGAAATGGATTATTAGAACAGTGTTTTTCAAATGTATTTGTTTGTTTGTTTGTTTTTTTAAACATTTGTGGCCAAAACTGTCCATGCCTATCCTACAAACATCCTTTCTGGCATTCACTGGTGATAGAACATGGAGAGAAAATAATAAAAAAATAATTTAAAAATTTTAAAAATAACATGGAGAGGCTCATTCTCCATCAGAAAGCTCTTGATCTGAATTTTTTTGGACTTCTACTTCATATCCAGAGGGTAATACGTGGTTGGCTTTAACTCATTATAGTAATATCATTGCATGGGGCCAGTGAGTACATGATCCAGTACTGGGGGTGTATTCTGAGATGTGAGGCAAAGTCTCATAGGAGAGGTATTTTCCCCTTTATGCCTTGCTACCTTTGCTCTGACTTGAAAAGGATACGTGGACATGAGCACAGGAAGTTCAGCTGAAGAGCTCAGGACAGTGAAGCAGAAAGTTGGCTTTGGTCACTGGGGACATTGCTCAGCTGCTGAAACAGCTCTGACTGCCTAGGTATAGTCTACACCTCTCTACACCTAAAGCAATGTGAGCATTAAGACTTCTGTGAGCAGAGTTTCTATCATCACTTGCAACCAAACAAGTTTCACCTATACTGCACTAAAATTCTCTTTTCAGATGAAATCTCCTGCAAAACTCCAATATATGGAGCAAGTAAAAGTGGCGGGGCTCCATTAGAAATGCTAGAAATGCAGTTGGGGTGTTTTCATCCCCCCCCCCCAGATTCCTGTAGAGGTTCTTCAAGGAGCCAGAACCAGCCAGGATCAGCAAGTTGACCCCAGGAGGGATCCTCAGATCTTCCCTGAGATCTGAGAGTTCTGCATCAAATTTGTTCTTGTGTTTTTCTTTTGATGTGCTTATTTGTGCAAATTTTGTCCTAGAAAATACAGATCCCATTCCTGACCAATGTCTACTACCATAGAGCTCTGGTGTCTGTGTTTGCATTAACTTGTGTTATCATGTGGGCAGCAAGTGATTCCATTATCATTGTCATGAAGAGAGAAAGGAGTAGAGTGTGAGAGAACATAAAATGGCACAAAAGCCATGGAAGAATCAAGTGTCCAACCAGGATACAAGAATGTAAGAGTGCTGAAATCAAAGTAATTTCCAAAGTCACTGTTAGTCCCACGTTCATGGCATAAACCTTATTAAATTCTAATAATACATTTTCTACATAAAAAAAATGTTGATCATCTAGATGTTATTAGATGAGTTTCTTTGTATTTATTTCAAAAATCTGTTTTAGTGCTCTATCTGTTCAAGAATGATGAAGATAAGAGGCAATATCTAGGTAGTTATTTCTGGTTTGTGTCTATTTAAATGACAGTATAATCAAATCATTAGATCAACCGTGAGAAAATCAATCCCCACTCTGCTATAAAAGGGGTCTTCATATTACTCATACTCAAGAAGTTCTGAACTACAGGAGGGCCCAAATCCCTTCCAGATGGTCAAAGTCATAATTCTATAAACCTCCTAACCTCATGAAACTAGTATTAAATACTTTCACCAATAATGTGGTATATGACCTTGGAGATGTTTCTTAAAAAAAAAAAATCATTCATCAAAATGAAGCAGATGTATTCACTTTATATTATTTTGAAAAAGTGTGTCTTTCTGATAAAGTGGCCATGGGCAGGGCCTAGAACAAAGTGCTCCCTGCAATCACTCAACATCTCCACCTGGTCCTTTCACTCAACACCCCCAGGGGGAATATCTCTACATGGAAACATATGGGTTAAAAATAAAGCCTGAAGAGCCGGCTCCCTCCTTGCTTAGGAAATTTGAACCCTCGGGTGTTGCCATTCTTACAAAATGCGCTGATTGCTTCCAGAAGGCACAGCAGGGCAGACTGACCATGGGGTCTCCCATTGTGTCAAGGGTAAAACAATTCTCCTCACTGAGGCCACGGTTTATCCACACACTTCAAGCCGAATGGATCAGTGCCTGCTGGTTTGCACTGTTTCTAGAATATGTGCTTCCTTCCCGCGCAAGATCTCCTCCCTCTGCCCTGCCTGCCCAGTGCGTGGTATGGCCACTCCTCTCTCCTGTTACCCACACCTCAGCCCCGGATTTCTCCCTGTCCACCTTCCCACCCCCTTCTTTTTCCTTTCAAATGTCAAGGGAGCTTGACTGGCCCCTCCTCTACTTCTAAAAAAAGGGAAACTATAAAGTTTCTTCCAAGTTTTAGGCACTGCCGTTCATAATCCTGCAACCCGGAGCTGCCATTTCACGCCTGCTCCACTCAGTGCTTGACGCGCACTAAATTTAGACGAATATGACATTAGAGCTCACTTGAGTCTCCTTTTTCACCGGCAGTGGGCTTGGCTATGGTTCACGTCGGTTCTTAATCTGTCTTGGCATTTTGCTCACCCAGTAGGCACTTAGGAAAAACACAAATGTAGTCACTGTCTATGCTGGTGTCCAACCGCACTCCCAAAAGTCCCAAGCCTGCTCCACCCAACCCAACACAAAGACGAGGCTGATGAAGAAAATATTTGTGTGCCATGTCTTGGAGTAAGAAACCCTGCTGCCAGGCATTTCCCAATCCCCTCCTCCAACTGCAAAGCTGTGGAGAAAATGAAATTGCTGGCAAAGAGGGATGACTTCCCACCAACAGGACACAAGGTCTGCCTGCTTGTGTGTTTTACACAGAAAAAGATCTGAAGAACTCCAGCCTTTTATTCTTCATTCACCCATTAATCTTTACTATTAGCTACTCGCAGAGAGATTTTAACGCTGAAGTAAACACACACCTGAATCCATTCATTCATCTACTTCCCCAAAGAGACTCTTGGCCAAGCCCCCTTTGGAGAACACCAGGGCTGTCACTGATTGCTCTGCCAGTAATCACAGAGCTGTAGTGAGATTTAGTCTAGCCCTTTCTGAGCCAAACCACTTTCTTAAATGCAGTTATGCTGTGTATCTTCTACATGCTGAACATAGACTAAGGCAGAACTTTCCTGGGGGAAGGGGGTAAAAATCTATATTGCATTATAGCTGATATGCATGGGAAAGGATTATTTAAAATTTGTGGAGTCTCTTAAAGCACTCTTTTCCGGTAGGGTGCAAAATCAAAATCAATGAACTAAAATTCCCACCATAACATTTCTATCTTTTAACAATGATTTTGAATGAACTACTGTTTTCTGTTATTCTTTGATTCTATTTCCAAAATACAGACAGACTGTTTCAGGGTAAAACTGCCAGTTACTTTTCAACTCAGAAAAGTTGAAAATTATCATAGAAACAGAATTACAAATGTTGATCCAGCATATTTCTGGGCAAACACAGCACTGGGCTCCTTAATGACAGCCCAAATCCCCTATAATAATAAAAGTTGCCAAGAATACGGGCACACGTATCTGCTCCCACACTCTGAAAGTATAACCCAAGATAGAAACTTCAAACTCTGATTCCTTCCTCGAATGAAAGCTATTTTGTGCTGAAAATGCCCCTCTCAAAAACTCTCATGAAGCAAAGAACACAATTTCGTCTAAAATGATCTTTTCTGCCCATGAACTGTCCTTCCATGCAGGGAAGTTACAGAAGCCTGGAGCGGGGTGACCATACAAGAACATACTTTGCCTTCTCCTATTTGTGTTGCCGGCTAAACCCTAACTTTCCAAAGTGTCTCTGCCCTGCTGAAAATCCGATCTGGAAGAGGGCTGGGGGAGAAAAAGGATTAGCACTAGCACTCAGTGATGGAATTCTAACTTGTACACACACACACACACATGCACACACACACATGCACGCACGCACAAACTCAGGGTACTTGCACACCAAACAGCAGGCTGAGAAAGTGAAGAGAAGCTTGGAAATACAGGAACTGAAGAGCAGGGCCCTACCTCTCCCGTCTGCTCCACAAAGCGGCTGAGGAAAAGCACCCGGAGCCCCCGAGCACGGGGCGGCTCTGGAGGAGGCGGCGGCTCAGCCCGCCAGCGGGAGCAGGCCCAGCCTGCGTTCAGGAGCTGCCCCAGTCAGATTTTCCAACTGCAGAATTGCAGCCAAGTCCCTGCCCATGCCTGAAGAATTTCCTGAACAGCATTCCCGTTCTTTTTCTGCCTGCTTTGAAACCGTACTCTGTCTGGACTTCAATACGGCTTTGTCAGGCCAACTCGGAGCCACTGGGCTGTCTCCAGCGATCAATGGGAAACACATGTGTCAAGCACAGACCCGCTCCCCAGCGGCAGCGGGCCCATGGCTTCTGCCGGGCTCATATGCACAACCCCAAAGGAGAGAGCTTCTAGGACCAACTCTGATCGTTCAGCCATTCTCCAGGTTCTGCTCTGCGGTGCTAGGTGCCCGGAGAGGAATCTCCTCCTCCCGCTCAACACTGCTCCTTTTTCACTTCTCCCACTGGCAGTCCCGGGCTAGCCCCCGTGAGCCCACTGGGTGCCTGCCAGCCCTGAAACCCAGCCTACCACAGCTGAGAAACATGAATCCTAATTTAATTTCCCTACCTGCCTCTGCCTCAGTCATTGCTCACCATTTCAATTGCTGGAGTGGGAACAATATTTTTAGCATTTCTACATTGGTTCAGTACTTCGGAGTTGCCCCCCCGCCCCATCCTATTAGGTGCATCCAGTGCGGCTGCAACTAAAAATAATGCCATTATTTTTGGGCACTCTTGTTGCTCTCTGCTCTGTAACTGCACTGGTCCAGGAATGTAACATTTCACATGCTCTTCCAGATGTGCGATGGTTAGAGAAAATAGAAAGGAGAAAACAATGTGACTATAATCAGAGTATGTCCTAATTCTGTGCACCTGTGATTGCTTCTGGATGACACTCCATCAAGGTGTCCTGAGTACATTCTGCTGGATTGTGTGGGCTACCTTTGATATTTCCTCTTACCATGAAACAAGAGGAAACAAATGAGTTAATATTTTTTGTGTTAATATTTTACTTCCTGGGATCCCTGGGTGGCGCAGCGGTTTGGCGCCTGCCTTTGGCCCAGGGCGCGATCCTGGAGACCCGGGATCGAGTCCCACGTCGGGCTCCCGGTGCATGGAGCCTGCTTCTCCCTCTGCCTGTGTCTGCCTCTCTCTCTCTCTCTCTCTCTCTCTCTCTCTCTGTGTGACTATCATAAATAAAAATTAAAAAAAATATATTTTACTTCCTAAAAACGCACTCTAGTAGCAACTTATTTTAAAGAATGGGTTTGCCAGATTTTTTAAAATGTGTGTCCCTCAGGGGCTGTCGTAAATGATAGGATTTGGTGGCGTCTTGAGTTTAGCATCAAAGTGCAATGGGCACTTAGAGCAGGATTAGATTTTTGCCTTGGGAAGCAGTGTATGTGTGGTGGGGGAGGGGAGAATGTGCCTCTCTAAGGTCAGGATGCAATTACAGAATCAGAGAACTTTAGAGTTGGAAGGAACCCCAGAGACCATCCAATCCAAATTGTTTCTACCCTTCATTTTACAGAGGGAAATGAAGGCCCAGACAGATGAGATGACTCACCCAGAGTTGCAAAGACAGTTAATGCTGGATCTGAGGTTAGAAAACGGGATTTTGGCTAATTTTCTATGTGCTTTCTCCCGGCATCATGTGAGAAAGGCGATGACATCTGACCTTCACAGAAGTAGGCTTGTCATCAGTTGGCCTGGGTCTAATCTTCATTCTACTTCTCTTACCGGCTGTGAATCTTGGCTAGCTTACTTAGCCCCTGTGAACCTCAGTTTCCTGAATCCATAAAATGGAGACAATGGTGTACTCTACCTCATGGAATTGCTAAGGACTTGGTGAGATAACCCATGTAAAGTGGCCCATAAATTACATTAAATATCATACACTATATTTACTAAATGATGTGTTATTACAGAGCCTATAAATTTCAGCTTAGCTTTCTCCCAATGGAGCAAATATCAGACCCTTCCTCTTAACTAAAAAGCAAAAATTGTACTCTCACATCTAGTTTGAGTTCCTAAAATAAACCATTTGACTGACTAGTTTTCTGCCACTTTACCTTTACTAATAGGGGTCTATCACCTTAAACACAGAGAAGTTCCTTTTGCCTTAATGAAACATTAAGCCAACCATACAGCTACTTTTCGTTTATCCTGAAAACCTAACACTGAAGTCTTTCCTCAAGATTAACTCACAGGAAAGGAAAACAGTGAGACCAAGTCTGCAGTTAGTTACATGAGGCTGAACAAAGTGCCATTTGCAGAGGACTGGACCTTCTCTCTAAACCTTAAGAGCTCAAGATTACCATGCTAAAAACAGAAGACCATCAGTAATGCCCTAACATAACAACAATCACACACACACACACAATCCCATAAACTGACAGAGAAATCTTATTGAGGAAACAGCTGCAATAAATTCTAAAGAGTCAGATTTCTACCTGGGATTCCAGAGCCTTTGTCTTCTAGCCAACAGTAGCAAGTGGTTAATGAACTACTAGCTACTTATCATTCATGTTTGGTGTGCCAAACCACTTTTGCAGGAACAAAATAGGAGAAGAGGTTAATTTGGAGTGGTTTACAAATGTTTTAGGAATCAAATAAACAAACATAAAGCAACTGGAAAAAACAAGCTCAGACATATAAAAAGGCAGAACAATGGTGATGGGATTCAAAAGATGCTTCCCTAATATCTCCCCCCAGATATTTGCTGCATGGCTCATTTCAGTATGGGTATTTGGAGAAAGGTCAGTTATGACCTGGCCTCATTATTAGAGCTTGAAAATCCTGAAAAGTTGCTTAACTCTTCCAATGTTAAGAATAATCATCCAAAACTTGAAAATAAGGCCAAAAGAAAATCATGTTCATTCCAAGTTTCATGTGCCAATTGTGTAACATGCTCTCTCAAGAATTACCTAAGAGACACAGGAAACAACAGATGTTGGCGAAGGTGCTGAGAAAGGGGAACCCTCCTACACTACTAGTGGGAATGCAAACTGCTGCAGTCACTCTGGAAAATAGTATGGAGGTTCCTTAGAGAGATAAAAATAGAACTACTCATGACCCAGCAATTGCACCACTAAGCATACACCCAAAGGATACACAAATAACAGATTTGAAGGGGCACATGCACTCTGATATTTATAGCAGCATTATCAATACTAGCCAAACTATGGAAAGGGCCTATGTCCATCAACTGACGAATGGATACAGGAGATGTGGTGTGTGTGTACACACACACACACACACACACACACACTGGAATATTACTTAGCCATCAAAAATAATGAAATCTTGCCATTGCAGCAACATGGATGGAGCTAGTGTGTATTATGCTAAGTGTAATTAGAGAAAGACAAATACCATACGATTTCACTCATATGTGGAATTTAGGAAACAAAACAGATGAACGTGCAGGGAAGGGAAAAAAGGAGAGAGAAGGAGGGAAACAATAGGCTTCTTAACAAAAGAGAACAAACAGTTGATGGAGGAAGGTGGGTGGGGGTTGGGCTATTGGGGGAATGGGTGTTAAGGAGGGCACTTGTGATGAGCACTGAGTGTTATATGCAAGTGATGAATCACTATATTCTACTTCTGAAACCAAAAGAAAAAAAAAAAGGAAAAAAATACCTAATGAACTACGAAATAAAGATCCCAAAATTAGTGAAGTTGCATTACCCTGCAGGCTTTGTCTATTAAAGATACAAATTATATCTTTCCAGGAGAAAAAATAATCCCAAGTGTGACGGTTTATTGCCCTATAAAACATTAATCAGTTTTTTACCCAATCTAGTAATCTTGTACTAACGTACTTTTACTAACACACCTATAAACAAAGAACTCCCTCAACTGTTCATGGAACCAACCTTACCATCATATGTACATCTTCATTAATTACTGAGTCAATTTTTTTACATCTTTTTACTTTATATTTGTAGAAGTCACATTTTTAACTTCTAAAAAGTATAATTTGATACAGTTTCATTTTCCTCATCTGCATGATGTGTGTTATAAATCTCACATGAGATAGTGCATAATAAAGCACTTAAGGTGTATGGCATATGGTAAATGTTCAAACCATGTAAGAGCTGCTATTAATACCATAATATTTGTTTTTCAGCTTTGTAAAAGACTCTAGAGATCGCTAGACCAGATCACTCAACAGTCATCTTCCTATTACATCTTCCAGTCCTTGCCCTTAGATCCTACAGGCCACCTTAGAATCCTTCCACAGATGTTAATCTCCTTGCTTTTCAGAGATTTCCTACTTTTAATGTTCTAAAATTCATAACTGAAATGCATCTCCCTGTAACACATACAGATTCTAAAGGTGCTAACCATAAAGGTCAGGTTAAAATTCTGACCTTAAGGATCAGATGAGCAAGAAAACTTCATTCTTAACTGGAACAAAAGCTCCAGGAGGACAAGAATTCTTGTCTGCACCATCTCCTGCCATTGTTTCCAATGTCTAACACTGGAAAGTAGTTGGACCTTATATTTACCCAATGAATGAATAAGAGCCTTTGACTTACTTGAAATCAGAGGACCAAAATCATCCTTTGTAAAGGATTATTTGATTACACTTTCAAGATATCTGCTGCCCCTGGATCATTTCTGCTCATTATGGTTCAGATTCCTTTTATCATCTTCTAGGAATGTTTTAGTGTGGCTAATTTCCTCTTGAAATTTGATCCTGAGAGGTGACAAACTTTTCAGGTGTGCTGGGTCTAATTTGGGGGCAGGGGAACAAATCTCTCACTTAAGAAGTTCATTTTCATTAAGGCAATTCACAATATTAGGTTTGGGGTGCAGAGGGGTGGTGATAACCTCAAGTCATACTAAAAAGCCAGCTTGCAGAGACTCTTTATCACAGGTGCTCCTACATCTCCTACCTGGTTTACATCTGCAATTCTCAAGCCTAGCTTTCTGTTAGAATCATCCAAGGGAGGTTTTAAAATGACCAGAGCAAGGGGCCCACACTTTGGTTCTACCTGAATGGAATAGGAACCTGGTAATCCAGGTGATTCTTGTACCAGCCGATTTAACATCACGAAGTTGCAGTGATAACTTTTATAACATAAACCTAATTGTGTCATTCTGTGAACTAAACTCCTTAAATGTCTTTCTTACCATTGCCTGAAAGGTAAAGACAGCAACTGTCACCAGGACTTGAAAGGCCTGGCTTTCTCTGGTCCCTTGTCTATGTACCCTGTCTTATCTGCTGCCACTGTCTCTTCTTCAAAGAGATCCTGTATCTTTCCACCTGAGAATCTTTTACAAAGCTGTTTTCTCCTTCTGGAAAGATTTTTCTTTTTCATGGAACTTACCTTCACTCTCATGTTTTCAGCTCTTTAACTCCTATTCAACCTTCAAATTTATACTCCATTATCATTTCTTCTGGGATTTAATTATCTCTAAACACCCAGAACCAACAGCCTCCTGCTACACAGGCCCCAAAACCAGTACTTACCATGGATGTGATTACATATTTATTTGTATTTTTACTTGATTCATGTCAAAATGTCCTGATAGAAAATGATTATTTTCCAAGAGAGCAGAAACTGCTTACTCTGTACTGTGTCCTATTTCTTCCCACCACACCTTGCTAATAGCAAATGCACAATAGGTATTTTTAAGTGAATGCAGGTTTTTTTTTTTTTAAACCCAAGACCAAGAAGGTACATACAACTCCATTTTCTTTACCTTGAGTTTTCAGACTTCATTTAATCTTTCTGACAGGTTAAGATATTGTATTGTACTTTGGATACTGAGTTCTCTTACCAATGTAAATACTTCTCAAAACTAACAAGCCCTTTGTAAGACTTTGTGAGAGATTACCAAATCAGATTCCTGGCAAAGACGTTAAGGTCTGAGGTACAAGGCAGGATGGCTATGATTACAGGGGACAGTGTTTGCTGTGTCAGGGCAGGTTAAACTGAGATACTACTGCAGGGCCATCATGAGGCACAAAGTAGTCAATGGCACAAATATGAAAAGAGGCATTCACCAGGAACCTTCTGATTATAGCAGTCAAAACTCATCCAAAGTACCCTAAGGAAAAAAGGGGGTAGGGGGTTCCTAAATCATGTAACTCTAACCCCAAGAGATGAATCATAGGTGGGATGGAGTGCAGCAGTTAAAATACAATGAAGGCTCTATCTCCCCTTCTTCTCTAGGCTTCTCTTGGTTTAATTCTCACTTTTGCTCTCTCTGTTGGGTAGTAAGATGTCCACAGGTGGTCTCAAGCTCACTTCCATAGGAAAAGTAAAAGATCTTTTCCAGAAAAGGATTCTAAGCTTGAGCTGCACGTTAATCCCTGAACAAATCTTTATGACGAGGGAATGAGGTCCTCATGTTGGCCATATTGGGCTCATATGATAGTCCTGGGGACTAAAAGGAAGCAATCAGCAAAATCTGCACCACATGAACTGAGTAGACCAACTTGGGAATTGAGAAAAAATGAAGACAGACAGAAGTCCCACGTGTGCTGTGGATGATAGGGCACCAAGACATGTTCATAATCTCACCCAACTTCTTGAAAAAACATTGTGATGCAATATTTAATTAAAGGATAGGAAAGTATGTAGTATAGACAAGCCAAAGACAGTTGAAATTGATTTAAACTAATAGCAGGTAATTATGACAGTAACATTATGCCAGCCATTCATTTCACAAATAATACCTGATGCAAAATTACACTCAGCCAGCTTTAGCTCTTTGAAACAGAACAATCCAACCATGTTTTTCACTGGCCAAAGGCAATATTATGTGGTTTATTTAGAAGAGACTTTTTCTGTGAAGGAAGTCTGGCTCAGTGACAAATCGGTGACCCACAGTTTTGAGAATATCTCCATTGGCCAGACATAGTGTCTAAGAAGAAGTCATTTTCTGCTTTGGAAATTCAAATATATGCATGGTACAAAATGAAGGATTCTCAAGCTATGTCAGTATTTTGAAAAGGAATTGACACACTTGATAATTAATATGACTACCAATAAAACATGCCATAAATATATCTTTTTAAAAAACTTAGTTAAATACAGTAAAGCAAATACTGGTATAATTACACAGATGGTCCCATGTATTATTTCCCTTTCAGCAAAAAACACTGATCAATTCATCAAAAATCCTTTCTGGTCCATAATTTCTCATTGTATTATAGGCTTGCTGAAAGTAAAACTCTGGAAATATCGCATTTTTATTTGGAAATAAAATTTATTGATCAATAAAGATGGGCCAGACTTCATAATAGGTACCCCATACTAGGCAAAATAAATAAGGCCTGTACTTGGAAAATATGAGCACTGCTCATCTTTATTTTTATAGTCCCATCAGTGCTCAGTGGTACAAAATATAACTGCTGGATACAGGAATTCCAAGCTAATTATAAGCCCTCTGAATGAGGAGTACTGCTTGAAATCAAAAGCCAATCCCCAAAATCCCCAAAATTCAACACCAAATTCCAGCAACTGTGCACCAAAAAAATTAAAATTTGCCAACAGGAAAAAATGCAGTGTTATACATTTCTAATTATTTGATCTTTAGAAGGAATTCATTTACATATATGAAAATGACATAGTTGGGCAAACTCCCAGCCAGCATGTGTCTCATATATAACAGTTGCTTTATAACTGTTTAGTGTTTTACTAATAATGAACATTGCTAGTGATAAATAAGATTCTGATGCTGCTAACAAAAAGCTGAGGGAGTTCATCACCACTAAACCTGCCTTGCAAGAAATGATAATCAGAATTGAGGTAGAAACAAAAGGATGATAGCTAACAATGTGAAAAATGGAAGTAAAAAATAACTGATAAAGGGAAATACATAGTCAAAGTCAGAATACTCTAATACTACGATGGTGGCACAAAAAAAAATGCCTCTTAGCTCTCATTTCAAAATTAAAAGATAAAAGCATTGAAAACAGCTATAGCTACAATAGTTTGTTAATTGATGAACAATATAAAAATGTCAAGTATGACACCAAAAGCTTAAAATGGGGGGAGAAGTAAAAGCATAGAGTGATTTTGTATGCATTTAAAGTTAAGTAGTTATCACCTTAAAATAGGCTATTATAACTATAAGATGTTTTTTATAAGCTATGTGGTAAAGAGAAAAAAAAACTCTACTAGATACACAAAAGATAAAAATGAATCAAAGCACACTATCACACACATACATCATAAAAGGAGACAGTAAGACAGGAAGAACAAAGGAACTAAAAAAATTAAAAAGTGTCAAAAAAAACAACAAATAATAAGTCTCTACCTATCAACAATCACTTTAAATGTACATGAATTAAATTCTCTAATAAGGAGACACAGAATGGCTGGATAGACAGAAAAAGACAAGATGCAGCAATACGCTGCTGGCAAGAGATTCATTTTAGCTTTAAGGATATACATATGTGGATAGTGAAGGGACTGAAAAAAGATACTCCATATAAACAGCAACCAAAAGACATCAGGAGTGATTATAGTCACATAAGACAAATAGATTTCTAGTCAAAATCTGTTACAGAAGACAAAGTCACTATATAATAATAAAGAGGTCTATTTAATTATCAGAATATAACAATTGTAAACATATATACACCCAACATTGGGACATCTAAATATGTAAGGGTAAAACTATTAACAGAACTTCTGAGAGAAATAAACAGCAATACAATAATAGCAGACCTTCAATACTCCACTTTCAATAATGAATAAATTATCCAGACAGAAAATCAATAAGGAAACAGTGGTTTTGAATAACATTATAAGTCAAATGGACCCAACAGACATACACAGAACATTTCAGCCAGCAGCAAAATACACGTTCTTCTCATGTGTACATGGAACATTTTCCAGGATATATCATATGTTGGGTCATAAAACTAGTCTTAATAAATTTAAAAGGATTAAATAAATATCAAGTAACTTTTCTGACCACAATGGTACGAAATTCAAAATCAGTAACAGGGGTTGCCTGGGTGGCTCAGTCAGTTAAGCATCCAACTCTTGATTTCAGCTCAGGGTTGTGAGATTGAGCCCCATGTTAGGCTCAGTACTTGGTGTAAAGCCTACTTAAGATTCTCTTTCTCCCCCTCTGCCCCTCCCCCCTCTTGCACAAGTGCTCTCATCTTCTCTCTCTCTCTCTCTCCCCCCCCCCCAAAAAAAAATCAATAACAAGATAAAAACTGAAAAACTCTCACACATATAGAAATTAAACACACTCCTGAGGAACTGATTGGTGAAAGAAGAATTCAAAAGGAAAAACAAAAAAGTATCTTGAGGCAAATAATAACAGAACCACAACATACTAAAATTTATAGGATGCAGGAAAGCAATTCTTTTTTTTAATAAAGATTTTTTTTATTTATTCACAAGAGACACAGACTCCCACGGGGAGCCTGATGCAGGACTCTATTGGGGCTCCAGGATCACACCATGAGCCACCCAGGGATCCCAGGAAGGCAATTCTTAGAGAAAAGTTTAGAGTGCTAAATATCTATATTAGGGGTAAAAAATCTCAAACAACCTAACTTTAAACATAAAGGGACTAGAAAAAGAACAAACTAAGCCCAAAGTTAACAGAAGGAAAGAAATAATAAAGATTTTAACACATATAAATGAAAGACCAGAAAAACAATAGAAACAGCAATGAAACTTTTTTTTCAAAAAAAAAAAAAAAAAAAAAAAGAGGGATCCCTGGATGGCTCAGTGGTTTGGCGCCTGCCTTTGGCCCCGGGTGCGATCCTGGAGTCCCGGGATCGAGTCCCACATCAGGCTCCCGGCATGGAGCCTGCTTCTCCCTCTGCCTTTGTCTCTGCCTCTCTCTATCATAAATAAATAAATAAATAAATAAATAAATAAATAAATAAATAAATAAATAAATAAATAAATAAATAAATCTTTTTTTTTTAAAAAAAGGAAAACTGAGAAACACTTAGCTAGACTAACATAGGACAAAAAGGGACTCAGATAAATAAAACAATAAATCAAAGAGGAGATATTACAACCAATCTTACAGAAATACAAAGGATAAGAGACCATAATGACCAAGTATGCACACAAACAAACTGGACAACCTCAAAGAAATAAATTCCTAGAAACATATGACCTACCAAGAATGAATCATAAAGAAAGAGAAAATCTGAACAGAGTAATTATTAGTGAAGAGAATGAAGTAGTAATCAAAACTTCTAACAAAGAAAAGCCTGGGACCAGATGGTTTCATGGGTGAATTTTGCCAATCCTTAGCAACCCTTTCCAAAAAATTAGGGAGGGAGCACTTCCAAACTTATTTAACAAGTCCAGCATTACCCTCAAACCAAAGCCAGATAAGGCCACTGCAAGCAAAGAAACTTACAGGCCAAAATCCCTGATTAACAGAGATGTAAAAAATCCCCAACAAAATATAAGCAAACTGAACTCAACATCATATTAAAAGGACCATATACTATGATCAAGTGGGATTCATCCCTGGGATGCAAGAATGGTTCACCACAATAAATTAATGAATTTGATATACCCACTAATAGAATAAAGGATAAAAATCATATGATGATCTCAATAAATACAGAAAAAGCATTTGATGAAAATTCAGTATGCTTTCAGGATAAAAGCTCAACAAATTAAATATAAAAGCAATGTACCTCCACATAATAAAGGCTGCATATAACAAGTCTATAGTCAACATGACACTCAACAGCGAAAAACTGAAAGCTTTCCCTTAAAATTAGGAATAAGACAGGGGTGCCTAACCAGAGGGGAGGGGGTTGAAGGACAGGGAAATGGGTGAAGGGGAATGTGAGATACAGGTTTTCAGTTTTAAGTTATGGAATAAAGAAGTCATGGAAATAAAAGGTATAGGATAGGGAAAAGAGTTAAAGGTGTTACAATAGTGATAACTACAATAGCATGGTGACAGCTGGTAGATACACTGGTGGTGAGCAAAGCATCATGTACTGAGTTGTTGGTCACTGTGTTGTATACCTGAAACTAAAATAACATCAGGTGTCAACTATACTTGAATAAATCAGAGGGCTCCACTCTAAAAAAAACAAAACAAAACAAAAAACAAAAAACAAAAAACAAAAACAAAAAACACAAGACAAGGGTGCCCACTTGTAATAAACAGATTAAAGTCCTAGCCATAGTCATTAGGCAAGAAAAAGAAATAAAAGTCATCCAAATTGTACAGGAATAACTTAAACAGTATTGTTTGAAGATGACATAATCTTATGTATATTGTTTTCTTATCCTGAAGATTGTGACAAAAAAAAATTGTTAGAATAAATTCAGTGAAGTTGCAGTATACAAAATCGATACACAAAAATCAGTTGTATTTATATACACTAACAAGTGATCGAAAATTAAGATAATAATCTGAATTACAATCACTAAAAAGAATAAAATGCTTAGAAACAAATTTAACCAAGGAAATGAAAGATGTAAATACTAAAAAATACAAAACACTGATAAAAGAAACTGAAAAAGAAAAAAATAAATGGAAAGATACAGGTTTATGGTTTGGAAAAATTAATCTTGTTAAGATATCCATACTGCCTAAGGCATTCAGCTTATCTAATTAATCCTTATCAATATTCCAATGATATTTTTTACAGAAATAGAACAAATAATACTAAAATTTGTACAGAATCATGAAAAGCCCTGACAAACCAAAGCAGTGTGAGACAGAAGGACAAAGATGGAGGTATCACACTTCCTGATTTCAAACTATACTATAGAGTTGTAGTAATGAAAACAGTATGTAATGGAATAAAAACAGATGCACAGAACAATGGAGCAGAAAAGAGCACATAAATAAACCCACACATATACAGTCAACTAATCTTTGAAAAGGCCGTGAGGAATAGGATATTCTCTTCAATAAATGGGGCTGAGAAAACTGGATATCCATATGCAGAATGAAATTGAACTTAAACTTGTGTCTAAACAAAAATTAATTCTAAATGGATTAAAGACTTAAATTTCATACCTGACAAGGTAAAACTCCTAAAGGAAAACATAGGGGAAAACCTCCTTTACTTTGGTCCTGGCTGCGATTTCACGGATAGGGCATTAGAAGCACAGGCAACAAAAGTAAAAATAAACAAGTGGGACTACATCAAACTAAAAAGCTTCTGTATAGCAAGTAAAATAAAATGGCAGCCTATGAAATGGATGGAAACATTTGCAAACCATTCATCTGGTCAAGAGTTATTATCTAAAGTATATAAGGAGTTTATGAAACTCAGTAGCAAAACACAACATGATTAAAAATTGGGCAAGACCTGAGCATACATTTTTCCAAAGATGATATACAAATGGTCACACATATGAAAAGCTGCTCAATGTCACTCATCAGGGAAATGCAAATCAAAACCACACTGAGAGAGAAGTTTACCAGTCTGGATGGCTATTATCAAAAAGACAAGTGTTGGTGAGGGTATGATGAAAAGGGTGCCCTTGGACAGTGTTGGTGAGAACATGAGCTGATTCAGCTATTATGGAAAACATTAACAATTTCACCCCAAAATTGAACATATAATTGCCTTATAATCCGGCAATCACAATTCTGGGTATGTATACCAAGGAAATTATATCAAGGTCTTGAAGAGGTATCTGCACCTTCATGTTCATTGTACCCTTATTCACCACAGCAAAGACTCAAAAACAATCTAAGTGTCCAGAGGTGGATGAATGGACAAACCTGGAGGACACTGTGCTAAGTGAAATAAGCCAAAAACAGAGAGACATATATCACATGATCTCTCATATATGTTGAGTCCAGAAAAGTCAAACTTTCAGAAGCCATTAGTAGAATGGTGACAATTAATAATACTGCATTTTACACTTGAAACTTGCTAAAAGGGTAATCTTAAGTGTTCTCAACACACACGCACACACACACATACACACACACGGTAACTACATGAGGTGATGGATGTGTTAGTTCGATTGTAGTAATTATTTTGCAATGTATAGGTATAAAAAATCATCATGTTGTATAACTTAAATAGATACAATTTTTTGTCAATTATACTTCACTAAAGCTGGGGGAAAAACACAAACCAAATATTCTAGTATCATTTTTGTAATAGATTGCAGAAAAAATAATTTTACATAATTTTTAAAGCTCACAAATGGTGGGCCGTCACATATTCTGATCTAGAAGGAGACCAGGGATCATCGGGTCCAACTTTTTCATCACTTACATGAAAAACTAATACTTGAGTAACATGATGAAAATCATGGAGATGGGTAATATAGGAGTTGGCAAAAGATGCACATTTTCTAGGGCAGCCCAGGTGGCTCAGCAATTTAGTGCCACCTTCAGCCCAGGGCCTGATTCTGGAGACCCGGGATCAAGTCCCACGTCGGGCTTCCTGCGTGGAGCCTGCTTCTCCCTCTGCCCTGTGTCTCTCATGAATAAATAAATAAAATCTTAAAAAAAAAAAGATGCACATTTTCTGATACCTCTCTTGCCTCCTAGAACCAATGATGTCATTCAAAGACATGGTTCACTCTTCCACTTCTTCACTTGGGTAATTTTTGCTGGGAGTCTGGTATTAAAATACAGTTTGTGCACCAAGTTGCATTGTCTGGTTATCTACTTTTCTCTTTACCTTTGCTTATGCATTTTAAGAATGTCTAAGTATTGTGTTAATAAAACTAAATGGAAATAAATAAGGCCATTTGAAAAATTAAAACATAAGTCCAAAGATAAAATGCTATCTTTCTAAGTTAAACGCAGGCAAACATTGTCTTATGTACCTACAACCTTGCCCTTAACACAGTAAGGGCTCATTAATTATCTGTGGAAATGGATGGAAGTGAAACACTTCTGTAACTTCAGTGGATGGCAGGGTTCAATGACAAGGTGATTTTCCCCAAAGCTTCCATCTTGATCATCTTCAACAGCCCTTTAATATCCTGACTCTCATCTCTTGTAATTAGCAGAAACTATTAGAAGCAATAGACTGGGCCAATCTGGCTGAACTGCATTACTACCCCATCTTAGAGAATAGCATAGAGTATTGATGTAACAGATTTGTAGAAAGAAACCTTAGGAACATGTACTTAGTGGTTGCGGTGACATACCCTGCTCCTCATTCCCCAAACTGGGAAGCAGAAGAATCATAAACACCAAATAGATGGAAATAGAAATTCACAAGTCAGCATAAAAAGGCAAATTGGCTACCTAATCAGTGTATTCATCCCCAACTATACTACTATCTAATGAAAGAATGTGGTATTCAAAAGGTCATCTATGGATTCATAGAAGAAAAGAGAGCCTCCAAAGGAGAAAAGTAGGTGGAATTCATTCCAACACTGAATGAAGGAGTCTTAGTCAACGGGCTGTAGTCTCATTTGACGAGTGGCCATTCTATGCCAGGCTGTGGAGAGATGACTGATATAAAGTAGATGGGGTCCTTACCCTCAAGGCATTTATAGTCTTTGCTGGGAGAACTCTGTCCTTTGATGCCACTGGTGATGCTGCCTCTGTTGGGCTAACAGCCTGCTGCCATGAAAAAATTCTTTCTATCTAACTCTTTTTGATTTCCAGTATATTAATTTTCTTTCTCATTATATTCCCTTTCTATGTAGACTTTCTAAAGGGAGGGAAGATGTAGCTCTCTCGATCTACACACCACTTATTTTTCATTGCAAATTTACAAATTGGTATTTTTAATGTAAACCTTAATCTCATGAGTTTGGTTACAGGGAGTCTGCAATTGATAGATAAAACCTCTCTTGCTGAGCTGATAGAATCAGCTGCCTAAGACTGAAGTTATGAGAGACATTCTGTGAAGACTCTAAGGAAAATACTAACCCCATGAATAATCACTATAACATCTATAAATTTCCATGCCTAGATTGTAGAATAATGAATTGGCAAAGGTTTATATTTATAGTTAGAGAAATGGGTCAATTCTTTCGGCACTCCATTTAACACATTTATAAGAGATCGTGGGAACTGAGCCACTTCATTTAATCCTAAGATACTATCATACATCAATATTTTATTTTCAAGAAACATTTAAAGATTCTAGTTTCAGATGAGCTACAGCAGCACTGAGGCTCCACGTAAAAGGTGAAGTCAACCTTCTTGGGTTTGTAGTGATATAATACTCTCAATAAAATTTTCTCCATTTTTTAGGAACTTACGCCAAAATACAAACATTTACATTCTGAATAAATGCTTTTGAGGTTCTGGACAGATTTTTTTAAAGTTCATTGCATTTCAAGACTTTCTGTGAGTACTCTGTTGAATTTGAAACTGTAGTCTTTTAGCTTTAATGCCATGAATTTCAAAGTATTTTTACACCTAGCTATATGAAATTGAATTAGGGGAAAATTTCTACTTGCCATCGTGTTTATGATTTGCAGGAGTCAGAATTTCTTTTCCCTGGGATGCAATTCGACAGAGGTGCATTATCATCCTAGTGCTGTTACTCTTAGCCAGCAGAAGATGGGAAGTTACATAGCCTCTCTTATCCTTGAGTCCTCATGTATAAAGTAGGAAGAAGAGCAGCCAGCCCATGACACTGTACATAGGTGTAGCAAAATAATATCAGTAAAAGTGGCTTGAATATACATAGCAACAACTAACAAGCACTGAGTGCTTACTGTGGTTCTGCTTAGTAAGTGCACAAATATTAGTAGATATTGTTAAATTCTGCATGGGGATTTTTTTTTTTTGAGCTATCCCATTATTTAGCATTTCCATTCAGAATATAGGTATGCTTTGGTAGCAAGAAACTACTTTCAAAATAAAATAGTCTACTATTACTTTTGCTAACTTCATAGTGACTTAATACAATTTCATTTCATCATAATGTAGTGGGTCCATTTATAGGCCTAAGCTCATTGTTATAACTATATAAAGCAGAAACTATGTCATTCTAGTTTACTTATTAAGTAAGAAGATCATATTTATACCAATTCCTCAATGGATCCTCCCTTAAAACCTAGTTTATAACCAGGCCTTCAATATCACTCATCTGAGTTTGGGCCACCACTTTCCGTCTCTGTCTCCAATCAGCCTCTTAACAGTGCATTCTTTCTTTTTTTAATAATCCAATTAAAAAATGGACAGAAGACAGCAACAGACATTTCTCCAAAGAAGACATCCAGATGGTCCACAGACACATGAAAAGATGCTCAACATCACTCATCATCAGGAAAATGCAAATCAAAACTACAATGAGATATCACCTCACACCTGTCAGGTTGGCTAAAATTAATAACACAAGAAACAACAGATGTTGGTAAGAGGAACGGTCTTACACTGTTAGTGGGAATACACACTGGTGCAGCCACTACGGAAAACAATATGGCGGTTCCTCAAAAAGTTAAAAATAGGATTACCCTATGACCCAGCAATTGCAGTAATGAGTATTTACCCCAACAATTCAAAATCACTAATTCAAAGGGATACATGCACCCCTATGTTTCTTACGGGACTACTAACAATTGCCAATTTATGCAAGTAGCCCTCATTTCCATTGATTAATAAGTGGATAAAGATGTGTACACACACGCACACACATACACTGAAATACTATTCAGCCATAAAAAGAATGAAATCTTGCTATTTGCAACAACACAGATGGAGCTAAAGAGTATAATGCTAAGCAAAAGAAGTCAGTCAGAGAAAGACAAATACCATGCAGTTTCATCCATATGTGTAACTTAAGTAACCAGATGAACAAAGGAAAAAAAAAGAGACAGATAAAACAAGAAATACTCTTAACTATAGAGAACAAACTGATGGTTGCTAGAGGGGATGTGGGTTGGGGAATGGGTAAAACAGGTGATGTGGATTATGATGTACACTTATGATGAGCAGAGTCATGTACAGAATTATTGAATCACTATATTGTACACCTGAAGCTAATGTAACACTATATGTTAACAATACTGGAATTAAAGTTTTACCTAAATAAAAAAATCATTCTTTAATCTTTAGACACTGTAAGTTTCACTCTTGGCATAAATAATTCAAAGCTTCTCATTTCCCTTAGGATACAATGTGAAGTTCCTAACATGGCTTACAAGATATTGGATGACCTGGACCTTGCACCTCCTGTGTGACATCCGAGGAAACAGTTTACAGGTCCCCTCTTGTAGGAAGCTATGTCTTTCTTCTCCTCCTTATGCACTCTGCTCTATCTTAAGTCCCCTGTTCTAGGCTCCAAAAAAATTCGATTCCTTTATTGTCATACTACTTGCCATTCTTTATTGTTATTGCTTGGTTGTCTGACTGTTCAGCTACACTGCCAGCTCTTGAGGACATGCACATCTGTCCAGTTTACCAGTTCTCACAATAGCCACCACACTGTCTGAGCCAGAGTAGACACTATAGTAGTTGCTAGAAGAAGGAAGAAGGGAGGAGCTGAAAACTATGCTCAGAAATAGTACTGGTTGATCAGAAATCTTAATATAAAATAGTATTTATAATACGGTTAATTTTATTCATAAAGTTTAATCTGAAAATTTTGATTTACTCTGGAAAGCAGCTATACTAACCGCTGTCCCACTAATGCCAGGTAAATGTTCATTTACTCCGTCCTCTGTCTGAACACCTAAAGTGCTTACTGATCAATGAAATTTCCACTGAACTTAATTCTCTGGCTTAGGCTTTGTAGACTAAGTTTCAAAATAAAACTTGCAAACTGCTATGCTAATTAATACCCTAAATACTGTATTTAAATAAATACTGTATCCTTGAAGTTCAACTGAAGTAAACTCTAAATACTGTATCCTTGAAGTTCAACTGAAATAACCTCTAAATACTGTATCCTTGAAGTTCAATTGAAATAAACTCCTCACCAATACAGTGACCCTTCTCTAGACTGAAATTTTGATGTTTAATTAATTTGAAATTTTTGACTAAATTGGCTTTTTCCCCTAAGAACTCTTTGCTGTATGGAATTATGGAGAACCTAAGACATCTCATCACCGATTCAGTGATTATAGATTTGCCAGTTCTGAAGAGTTTCATGAAACATTAGCCAAGACTTCCAGGATGTATGGCAAGATGATGCTAGAACACCCCAAAGTGTTAAGAACCAACTTTATAAGCCATTGACATAACATCCTTCAGCCCTTCAGACTCGCAGAGCTTTACCACTTCAAAACTGATTTCCACAGCCATTCTGAGATACTCAGCTTTATTTCGGGAAACTTGACCTTATAGGACATTACATTTTGTAACCAGAATTGAATAGGATGCACAGACTCTTTTAATTAACATAATATTTACATATAATCCTAGCAGCCAAAATTTATTGAGTGCCCACTGTGTGCCAGATGCTTTAATTATAGTATCTCTCTTCATCTCCTGAAAACCCTATGTGGTTAGTCCGATCTCAGAGTTTGGCAGACATTTTCTGTAAAGGGTCAGAAAGGAAATATGTTAGGCTTTGCAGGCTGCACAGTCTGTGTTGCTATATTCCTCAGCTCTGCAGTTATGGCAGGAAAGCAACTGTAGATAATGCATAAATGAGTAGGCATGTCTCCTTCCCATCAAACTTTTTTTCTTATGAGCATTGACATTTTAATTTCATACATTTTTTTGTGTGCATCAAGAATTTTTTTTTCTTTTTTCATTTTGTTTCAATTACTTTAAAACATAAAAACCATTCTTTGTTCATGAACCTTAAAACACAGCACGGGCTAGATTTGGCCCAGGGAAGGCCATGATTTGCCAACCTCTGCATTATCAAAATATTTGGAGCAGAGGACTGAAGCTCAGAGAGACAGTTACTAATAAGCAGAGAGATAATTCTGACTAGATGGCTCCTTCTCCTTTTGATTCATGTGCTCTGTGTTACAGTTTATACTTAATATAAAGGCTAAAATTTTCCCTAACCAAGATCTTAACATGACTGACAAATAAGTGGATTATGAACGAGCTGATAGCTTTCTTCTTCAAGTAACAATGAATTCAGCCACAGACTATTATCTTTAAGGGGAGCTTTTTGTCTCATTTGGAAAGGAAATGGTTCCAGCAAATCAAAACTAATAAATTATGCTTATATTTATTTATTGGTCCTTAAAATGAATAGTTAGTTTACCTATCACTCTATATGTTATTTATATATTCTAGAATTGGTAAGCAACTTTTTTGGTTAAAAACTCAAGAGACTATTTGGACCAACTTCTACAGAAAAGGAGGAATATAAAGGAAGGAAGAAAAAGTGTGGGAAATCAAGTATAAATTAGGTTCCAGGGATGCCTGGGTGGCTCAGCAGTTGAGCATCTGCCTTTGGCTCAGGGTATGATCCTGGAGTCCTGGGATTGAGTCCCACATCAGGCTTCCTGCATGGAGCCTGCTTTTCCCTCTGTCTATGTCTCTGGCCCCGCCCCTGTATCTCTCATGAATAAATAAATAATAAAATCTTTAAAAATAAATAAATAAATAATGTTCCATTTTAATATTGTCTTTTAAATTTGTGTCTCGTAAAATTCAAAAGCAATGTCTTTCCAGCTTCCAAGACAAAGCTCTGTTTTGTTTTGTTTTTTTCCAATCAGAAACTGCAAGCACCATGAATTAATCACTAGGCCTTATTTGTTAAATGGGTATGATGTCAGGCAACACAATTCCAAGGAAGAGAATAAGAAGGAAAGTAGAGGAGAAGAAAAAGGAAAGGATGCTTTGGCCCTGAGAGGTGAAGTTAGATACACATGGATCTGGAACACATTGCTTAGAAGAGATGAGGGAGGAAACAAAGTCTGGAAATTGAAAACAATTCTAGATTGGAAGAGGGGAAATGTCAAGGGCTTCATAAACCAATTAAACTTGGGGCGCTTGGGTGGCTTATGATCTCAGGGTTGTTGGCGGGGGTAGGGGGGACTTGGGGCTTTCTCTTGCTCTCAAAGAAAAAATCTTAGAAAAAAGAAATTAAGTTTGTAAATCTTTGTAAAGAAACTTCAACTATGTATGGTGATGATGTGCACTTTAGTTGTGATCATTTCACAATGCTCAGGGATATCAAATTGTTCTGTTGTACATATGAAACAAATATAATGTTACATGTCAATTATACCTCAATTAAAAACAACATCAACAAGTTGAGCTTGAGGTTAAAGAATAAGGGTAGTACCCTCAACAGTGTCTATGGGAAAAGAGAGCTTAGACAATTCTTTATACAGCTAGTTAAATTAGTAGATGAATAAGATAAATATAATTCCATTTTTTTTTAAGATCTAACTCTCCACCTGGCACTGTCTTATGTGTTTTTCACATACAATTTAATCTTTAGGACAACTCTATGAATTAGGTCCTGGAATTAGCTCCATTTTATAAATGAGGGTACTGAGGTACAAGAAGTTAAGTAACTGCCCCTAAATCACCCAGTGGGTAAAAGATAAAGAAGGGATTAACTCAGGCCTGTCTAATGACAAAGTCTGCATTCTTAATTGCTATGCTAAACTGCTTCTCATTCGTATTAATGAATATGAAATTGAAGTAGAGTGGCGTCACGATTTAATATTTTATGTGAGTAATGGACTAATATAATTTTAATAGCACTCACACACACAACTTTTCACTCAGTTCCACAATTTCCCCATGTAGTAGCTTAGGATTATCTTCTTCTAAGTATATCAGTGATGAAATTTATGTCCAAAGAAGTGACCTGTTCAAGGTTACAAGGCTGGAAAATATTGGCATGGCAGAAGGGAAAGAGCTGGTTGTATCTATGTATCTGGGAACTCTGGCTCTGCTACTTCCTAAATGAATGCTTTGGGACAAACAAAACCTTTCCAATTCCAGCACCTACAAGTGAAAAATGGAGATAGAATTTTTACTTCTCAGAGTCTTTTACAGCATAAAACTCTATAACCTACACAAGTGCCTTTGGTAAATGTAGGCATGCAACAAATGCAAATTTCCTTCAGCTGCCTGTGATACTGGGTGTCTAAAAAACAAAACAAACAAAAACTGAGTATACACATATCAAACCATCATGTTGTACATATACTTTAATTATATACATTATTTATTTGTCAATTATACTTCAATAAACCTAGAAAAAAAGTCCTTAAAAAGAGTTTAAAAATCTAGGGTCTTTATTCAATGATGCCCTTAGCCATTGTGACTAAGGCTAAGCCACAGTGCCCTAAGCCACTATGACTTAGTATCGACAGACTGCATCCACTTGTATCCATGGGTTGATTAACTAACTGGCTTGGGTGTGGGGTGGGGGTACACCTTGTGTAATGTCAACATGAACTGAGAAGACCTGTATGCTCATCAGAGATATTTTCACCAATAACCCAGAACTGGCCCCAGCAAACCACCCAGCACAACTACAAGATTAGATCAGTATCTTTTCAAACAGTTTGTAAAAGGAGAAAACACTTTTTTCAGAGATGGTGTTGAAA
Source organism: Canis lupus baileyi (assembly GCF_048164855.1). Lineage (NCBI taxonomy): Eukaryota > Metazoa > Chordata > Mammalia > Carnivora > Canidae > Canis > Canis lupus. The sequence goes on from NC_132841.1 coordinate 54,408,691, forward strand.
AGCTTTGAGTTAAAAATAAAACAGGAAAATAGGGTCTCCCAAAGAGTTCTTATAGCAAAAAAAAGGAATCAACAGAATGGGGATCCTTAGTCAAAAATCATGCGGAGGGCTAACAAATTAAACAGAATTTTTCAGAGTTTGTATCCAATGTGTATAATGAACCTCCAAAAATGGACTAACACACAGAGCATTTTCCAAGCCTTATATGACCAGAGACTTTTTTAATTGGGCATTTTATAGGACTAATGTTCTATAGAATGCATTTTGGAAAATTTCACTGCAGCGGAAATAAGATGAGCTAACAAGAACTCTAACTCCTCATTTTAATCAGTGCAATATAATTAAGTAATTACCAAACACCCATAATGTGCCCAATTCTGTACGAGGAGGACACACACACACACACACACACACACACACAAGAACTCACTGCATGGCTTTTTCCTTAGGAGGAAAAAAATAGATGTGTCATGTAAAAGAGCAATGGTATAAGATCAGAAAATGGGATCCAAGGGGCCAGACTGCTTCGATTCTGACTACGAGTATATCACTCCCTGATTAAAACACATTTTGTATAGCAAATGTTGGACACCTGAAAAATATCAGTAAAAAAGAAGTGGACTAAAAACACATTTATCTTAGAATCCATATTGAAATTTTATTCATTTCTGGGTGGAAAAAAACTAAGGGCACTTGTTTTGATCTTCAATCTCACACAACCATAAACACCCTGAGATTACCATTCAATGTTTTTTACTATGTTGGAGATACAATGGGTCTCAGAAATAAAAAGCCTAGTTGGTTCTCCTCTGGACAAACAGTAAACATGACAGTGCTCCCCAGGGTACCACATAATGCTTACTAGAAAAATAAACCCTCAGAACAGGCAACCAAACCCAGAAGCTTCAAAATAAAGTTAATTTCAGGTAGGCAGAAAAATGTTTCTTCCATCCTGGGATCCAGCTGGGAACAGAGAGCAGCCCACATGGTCCAAATGAAAATGTGTGAAAACTGTTAGTTCTACTATGCTAGATATTATACGTGCCAAGTGATGAACTCAAAACTACTGGTTTCCTTAGGTCTTTGAAACAGACTCACAAAACACAGTAAAAGAAAATACAGTGGCAGAAAACTTCCAGGAGTTCTACCCAAATGACCATTTCCAAACTGTTTCTTATCATGACAACTTTCCTGACATATGCCTATATTGACAAAATATTCTGAGGCATACAACTGAGTGTCAAGATCCACCCTGTATAGCTTTTTTATGCTTCTGAGTCCTCTTTATCCTCATGTAATGTTTTGAGAATTTATCCTACCTCAGTTTCATATGCCTTCAAATCAGGATCATCACCACCACCATATATGGTCCAGGTGCAGGGTCTGGAATTTGGCACGTATAATCTGTAGTCACTAAACTGCCAACAATGAAGATAAATAAACATATGTGTACACACACACACACACACACACACACATATACACACACACATATCCTCTTTGTGGAGCTAAGATTTCAAGAAGCTAAGTAACATGCCTAAGGCCACCCAGGTAAGGAAAGTTAAAATCACAGATAGGTCCCTCCCGCCCCACCACCTACAGTCTTTCCAACCAGGCAGTTTGCCTGAGCTTTTCACTACCTCTCTCCCAGAGAGATTTTAGTCTTCACTTCTTCTCTTTGTGTCTGTTATTTCAGGCCCCATCAGTCTTCTTTTCTAACTCTGTCTAGCTACATTGCTAGACCTTCTTACTACCCTCCAGCTCACTCTTTCTTAGACTCTGAAGTCCAAGTCCATTTGCTTTAGAAGTACCTTTCAGCCAATGGGCAACTCCCAGGCTCCAGTCCAGGCCGTAGATACAATAGGAATACCTTGGAGTGGAATATGGGAACCTGCATTTTGATTAAGCTCCCCAAGAGATTAGTCTAAGTAACTTCTTCATTTTACTTCTTACCTCAGAATGTACTGTGAGTTTATCCTGTTCTGTTTTCCTTCTAGAAGGTAAACTCAACACAAGCATAGTTTTTTGTCGCTTTTCTTCACTCCTACCTCTCTCTACTAGCATCTGAGTGGTCAATAAATATTTGTTGAATAAATAAAGGAAAGGGGATCATTCTATATTTAAACTCCATCTGCAGCAGACTCCCACTGACTGGTCCTGTCAGCAATCTAAATGCTCTATCAATCATTTTTCATCATCCTTCTTTTATGTAATATTGTCAACTCAAAAGTATGTCACATTGTTCCTCACTTTCATCCTTATAGATGCCCTGAGAAGACATGCATGCATATCCACAAATTAATGATTGATAAACCCAAAGCACAATTAGTAAATTAGTAATCTGTTCCCTAGATGAAAGAACTGGTTGGAACTCAGCACTGATTTCATATTTCACTTTTTCCTCACAATGCCAAGCAGATTTGCATCATAACCAACTACTTCTTTGAGTTTGGGCAATGACTCTTAAAGTACAGTCCCCCACCATCAACATTACTTGAGTATTTGTTGCAAACCCAAATATTTAGACATGACCCCAGACATCTTAAGTCAGAAACTCTTGAGAATGAGCCCAGTGATTTATTTTAACAAGCCTTCTAAGTGACTCTGGTGCACGTTCAAGTTTAGATCCACTGAGTTAGAAAAACAAAACAAAACAAAACAAAACAAAAGACAGTGTTAAAATGGAAAAGCTTTTTCTAAGGAAGAATGCGCTAAGCAATCATCACTGACAATCAACACAGAGAAAGAACTTTATAAAATTAGCAGACATCATAACAGAAGGAGATGATGTGGTAAAATATTTGGCACAGTTTCTGTCACATGGTAAATGCTAAAAAAATGTTAGGAAGAATTGATAACAGAACAAATAAGGGTAAACAAATATTTAAAAAGAGAGTAACCACAGATTGTAAAAAAAAAAAAAAAACAAAAAAAAAACTGCGGGATCCCTGGGTGGCGCAGAGGTTTGGCGCCTGCCTTTGGCCCAGGGCGCGATCCTGGAGACCCGGGATTGAATCCCACGTCGGGCTCCCTGCATGGAGCCTGCTTCTCCCTCTGCCTATGTCTCTGCCTCTCTCTCTCTCTCTATCATAAATAAATAAAAATTTTTAAAAAAGCATAAAATTAAAAAAAAAAACTGCTATGAAAAACTACATGCCAACAAATTGGAGAACCTACAAGAATTGGATAAATTTCTAGAAACATACAATCTTCCAAAACTGAATCAGAAAGAAATAGAAAATCTGAATAGACCAATTATTGGAAATGAAATTGAATCACGGGTAACTGGGTGATGGGCACTGAAGAGGGCACTTTATGGGTTGAACACTGAGTATTATATTATATGTTGGCAAATTAAATTTAATAAAAAATGTAAAAAATTAAAAATAAAATCCTAAACCCTAGAATCTAAAACTTTTAGTCACCCTAACTCTTGGAGGATATATAGCATCCCCTAGAAATATGTGGGGTATGAGAATAACCAAAGTTAAGACATGGAAACATGAAGGGCTCTTCTACTGCCTGCTGAATTTAAAGCTATTGTAGGCCTCTGTGACAATAAATAGTATCTGGGAGTTCCCTTCAATTCAGGAATATAATTCTATGCTTGTTGATCACTGGGGGGAAAAAAATCTACCAAAAGACAAGTTAAGGACAAGAAAGATTAACAGGTGAATTCTAGCAAATATTTAAATGTGAATTAATTTCTATTCTCCTCAAACTATTCCCAAAAATAGAAGGAAGAGAAGCTCCCAAATTTATTCTATGAGTCCAGCATTACCCTGATACCAAACCAAAGACACTACAAAAAAAAAAGAAAGAAAAAAAAACTACACACCAATATCCCTGATAAACATACATGCAAAAATTCTCAATAAAAAATGTTAACAAATCACATTTAACAATACATTAAAAGTGTCATTCACCATGATCAGGTGGAATTTATTCTGAGAATGCAAGGATTGCTCAAAATTCACAAATTAATTAATGGGAAAATCCACTTTAACAAACTTAAAATTCATATAATCATCCAAATAGATGCAGAAACGGCATTTGACAAAATTCAACATCTGTTCATTATAAAAACTTTCAATAAAGTAGGTTTAGAAGAAATATACATCAGCATAATAAAGGCCATATATATATATGGCATATATATATATATATATATATATATATATATATATATATAAATAAAACACAGCTAAAATTATTCTCAGTGGTGAAAAACAGAGCTTTTCCCATAAGGTCAAGAACAAGTCAAGGATGTCCACTCTCACCACTGTTATGTAACATAGAACTGGAACTCCTGGCCTCAGCAATCAGAGTAGAAATAAAAGTTATCCAAATTGGCAAAGAAGAAGTACAACTGTCACTATTTGCAAATGGCATACCATACAAAAAACCCTCAAGACTCCATCAAACAAAACAAAACATAACAAAAACAAAACACTGGAATAAGTAAATTCAGTGAAGTGGCAGGAAATAAAATTAATGTATATAAATCTGTTGCATTTATGTACATAAACAATGAAGTAGCAGAAAAAGAAGTTAAAGCGATTTCATTTACAATTGCACCAAAAAGAATAAAATACCTAAAAATATAAATTTCACCAAGTAGGTGAAAGACCCAAATATACAATGATGAAAGAAATTGAACATGATGCAGACAAATGGAAAGATATAACACAATCATGGACTGCAAGAATTGTTAAAATGTCCATACTACCCAAAGCAATATACAGATTCGATGCAATTGCCAACAAAATACCAACCTTATCTTTCACAGAACTAGAATAATCCTCAAATTTATATGGAACCAAAAAAAACAAATTTATATGGAATAGTCCACCTTGAGAAAGAAGAACTAAGCTGGAGGTATCACAATTCCAGATTTCAATATATACTACAAAGCTATTCTAAACAAAACAAGATGGCACTAGCACAAAAAGAGACACAGATCAGGAACAGCATAAAGAGCCCAGAAATAAACCCTTATTTTCATGGTCAGTCTATGACAAAGGCGGCCAGAATATGCCATGAGGGAAAAGACAGTCTCCCCAACAAATGGTACTGGGAAAACTGGACAGGTACATGCAAAAGAAAGAAATTAGATCACTTTCTTATACCATACACAAAAATAAACTAAAAATGGATGAAAGACCTAAATATGAGACCTGAAACCATAATATTCCTGCAAGATAATATAGGCAGTAATCTCTTTGACAGGCTTTTTTTCTAGGCAAATCTCCTCAGGCAAGGGAAACAAAAACAAAAATAAATTGTTGAGACTAGACCAAAATTAAAAAAACAAAAATAAAAACATTGGCACAGAAGAGGAAACACTATCAACAAAAGGAAAAGCAACCTACTGAATGATAGAAGATATATGCAAATGATACATGTAAGAAGCGTTTAATATCCAAAATATATTAAGAACTGATAAAACTCAGTAACAAAAAAATAATTAAAAACTGAGATTTGAATACACATTTTTCTCAAAGATGACATACAGATGACCAAGAGATGAATGAAAAGATGCTCACATCACTAACCATTAGGAAAATGTTAAAGCAAAAATCAAAATGAGTTACCACGTTATATTTGGTAGAATGTCTATTATCTAACAGACAAGAAATAGCAAGTGTTGGCAAGGATGTGAAGAAAAAGGAACCCTCATGCATTGTTGGTGGAAATACAAATTGGTACAGCCACTGTGAAAAATAGTGTGGAGGTTCCTTCAAAAATTAAAAATAGAAATACCTTATGACCCAGTAAATCCACTACTGAATTTTATCCAAAGAAAACAAAAACACTAATTCAAAAAGATATGTTTACCCCTATGTTTATTGCAGCATTATTTACAATAGCTAACATATGGAATTTACCTAAGTTTCCAATGTCAGATGGATGGATAAAGAAGATATAGTATGTATGTACACACACACACACACACACACACACACACACAGAGCCCTATATACACATACACAATGGAATATTAGTTATTAAAAAGAATGAGATCTTGCCATTTGTAACAATATGGACAGAACCAGAGGGTGTTATGCTACATAAAATAAATCATACTGAGATAGATAAACCACATGTTTTCATGCATATTTGAAATCTACAAACAAACAAATGGACAAATAAAGTAGACACAGACCCACGAAAACAGTAAACAAACTGGTGGTTGCCAAAGGCGAAGATGTTGGGGAATGGGCAAAATAAGTAAAGAGGAGTGGAGATATGGGCTTCCAGTTATGGAATGATTAAGTCATGGGGATAAATGGTACAGCATAGTCAATGATATTGTAATAGTATTGTAGGGTGACAGATGGTAGCTATTCTTGTGTTGAGCACAGCATGACAAATAAATTTGTGGTATCAATATATTGTACACCTGAAACTAATGTAACATTGTGTGTCAACTATTCTTTAACAATACAAAGAAGAAAAAGAAGAGAGGCAGGAGAATGATATATTAATAATGTCAAACCAGAGTAGAACCAAACTGGGGGCAAAAAAATACAAATTAGTTTTTCAGTTTCTAAATACCAGTTTTGAAAGAAATGAATATGCGGTTCTTCCTTAGGGCCAATGCTGATCACCTTCTCTTCAATAGATTTATATGACCATAGAGAAACAGTAACTACCTTCCCCTACAATCACCATGTGTGAATTTGCTGCTAATTAGTTAAATGTCCCTATTACACACAGTGTTCTCTGGAGAATAACTTAAGAAATGTGGAGGCTCTTTGGGTATAATGGAAAGTGTTCCCTCTTATCCTTCAAGCAACACTAGTGTAATCACCCCAAATATTTTTTGAAGTACATAAAATGGCTAGAAATTTCAGTGACATCATGTACAGAAATATCCAAAAACAATATATTTTCCTTACTTAAGATATTTACCAATTTAATCTATTATTATTAAAAATAAGTATTTTAATTGTAAATATTCAACTAAATGTCTCAGACACTGTAGACAGATAAAACCATAAAAATTTCCTTCTTTAAAGGATAATTTCATTTTCCTTTCTAAAAGAAAAATTAAGAATGAACTTAACCACCCCCCCCCAAAAAAAACCCCTAACAATTCAGTCAAGAAATGGGCGGAAGACATGAAGAGACATTTCTCCAAAGACCACCTACACATGGCCAACAAGCACCTGAAAAAATGCTCCACATCACTCGTCATCAGGAAAATACAAATCAGAACCACAATGAGGTACCACTTTATACCAATAAGAATGGCTAAAATTAACAAGACAGGAAACAATACATGTTGGTGAGGATGTGGAGAAAGGGGAACCTTCTTACACTGTTGGTGAGAATGAAAACTGGTGTAGCCACTTTGAAAAACAGTGTGTCAAAAAAAAAAAAAAAAAAAAAAAAAAGAAAAACAGTGTGGAGATTCCTCCAGAAATTAAAAACAGAGCTACCTTACAATCCATTGATTGCGCTATTGGATATTTACTCCAAATATACAGACTTCATGAAACGATGGGACACCTGTACCCCAATGTTCATGGTAGCAATGTCCACAATAGCCAACCTGTAGATATATAGAGAGGTGTATCCATATCTATATCTATATCTATATCTATATCTATATCTATACAATATACATACAATGGAATATTACTCAGCCATCAGAAAGGATGAATACCTACCATTTGCTTAAATATGGATGGAACTGGAGGGTATTATACTGAGTGAAATAAGGCAATTGGAGAAAGACAATCATCATATGCTCTCACTCATATATGGAATACAAGAAATAGTGAAAGGCACCATAAGAGAATGAGGTGAAACAGAGTGGGAAAAAAATTAAGGAGGAAGGCAAACCACGAAACTCCTAACTCCAGGAAACAAACAAAGGTTTGAGGAAGGGGAGAGATGGGGTAATCTGGTGATAGGCATTAAGGAGGGCAAATGATGAGATAAGCACGGGGTATTATACTGTACATTGGCAAATTGAATTTAAATTAAAAGAAAAAAACCTAACACATACACACAAAAGAATTAATATAAACCTCACACAGAGAATCAGAGTAAAGGATTAAAAACATCCCTTGGCCCAAACCAGTAATTATGCAATTGAGTATCTAATAGTACTCAACCATATTACAGCCAATTAAGTCACTTTTTGTTGCTCATCCGATAAGGCAGTTAAATACACACAGCTGCCTTACGATTTTCGTTGTGCTGGCAAGGAAAGAAATATTGAACCAGAGCAGTCACAATCATGTATCTAAGTCCTTCATTTATTCACTTGCTTATTTCTTTAGTAAAAATTTGAGTGCCTACCACATCCCAGGACTATTCTAACTATGGGGGATATAATGCTCCACAGAATAAATAGCCCTTCCCCCTACACATACAGTACATGCACTCTAACTTTATTTTCTGTTGCTTCAGAAAGAAAAACTATAAGTGAGTCAAAGTGTGTCAGATGTCTATTGCTTTTGCCTTTCAAATACTTATTTTGCCTTCCTCTTATAGAACCTTCATTTTTTTTAGAAAGCAAGTCCTTCCATGTTTCAGTTTACAGGTCTGACTGTGCTGATTCCACTGCTTGGTGCCAGAATTGGTCACATGACCCAGCCCGTACTCTATCAACATATTCTCTTCTCCTGTGATGGATTCGTGTAAGATATACATCCCAAATCATGGTGAAGCTCATGTGTGTCTTAAAGTTATGGGCAGCCTGGGTGGCTCAGCGGTTTAGTGCTGCCTTCAGCCCAGGGCCTGATCCTGGAGTCTTGGGAGTGAGTCCCACATCGGGCTCCCTGCATGGAGCCTGCTTCTTCCTCTGCCTGTGTTTCTGCCTCTCTCTCTCTGTGTGTGTCTCTCATGAATAAATAAATAAAATCTTAAAAAAAAATAAAGTTAGAGCTACAGGAAAACAAGAAAAATGTTTAATCTGCTGAAATTGCTAGGTATATTTACAATGTAAGCTCAGAACTCTTCAAGTTACTATAATGAAACAACTTATGATACACTGAGGAAATTAACACAAGATGGAGAAATAAATGAAGAATGACATTATTTGATCCATTTCCTGAATCAAGCCATGCCTATAACCTCTGGATTTACATTAGAAAACACACATACTCCATATTATTCTTCCTGCTTTATTATTGTTTTTAAATCTGATACTCTATATACTTTAGATATATATTTTCTGTCAAGAACCTCTCACCCCCATAGAATATAAGGTTCATGAAAACCTTATTTTTTTTTTTTTGGTGGTGGGGGGGGTCTATTTTGTTCACTATCATATTTATGCATCTGGAATAAGGTCTAGAAAATGGCAGTCACTCGATGATTTTTCAAAAAATTAACAAGAATCAATAGCCAAGACATGGAAGCAACCAGTGTATACTGATAGATGAATGGATAAGGGAAATATGATACATGCACATACACATGGATATTCCACAGCCATTAAAAGATGAAATATTGCCATTTGTGACAACAGAGATGGACCTAGAGAATATTATTCTAAGTGAAATAAGTCAGACTAACAAAGACAAATTGTGTATGATTTCACTTTTATGTGGAATCTAAACAAAAAGAAATCAACAAATAAAAGAGGTCTATAGATATGGAGAACAAACTGAAGATCTTCAGAAGAAAGAGAGGTGGGGGATCCCTGGGTGGCACAGCGGTTTGGCACCTGCCTGGAGACCCAGGATCGAATCCCACATCGGGCTCCCGGTGCATGGAGCCTGCTTCTCCCTCTGCCTGTGTCTCTGCCTCTCTCTCTCTCTCTCTCTCTCTCTCCGTGTGACTATCATAAATAAAAAAAATTAAAAAAAGAGAGGTGGGAGAATGGGCAAAATAGCTGAAGGGGAATGAAAAATAGAGGCTTCCAGCCATGGAATGAATAACCCATAAAAATAAAGCACGGGGAGTATGGTCAGTGATATTGTCATAGCACGGTGGACTGACAGGTGGCAGTTAACACTTGCAGTAAGCGAAGCAGAACATATAAAAAGATAGAATCACTATGTTCTACACCTGAAACTAACGTCACATTTCATGTCAGCTATATTCAAAATTAAAAAATCATAAAGAGGAATCACTTTCTTCCTAATCTTCCTTTCCACTATTACTACTACTCCCTTCCCTACACACATGCACACAGGATACCCACTCATTGATTCTACTATGGCATTCTAAATTTCCACTAGATACTCATTCTTTACATTCAATTTATAATTTTTCTTTTTGTCCTTGATCTTACTTACCACAAAAAATATGTAAGAAGTAAGTAGCCAGAAGGGCACCCTGGTGGCACAGCCGGTTAAGTATCAGATTCTTCCATTTCGGCTCAGGTGATGATGTTGGGGTCATGAGATAGAGCCCTTGCTAGGCTCTGCATTCAGTTGGGCATCTACTTATATCTCCCTCTGCCCTTACCCCACTCACACCTACTTGCTCTCTCTCTCTCCCCCGAAAAGAAAAGAAGAGAAGAGAAGAGAAGAGAAGAGAAGAGAAGAGAAGAGAAGAGAAGAGAAGAGAGGAAAGAAAGAAAGAAAGAAAGAAAAGAAAAGAAAAGAAAAGAAAAGAAAAGAAAAGAAAAGAAAAGAAAAGAAAAGAAAAGAAAGAAAAAAAGAAAAGAAAAGAAAAGAAAAGAAGAAAAGAAAAGAAAAGAAAAGAAAAGGAAAGGAAAAAAAAAGAAAAGAAAAGAAAGAAAAGAAAAGAAAAGAAAAGAAAAGAAAAGAAAAGAAAAGAAAAGAAAAAAGAATGCAGCCCAGGAGGCTCAGTGGTTTAGTGCTGCTTTCGACCCAGGTTGTGATCCTGGAGACCCAGGATCGAGTCTCATGTTGGGCTCCCTGCATGGAGCCTGCTTCTCCCTCTGCCTGTGTCTCTGCCTCTCCCTCTCTCTCTCTCTGTGTCTCTCATTAATAAATAAAAAAAAAATCTTAAAAAAAAAAAAGAAAAAGAAAAGAAGTAGCCAGATTACGTTTTTGGCATAAAGCACGAAAACCAGGCTTCTAAGAGTTAAATTAATAACCTAGTCTCTAAATGAATATGCTGGAATCAGAGCTCAACATTTGTATTTCTAACCTTCTGAAAAACACAAACATATAATCTCCTCCGCCTCTCCCCCACTTTTATGTTTCCATCCACATCACCTAGATAGTCTCTACTCTTCTGTTTGTACTCATTATGTCTGTTGGATGTTGAATAGATACAAATTAATTGGTTAAAATTTTACTCTAACACCACATGAAGTTTTTAGTAACGCCTATATCTTTAATACTTGGAACTGCCTCCTAATTAAACAACCCTGCTCCATGAGTTTGCTCTAATAATGACTTCTGATTCCAATTAATACAATGCAGTGGGAAAACTAATTCACTGTAAAAATTTCTCTGCATTAAAGGGTGGGGGGAAGGTGAAGCAGATTGGATCCAAAATGCTACTGGCAGGAACTGTATTCTTAATTCTTTCTTCCCCAACTCTGAAATGTGCCCCCTCTGTGAATTGCCTGTGCTTGTACTAACTATGTAAATATATCTATGATTGATTTTTAAAACAGCACACCAGGGTATATTCAGCCCCCGAACAAGAAAAATATCATCCAACTGTAAATATCCAGTGGAGCATTAAAACTATTTCTTCTCTGCCCTGTGTAACTGCAGAACCCAAAGAGAGAAGGAACATTTCCCCAAATCTGGCTTCCCATTACATTGAATAAACGTCAACTTGAAAACCAGGAAACAAAAATGCCATTATGAGGCCTTTCGAAATATAAAATATTCAAAAGTCTCTACAGGTCAGGAAGTATTCCTGAAACTGCCTTTCAGGCTTAAACCTACAGGTGAATGTTTGTAAAAGTCTCCACTCTAATTGCACATCATTATGTGTGTGCTCTTATTCCCAAATCAGACACACTCTCTGGGTTTCCAGTGATAATGGTGCTGGATGCCTATTAATACAATGCTGTTGCAAACACAATCTGTTGAATGAACACTTCTCAGCATCACAAGATACAAACTGGGAGCACCTCACTCACTGTTGCCAGTTGTTGGCCAACATGGGTTTTTTTCATTCTCATTAAAATACAAACAACTGCTGAAGTTGGTCCACACTGGTCAATGCAGCATCCCAACTTATCTGGGAGAAAGAGAGGCTAGATAATGCCTTAGAGAAAATGCCAGAGGAATGAATACACACACACAGACATTTTAAGTAAAAGGAAGAGGGGTGTCTGGGTGGCTCAGTCAGTTAAGCATCTGCCTTCTGCTCAGGTCATGTTCCCAGGGTCCTGGGATCGAGCCCTGCTTTAGGCTTCCTGCCCAGCGTGTGATCCTGGAGACCTGGGATCGAGTCCCACATCAGGCTCCCTGCATGGAGCCTGCTTTTCCCTCTGTTCCTCTCCCCTGCTCATGCTTGCTCATTTTCTCTCTCTCCCAAAAAAATAACCTTTAAAAAAAAAGGAAGGAAAAAGGAAGGAAAAAAAATCCTTATTTTGGATGCTACTCAATAGTACTCATTAGTACATAACTTAGGCCCCAACCATTTCACATCTGGATTATTTCTTGGACTGTTATCATGACATGGTCCTATCTGGGACCATAATGTTTATCTAAATGTGTAGCCACACTCTCCTCTTGGAGTAGCTTCTTTGAAATTCTCATTCAGGGGAATTAATATAGGATGGGTACCCTCTTTGCTTTCATCACTTTCTATCTCTGTATTCTCCAATAACAAGATGACCTTGGATATAGCCTAATATAGTCCTTTCTCATGAAATAGTTTGACACTTGCATTTTCCTCACAATTTTCATGACCACTGTTCCCAAAAGAAAGAAAAAATGGATTCTGGTAGATACAAAAAGCAAACATCAATCACTGCATCCTTTCCTACTCTTTAGATATTTTTGTTGTTTTTTTAATAAAAATGTAGGTGAACTTGATATCCAAAAACAGTTTGATTTTGCATCTCATATTACTGAAGCTCTTGAATACATTTTTCATGTTTGCTGGTTTTATGCTTTTCTTTTTTGAACTGTCTATTCATACACTTTGTCCATTTCGTCATTGGGTTATGTGGGGGAAGTATTTATTATGATGTCATATTAACAACTAGAAAAAGAGCAGACATCTACTTTGGAAGAAATTTGAAGAAGGATCTATTGGGTATAGGCTCTAAGTGCTAGATTTGCTAACACCATTATATAAATTTGAAATACGAGTTATTAAATCTTTAAATTTTTATTAATAGAGTCTATAGCTCTACATTTGATTTTTCACATGTAATTTTAGAATTTATATTGTAGGGACACCTGGATGGCTCAGTCAGATAAGCAGCAGAGTCGTGATTTCATCTCAGGTCATGGTCTCAGGGTCCTGGGATCAAGCCTTGCATCCAGCTCTGGAAGCTCAGTGGGGAGTCTGTGTCCCTCCCTTTCTCCTCCCTCTGCCCCTCCCCCCTGCTTGCACATGTGCTCTTGCTCTTTCTCAAATAAGTAAATATTTAAAAAATAGAAATAAACACTTAAAATAAAAAATATAAAGTCTATAGAATTGATTGCACAGGATAATGTTACAGGTTTCTGGATATTTATTTTTGAAGATTTTATTTTAGAGAGAGAGAGAGAGAGAGAGGTAGAAGAGCAGAGGGGGAGGGAGGGAGAGAGAGAGAGAGAGAGAGAGAGAATCCTTAAGCAGACTCCCTGCTGAACACAGAGCCCTACTCAGGACTTGATTCCAAGACCCTGGCATCATGACTTGAGCTAAAATCAAGAGTCTGCTGATTAACCATTGGAGCCACCAGTAACCCTGAGGTTTCTTGGTATTTATTTATTTTTTTATTTTTATTTTTATTTTTTTAGCATGAGATATTTTATTTTATTTTTTTATTATTTTAAAGTTTTACTTGAATTCCTGTTTGTAAACACAGTATGATATAGTTTCAGGTTTACCACTTAGTGATTCAACACTTGGATACAACGCCTGGTACTGGTCACAGGTGCCCTCCACTGTCCCCATCCCCTGATTCCCCATCCCCCCACCTTCCTCTGGTATTTATTAGTTTATTCTCTGTGGTTAAGAGTGGGTATCTTGGCTTGCTTCTCTCATCCCCCCTGAGCCCCTTTTGCCAGTTTGTTTGGTTTCTTAAAATTCACCTGTGAATGCAATTGTATGGTATTTGGTATCTGTCTTTCTCTGACTGAGTTCATTTAGCATAAATCCTTTCCACTCCTTCCACATCATTGTAAATGGCTTCATTTCATCCCTTCTGATGACCGAGTGATGTCGCAGTGTGTATATTTACCACATTGTCTCTGCCCGTTCATCTGCCGATGGACGTAGGGCTGTATCCACAGTTTGGCTGTTGTTTTTTTTTGTTGTTTTTTTTTTTTTATTTTTTATTGGTGTTCAATTTACTAACATACAGAATAACCCCCAGTGCCCGTCACCCATTCACCCCCACCCCCCGCCCTCCTCCCCTTCTACCACCCCTAGTTCGTTTCCCAGAGTTAGCAGTCTTTACGTTCTGTCTCCCTTTCTGATATTTCCCACACATTTCTTCTCCCTTCCCTTCTTTTCCCTTTCACTATTATTTATATTCCCCAAATGAATGAGAACATATAATGTTTGTCCTTCTCCGATTGACTTACTTCACTCAGCATAATACCCTCCAGTTCCATCCACGTTGAAGCAAATGGTGGGTATTTGTCGTTTCTAATGGCTGAGTCATATTCCATTGTATACATAAACCACATCTTCTTTATCCATTCATCTTTCGTTGGACACCGAGGCTCCTTCCACAGTTTGGCTATCGTGGCCATTGCTGCTATAAACATCGGGGTGCAGGTGTCCTGGCGTTTCATTGCATCTGTATCTTTGGGGTAAATCCCCAACAGTGCAATTGCTGGGTCGTAGGGCAGGTCTATTTTTAACTCTTTGAGGAACCTCCACACAGTTTTCCAGAGTGGCTGCACCAGTTCACATTCCCACCAACAGTGTAAGAGGGTTCCCTTTTCTCCGCATCCTCTCCAACATTTGTTGTTTCCTGCCTTGTTAATTTGCCCCATTCTCACTGGTGTGAGGTGGTATCTCATTGTGGTTTTGATTTGTATTTCCCTGATGGCAAGTGATGCAGAGCATTTTCCCATATGCATGTTGGCCATGTCTATGTCTTCCTCTGTGAGATTTCTCTTCATGTCTTTTGCCCGTTTCTTGGTATTTAAAAGAACTTAGGACCGGGAGGACTGGATGGCTCAGGGGTTGAGCATCTCCCTTTGGCTCAGGTCGTGATCCTGGGGTCATGGATTGTGTCCCGCATCGGGCTCCCTGCAGGAAGCCTGCTTCTCCCTCTGCCTGTGTCTCTGCCTCTCTCGGTGTCTCTCATGAATAAATAAATAAAATCTTTAAAAAAATAATAAATAAAATAAAATAAAAGAACTTAGGATCCTTTGTGTTTCCTACCCTGCCTACAATGGAATATAATCAGTGACACAGGTTAAGCTTTGTCTAGCTATGTACAGAATCATAAGCCAGTAAAAATCCTTTTAGTTCAAGTTTTCTTAAGCTTGGCATTACAGACATTTTAAACCGGGTAACTCTTTGTCCTGGGTTGGGGAGGGCGGGGGCTATCCTGTGTGTCCTGAGATGTTTAGCAGCATACCTGGCCTCTTCCCACTAGAAGCCTGTAGCACTTCCTCAGTTGTGAGGATCACCTTCAGACATTGCCCAAATGTCTGCTGAAAGATATATTCACCAATTGAAAAATACTGGTTTAGCCTATTCATAGAAATCTGTGATAGTTTCCAAACAAAATTGCCTCTACTTGAAAATGACTGGTTTAGTTTATACATGGAAGATAAATTTTTTATATCCTTCAAAATGAAAACTCAGTCTCTGTCATGGCAAGCCATTTTTCCAAATGCATGAGAAACACCAAAGTCAAGCAACATGACCATGGGAGGGAACACTAGAGTACAATTTTAGATGTATATTGCTCATAACTTTTAAAAAGTTAACTATAGTTGGCCATTGAACAACATGGGTTTGAACTGTGTGGGTCCACTTACATGTTAATTTTTCAATAAATATATTGGGGCATTTTATTGAGATTTGTGACAATGTAAAAAAAACTCACCGATGAACTGCATAGCCTAGAAATACTGAAAAATTTAAGAAAATTTAGCTATGTTATGAATTCTTATATGTACATACTAGTCTATTTTATCATTTGAAATGTAAGCAAAGGGAAAGATGCAGTATTAAATAATAACTCCATAAAATTAACTGTAGTAGACAGATACTTACTATTGTAATAATTTTGTAACCACCTCCTATTGCTATTGCTGTGAGCTCAAGTGTTACAAGTACCTGCATAAAATGCCATGTGACATTATCTCAGGTATTTTCCCTCCAGTAAATTGTGCATTGCAGTAAAAAGATGAACCTTCCCAGTTCTTGCATATTTTTCATCATGTTTGGTGTAGTGACATAAACCTTAAAAAAACACCACGGGACATAAAAAGTGCCATTAGTGAAGCTAGGAGTACTCTAAGAAGCAGAGAAAATTCATGACATGACACAAAAAAAAGTTGAATTCCTTGGTATGTCCTATAGAATGAGATCTACAGTACAGTTTCTCATAAATGAATCCAGCCTATGGACCACTGTAAAAAAAGAAAAGGAAATTTGTGAAGCCATATTGTAACTACATCAGCAGACACAAAAACCTCACACTTTTTGTGATATGCCTTTTAATCTCATATTGAAAATGCAGCTTTTATGTGGGTGCAGGATTGCTATAAGAAAGAGACACTTATAGAGTCTACTATGATTCAAGAAAAAGTGCAGGCACTTTATGTAAAGTAAAAGGAAAATTAAGGATCTAAAGCTGGAGAATTTAATGTCAGCAAAGGATGGCTTGATAATTTTATTAAAAAGTTAGTCTTAAAAAAGGTCAAGATAACAGAAGAAGCAGCTTCTGCCAACCAAGAGGCAGCAGACAAGTCCCCAGAAGCCATTAAGAAAATCATCGAAGAGAAAAGGTATCTGTCAGAACAAGTTTTTAATATAGATGAAGGTGTCATATTTTGGAGGGAAAAATGCCACAAAGGACACTTAGTAAGGAAGAAAAATGAGCACCAAAATTTAGGGCAAGAAGGGATAGGCTTTACTGTTTTATGCAAATGTGGTAGGTCTTATCTAAGAACTGCTAACCACTGAGCCTTGAGGAAAAGGCAAACATTATCTACTAGTCTTTTAGTTGTCCAATGAGAAGGTCTGGACAATGAGAGTCTTTTTTCTTGATTGGTTCTACTGATGCTTTGTCTTTGAAGTTAAGAAGTATTTGCCAGTAAGGGACTATCTCAAAGTTCTTTTCATATTGGACACTGACCCTGACCCCCCGAACCCCATGAATTCAACAATGAAAGTATGGAAGTGGTCTACCTCCCCCAAACACAAGGTCTCTAATTCAGCCTCTAGACTAGGGGATTTTTTTTTAAGTTTTTAGTTACTTATTCATGAGAGAGAGAGAGAGGCAGAGATATAGGTAGAAAGAGAAGTATGTTCCCTGTGGGGAGCCTGATGTGGGACTCGATCCTAGAACCCAGGGATCATGACCTCAGCCAAAGGCAGACAGTCAACCACTGAGTCATCAGGTGTCCCTAGACCAGGGGATCTTAATGACTTTTAAGGTACTCTATGAAGAGGATTGTCAGAACTATGGAAGAGAAACTTGATGGAGAGAACGGTGTGAGTGTCTAGAAGGATTACAATCACTGAAGATGCTATTGTTGTTTCAGAAAAAGCCACCAAAGTAGTCAAGCCAAATGACTCCTGTGGGGGGAAAACTGTATCCAGATGTTGTATATGACTTGAAAGGACTTAAAACACAGCCAATCAAGGAAATCATAAAAAATCATGAAAAAGTGTGGATATGGAAAAAAAAAAAGCGGGGGGGGATGAAGAGTTTAAGCTATGGATCTGGGATACTTCAAGAGTTAACAGACACTACACCAGAGGAATCAATGAAAGACAACTTGATGGGGAGGGATGACTGTGTCTGAACCCGTGCCAGACGATGAGAAATGAAATGACATTAGACACTCTGGCAGAAGGATTCTGATTATTCAAGACTGCTTTGACTTCTTTTATGACATGGACCCTTCTATGGTAAGGGCACTGAAAGTAAAGTAACTGGTAGCAGAAAGATCTGTACTGTATAGAAACATTTTTAGAGAAATGAAAAAGCAAAAAAAAAAAAAAAAAAAAGTCAGACCGAAATTACAATGTATTTCCATAAAATTACACCTAATGTGCCTGTCCTCCCCCCCCCCCCCCACCTCCTCCATCTCTTCTGCATCTGCCACCCCTGGAACAAGAACGCTGCCTTTTCCTACTCAACAGAAAGATGATGAGGATGAAGACCCTCATGATGATCTACTTCCACTTAATGAATAGTAAATAATCATCATGCTGTATAGTTAATAAACTTACCTGCTGTTAAGTATATTACATGTGTCTTCATGTGAAAATATTTTACCTGTATGGAAGGAACTGTATGAGATATTTCTGTATTATTATTATTACCTATGTACTCACCATGTAGAGCATCTTATGTGAGACTTATATGGAAGTAGGGTGCCTAGGTGGTTCAGTTAGGCAGCTGACTTGATTTTGGCTCAGGTCATAATCTCAGGGTTGTGGGATCAAGTCCCGTGTTGGGCTCTGCACTCAGCTGGGGAGTCTACTTGAGAATTCTCTCTTTCTCTCTCTCTGCCCCTCCCTGCCCCTCAAATAAATAAATAAAACCTAAAAAAAAAAAAAAAAGACTCACATGGAAGTAAACAGCCAATCTTTACATAGGCATAAGGTGAGTGGTATTTAATATAAAATTAATGTGTTAGTTTTCTTAGTCTCATAACTGTGCTTTCAAAGAATTACATTACCTACATTACCATACAGTATATGTCTCTTTTTCTTTCATAATTGGAACAATTGCACATCAGCCTATCATCACAGGTAAATGGCTTAAAAAATTTAACAATGCTTTAAGTGCTATATTATGAATAGAACTATAATATTGTATGCCATAAAAATTTTATAACAATTCATTCACTAGTATATAGACTAGGCTACCATGAAACAATCATACTAATTATACTAGGCTACCACGAAGCAATCATATTGCTGCTTCATTATCAGTGTATCAATTGTTAGACCTGTAAATAAATGACTTTATTTTTCATATATTCTTTTCATTTTTGATGTCTAATGTTAGTAATACAAATAATATCTACAGTGTGTTATATCATACATTGATATCAATAGGTACAAACAGATGACTCATCTTGTAAACAGAATACATAGACTTTTTTATTTTGAACATTTTCCTCTTTTTTAAAGATTTTATTTTTATTTATTTGAGTGAGAGCAAGAGAGTGCAAACATGAGGAACAGCAGAAGGAGAGGGAGAAGCAGGCTCCCCGCTGAACAGGGAACCCAATGCTAGGCTCAATCCCAGGACCCTGAGATCACAACCTGAGCCAAAGGCAGGTGTTTAACCAACTGAGCTACCCAGGTGCCCTCCAGAATATGTGAACTCATGGTATTAATAAATAGGGCCATGTATTTCTTCTTCCTTATGATATTCTTAATAAAATTTTCTTTTTTAGCTTACTTTATTGTAAGAATGCAGTATATAATACATATACAAAATATGTTCTAACCAATTGTTTTTGTTATTGATAAGGGTTCTGATCAACAGTAGGCTATTAGCAGTTCAGTTTTGAGGAACAAAGTTTATACATGGATTTTTGACTGCATAAGGGGTGCCAACCCCTAACCTCTGCATTGTTCAAGAATCAACTGTATATTACACGGCGTGTCATGTGGTTATACTGCCATGAGAAAAGTAAGTAAAAAAAAGCAACCCACAATTTCCACGAGGACAGGTTTGAAAATTATTTGTGAAACTGCCACAAAATGACTGCATCAAGAATTACTTCATAAAATAACAGTTATTTGAGTTCCATGTCCCAGAAGGCCTCCTTCTTATTTACTTTTCACTTCTAACCCATAACCAACTCTTGCTTTGCCTGAAAAAAAATATTTTGAGCTGTTTCTGTTTCCCTGTCTTTTACCATGCTATTGGATAGAGCTATCCTCACCATCTCTATGATAGAGAAAGCTTCCCAAGTAGTTATCTTGTATCTACCTCTGTTCCACTCCAGTCTATGCAGGCAAAAACAGCCAGAGGAACCTTAGAAAACATGTCATTTCATCATGTTAGCCCTGCATCGAAAAAGTTTTCAATAAAAACCCAAAGCTTTAGAGTGAGGCCGTGGATCTCACCACAGGTCACCTCAGCATGTTACTTCTTGTCACCTTTTCCCTTGCTCACTATAGTCACAATGACCTTCTTCCAGTCTCTCCTCCATCTTAGTCCGCTGGACATATGCCCTCCCCTCTGCCAGAACGTTCTTGCTTCCACTCTTCACATGACTGGTGCCTTCTCATCTTCAAGTTTTAGCTTCAGCACCTCATTCCCTGATGTTCCAATCTAATGCTTTCTCCCATGTTTTTTCCTCTCTTACCCCCTCCCCATCCTTTCCCTCAATGCCACACAGTCCAATGCTTTATTTATCATGTATGTAACTGTATGCATAAGATCTTCAGATCTGACTGTGGTTCCATGAGGTCAGGGACCACATGTGTCTTGTTTATGGGGACAACACAGTGCCTCACCCACAGCACAGGTGAGATGCAAATGGCTGCAAATATGAATGATCCACAGATCCTCAATCACTCTTCCATCTCCTAAGCATAATATCAAAAGCTTGCTTGCCTATAAAGGTGAGCATCCCTCACTGCGATTAAAACCACCTAATTATCCCAAAGAAAAGAAAAGATCCAGCCTGCTGCTTCTCAAAGCAGACAGGGAAATAAATGAGCTTGATTGCAAAACCACTCAGTGTTCCCCCGCCTCTTAAAGGGTGACACTGATCTATCATTTGTGATAGATAAGTGTTCTCTTCTGCCCTCCTTCTACTCACCAGAGTTTTATTATGCTGTGGTCAACACTGCAGCAAATCCTGCAAAGGTTAACAGGCCAGCTCACACAGCCCACAACCCACTTTGCATTTTCATGTCCTTCATTACAACAAGTGGGTTATTTTTATACCTGTTAGCTGCTAGCAATCGGCGAAACCTCAGGCTCAGAATAAAATATGACAAGGGCCCAGGGAGGTAACAATAACATTGCTTGTACTGCAGCCAGCTTGCCATTAATAATAACAGGGAGAGAAGTGAGGAAGAGACAGGGAAGGGTGTTAGAAGGGAAAGGAGGCTCCTTGGAATCCAGCAAAGACGTTGTCCTGGGGTAGATGACACATGCCCAGCACTGTGACTCATCTCTCTCTCCAACCCTTTACCTTCTGGACTAAAATCCTTTAAGCTATTAAATTTTAGAAAAATCTCAGTGTGGCAAGGCATTACATTGATAAGGCCAAACAACCATCAGGTACTCATTTCTTATAAATAAAATGACCCAGCATTTTGAAACTTTTCAAAGTTCTTTCACAACCTTTGTATGTGGAAGGAAAGGGACATTGCAAGGATAATCACTGCTTCATGCATTATTAACAGAAGTCTGAAAACACTTCACTGTTCATCGAGAGAGGAACGTCATATAAATTTTGGCACATCTGTACCTTGGAATATTACTACATCACTATCACCGATTTTAGACATCAACAATTGTGAGCTGACATCACATACATTTTATTATGCAGACCCACTATCCATTTTTAAGTGGACTTATTACTCATTCCATTACAGAAGTGTAAGTCCATGGGGAGAGAGCTTCCATTCCTAAAACAGTGTGAGGTGTGCAGAAAAAGTTTGTTGAATGTATGAAGAATGAATTGGTACATACTCCATCACCATTAAAAGAAGACAATGGATCCATACAAACTTATACTGAGGATTTTATTTTTTTTTATTATTATTTTTTTTTATTTTTTTTAATTTTTATTTATTTATTTATGATAGTCACAGAGAGAGAGAGAGGCGCAGAGACACAGGCAGAGGGAGAAGCAGGCTCCATGCACCGGGAGCCCGATGTGGGATTCGATCCCAGGTCTCCAGGATCACGCCCTGGGCCAAAGGCAGGCGCCAAACCGCTGCGCCACCCAGGGATCCCCTATACTGAGGATTTTAAAACTGTTCTTAGTTGTTTAAAAAAATACAGGGGAAATATGGTACGTGATAACTTGGGAAATGCACCTTTGCAGCACTGAAGGGGCATCCCAGGATAGGAAAACTGGTGCAGAGTGCCAAGCTACCATATCCTTTGCAAGGTGAACTTACCCCCTCTGATGAAAAATTTAAAACTTTGGCTGAGGTTTTAAAATCCAAAGCTTTTTACAAAATCAAATAAATATTGCCAGTCTTCTTTTGTCATTTTGAGCTGCTTCTAAGTGAGCTGTTCACTACCTAACAATGGCATCAAGGTGTCTCTTAGAATGGAATGTACAATTCCAATAGGTGTTAAGCCTCTCTCTAGATCAGAAAGATTATGTTAGCTGCCAGGCACCTAGGTGTCTGTGCCTGGTGCTGAGCTGCCTGAGACAGAGAAGATGACAGAGTGGAATGGTTCTCAGAATGGGTTGACATTCTGGTGGAGCTGGCTTGAAACTACTTCTGCAGCTACAGGACCCAAGGCAAGTCCTTCATTCCTTCTGAGGCTCAGTGTCCCATACTAAAGAATGGGAAAAGGCCTCAAACTGACACTGGGTGATTTTAAGAATTGCCAGTGTACATAAGGAATCTAGAACAGCACCAGGCACATGGTTAAGTGTTGAATAAATTACAGTCTTTTATTGATCTTATTTGGATCTCGGACAAGGAGTTTTGCTTATTAAGTGCTGCTACCTTTTCAAGCCATTAACTGAACTAATATGGTACCTCAACAATGACGTCTATTCACAAAGAAGGGGCCAATATGAGCGGGGGCAGAGATGGCTCATTCAAACTTATTTTCATTTCTCAAAAGGAATGGCAAGCATGCTGGCTAGGACAGATTGCTTTGTCACCCCCAGCCTCATCTCCTTTCCATTCTGGAACTTGGTACCATGCAT
Source organism: Canis lupus baileyi (assembly GCF_048164855.1). Lineage (NCBI taxonomy): Eukaryota > Metazoa > Chordata > Mammalia > Carnivora > Canidae > Canis > Canis lupus. The sequence continues at coordinate 54,431,823 of NC_132841.1, forward strand.
ACTGAAGCTAGTGCAACAAAGTAGAACCTTTGGTAATGCCACCCAATAAAGCAGAGGAAACACTCTTTAAAGCATCATAATGTGCAAGAGGCATGCTAGCAGCAGGTAGGTGCAGGTAATGTGAAGCTCTTGTCTCATTCACTTTTGTCCCCTCAGCAATGGCTTTATGTGCGCCACTCCAATTCAAGGGTCGTAAGCATGTATATCCAACATATGGGTATTTATTTTAAGTTGTACACATGTAACCTGTACTAATACCTTGTGCACTATAAACTTTTAAAATAGACATTGTAAAGAGACGAGGAAAAGAACGTTGTTTTAGCTCATCCTCTCTAAGTTTTCTGCACCCTCAGGACAGAAAGCTGACCCATATCCCTTCCCCATCCTTGCTTCATCAGGGGAGGAAGAGCTGAGGGAACACAAGGTGAGGACAAGATGTCAAATCTGCCGTCACATGTTTTACTCAGCTTGAGCTATTTTTTTGTTTTAGTTGTCAACATTTTACAGTCAGGACATTTCTTTACCTCAAGAATTAGCAAGTCCAGAACACCAGGCCCCTGGGTCCACTAACACTTCATTGAACCTGAGTAGCAGGCACACCCCATCCCACAACACACTCCTCCTCCAACTTACTTCTCCCATTTCTAAAACTTGCTCTAACTCAATAGATATTTGAGCCTGTAGTGCTTTATAGAGTGTGGGGTCACAGGGCTACAGGAGAAGAAGAGGAACATGTCTATGATGAGGGAAATCTCTTGCCTGGCCAATTCTCCATGTCTGTTAAAACAAGAGCATGGTGGAGCTAAATGGCACAGAAGCCATGCTGAGTATCTTAGCCACTGTGATCTCTGTTCATGTTCCTAGGGCACTGAAATCCAGAATAAAGGATTATCTGACTGTTCTTCTTGACCTAGTGCTTGTGCTTGCCCAATTCAGAATAGGACTGGTTTGTTCTGACAGCATCATGCAGAGTTCTGCGGCCATAGTGGAGTCTGAGGCAAAGGAAAACTGTGTGTTCCTATACATACTTATCAATACAGCCTCTCGTGTTTTGAACCAGGTATAAAAAGCTAATGAGAGCTCTATAATTATAGAACATGACTGCATAAAATGTCCCACATTGCTTAGTCTCTTTACAAATATTTGACAGAGAGAGAAAGAGAAAGTGTTTGGGGCATGCTAAACATTATTTTTAAAATATGGCATTAAAATAGAATTTATTTGAGTAGCTGAGGTTTTTGGCATCTTCTGAAATTTTGTGCCTGAGCTGAGAGCTCCTTCCCTCCCCGTGGGCCTGAGCCTGACCCAGGTAACAAGTCTCCCTCTCCTGCTATGGGCCCACTGCTCAAGTCAGGCTTTGAATCTCACTCAAGACAGGCCTCCAGCAGCAACCCCACCCAGGCCAATGGAGTCAGCCCCCTGGAGATGCTGAGGGGGCTCCCACATGACCGGATTGGCCTACATTATATAGAGCCTTGAAATTACATTCAATCCTTCCTGAGGACAGAATTGGGTGTCCTCATTTACCTATGCTCCCAACAAGAACATGACAACCTTACAAATGCAGCAGCAGCTCTCAGGCTACTAATTTTAGCTATAGGGACTTTTAAAAAATGTTTTTTATCAATTTTTCTCACTCTTCTGGGATCCTGTGATAACCCCCAAGTGACTCACCTCCATTTGCTAGCAGTGAACACTTTCCCACTTCTAAAAATTCCAAAGCCAAATTTTCAATGTGTCCTGTGTAGCAAATAACCAAGACGACGCCTCTCCCATGGTAGAAAGGGTGCTAAAAATTATTTTCTTCTAGATGATTAGACCCTTTGAAAGGTCAGAGGAGAAATAAATTTAGCTCAGGCAGTAAAATGGAAAGATCCCATCACAGAGTTACACCAGAGCCCGATTAATAAGTTATGTTGGAGGAAGACTGCTTTATTGATCCAAAGTGTGAGAAGTCACAGGCATCTGAGAGCTGACCATGTGCTGGGAGGGAGATTCCCATGTTGTCAAAAGCTCTCTCTCACCGCTCATCTTGGCAGGGCTCCCTACTGACTTGCAAGAAAAATGAGTTCAAATCAGCCTGTTGTTGATTTTTTTCTTTCTTCTATATGTGAGGAAAGACTTACTATAAATATATATAACAAGCACAGCAATTATTTTACATTTGCTTCTTACAGGTTAAGGGAAAGCTATGATAAGAAGAGGACTTTAGGACTTGTCATTCTGAACAATGTATATGGGCAACTAATAAATGACCCTGTGTCCTCCTGTCTTCACTAGCTGCCCCCACCCCGATACCCTTCTCAATGGCCCCATTTTTGCCAATCTTCCAAATGGAGAAACTGGAGAAACTCATCCTCAAAAGGTTTAAGGAAAGAAAATATTCAAGTTCTCTAGGACAATCTTTCACTCTCTAAAGCAGGGGCCAGCAAACTATTTTTCTTCAAAGGGCCCCACACTAAATTTTTTTTGGCTTTGTGGGCTCTATCATCTCTTTGCAACATTAACATCACCATTATCATGCTCAAAAGTAGCCAGAGACAACAAATAAATGGATATAGCTGTGTTTAAAACAAAAACAAAGTTTTATTTACAAAAATAGTCTCTGGTTCACAGTTTAATTTTCCCCAATCTAAAAGGCAACTGGCATTAAGTCCCCCTTGACTCTTGAACATTAAAAACAAGCAAGCAAGGAAGCATCCTACTGCTAACAGAAATATACTGTCTTTAGCAAAAAGCCAGGATCTGAGGTATTCCTGAGCTTTGGAACTGGTAAGTGCCTGTGCTTTTCTTATGGATGCCATTACATGGGGAGCTCATCTTTGGATTTGACTGGCAAATGCCAAGACAAGTGGAATTTTGCTTTTGCTAAAAAAAGGAAAACAAAACTTTTACCCTGGATCTCATCCTTTCTCTTTCAGTCATAAATTCAAATCAAAAGTTGCCATAAATCATATGTAGTGATGGTGTTTTGCCTGGGCATAAGCTATCTGGAAAACATTGCAGCTCATTGGCTTACCCACTGCACCTGTTACAGAATTTCCCTGAGCCACAGTTGCAAAAATCAAGCTAACTTTAGACTGTGAGGAAGGGAAGAACAGGAATCCATCATGTTCTCTGGAACATGCCCCATGGATCATGGTCTATTTACCAAAATAGCTTCCAAGGACTGTTCTCCTTGACATCACACACACTTATATATATGTCTCTTATTTTTATGCTAAAGGACACTCCAAAATAGTATTTTTTAATACTCTGGAATCAGGGACTACTTCAAGTATTTGATAAAAGGTACCTACCATGCCAGTGAAATACAAATGCACACACATATTTATATATAATTTTAAAACACCGCTTCCTCCCTGCCCAGGCCAGCCCACAGATCCCAGGATAAGAGAGTCCTGCCTCAAACAGATTATGATTTTTGCCTGGCATCTGGTAAGACCAAAACAAAAGTCTAGGCCAACCCCCTTTTGTCTCCATAAGCTCAAAGGCTTCCCCTGACAGGATGGCAGCATGGCAATCCTTTTCCCACCATAAAAAGGTCACAGAATCTCAGGCCTAAGTGCTGAGAGCTTTCTCTGGCAGGTCTACAACCTCCCGACCCTTGATGTTCTCTAATAACATGCTGGAACTAGAAATATTTTCCTCAAAAAGCTGTTAGCCATAGACTTTTCATAAGGATGCCAGTTAGAGTAGGTGTTTACATGTATGGAGTCACTTGAAAGGAGTGGAAATGGTCTCCTTCTTTCCATAAAGTACCTCCATGAGAAATGACTTATTTTAGCTTAAGCTAGTTTATCAATGCCAATGATGGAGGCAGCATGTTTAAATCTAACTTATTTGAATATTGCTTGTGTTAGGCTGATATTAAGAAGAAGGAGCACCAGTGTTTTCTGTTTGTGCTTTTGGTTTTTGCTTTGATAAACGCAGTATGGAGAAAGGATCATGGTCTTTCCCATCATTAGGTGATTGTGGATCCAAACTAACAATAACTAACATTTATTGAGTTCCAGGGGCTTTATAAAATGCTTTCACTCCACAAAATGACTTAGTTCTTCCCACAGCCCTACTCTAGAAGGTATTGTCACTGTCCCTATTGTACAGATGAGAACACTGAGGCTTTGGGACAGGGAGTAGTGATCTTTGCATTATACAACTACTAAGTGGAGCACTGGAGATTCAACCCAGCTCCTCTGGCTCTAGGGTACCAAGTCTTATTTTCAGCAAACACATTGTATGCTTGAGAAGTCTTCATCCTATTCTGGCCTCCACAAATAATTAGGTGACCACAGAGAGATCTCTCAACCTTATAGGGGAGGAAGGGTTTCCACTCTCAAGGTTGGCACTTGACAACCTTCAAGATACCAATAGTAACAGTACTCCAGCCGGTACCAAGGGTTAACCTGCTTCAAGTGAACACGATCTTTACTTGCTGACCTAAGTCCCTTGATCTGTAGCAGAACTAGTTCACTTTCTTTGATATTTACAGACCACTGGCCTTAAAGAGGGACCAGAACTTCCCCAGGCCACAGAAGCCAGTGAGTCTATTTGAAGCCCCCTCAGCTTTCTGAATAGCCCACTAATGTTTTTTAGCAATATGGGTTTTTTTCTTCTTTTTTTTGGGTCACACAAATGATTTAACTGACCTCCCTTTGTAAATCTATAGACCTGGCCCTCCTGTGCAGAAAGAAGTCTTCCCGTACATCACAGGACAAGAACCAAACCCCTTTGCACACCTCTTGAGCACTGATACAACGTTTCAGCTGGCAACATCTAGTCTGCACATGATGGAGAAATGTTGCAGGCCACTGCACTCCCTTTGCTGATTAACTGCTCTAAACCGCTTCTAAAGCTTCTGGCCACACCAAAACCTGGGAGTTGACATTTGGACAAGAGTTTACCTTCTCCCCAGGTAGCCGGTCTCCTAAATAAAGCTCAAATTCCTTTCCAATCAAAAATTCTTGTGTAACGGATCTTTAAAGCGATGGCAACCAAACTTAGGTTCAGTAACACTACCAGCTAACTTATAATGTACGATCTTTTGATGATCTTCAGTGGTACTATTGTCTTGTTTTTCTTAATAAGATTGTGAATTTCAATAATCCCTAAGTAAAAATATGGAAAAGACAGGTTAAAAGATCCAACTCTAATGTGAACTTTTAAATTTGCCTTGGTAAAATTTGGCAGAATTAAATTTTATCATATGCATTAGGTTTTATCAATTTACTTGATGGAGACTATATCGGGATACCTACAACTTTATGAAGATATAGTTACATTCTTCCAGAGGTTTATGTCAAGTATGGTCTCTGGATCTGGCCTTGGTTGGGGCTAGCAAAGGCAGAGGGGACAGGAGCATCAGAGTATCCAGCATCATGGTGTAGGGTGCCTCTCCATGTGCCCACAGAGGGAAGCTACAGCTATGCCTCTGGATGGAGATATATTAGGTACAGAGGCCAATCCTTCTGCCAAATGAGTTTTATGTTTTTGTTTGCCCTTCTGTTGGTGATAACTTATAACTATCTTCAGATATTTAGGGTAAGATTGAAGGCTTCAGAATAAAGAAACAATTTTAAAACATTTTATGGCCAAAAAGAAAACCAGGCTTCTAGTTTAAGGGATCTTAAGAGAAGCCTTGGAATAGGAAGAATGGTGAGGTTTCCACAATGGCAAAACCACAAAGACTTAATATGAAACAAGATAGAGTTACATTTATTGAAGAAACTATCACTTAATAGGTGATTAACCAAGTGTCAAGTCACCTGTTACTAACTTAGCTCTACACAATCAAGTGTTATTGTATTTATGAGAAAATCAAGATTAATAAAGCCTTTGACTTACTGAAGTGTGCACACATAGTAACAGAGCTAGGTGTTGAATAGGATTAGAATACTTTATTTTATTTTATTTTATTTTATTTTTTATTTTTTGGATTAGAATATTTTAATATCTTCATACCATTTTAAAAGGTCAAAAAAACATAGTACAAAGCATTTCATGAGAACAGCATGTTGTAGCTTATATTTCATATTTTGTTCTCTATTTAAAATATTACTGGCACTTCTAGATCATGGAATAAGGCAAGTAAAAGAAATTTTTAAAAAGTTTAGAAAAGTGGGGGATCCCTGGGTGGCTCAGCGGTTTAGGGCCTGCCTTCCGCCCATGGCATAATCCTGGAGTCCCAAGATCAAGTCCCGCACTCCCTCTGCCTGTTTCTCTGCCTCTCTCTCTGTGTCTCTCATGAATAAGTAAATAAAATATTTTTTTTTAAAAAGCAGTTGAACTGTTGGTTGTTTACTGATAATATGATTATAAAACTATCCAAAAAGAATTTACAATCTACTTCAACTAATAAGCAAATTTATCATTCTTATAGCTTAGAATATCAATATTTACCAACAATGAGCATTTGGAAATCAAACTAAAATATTTACAATAACACCAAAATAATCAAAGGCCTTGTGATAAATTAGCAAAATATATACAAGAAGTTTACACTGAAATTTATAAAATACTGCTGAATAAAAGCAAAAATACCTAAAAATGGCTATGAAAATAAAAGTTCATCATTTGCAACACTCAATCTTTAAGGTGTCACTCTCCTTAAGTTGGAATATAGATTCAACGCTATCTTTATCAAAATCCCTGAAAGCTATCTGGTAAACTAAATAAAACTATTCAAAAATTACTTTACAAATGCAAATAGTATTGGATAACCAAACAGTCTTTAAAAAGGAATAAATTGAGAGGACTTAGGCTGATTTCAAAACTTGTTAAAAGGCCATAATACACAAGACCATGTGGTATTAATATAAAATAGCTGCATACAAAAATAAAGAACAGACTTAAGCAACAGAAATTGCCATCAATTCAGTAAGAAAAGTTTATCTATTGCTAGAAAACTTGGATAGCCATATTAAAAAAAAACAAAAACAAAAACGCATCATTGTCCCTTATCTTGCTCCATACATAAAAAGTTAATTCAGTAAATCCAGAACCAGAAAGCTTTTAGAGAAAATAAACAATACATTTGCAGTAGACAAAGAGAAACCATTAAAAAAAATGACACATTATATTTAATCAAATTTAAAAATATTGCTCCTCAAAAGAGATCATTAAGAAAACGAATAAAATATAGAATAGGAAAAAAAACACATTTATAGGATACATCTAAAGAAAAATTTATGTCCCGAATATATATAAAACTGTACAAAACAATAAAATGACTAATCCAATAAAATGATAGGCAAAATTTTGAATATACAAAGTATAAAAGATACAGGAATGGCTATTAGTCGTGAAAAGATGCTCACCGTCATTAGCAATCAGAGAAAACCAAACTGAAACTGAATTAAGATAAGACTTCACACCACCAGAATGTTGTTTTTTTTTTTTTTTGAAAGAAAAATAGCGAATGTTGGAGGAACATATAAAGAACAGAAACAGAAACTGCCAGTAAGAATAGAAAATGGTATAATCATACTGAAGACTAGTTGGGTAGTTTCTTATAAAACATTGGTTCTCAAAATTTTTAGTCAGGATCCCTTTACTTTCTTAGTTATTAATAAGCTCAAAGAGCCTTTGTTTATATATTACTTATAAATCAAAAGTTACTATATTAGAAATTATAACAGATAAAATTTTTAAATATTTCCTTAGTAATGCACTTAAACATGACAATATATGTAATATCTTTAATGATAAATGACAGTATTTGTCAAAACAAAAAGTAAAAGTTTTACATTATTATAAATCTCTTAAAATCTGGCTTATGAGTAGAGCTGGATTCTTTTATCTTTCTCTACATTCTCTTAATATTATTTAAGTTGAAGTATATGAAGGAAATTGTGCCTTACGCAGAAAGTCAGTTGGAAAAGAAAGGACCATTTTAATAACCCTTTTCAGATAATTATGGGTATTTTGTTGTTACTAAACCAACATCCAGTTGTAGATTTTTGGAAGTAGAATCAAATCACATCAATAAACTCTTTGTACTCAGTTACATTAAAATCCATCCGTCTATCTGGTACTATAGATTCATCTTTATCTCATGTATGATTTTCTAACACCAGGCAGGGACCGTTTGGAAAACACTGGTCTTCCGAACTATATGGATCTTCCAAATGTTGACTCATTTCATTATACTATCTTTTGATATTACATTTGTTAATATTACCCCCAATTTCATCAGAAAAGAGCGTAATCCTGAGAAGTTGTTAAGCTCATTGTGACTAATACATGTTTTTCGAAATTCTAATTTTCTGATTCCAATTTTTGCTTGAAACTTCCAATTTCATCACTAACAACAAACTTAGTAATTTTCCTTAAAGTGACAGGTGTATTTAGTTCATTTACACAAAAATGTCTGCAGAGTATACAAGACTGAACAATCAGTTTGTGTGTCAATAACAAATGATGCTCCATGAAAAAAGCAGCTAGTTCAGCTTGTAACTCAAACAATTGTACAACTATGTTTCCTTGAGCAAACTGGCCTACTTCAGTATGCCGAAGTGCCTTTTTGTAATACCCATTCCATTATACAAATTATTAAAAAGATGAATACACAAAAGTAGAGATTTAATAAAATTAATAATTTTTACTGATTCATCAAGGACTGTCTTAATTGAAACTGCTGTACTGAATGTTTGGTAGAGAACAGTATAGTAATACTGTGACTAAGGCTTCATTCATTTTTACCCAATACTGCTTTTCTGCATCCTTACTGTAAATGTCAACTCAATAAAAAAGGTAAACACCATGTTATTATTATCACAAAAATGCTTTGACCTTGTGAAACCCCTGCAATAGTTTTATGCTCCCCAGGAATCTGTGGACAAAATCCTGAGAACCACTGTTAAAAATTTAAGGATATATCTACCCTCTGACCCAGTCATTTCACTCTTGGATATTTAAACAAAAGAAATGAAAAGGTATGTCTACCAAAATGCTATAAAATAAGTTTATAGCAACCTCCTTCAAAATTGCTCAGAACTAAAAACAACCTAAATATCCATCAATAGGAGAGAAGATAAACAATGCCTCATATACCTATAAAATAGAATGATACTAGATATTTAAGGAAAAAAACAAGTGATAGCAGCAACAAATCCGTGTTTTTGTCCAAGACATCAGGTTAAGTGAGAGAAGTAAGACATAAATGAGCATATACTGTATGGTTCCATTTGTAGAAAATTTAAATACAAGAAAAACTAATCTATGATGATAGAAACCACAGTGTCCTGAGGAGGTGAGACTGAAAAAGGGCCAAGGAAAAAGAAAACATAAATAAAAATCATTATGGATGAAAATGATATAACAACAGAAAAACAGAGTTGTGAAGGTAAAGAGAGTACCACCCATAACTGGTCAATAATTTTGAAAACCTAAATGAAATGTCTAGAAAAATAATTCATTGCAATTTAATAACCCACTTCTACTTCCTGAAAACAAACACAATCAGTGATTTCACAGATGAGTACTATTGAAATATCAGGAAACAGATCCAAATTTCACACATATGTTTCCAATGAACAGAAAAGGAGAAACAATCAGTGTGAGTCTGACACCAAATAGAAAAATATTATAAGCAACATTAGAGGTTCTTTATACTAATACATATTTATTTTAAATTCTTTTGAAATAGCTTACTATAATGAACCCATCAGTACAATATAATAACCACACTAAAACTGGTTTTCTCCAGACTGTGCAGGAATGGCTCAATAAGAGAAAATTCACAAATACTTTGTAAAACAATATCAGATTAAAAGAAAAGAATTCCTATATTTATCTGATACCAAAAAATGACAGAATTTAACATATATTTAGGGGAAAAACAAAAAAAAATAATTTCTGTTGTTTCTAATTAGGAAAAAGTTCCTGGGACACCTGGGTGGCTCAGCAGTTAAGCGTCCATCTGCCTTCGGCTCAGGGTGTGATCCTGGAGTCCCGGGATCGAGTCCCACATCAGGCTCCCTCCATGGAGCCTGCTTCTCCCTCTGCCTGTGTCTCTGCCTCTCTCTCTGTATGTCTCTCATGAATACATAAATAAAATCTTTAAAAAAAAAAAAGGAAAATTCCTTAACCTGATAAACAGCATTTATTAAAAAGTAATTAGAACAAACATAGCCATCAATAGTTAAATGTTTGACACCTTGCCTTTAAAATCAGGAATGAGGCACACATGCCAAACATCAGTGTATTACTCAATAGTGATATTGGGTTCTCAGCCATTATAATAAACTAAAGATTAAAAAAAGAATGAAAAGAATGTAAACTTATATGACTTGCAGATAATAGGATAGTTTACACAGACCTTTCCCTTCTCGAATATATTTAGAAACAATTCCTTGAAAATCATAGAAGAGTTTAGTAAGATGGCTCTTATTATTTTACTTGCAGAATGACTCATTGATCTTGCTTTTTATAGTTTAACCATTTGAAGAAAGGGTAGGTTCTTTTGGAGTTAGGGAAAACATTGATAAGTCTGCTCTTGAGCAAGTTGTCCAAGTATAAATCATAATTATTGCAGAAGTGCATTCAGAACCCCATACTGAACCTCACTATCAGCTAGAGGACAGGTGGGTTATGCCGTTTTTTTCTTTTTTAACCAAGGGTAGCTGACTAAATGCAGTTTCTGTGACCTGAGCAACCTGAATCATATAACACAGGCCAGACATGTTTTCAATGAATTTACTAGGCATTAGATACTTTAGGTGTTCAAACTAAGTAATGTGGATGGTGGGAAGTTCTACAACAATAGGAGGCAATGGAGTCAAATATAAGAGAGTGGAAATATGCTGAAAATACCTTTCTCATTTATGCAATTCTTTTGTTTTGAATTTTCACCCCCCATTCAAGGATCCCCATAACAGGGGACAGATTTGGACAGAAAATGTCTTGTTTGAGTATGTAAAACTGGGATTGAAAAATGCTAGTTTAGGGGCATCTGGACAGCTCAGTCATTGAGTGTCTGCCTTTGGCTCAGGTCATGATCCTGGGGTCCTGGGATCAAGTCCTGCATCAGGCTGCGCCCCCCCCCCCCCCCGCCCCGCAAGGAGCCTGCTTCTTTCTATGTCTCTGGCTCTCTCTGTGTCTTTCATGAATAAATAAAATCTTAAAAAAAAGAAAAATGCTAGTTTGTTTCTCTTGTTATTTGAATAGAGGGCACATTACTATAGAAGGTGTGGGGAGGTCTCACATACTAGGTGATAGCCAGCAAAGTATGTGCTGTATGCTCAGAGGAAAGACAAGGAGTCAGGCTCAGAAAGGCACAGAACCTAAGTCATGATTCTGTACCCTTTCCTGATCCAACTCTACTCTCTGACATCAATACTGTGAGATAACAAAGTCAGTCGTGTGGGTTCCTGCTACTTTCCAAGAATAAATCCTTGACAAAGGTATGTGGGAAAATAAGGTTTTAATGCATTATAAGGACGTTCTATTTGAAAAGACTAGGTATTAGTGATTTTCCCAGGTACTTCTCATCTGAGCACCTTCTAAGAGAGTATGTGGTATCTGTGCCTAACTAGGGCTCAAGGACTCCAAGGGCATGTAGCAGCATGGGAGCGGGTATTCAAAGCCACAGGATAAACATGCTGCATCTTCCAGCAGTGTCAAATTTACTAGATATTATGTAATTTAAAACACCTCTTTTTTTTTTTTATTAAACTAAGACTTTGCATGAATATTTAAGATAAAATACCAGACTTCAAAGAAATTTCCTGCTTGTTGGCAGACTGCTTGAGGCTAAGTTTGAGCCTCATGGGGTCCCCTATTGCTTTCCTTTGCATTAGGGGTTCTTTAGAAGAAAAGTTTGAATACTCATGCATTATAATACCAATAACTAGAACAGTCCAAAAAGTAATTTCCATTTGCCAGCATGTATAATTTAGCCTCAGATTTTCTTCACAATTAAAGTTCTCTTTACTACTTGTTTTTAAAAAGAACAAAATATTTGGAGGTCCATAGCAGCCTCTGTGCAACATTCTGCATTATTTACTCACTCCCATCCACATATTTGCATTACTGGATCCAAAATACTAATATAAAAATGAATGTAACATTAATATACATAAACATATACAAACTAGAATTCTTTTTTTTTTTGAAGGTTCATAGCTTTTATTACCTTTTACTTTTCTTTTTTTTTTTTTTTGGTATATTTTTAAATTGGAGTTCAATTTGCTAATATATAGCATAACACCCAGTGCTCATCCCGTCAAGTGCCCCCCTCAGTCACCCCATACCCCAGTCCACCTCCCCATCCCCCAGTCCACCTCCCCTTCCACTACCCCTCGTTCATTTCCCAGAGTTAGAAGTCTCTCATGTTTTGTCACCCTCACTGATATTTCCCACTCATTTTCTCTCCTTTCCCCTTTATTCCCTTTCATCATTTTTTACATTCCCCAAATGAATGAAACCATGTAATGTTTGTCCTTCTCTGATTGACTTACTTCACTCCGCATAATACCCTCCAGTTCCATTCACGTTGAAGCAAATGGTGGGTATTCGTCGTTTCTAATGGCTGATTAATATTCCATTGCATATATAGACCACATCTCCTTTATCCATTCATCTTTTGATGGACACCGAGGCTTCCTCCACAGTTTGGCTATTGTGGACATTGCTGCTATAAACATTGAGGTGCAGGTGTCCCGGCGTTTCATTGCATCTGTATCTTTGGGGTAAATCCCCAGCAGTGCAATTGCTGGGTCATAGGGGAGCTCTATTACAAACTAGAATTCTGAAGCAAAACAAGGTCACTAACTTTTTGTCTAAACTTAAGGTCATTTTCAAACACAGATCTTACCGAAAAGTGAGGTTAAAACAACTACGGTTTAAGGATAGTGGGGAATAGTATAAACAGAATAAGGTAAATCTTACTGGATAAGTTGGATACACAGTACTGAGCTAAAAAAAATAAAAAATAAAAAAAACCTATAGCAAAAGGTCTGAAAAGACTCACTTCCAACCGATAAATAGTTACCTCTGAGAATAAAAGAGGTCTAGGGGAAAGACCAAAACATCTATTAACATCTTCTTCACATTCCTTTGCATACAAAAATGGTTTTCCCCTCTAAAAGCAATAAAGGGGCACCTCAGTGGCTCAATTGGTTAAGCCTCTGCCTTTGGCTCATGGCAGGATCCCAGAGTTCTGGGATCCAGCCTTTCATAGGACTCTCTGCTCAGCAGGGAGGCCTGATTCTCCCTCTGCTTCTGCTCCTGTCCTCTCTCTCAAATAAACAAAATCTTCTTAAAAAAATAAATAAAATCAATTGTTATTCAACCACAATGTTTCTAGATCTGCTTTGGGCACTGGAAGAGAGAGGAAAAAAAAGTGTAATGTTGCTGCCTACAATACACAAATACAAACTATATAGAAGAAAGAAACAAAGAAAAAAATGTGACACGTGGTTGCTTTTTTAAGTCATTAAGAGATCCTTTAATGATTTGCTTTTCCAATTTATACTAAAAGTTTATTAATATAAAATGGGTTTATATTTTAATAACATTTTAACCTAAGTTTTCTGCGATAAGAGTAATTTCGTAGAACATAACATTAAGCTAAATTCAATAAACTAAAGCAAAAGAAATCATTAAACTCTCTCCAGAGCAATGCCTGTTTTCAAGCTCTTGGTTAAGTGTCTATAAAAAGAGCAACAAGATATTTAGTTGTCTCTTTATTACCATTACTTCCCCATTGACTTACTTGGTAATTTCAGATATGCTTTATTTTCTGTCTGGATTCATTTTCTGTTGGAATTGACTGCAAACAAAAAGAGTTTTAATTTTCCCTGATCGCTAACTCACAACTTCCAGTTCTATGTCAGACAGTTAATAATCTGTAAACAAACATTAAAACACACTTGAGTCTTCCTTAAAGAGCCTTAAAGAGATTTCTAGGTTTTGTACAGAATCATAGAGTTGGTGAATTTTACAGACAAAATGAACACTGGTTAAGCCCCTTTTATTTTTTATTTTTACTTTATCTTATTTATCTTCCTTCTCCCCCCCTCCCCTCCCCCAGCAAATAGAACTGGAGCAGTGAGAATTTTGTTCTGGGTCTCATAGCTCATTAGTAGGAGGACAGGATCTGGACACCCAATCTCAGTCCAGAATATTCTTTCTATGCTCCCTGACCCTGGGTAAAGCAAATTATTTGGAGTTTTATGTATTGGATTTTATATTTATTATTTATATACTGTATTTTATATATTGGATTTATACATCATTAATTTTCTCTGTGGTCCTTGTGAGGTTTGCACCTTTTCCATATTTATCCTAAGATCTATCACATCCTTTGTATAAACATCAAATTTCATTATATAAAGGTCCCTCACTGTCTGAGAAATAACAGTGGTGACAAAGGTAGTCTTCAGTTTCTTCATAAATTATGTCTGACTTTCAAGTAAATTCAAAAGAAAAAGAGGAAATTCAAATTGACACTGTTGATTTTCATGGTCATATAAGAATATTCAAGCAGGAGAATGAATCAAAGCTTCAACGTGCATTAGAGTTACAAAATTCCAGAAGAGCCTAGAGATAACCACATCATATAAAATGGTTCTTAATCTTATCATTTTTAAATGTGTAACATCTATAGGCATGCAATTTAAAACCTGGATGGGCACTTGGCCAGGAAATGTTTCTTACCAAGCAGACAGTTGTATATGTCACACGTATATTTTGTTATACATTTCCTTCCTAAAAATAACCTTATAATTCTGGTTTTTCTCTGATTAAAAGAGTATTAATGTGTTTTTTAGAGAATTTGGAAAAATGTGCATCTCTATATCTTCAATTGATTATGTTCTTTGCATGAACCAAACACTGAGATACCTCCTCTATTTTTGTAATAGCTTTATGAAGCAGTTTTTATCCTAATTCCTACAGAACTACATTCATTATTGAGGCTAGAAGAGAGAATTACTTGTGCAAGATCACACAGTTGATAAATAAAACACCAGGACTTGAATTCAAGTCTTCCACTATAAGATCCAAAGTTTTTTGCCTTGTAGGATTTGTCTGTCTTGAACTTCTAGGCTCAGAACATAGGGAACATCAAAGGTTCTAGAAATTCGCTCAGTACCAACCAGAGAAGCAGGATTATTACTGTACTGCAACCTGGTATCCATTTCGATCAAAACTGGCATTGACTTGCTGCTACTCTAATGTATTTTTCAGTCCTCATCCTGCCTGACTTCCTCTCAAGGGCATCTGATGCTGCTACCCTTTTTCCTTAATTGAAACGCTCTCATCCCTTTTTCCATGATTTCTAGTTGGCTACTCATTTCTTTTTTTTTTTTTTTCGGCTACTCATTTCTTATTTCTCTGTCCATCCTTCCTTCTCACCATCACACATTCCCCACCCCACCCCCAATTCAATCATGAATGTGAAAGCTCCCAGAGGCTGAGTCTGAGCATCCTTTCTCTTGACAGTTTGTATGTTACCATTCACACCCAAAGCTGCGATTTTTACTTATCCACATGGGTGCACCCAGGAGCTCTTATCTGCACTCTGAGCATACATACCCAAAGATTTTCAAAATTTTGATTCAATGTCTCAAATGTACCTTAGAATTCACTAAGTCTTAAAAATACTGATGTCTCCCTTCTCCAGACCTGGTCTCCTTCCAGGCTTAAAGAACTGGTGAGCTGCAACTTCTTACCTTCTATTTCACATGAAGACTGGATCATTTCGAACGGTGGCTTTGCCAAGCCACCAGCCCTACCTTTGTGTCATCCCAGGACCTTTCAAAGTGGCTCCTCCCCTTCTCATCTGCTCCCACCCTTGTCTCCTCCATCTTCATCCTCTACCCAAGGCCTTCCACTGTGTCCTCACTGATCTCCCAGCCACATTCCAATTCATTTTCCACCCAGCGACCTGGGTCATCTTTTACATGTTGGGGGCTTGATGAATCCTAAATATCTATTACTGTCCTTACAAAGCTCAAAATGAGTTAATTTCTACTTCTCCTGAGGTTCCTCCTGTACTTTTCTCTTACTCTCTGCATTTCACAGACCTAGGTTTTAATTTCTGGAAGTCATACTTCCTTTAGGCCAAAGGGTCTTAGCAGATTCTGGTCCCTCTACCTGGAATATTCCAGTCCTACCCATCCTACTCACATTCTCTCTTTTTTCTGTCTCTGTCTCTCTTACATACACACACGGATGCCCCTGCACCTACACTATACTACACACTTTATTCTACTTAACTCTTACCCTTTAGAACTGAGCTCAAAAGATACTTCCTCAGGGAAGCCATTCCAACATGCCCACTTTACCCCTGCATCTGGCAGGTTTATTTATTACAGACTCCCAGAAAACCATGTTCTGTTCCTTCAGGACACGTATTTCAGCTTACAATTATGGTTTTATTAGTGTAGCTATTTGTCTAATGTCCACTTCCTCCACGAAGGAGGGGCTGGATCCCCAGGGTCTATTGAGGCACAAAGCATTGTAGGTACTCAATAAGTATGAATGAATCAATCAATTTCTGCTTTAGAAAGGATTCCATGTGAGAACCAGGGAAAAAGTACAGCACTAAAAATGTAAAGGTTAATTGCTTCCAAATTTCTATTTTAAATTACTAACCTCCCTTTGGGTATTTTTATTGCATGGGTAGTGCCATCATGTACCAAGTTGTCTATGCTAGAAGCCTAACAATCATTTTAATTCCTTCCTTTTCCTAGATCAGCTAATCCTGTTGCATTTAGCATACAGGCAGGGTCCCTCTTTTTCCCTCTTCCCTAGCATCCTTGAAATCACCCAGTCTAAGGCACCATATCTCCTGCTGAAATGATTGCAATACCCTCTTAACTAGTCTTCCTAGTTTCTGCTTATTCTCCTAAAATTATTTCTCTACTCAAAGGCTAAAATGATTCTTGAAAATGAGTAAAACCGACTGCTTCAATTCCCTGTTTAAAAATCCATAATAAGGGCACCTAGGTGGCTGTCAGTTAAGTGTCTGCCTTTGTTTTTTTTTTTAATAAATTTATTTTTTATTGGTGTTCAATTTACCAACATACAGAATAACACCCAGTGCTCATCCCGTCAAGTGCCCCCCTCAGTGCCCGTCACCCATTCACCCCCACCCCTCGCCCTCCTCCCTTTCCACCACCCCTAGTTCGTTTCCCAGAGTTAGGAGTCTTTATGTTCTGTCTCCCTTTCTGATATTCTTCTCCCTTCCCTTATATTCCCTTTCACTATTATTTATATTCCCCAAATGAATGAGAACATATAATGTTTGTCCTTCTCCGACTGACTTACTTCACTCAGCATAATACTCTCCAGTTCCATCCACGTGGAAGCAAATGGTGGGTATTTGTCGTTTCTAATGGCTGAGTAATATTCCATTGTATACATAAACCACATCTTCTTTATCCATTCATCTTTCAATGGACACCGAGGCTCCTTCCACAGTTTGGCAAGTGCCTGCCTTTGGCTCAGGTCATGATCTCAGGGTCCTGGGATTGAGCCCTACATCCCTACATCAGGCTCCCTGCTGAGTGGGGAGTCTGCTTCTCTCCCTTGAACCACTCCTAACCCCTGGTGCTCTCTCTCTCTCAAATAAATAAATAAAGTCTTTAAAATTTTTTTTTTAATATTAAAAACCCTTAAAAAAAAAAAAAACTTCTTCCAAGCCTATCATTCTCTGTCATGCCACCAATTCATTCTTCTTATCACAAGACACTGATTATTTTCTGTCCAGTTCCAACAAGAATGTAAACCTCATGAGGACAAGCACCTGCTGCATGCACCTTTTATGAAGGTCACTTAGTAGGTATTAAGAGCTACTATTAAATTATTGAATGCTGGGAATGTGAACTGGTGCAGCCACTCTGGAAAACTGTGTGGAGGTTCTTCAAAGAGTTAAAAATAGACCTGCCCTACGACCCAGCAATTGCACTGTTGGGGATTTACCCCAAAGATACAGATGCAATGAAACGCTGGGACACCTGCACCCCAATGTTTATAGCAGCAATGGCCACAATAGCCAAGCTATTGTGAACCAAGGAGTGGTTCAAGGGAGAGAAGCAGACTCCCCACTCAGCAGGGAGCCTGATGTAGGGATGTAGGGCTCAATCCCAGGACCCTGAGATCATGACCTGAGCCAAAGGCAGGCACTTGCCAAACTGTGGAAGCAGCCTCAGTGTCCATCGAAAGATGAATGGATAAAGAAGATGTGGTTTATGTATACAATGGAGTATTACTCAGCCATTAGAAACGACAAATACCCACCATTTGCTTCAACGTGGATGGAACTGGAGGGTATTATGCTGAGTGAAGTAAGTCAGTCAGAGAAGGACAAACATTATATGTTCTCATTCATTTGGGGAATATAAATAATAGTGAAAGGGAATATAAGGGAAGGGAGAAGAAATGTGTGGGAAATATCAGAAAGGGAGACAGAACGTAAAGACTGCTAACCCTGGGAAGCGAACTAGGGATGGTAGAAGGGGAAGAGGGCAGGGGGTGGGAATGAATGGGTGACGGGCACTGGGGGTTATTCTGTATGTTGGTAAATTGAATACCAATAAAAAATAAATTAAAAAAATAAATAAATAAATAATAAAAATAAATAAATAAATAAATTATTGAATGCATGTTAACTGTAATCTATTTTGCGAAAAATTCTCTTTCAGGAAATTTTGGAAAACTTTGCTTATTGACTCAAGTCAGGGGCCCCCTTTACCTTGAGTGTTACTGTGAGTTTCAAGGACCCCGGGAAGCTCAAGTAGGAACTGAGAAATGACTTCTAATGATTAGGCCCCCACAGTATGCTTATTATATCTTGAATAAATCTACTTAACAATTCATGACTTTCAGAATTCATATGAAAGAAGGATAATGTGATCCTCTAATTTCTTGTTCATTCCAGTCCTAACTTACCATGAAGACTAGAATGTGTGGCTAACAGGGCAACAGGGTAATCATCTTCATTATCCCTTCTTCTTTTCAAAATTGCTCATGAAGTGCTTCAAATGAAAAGGGACCCACTGGTGCCCCAGGACTGTGGGTCTAAGTGGTGCTTTTTTTGTTTATGCTAATTAAGTAGGTTGCAGACTGGTTACTTAGCAATATCCTTCATTGAGATGCTCAGTACTCGAGCTTAATTATATGTTTTAGGCCTAAAGTGGTCATTACTAAGATGTGAGCAGGCGATATCCAGGGATTGGATGCTATTCTCAGCGTTTCTGGGGTCTGGGGCACGCTGAAACTCCTGGAATGTTCAAAGCCATTTTTACAAAAAGATATGCTGAATTATATCGTGGCATTTTACTATCCTATCAGCTCAAATAAAGCACACAAAAAAAGACATTCTCTTTTAAACAAAACTATTTTAAATATATCTTCACATATTTAAGCATACTGGAATATAGTGATACTATATCCTTTGCACGTGGGTTTGAAAAAGTTCTCTTAGCTTTAGCATATCCCTTGTTTGCATTCCCACACTTGCCCTGAGTTGGTGTGAATAACAACTTCCTAAATCAATCTGCTCAGCATATGTGAAAGAACAACTCCATTAAAAATCAAATTTCTCATGGGCTTTAATGGAACCCATCAATATTGTGTGTTACTGGGGAAAAAAATCCATAACCCTATTTTTTCCCAAACAGAAAACAAACTATTGATTTTTTTCCAACAGATTTTTACTCTGTTAGAGTTCTTTTCCCTCGCAAACATCAGTCTGCTGCCACTGTCTATGAGGCAGAGATGAAAATGTGCTGATTTTATGCAAGCACAGCTGACTAGGGAGTACTCTGTGGAAGCAAAGCAAACAAATGTAAACAACATGAAATATTTAGATCACAGAAACATTAAGAGCGATTTTGGTGATGGGCATGAATTATGTTTAGTGGACAGGTCATCTCTGTAACAGTGATAAGCTGATAATCCTTCAATGTTTTTTTGTTTTGTTTTGTTTTTTTCTCAGACAATAGAGACAAACCACAATTCAGAATAAAAAGCTAGAAATTTGGCAGGTTGGAAAGGCAGCCACCATTTAAATGTATCAGATATAAACATAATCTGAATCCTGTCACTGTGATTGTATGAGTGATTTGCATTTTTCCCCAAGCTTCACACTGTTCAATATCCATTTTGTCCCACATTAATAAAGCCTTAAATATTTAACTTAGAGAATACATGTACCCATGCTCTTCTTGAAAGCTGATGGAGGACACGGATTTGGTTCACCAACATATCCCTAGTAAGAGTGACAGTCAGGTGCTAACATCAAGGAAGGGGAAGGGTGAGAGGAGCATGGCTATATATTGGGAGGCTAGCTAATGAGATAGTAAGTCCATAAAAATAAAAAAATAAAAGACATCAAGAAATCTTTCATAGTCTTCTCTCTGGTATTTACTTTAAGCTAGTATAGTCTTCTAGTATATTTTCATCAATTGTAACAAATATTTTATAATTACATTATTTTTTAAAAATCTGATGATGATCCATAAAGGGAAAGTCAAATATTTATTCTTTGTCTGAATGACACCTTAGGGTAATCAAATAGTTGTTCAAAAAAAAGTTATTCTTTAGAGAAAAATCTCAGCTAATAAATGAATGAGAAGTGATATATTTGAAAGCCACTATTTTGCATTTCCTATTGAAATAATAGAGCCAGGTAATAATGATGGCTTATATGGGGCACCTGGGTGGCCCAGCTGGTCAAGCTTCTGATTTCTGATTTCAGCTCAGGTAATGATCTCAGGGTCATGAGATCAAACCCCGAGTTGAGCTCCATGTTTAAGTAGTATGCTTGTCACTCCCTCTTTTTCCTTCTCCTCCTCCCCATGCACTATCTCTCTCTCTCAAATAAATAAATAAATAAATGAATAAATATTTAAAAATAATAATGGCTTATAAAACCATAAGGGGAAAACCTTATGAGGAGTCTAAAATGGAGAGATTGAACTGATAATATAAAAACCTGATGGCTAATTTTAGCAAAAGATACCCAGACAACCAGACATTATCTAACTTCTAACATAGAGCAATAAAATATACATGAACCACTTTCACAATAAGCACATTAAGAAACATTATGGAGATGAAACCATAAAAATCTAGAAGGTGAAAAATTCTAGAACACAACAAATCACCTTTCAAAAAAATAAAGAGGAAATGGTTACAGATTAAATATCTAAGTAATATACCAAGCAAGAGTAGTATGTGGACCTTGATTATTTTGAACAAGGCAGCTGTAATGTTCATTTATGCAACAAATGAAGAAATTTTAACACTGTGTACTTGAATATACTGAGAAATTACCAACCTTACATTTAAAGTGTGGTAGTTGTATTATGGTTACTTGGAAAATATATGAGACATTACTATATAGAGATGTACAACAGAATATTTGCTGGTGATATGATGTCTGGATTTGCTTTTAAATAATTCTCTTGGGTGAAAGAGGAGGATTAGATGAAATAAGATTGTCCATGTGGTTATAACTGTTGAAGTCAGATAATGGGTACATTGTGCTTCCTTAGACTACTTCTCATACTATGATTAAAATTTTCTTCAGAGAGAACAAATTATTTTAAGATTTGTGTGGAATCAGAAAAGACCCCGAATAGCCAGGGGAATTTTAAAAAAGAAAACCATAGCTGGGGGCATCACAATGCCAGATTTCAGGTTGTGCTACAAAGCTGTGGTCATCAAGACAGTGTGGTACTGGCACAAAAACAGACACATAGAGAAATGGAACAGAATAGAGAACCCAGAAGTGGACCCTCAACTTTATGGTCAACTAATATTCGATAAAGGAGGAAAGATTATCCACTGGAAGAAAGACAGTCTCTTCAATAAATGGTGCTGGGAAAATTGGACATCCACATGCAGAAGAATGAAACTAGACCACTCTCTTTCACCATACACAAAGATAAACTCAAAATGGATGAAAGATCTAAATGTGAGACAAGATTCCATCAAAATCCTAGAGGAGAACACAGGCAACACCCTTTTTGAACTCGGCCACAGTAACTTCTTGCAAGATACATCCACAAACGCAAAAGAAACAAAAGCAAAAATGAACTATTGGGACTTCATCAAGATAAGAAGCTTTTGCACAGCAAAGGATACAGTCAACAAAACTAAAAGACAACCTACAGAATGGGAGAGGATATTTGTAAACGACGTATCAGATAAAGGGCTAGTTTCCAAAATCTATAAAGAACTTATTAAACTCAACAGCAAAGAAACAAACAATCCAATCATGAAATGGGCAAAAGACATGAACAGAAATCTCGCAGAGGAAGACAGACATGGCCAACAAGCACATGAGAAAATGCTCCGCATCACTTGCCATCAGGGAAATACAAATCAAAACCACAATGAGATCCCACCTCACACCAGTGAGAATGGGGAAAATTAACAAGGCAGGAAACCACAAATGTTGGAGAGGATGTGGAGAAAGGGGAACCCTCTTGCACTGTTGGTGGGAATGTGAACTGGTGCAGCCACTCTGGAAAACTGTGTGGAGGTTCCTCAAAGAGTTAAAAATAGACCTGCCCTACGACCCAGCAATTGCACTGCTGGGGATTTACCCCAAAGATACAGATGCAACGAAATGCCGGGACACCTGCACCCTGATGTTTATAGCAGCAATGTCCACAATAGCCAAACTGTGGAAGGAGCCTCAGTGTCCATCGAAAGATGAATGGATAAAGAAGATGTGGTTTATGTATACAATGGAATATTACTCAGCTATTAGAAACGACAAATACCCACCATTTGCTTCAACGTGGATGGAACTGGAGGGTATTATGCTGAGTGAAATGAGTCAATCGGAGAAGGACAAACATTATATGTTCTCATTCATTTGGGGAATATAAATAATAGTGAAAGGGAATAGAAGGGAAGGGAGAAGAAATGGGTAGGAAATATCAGAAAGGGAGACAGAACATAAAGACTCCTAACTCTGGGAAATGAACTAGGGGTGGTGGAAGGGGAGGAGGGTGGGGGGTGGGGGTGAATGGGTGACGGGCACTGAGGGGGGCACTTGACAGGATGAGCACTGGGTGTTATTCTGTATGTTGGCAAATTGAACACCAATAAAAAAATAAATTTATTATAAAAAAATTCTGCCAATTGTAGAATACAAACTGGTTTAGCTGCTCTGGAAAACAGAATGTAAGTTCCTCAAAAAGTTAAAAAAAAAAAAAGAGCTATCCTACAATTCAGCAATTGCACAACTGGATATACCCAAAGAATATACAAAATACTGATCTGAAGGAATAAATGCACCCCAATGTTTATAGCAGCATTATCAACAACAGCCAGATTATGGAAAGAGCCTAAACATTCATCAGCTGATGAATGGATAAGAAGTGATGTGTGTATACACACACATGTATACACACACACACATATACATGCCATGGAATATTACTTATTCATCAAAAAGAATGAAATCTTGCCACTTGCAATGACATGGATAGAGCCAGAGAGTATTATGCTAAGCAAAATAAGTCAGAAAAACAAATACCATAGGATTTCACTCATATGTGGAATTTAAGAAACAAAACAGATGAACATGGGAAAAAAAGAGAAAGGTAAACCAGAAAACAGACTCTTAACTATAGAAAACAAACTGAGGGTTACTGGAGGGGAGGTGGGCGAGGGGATGGTTTAAATGGGTGATGGGTATGGAGGAGGACACTTTTGCTGAGCACAGGGTGTTAGACCTACGTGCTGAATCACTAAATCCTACACCTGAAACTAAGATTACACTGTATGTTAACCAGCTGGAATTTAAATTTAATAAATTTAAATAAAAACTTGAAAAAAGCACATGTGAAGAAAAACAAGAAATTTTCCTTAACAGTTTAAGAGAGATTATGTCACAGGTTCACAACTACAAAGCACAAAAATTTTGTTTCATGCTAATATTTATAACTCTTAATATCTAAGAATGAGCTATTAAGGGACACCTGGGTGGCTTATCAGTTGAGCACCTGCCTTCAGCCCAGGGTGTGATCCTGGGGTCCCAGGATCGAGTCCTGCATTGGGCTCCCTGCATGGAGCCTATTTCTCTGCCTCTCTCTGTGTGTCTCTCATGAATAAATAAATAAAATCTTAAAAAGAGAGAGAGAGAGAGAATGAGCTATTAAGATCATCCTGAGTATTTCTGCATCTTTTACGTTTCTTACCTATGTAAGATTTAAAAATCTCAAAATTGAAGAAATATTACAAATATGGGGAAAATAACTTAAAAAAAAACACAACACAACCATTTGGAGGTAAAGTTGCCAATGCAATAACCCATGACTGTGGAGTACTTCACTGTATATTTGCTACACACTACTCTATTACTTCAGTAAATTAATATTGATACATTTCTATCATTTAATCCTCAGATTCTAGTTTCTCCAACTGTTCCAATTGTTCCAAAAAGCCTTTTGTAGCATGTGTCTTTAGTATCCCTCAAACTGAAAGAGTGCCTCAATGTTTTACTTGACTTTCAGAATGTTTTGAAGACTATATTCTTCAATTTGGGTTTGTCTGACACTTTCTCTTCGTTAGATTAAGATCTGCGTCTTTGGCAGTAATATCACAGAAGAGATGCTCTGTTCTTATTGTATTCTACTGGGTGGCACACAATTTTGATTCATCCCATTACTAATTTTGGTTCTTGGCTGACTTAATTAGGGTGGCTTCCGCCAGGCTTCTACACTGAAAAATGACATTTTAAAGTCAGTACGTAGTTTAGGAGGAGATACTGTGAAGCAACGTAAATATTCTCTTCCTCACTATACATCAAATTTAGCAATTTACTCATTTGTATCAGTATGGGCTCACTTGTGTGTGTGCGTTTTTATTCAATGAGTTATAACCCATTATGGTCATTTATTCTGTTGATACTACTGTCCCAGATTTATTCAGTACAAGCCTCTTTGAGCTGGCCTCTGGAAGACCCTGTGATTTGGCCTCTGTGTGTTTTCAGCATTCTACCATCATTATTTGAGCACCTGCCTGCTTTATTGCAAAGCAAGATGCTTAAGGCTCATCTTATGCTTTCCTTGCTCTAGGCTTAGAATCAGCCATCTCTTCAGGCAGCCCTAGTTCTTTCTAGCAAGGAACCATATGCAGGAGCCAAGAGCTGGGTGATATGTGTGTCTAGAGCTATTGGGCTGTCTGCTTCTTGGCCATCTCAGGAGACAGAAATAGGAAATACATATTTATTTATAAATATGGCATAAATTATAGTATTACTTCTAATCCTAATACAATACCAATGGGTTCATTTTAATGTTCTCCTTTTCCTTATTTTTAAGTCCTGTCTTCAGCAGTAAAAAAATCTAGTTCTTATTATCCTTAATATATTCACTTCTTTGACAATTTTCCTGATTGTAACCAATATTCCATCACTGCCCCAGCTTTCTCCCCCATGTGGATGACATCCTCACACTACACCTAGCTGCTGGTTGCCCAGTCTCCTACCTTACTTGGCATATACCACTATACTACATGGAAGTCTTCCTCACAAGATTTCCAATTCCAAGCCACCCTCCCACAAAGACACACTCTTCACCTCGCTAGGGCTTCACGTCCCATGCCAGGCAGTCCCTTTGCATGGACATAGTCCTCATCCTGCTCAAGTTCTGACATCTTCTCATGGACTACCTTCACCCTTCCCACATGTAAGGCCACCTGTGTGAACCTTCCTTACCTTGCTTACCACACCCAGCCATCTCCTTCATGGGAACAACCTTCTCACCTTGCTTCTACTTTACATACCCTCCTTTTGCCTCTTAGGCTCTGATTCGTGTACAGAGCCATCTCTGTCCCTGGCCAATAGAGACTTCTTTCTCATCTTCTCAGGCCCTGAAACCACATGTGAGGCAGTCTTTCTATTCAATGTCCTCCATGGCTTACTTGATTCTGACACCCTGCACTGGGAAACCTTCCTACATGAATACCCTCCTCACCCTAGCTGGCTCTTCTTTTACTTCAACATCTTATTTTATGGCCATTATCAAGAAGACAAGAGGCAAAAAAATGTTGACAAGGCTTTAGAGAAAAGGGAACTCTGGTACACTGTTGATGGGGATGTAGAATGGCGTACACATGGTAAAAAACAGTAATGGGGATTCCTCAAAAATTAAAAATAGACCTACTACATGATTAAGCAATTCTACTTCTGAGAATAGATGCAAAGAAAATGAAATCACTATCTTGAAGAGATAGCTGCACTCCCAGTGTTCAATACAGAGTTATTCATGAAAGCCAAGGTATGAAAACAACCTAGATGTCTACTGACAGGTGAATTATTAAAGGAAATGTATTAAGTACACACAGCGGAATATTATTCAGCCATAAAAATTAAATCCTGCCATTTATGACAACATGCATTGCCCCTAATGAAATTACACTAAGTGAAATAAACCAAAGACAACTACTGTATGATACCACTTTTATATAGGATCTTAAAAAGTCAAATTCATAAATAAAGTAGAATGGTGGTTACCAGGGCTGAGAGGTGATGCAAAATGAGAAAATATTGGTCAAAGGATACAAACATTGAGCTATAAGATGGATAAGTTCTAGAAATCTATGTACAGTAGGGTAGTTATAATTAACAACACTGTGTTATATACTGGAAAGTTGTTAGGAAAGTAATTTTTAATGTTTCCACCACACACTATACACAAATGATAATTATGTGAGTGCTGTTAAAGTATGAAATAACCTTATTGTAGTAATCATTTCACAGTATTTATCTGTAGCAAATCATTATATTGTTTACCTCAAACTTACATACATATATATCAATACTATGTTAATAAAGCTGCAAAATGTTTTAAGATAATTACAGATTCACATATACAGCTATAAGAAGTATTACAGAGATCCCACATAACCTTTACTCAATTTTCCCTGAAAGTAACAGTTCACTGAGCTATAGTATTATAAAATAGAAGACATATTAATATAACGCATCAGCCCTATTCAGATTTCTCAAATTTTATGTGCATTTGCATGTGTATTTAGCTCCATGCAACTTTGTCACATAAATTCATGCAAATACCACCACCACCATCAACACAGAACATACTCATGTTATCCTTTTAGAATCCCAGACATCTTCTACCCACTTCTCTCCCTCCACCACATCTAACCCCTGACAACCACAAATCTGACCTCCTCATCTAAGGTTTTGTTACATTAAGTATGTTGTATAAATGGTATCATAAAACATGTAGCCATTTGGGATTGGCTTTTTTAATGCAGTCTAATTCCTCCGAGATCCATCAGAGTTGTTTCTTTTTTATTAAGTCTATCCCAAAATATAAATGTGTCAAAGTTTATTTAACCAGTAACTTGTTGAAGAATATCTGAGTTGTTTATTGTTTTTGGCTATTATGAATAAAGCTTCTATGAACATGTGATTCCGGGCTTTTTGTGTGAAGACTCTACTTGGCTTCTGACACCCTGCCCTGGCCTGCACTCAACACAAGAACCCTCAGAGTGGGTTTGAGTCCTCACACCCACCATGGGGTCACCATGTGGAGACATAGCCCATTCCTCTTAGCCTCAAGCAGTAGGATCTTTGCTCTGCCCTACTTACTGAATTTAGGACAGAACAAAACGAAAGGGAATATGGAGGAGCTTAAGTAATTATAAACACTGTGCAAAGGCTACTTTGGAGAACGTATTTCCAGAACCTACTACTATAGTGACTGGAGCCAGGTAAGCATTCAGTGGATGTCTGTGAATAAGTGAAGGCACATTTGAGAATTTGCTTCCTCAACAAACAAAATGGAAGTTTCTTTTTTTAAGGATTTTATTTATTTATTCATGAGAGGGACAGAGAGAGAGGCAGAGACACAGGCAGAGGGAGAAGCAGGTTCCCTGTAGGGAGCCTGATGCAGGATTCCATCCCAGGACCCTGAGATCATGACCTGAGTCGAAGGCAGATGCTCAACCACTGAGCCATCCAGGTGCCCTCAAAATGGAAGTTTCTTAATTTAATAATTGATGAATGTTAAATTCTTAGGAGTAGGAACAAATGATGCCATAAAAGAATGGAAAAAAATTTTAGGAAAATTTTTAAGTAAGAAAAAATTGGAATGGCCAACAGTGCAGAACCAACCCATGGTTCAATCCTAGCTACTTCCTCCCTCTATCTATACCTCACATCTGGTGCATATGTATTCCCTGTAAGCCCACAGTGAGTTAGTCATCCTCCATGACAACATAGTAAGGAAAGAAATTTATGATCTACCTTATCCTCTTAGTAAAGCTTTCTCTAATACCAGAATAAAGTTAAACTGCTGAAAATCAACTTGCTGAATGATTACTTTTCTGATCCACTAGCTAAATAATTAAGGACCCTCCTCCTCCCCCAATTGAACTCACTATGAATTTCTAATAGCCAGTTAGCTATGAACTCATCAGTGTCACTGAACTGAATGTCTGTTTTTCAAATGTTTCAAATTTCCAACTTTTGGCTGATCTCAATTTCTCAGTGGTTTAATAAGTAATTGGTCACGTTTTCCCTTAAATGCCACTGACTATCTTTGTATCTGTCAGTTGATGCTGCTTCTCAGTGTGAAGCACCTTTGATAAACTATCATAAACCCATTATAAGGTGATTCTTCTTCGTTAGCTTTTAAATTATCAATCCAGGGATGCCTGGGTGGCTTAGTGGTTAAGTGGTTAAGTGTCTACCTTTGGCTCAGGGCATGATCCCAGAGTCCCGGGATCAAGTCCCACCTCGAGCTCCCTGCATGGAGCCTGCTTCTCCCTCTGCCCATGTCTCTGCCTCACTCTCTGTGTCTCTCATGAATAAATAAATAAAATCTTTAAAAACAAACAAATAAAATAATCAACCAATTTAGTGAAATAATCTAGAGTCAACAATTCACATTAAATAGAAAATTATCTGTTTTCTAACTTTTCAAATCCTGGTATCTATCACTGATTCCCAACAGATCCACGGTGAAGTATCAACAATTAGTTATTTGCCTTTTTTTTTTTTAAGCCAACTTGTCCCTGATTAATAGTTTGGTAAAATATAATGAATATGAATTATAATGAAAGTGAAAATTAAGAAATAAAGCAAAGATCTATAAAGTATAAACCTTGTTTTTTTATTAGATTCAATGGACAAAAACACTCTGCCAACTTGGTCTGGAAGTTTCGAAGCACTTACTCTGAATTTCGGTTCTTATCTCATCAGGAATGAGTAACAAACAGCGCAGCCTGGCGCCAGTCTACAGACTACACTTTGAGTGGCACTAGTCTATACTGACCCTCATCTCACATCTAATTACATCTTGGCTTTTTCTCATTCTCTAAGACTTCATGCATTTGCATGTATCTCTAGGGACTCTATGTGTTCTTTGAGGTCAAAGACAATGTTTTCTATTTTGTTAGCATCTCCCAAAGCATTCAGCCTGATAGAGCTTAATAAATTCTTATTGATCAATAGAAAACAGCTTATTCTACTCCTTTGATTCCCTCATCTACTTTTCTCTGTTTGAATATAATTCATTTTAAATCCTTTTTGGAAGAAGGCACAAGTTGCAAACTAGTGGTCTGCAGACTAGCTATGGACAATAAATGAGCTTTATTTGTCTCACAGAAACGATGAGAACTCAGCCTTTAACTTATTAAACATGCAATGGTAACTCTGGGCCCTATACCCACAACACAGCAACAGAATGGCACTGGGCAGAGCTACCCCGTCCAAACTGGATGAGCTTCTCCAGCTCCCCACAACCTTACTTGGTTGATCCACTTACTTAGGTTTCCTGCTTAGAACTTTTAGCTTTTTGAAATTGTAACAACCCAGATTAATTAAATCAAAGTTAATAAACCCTACAGAGCACAAAGAACAAACAAAAGAGCCCCAATACACTTTTACAGGGGCTTGTTTCCCAAACAGTGCATAGGACCAAAACATTACCCCATTCAAATATTACAAAACCACATGAGAGGACTTGATAAAATAATTAATTCCATTCATCAGTAAGAAAGCTTAGGTTCAGAGGATAACTAATTGTCTTCAGACACCACAGTAGCAGGTGAAAAAGCCTGGACTCAAAGCCAGTGTCTCTATGCCACACTGTACTACACACTCATGAACTAGTTTCAGTGGTTTTAAATCCTGAGCATTTTCTATACACACAGCAATAAGAACATTTTTGTCTCTAATGTACACAAATCTATTTCCATATGTAGCTAATCAATGTTCATAGTAGACCTGTGATAGCAGTTTTGTTGTTGTTGTTTTTTAGTTTCATACTAAGCAGATTCTTTTTAACAAAGATTCATCTACTAGTCTGTTCTATACTGTTCTCCAGTGTACTAAACAAATCTGATCCTTTATTTCCAAATCAAAGATGTTCCATTGGAATGGTTCCAGGAATGGATGATGTCCTTAAAGAGGCCTTGCATTTTCATATTTTTTTGGAAAAATGTTCTAGGCTGTCACACAGAATATGTTTGGCCCAAGAGAAATGTCACTTTCCTTACAGATCAAACCCTAGTATCTCATTCAAAAGCTCCAGGAAACCACTGATCAGAAATCCTTCTGTAAGCCTAATATCATAGCAAAATAATCAACTCAAATTTCCATTTATCATTCTCTAGAATAGACTGTAGGATATTAACACTTTGAGATCATAACACATGGACCATCAAACCACAGTTCAGCTCCAGCCTAAATAAGATCTCTTGGTTCTTGATGACGGCCCTGGGGGGGGGTCACTTTAGTAAGTGGAGAAACTTTTTATTAGAAAAGTACGCTCTTTGATAAGGTAGTCACCATCTACATGTGGCTATTAAAATTTTAATTGATATTAGTGAAGATCAAAAATTTATTTCCTAGCCACACCTCAAACACTCAATAGTAATAAGGAGCGATATCACATGAAGTTTAGCCTTGGTCTAACCAAGGGAGAGGGCCTGAGCCACAAAGGTCAGCCTTATGTGGGTGCAGACACTCAGGCAGTTATGAGCCATGAGCTGCTGACGTGCCTGGGAGACGGCTGCTACATCCAGAGGAGAGGATCTAGTCTCTAGTACTATCTACTACAGAAGGCTGTAGGTTGTCTTATTTCACCAAGTAAAACAAACAAAAATGTAAAATCATGAAATACTGGGCTGGTAAAATCATTCCTCTTATTCTCTATTAGTATTTCCTTCTGAAAGTGGGAATTTTATGAGTTCTTAACTTCCTTGCCTATAATTTCGTGGAAGGTTTGAGCTGCTCTGCTCTTTCATACGTTGGCATCCCCAGTATCTGGCCCATGTCACATGCTCAGTAAGTATTTACTGAATGAATACGGAATATAACAACTATCTTTAAAAACATTATACTTAAGGTGAACACAGATCCAATTTTGCCTCCTTCATTCTAGTTTATGCCAGTTGTTCTAACATAACAGAATACAACCTTCCTTTCAAATGTGTCCTAGCGTCCCATTTTATACAGTATATGGTTGCTCTGAGTTAAAGGACATCTAGTCAAGGTGCCAGGAAAACAGTAATAGACTGAGTGATGTTACTAACTACTTTGGTTAACTTTTTTACTGGGCCTATACATCAGACATTTATCAGGGCAGAAGTTCCCTTTAGAGATAAAATGCCTAGATTTTATTAAAAATTGTTTTAAAATTTTGGCTCAGATGTGCATTCATTGCCCTCCTGGTTATAATCTTGTTTCTTTGTTTTGGGAGGGAGACATTCAAAATAAACATATATAAAATTAGCAACATACACTTGTAATCAAGTTGTATGTATAAAATGATCAGTTGGTATTAACTTCAGGTGGTACCAAAGTTAACTACTGCAGACTAAGAACTCACTAGAGCTGAAATGACTGCCCTGGTACTCAACCCAAAGCAGTAACACTACAAATTAAATGAGGTTTGCCTGGAGTGTATAATAGAACACACACTGACTTTGTCTCATTACCTAGTACACTGTGAAGAACAAAATACTACTCATATTTTAATCAATTAGTGAACTGTACATCTCTGGGTGGGGGTGAAGAGGATGAGAAAGGACGTATTTCTAAAGATAATATCAATCAGATTTTGCTCCTTTAGTCATTTTTTTCTAAAATGATTTTTCTATTCTAAAAAGGTGGTTGGGTATATTACAGAATCAAGTATGTGTTTTTTTTTTTTCCCACAAAAGAAGAATTTCAGACTATATTTCTGTCTTATGGATTAAATTGTTTTCTTCAAGAAACACTGAATGCAAAGGTTAGATAGAATAAACTGATTTCATGAAAACCTCTCTCCTTCTTTGTAGATTTCCTAATTTCCCTAATAGAGGAAATAAAGGGGAAACCATTGAATTCTCAGATTCATCAAGAATTCAGGAAAATTAAATACCTCACACAAAATAAAACAGTCTCCAATTTATAATCATGTTCTTTGAAGCACATCCAGCTTTCTAATGAACTTTTACATAATAGATCCATGTTAATCAAAGTCCTTAAGACTCTGAATTATTTAATTACAATGGCTTTCACTGAAGGCCAGACAGGGTTGCACTTTAACCTAGATTATCTGTAGAGGAAAGAAGAAGAAAAGAGAGCTGCTTCTTTTATTAAGAAATGAAGTTAATTCATAATCAATAGAAGACTCTTATCTCTCACAAAGTTCTGAACCACATTTGTGCTCAGCAAATACATATTTACACTCAATTTCTCTAGTCCTATTTCCTCACTTTCCTGTTGGCAAGTACCTTACAGAGGTAAGTTAAACCAAAGTATCACAATACATTTTTAACATATGGATAACTACGTTCCCTTGCTTGCTCATTTCTTTTTCTTTTTTTTTTCTTTCCTTTTGCTCTGATATAAATTATCCAAGAGTTACATGGTACAACATGATTGATCTTCTACCTGAGAACAAAGCTGTGTACCAAAGTTAATTATAAAGCCCAGGTCAACTAGGCCACATTCACAGTTAATCCAAATTTGATTTGCAATAATGGCCATGTTATTTTTCCCAACTGGGTGTTTCAGTCACTGCCAATGATTGTTCCTCCTGCTCATTAAATGTTTTCTCTATGTAAAACCTACCAGAGAGGGCTAGGGAGGGGAGAGGCTATATGTTATTAAGGTATAGACTTTAGTTTATAAATAATTCTCAATGGTATTCTAGAATAATCTATTCAGATCCATAAATCTCCTTTATCAGAGACAGTTATACACTGGAAAAATACACCTATCTGTTCTTGTATTAGGATTCCCTTGGGAGTGGCAGAAAGATCAAATATAAGTGTTGCCCAAGGAACCAGATGATGATAACCCGGCCGGGTACCTCTATTCCTTGGCTTCGTTCCTCTCCAAAAGGCTACCACACTATGGTGTCCAGAAGACAATAACATTTGTCCAGGGCTAAATCCAGCAGAAATGTATGAGTTCTTAAAGTTCTCTAGCAAGAGTCCAGAAATTATCACTGATTGACCATATTCCCATCTATAAGCCAATCACTGAAGCAAACAGAATCAAATACTGTGACTGTGACAGCCATACTTGAGTACCATGCTTGTATTAATCCCATTGACTGAAAGCAGAGATAGGATGTTCTTGCAAACTGAAATCAGCTCTTAGCACAATAATTGATAACTGACACTGAAGACATTCTATAAATGTATCACACTTCAGATCTGAGGAAAGTTTTCTTTCCCTTGAATCACTATGTGCTTCAGTTCTCTTTTTTGATAATGCCTAATATCAGAAATTACTACTGAAAAATCCCCCACTAATGAATATATTGCTATCTTTTAGATGAAATGAAGATGCTCATTAATAGGGACACTGAAACCATGACTGTTTTTTTTTTTTTAATGCATTTATATTAGGTCACTCAGATTCTTCAAGAGAGGTTGAGAATGTGAGGACAGAAATAATCCTAATCACTTGAAAGATACTTGAAAGTACTCTTCTGAAGCCTGGAACTCAAGATTTCTACCCAAAGGACACTCAACTCTGCACATGCCTAAGACTAAAATGTATCTAGCACTAAGGTTGCCAGAAAAAATAGTAAGTCTAGTTAAATAGGAATTTCAAACAAATAATGACTATAGGGACACCTGGGTGGCTCAGTGATTGAGCATTTGCCTTCAGCTCAGGGCGTGATCCTGGAGTCCCAGGATCGAGTCCCACATTGGGCTCTCTGCATGGAACCTGCTTCTCCCTCTACCTGTGTCTCTGCCTCTCTGTGTCTCTCATGAATAAATAAATAACATCTTTTTTTTTAAATTTATTTATGATAGTCACAGAGAGAGAGAGAGAGAGGCAGAGACACAGGCAGTGGGAGAAGCAGGCTCCATGCACCGGGAGCCCGACGTGGGACTCGATCCCGGGTCTCCAAGATCGCGCCCCGGGCCAAAGGCAGGCGCTAAACCACTGCGCCACCCAGGGATCCCAATAAATAACATCTTTTAAAAAAACAAATAATGACTGTATTTTAGTTTAAATATGATCCAAATATTGCATGGGGCATGCTTATCCTAAAAACTTATTTGCTGTACCTTTGTACCTCCAGTGTAAATGAGATATCTCCATTTTATTCGCTATATCTGGCTATCCCCTATCCACTATCTAGAACTACCAGCCCCTTTTTGCATTAGTCTGACAGTTTAATAAAAGTTCTTCCTTATGTCAAGGCTTAACTTTGCAGAAAAGACTTCTAGCTATCAAAATGAATTCTCTTCAAATAGTTTCCTCATTAAATGCTTACAGGAGTATTGTTATTTTTCTTTCCAATCTGTGCGGCCCAATGCAAGGTTGTAATGATTCCCCCATGGAGGAGGTGGGGTGGAGGACTATTGGGTAGGGCTCATGCCTCCCATCCAGGCTTCTGCTTTAATCTAGGATATTAATTTAAGCTTCTGATTCAGAATTTACTATTTTAAAATTATTCCCAAAAATTGGGTTAAGAGAATGAAAGGATAATCTGTAGTTTAGGAGAAAATATTTGCAAAGCACCTATCTCATAAAAGACTGGAGTCTAACATACACAAAGAAAATTTAGAACTCAACATTAATAGAACAGGTCAATTATTAGAATAATACTGTATTGCATATTTGAAATTTGCTAAACAGATGTTGTAAGTTCTCATTATAAGAAATATTTTGTAACTATGCAAGGTAGTGCATGTTAACTAGACTTATTCTAATTAATTCATGATATATACAAATATTGAATCTTTATTGTATACACATAAAGTTAATATGTCAAAAACATAAATATATACAAATATATAAATATATAATTATGTAAATATATTTATACAGGAAATATGTTTATAGTATATATATTAGGATATACACATGTATCAATATGACATTGCATATGTACTCATATGTATGTATATATACTATAAATATTTATACTATAAATATTTATATAAACCAATAATACTATATATACAAAGAAAATGGACAAGCTGACTAAAAACTGGGCAAAAAATATGAACATTCAGCTCATTGAAGAAGACATGCAAATTGTAAATAATCATATGAAAAGATAACATTATGTGTCATTAGGGAACTGCAAACTGAAATAGCAGTGAGATACCATTGCACATTCACTAGAATGGCTAAAATCCAAAGCACTGACAACAACAAATGCTAGCTAGGCTATGGGGCATAGGAAAACTCATCCTCTGCTGTTAAGAATACCAGATGGCACAGTCACTTTGGAAAAAAGTTTCACAATCTCTTATAAATAATTTTGGTAGAACAAACACACTTGCCTTTTGAAAACTTGAGCACCCACTTTGTTTTTGAGACTTTTAAAATTTATTTGAGAGAACGCATGAGCCAGGGGGAGGAACAGAGGAAGAAGGAGAAGCAGACTCCCCACTGAGCAGAAAGCCTGACATAATACTTGATCTCAGGACCCTGAGATCTTAACCTGAGCAGAAAATAGATGCTTAACCGACTGAGTGTCCCAGGTGCACCTTGAGCATCCACTTCAAAGCTCCTTTGAAGCAGGGCACTGTGTTCTTATCTGACTGAATCAACCCAAGGCCACATGTTCCCTTGTTGTTATACACACAAATACTGCTTCCAATTTCCCTTCTCAATTTCTTGCATCTATCAAGGATTTGACTAGCTTTAAGTTGAATAAATACTCAGAAGTACCTTTAAACACCTTCTAAACCTTTTATTTCCTTTCATTAGTACTAAATACATTGGTTTTTTAATGCTTGCCTCTTGAATACAACCTTGTTCATCAACAGATGTAGCTGAAGTAAGTGGAAATCCATACACAGATAAACTGACAGTCAAGTTACGGTCGGAGCACTCCATTATAATGTTTAATTACTGGAAGTTATAGGAGCTTTCAAATATAACATTTATTATTCCATTTTATTATACTTTATTGCAAAGGTATTGTGCAAATAATTGCCTTTCTCTGAATAAAATCTGGAGCAAATCTTAGAATTTTAGGCAATGGGTATAGACTATATTCATCTTTGCTATGTGGTATGATCTTGCTTGGCTACAAATTTTTCCATGTTTCCATGAGGATAGGCAAAGTAAACTGCAACTTAGCAAATTTTCTCTGGTTTCCTATTGTCAAGAAAATATACATACTATCTTCCAAAGAGGAAAACAATGCATCAAAAAATCCTTTCAGAAAAAAAAAAAAATCCTTTCAGGTAATCCCACGTCAGTTCTTCAGCTCCAGCTACCGTACATCAGAGATGAGTTAAAAGGCATTTATTTTGTGTACATAAAGAAAGAATTCCTGTATCTTTGCCTTTATACTTTTCTGATGGGATAAATGGTCCTTTTAATGGGAGAGAAAACACTGGGGAGCTGGGGGAAATGTAGAGGAAGAACCCCAGACAATATGACTCAATAAATATACGTGGAGTGAATTGTGAATAAAGGCAATACAAAGTCCCAGAACTGCCTAAACTACAATGTGACATATTTCTTACAGGAGATCCTAATAGGCACACAAATATACTAAGAAGGGGCTACAATTTCATTAAGGTTTCACGGTCTGCCAAATCATTCCAGGTTTGGGCAGCCCAGGTGGCTCAGTGGTTTAGCACCACCGTCAGCCCAGGGCCTGATCCTGGAGACCTGGGATCGAGTTCCACATCAGGCTCCCTGCATGGAGCCTGCTTCTCCCTCTGCAGAGGCACACTCCCTCTGTGTCTCTGCCTCTCTCTCTGTCTCTCTCTCATAACTAAATGAATGAATGAATGAATGAATGAATGAATACATACATACATACATACATACATACATACTTAAAAAAAGATTAAAAAAATCATTCCAGGTTTGAAATAAGTAGAGTCTTAATGATACATTGTATATGTCAGTCATAACACAGCTTGTATAAGTTAAAGAAACAGTTTGTTGCCATTAGTTTCTCAGGGAAGCAGAGTTAATAACATTAAATCATCAGATGGGATGTGGGGATGTGAAAGACTGGCTAGTATCATATGGGTTGTTAAATTGTGACCTCAAAAGAGGCAGAACAAGAACTCATGGTAGGTACAGAGAGATGGGTTTCTGCTTCAATTTTAGCCATCTGCCCAACAGCTCAAACTGAGGGTGAAAGTTTTTAGAAGCAGATACTTGAAGCATCCAAGCAAATTTATGTAAGCAGGGATGCTGAAGGGTTTCACTCATTGCATAGGTGCTTCATCTCAGACAGTTCTATTCTTGAGGATTTTTAAAAACCATGAATACTTAAGCTAATTGTAGCAGAACATGAAAATTTTCAATGGAAGTTTTAAAGGAAACTTTGAGATACATTCAACTACTTTAGATGTTGGCTCTACTCTTGGTTTTCATTTTCCTTGGAAGAATCTTTTGACAAACCCCAACTACTCTATTAGCTAAGATTAGGGGACTTCCTTTTTTCTGCTTCCTAGACTAATGCTCTAATGGCTACTGATATCGCCTCTGAGGGGCATTTCTAAAGCTACTAATAGTGCCTCTGAAGGTCATTACTGAAGCTATACCTCAAGCTGTCAAGAAAAGACAGTGATACCTAGAAACCCAAGATAGGAGGTTGAGGGTGATCTATGAGAACTGGAATGGGGAACAGCAAAAGATCCAAGTTCTAAAACAATCCTTCCATTCTTCTGATTGTTATGTCTGTATGACATATAAGTCTTGCTCCCACCAAACAGAACTAATTAAGGTTACAAAATACTAACCCTTTTCTCAAATTCATATGAATCTATAGCTCTTGTACCCTTTCCTATGGATCTAGTTTCTAACTCTTAGTCCAAATTACCAAGATAATCTGAGCAGTTTATCCTGACCTAGTAAATCCTCTAGTCCAATAAACTTTCCCAACATTACCTTGCATTCATTTTTTTTTAATTTTTATTTATTTATGATAGTCACACAGAGAGAGAGAGAGAGAGGCAGAGACACAGGCAGAGGGAGAAGCAGGCTCCATGCACCGGAAGCCCGACGTGGGATTCGATCCCGGGTCTCCAGGATCGCGCCCTGGGCCAAAGGCAGGCGCTAAACCACTGCGCCACCCAGGGATCCCTTGCATTCAATTTTATTAATAGGTTCCCAGGACCCACCTTTCAACAAAGTATAGAAGGGCATTTCCATGGAAGGGACCTAAGCTATCTCAATTATTGCTAATTCTAACCATCAGTAACCATCTACCAGTTTTTTCTCCATGGATATCACGATGACATCTCACATTCGTTGTGCCCCAAATCAAATTCATTTATCCTGCCCTACCATCATTTATCCTATATCTTCCCAATCGAAACAACCCCCTTCCAGGCTACTTGTTTCCTTGTCTATTCTCAATCATTTCCACTCAAAACCCCAAATTCAGCTTGACTTCTATTTTCTTCATCCCTTGCTTAAACGGGGCAAATTGTATACAGCTGATTATTTCTATGAAATGGATACTCATAAGCTGATACTTAAGGAAATATTTGCATATCTAAATTTCTTGCATGAGTATTAGGAATATTGATGATAAGGGTGATAATTAGTAACTATGCTCAGCTTACATAACTCATTTATTTGACCACTGAACATTTACTAAGTGCATACTATAAACCCAGTATTGTGCAAAGCACTGGAGATAAAGCAAGTGGATATTGCTGCTGATAATCCGGATTCTAGTACTTGTAAATGAAATCTTTTCAAATAAATGACCTAAACACCCAGAAGTTTTCATTTATTTCCCTTATCAAAGTAGAAATCATTTGGGGTCCCTGAGTAGCTCAGTCAGTTGGGCATCCAACTCTTGGTTTCAGCTCAGGTCATGATGCCAGGGTTGTGAGACTGAGCCTCATGTCCAACTCTGTGTTGGGCATGGAGCTTGCTTCAGATTCTTCCCCCCTCCCATTGCCCCTCCCCCCCCCACCACTCACATGCAGGTATGCATGTTTTCTCTCTAAAACATACACACAAAGTAGAAATCATTCAATTGTGTAGATCATCATGTGGTATAGATATTGCTTTTCTGCAAAACTGTGGCGAACTCTTCTGAGTAAGAAGATGAGAGAGCCTGTCCCAGCTTTCTAGTTTTCTTATATTATTTCTGCTTTGCTCCCTATATTGGAGATATAAAATTATCTTCTGTCAGTTATAGGAGGTATTCAGCAAATACTGATTCTGAATCCCTTTAATTCAGTAGAAATTTTAATTATACCATTGAAAAAATAAAAAATCAAGTTATAGTTTGGAATTTATAGGCAAACTTGGCATCCATTCTCTTAAATTGCTTACTTCTGACCTAGCAACAGCAGCAAGCATGTAGGATGCAGAGTAAGTGGTCCTGAAGACAAATTAAGAGAGACTCAAAATGTCATTTCATGGTCCTGTATATTCTTCTGCTTAAGATTCTCAAATGGCAGTGTGTATTCTTTAATATCTGAGATAAGTGATAATTCTAATGATAATAAAAGTATTAGTCCCTTCAACAGATTGTGCTCATAAGAGATTTTTTATAGTCTCATGTGCTTAGCAAACACCCTATTAATATTCAAGTTTTATGTGTATTAATAAATTAATATTTCAAGGTAGCTAGATAGCTAGATTTCTTATCACCAAGGAATATTTTCAGTCAATAAGGAGGTCTCTCATTGGATACTGAAGTTCAACAAGCTCTGAACTCTGAAACACCAAGGAAAAGAAGAAAACTGTCAAACTAAGGGTTCCTTTGGCACCTGGCTGGTGCTATATTAGTTTCCAGTGGCTTTGACAGGCTTGCATTGGAGGTTCTCATTTAGCTGGGCAGTGATGAAGATATTTTCACAAAGATGATAAAACAGAGACCAAGAGGTTAAGTCACTTGCTCACTAACAACCAAAGAGCCTAACATAGAATATAATTTATCCTTATTTTCTGGTTTGAATTATAACTCATTAAGAGATTTCTACCAGGAACTGAAGTCATGCGGACTTTTCATTCCATCTGTTTTCTTCTTGATAACAAAATCTTTCCCCCATAGCAATTTCTGTGGTCCATTTGAAATAGACTAGTTACAACAAGACCTATTGTTTCTTATAAAACTGCCATTTCACAAAATGAAAATTTTGCCAATTGAGGCTAAAATATAATTTGAAAATAAATCTTACTGGAGTGTATATATTATTAATAACGATGAGGTCATGTTGGAACACTAAAAATCTATTGATTCTTCTGATTGTTGGTATCCTTGTTTTTTGGCTGAAATATCTTCCACTTTTGTCTGGGACACTATTCTTCATGCTATGACCACTTCAAAAGCTAATTGAAGAATAATGGTTTTGCCTCCAGGGTAGGTCATGATCAGAAAGTTAATTATGAGGTAGGCTGCAAAATTCTTAAGAGAATGGATCTGGGTCTGAGGGATGAAGTTTGAACTCTGGCCCTACCATTTACTGGCTGTGTAACATTGGACAAGTGTCTCTACCTCCCCAAACCTCAATGTTGTTATCCATACATTGGAGTCAAAAACTGTACCTAAACAGACTAAATAAACCAATGCATTAAAAAAAAAAAAACTACTTAGCACAGTGCCTATTTTATAGTAAGTGAGCAGCCAATAAAGGAGAACAATTCCTAACCTCTCTGTGTTGAAATTTGTTACAAAAGCCCAGAATTTAAAGATACAGATAATAATTGGATTAATTAATTTATACACCAATTTTAATTTTACCTTCATTGGATGCATACTTTGCCACATATGTTGATTTATCTAGAAAGACATGCCCTGTTGTGATTACTGTTCCATTTGTGGCTGTCCTTGGACAGAAAGCAACTGTCACACAATCTACATCCTGCTGCTTTGTTGTCACGTTAGCCACAAGCCAATAATGTCATTTAGGTTCCCCCTCTGTATTCAATCTGTCACCACATCCTGCTATTTACTCTTCCATGGCATCACTAATGTTAGCCCCATGCTATCTGTTCTTGTAAACACAGCATTCCAGCCCCTGTCAGCACAAACTAAATCTAACTTCTTTCCCGTGAGCCTACCTCACCTGCACCAACTATTGCTTTAGAAAACCAACAGGTCCAAAATCTTGCCCAATTTCTAAAACCCTACTTTATGGACTTTCAACTCAAAGCTTGAGCAAAGACCATATACTCATGTTCCCTAAAAGCCTCATTTTAGAATTCTGGGTCATGTTCTTCCTTGTTAAATCATACCAATGTAACTCAGTTTGCTTACACCATAGCAGCCTTCCTTATTTAAAGAGGGGGCTTTCCACATGGTACTAATCATCTCTCATAACATCTACTTGTTACATACTTCTACTACTCTCATCATCCATACAGCATTTACCATTGATCATTTAAGAGGATGGAACTTCTTCAGTCAACTATCCAACTGGCCCTGAGTTTTCACAACCCAATACTGTGAATGCTATTACTTTCAGTTCATTCAAAGAGTAAACCTTCCTTACTACCCATAAACTTTATCAACTCTTTCTCTCTCATCTGATAAACTTACACATTCAGAGTAAGGAGAAACTGCCCATTGTCAACCACTCACACCCTCTTTACATTCTTCCAAATAAATACAAAGGCTACTTCCATAGTTATCATAATTGTTGTATTATTTACACTGAGATCAGAAAATCTCAGTAATACTATATGAGAGGGTTGGGAAGTGTTGGTAGTGGTTGACCAGGGAGGCATATAAGAATCTTCAAGATGGAGGAAGCCCATTAAAAAAAATAAGTAAAACATGAATGACAAGGAAGGTGACCTAAATGATCTTTTATTTTTCATACTATGTAGAAAAAATATATTAAGCAGATGGGCCCAACAATTTCCAATGAAATCAAATGATACATA
Source organism: Canis lupus baileyi (assembly GCF_048164855.1). Classification (NCBI taxonomy): domain Eukaryota; kingdom Metazoa; phylum Chordata; class Mammalia; order Carnivora; family Canidae; genus Canis; species Canis lupus. Next base: position 54,474,112 of record NC_132841.1, read on the forward strand.
TTTTTTACTACTTACGTATCTTTGAAAGTCAAGTAACTCTACCTTCTTCTTGCTTATTAGTATGTATTTAAAAATGTTATTTGCTTTGAAGTTTCAATTAACATTAAAGGAGAGCAGTCCACTTTTATGTTCCCCAAGAAGATGTACAGTTTATAAAATTTTCAGAAAAACAAATCCAGAATGAATCCCATTTCAAAAGCTCACTTCACTTGAGGGCTCTTTAAAATACCATTGGAAATAAAATACTACCTGAAATTATCTATTACCAAAAGAATCAAATGTGCCTCACCTCCCACAGCATAATCTCCAGTAAAAACTAAAAGAAGATGTGGAGTGAAAGAACTTGTTAAAACTTGCCCCTCCTTTCCTCCAAAAGAAAATATTGACAAATTCAATAGAGTACTATAAGGTGAAATCTCTATGTAGGAATCTCAAGAGGTAGAAATTATTAATAGTTTTTGGTTTGTCTCCATCAATAAACACTTGCAAATCCTTAACATTTAAAATGGGGAATCTTGGCAGTTGATAGAAATTTAGAAATCATCGAGAACAATATCTCTGTTCCCATGGGAACCTCTTCTATTTGACTTTTGTCTGCAGTCTATGCATAATCATTTCTAATGGGTGAGCCCATTCCTTCTGAAAGAAGCTCCCACCCACCTTTTTTCTAATAGAAATATCAGAACTGAAATTTTACTGCTTGCAACATCTGCTCACAGGTCCTAGTCATGCCATACAAAGCCATGAACAATTAGCTCAATGGTTTCAACATCCTGGATCCTATAACACTTCCAGTTCACACAAACTTCAAACTCTTCAGTTGTCTGGTTGCCAGTTGTTTCAGCCTTCTTTTTTCTTTTTTTGAGAAAATGAGAGGAGTTAAAATAATGCAGTTGAAAGTCAATCTGATCTAGCTCTCAGTACCAGCCCTGTCCTATAGTAGTTGCAGGTCCTTGGGCAAGTTATTTAATCTCTATGAAACTTGCTTGCATCCAGGAATAACACCATTTAATCACAATTTTCTTATGAAGATTAGTAGATACTGTATGTAACTTGCTTAAAACACACATGAAAACTTAAAAAAAAAGGTTCGATATCATCCTAATGGTTTTATTTTACCATTATCTCTAGGGATTTTATTATCTATAATCTGATAAATCTCCAAAAAGAAGTATGAGTATAATAAATATAATGCAGTTCCCATTACTGTTGTGCTTACTGTAGTTATTCTGTTATTATATATCTGTGACTGGCATATCAGTCCACCATTCATAACATCACTTACTAATGCTTTTCTTTTAAAGAAACAATTCTATTTTCTGATTATTTTCAATAGATACTTCATGCCCGTACCTGAAGCTTTTAATTTACAGTGATAAAACCACAAAAAAAAAACTGGTCTGGTCAATAGTCTGTGGGACACATGAGTGAACTCACAACTGGGCTTGTTAAGATTTAAGCATATTCAAACACTCACAATACCAAAATAGAATAAACTCCCATACCCAGCTAGGACCCTGAAGTATGAATCGGAAACCTAAGGTACACATTCTATAGCAATAAAACTCCAAAAATATGTACTCATAAAGGCCAAGCTTTGAAAAGCAAATAACAAAACTGGAAATGTTCCTTCCTCAAACTTTGAATCACCATGACAGCTCCAGTATGTGTGAATTCTCAAATAGTTATAAAATGATACCAGATTTTAACTGAAGGCAGCAAAGTGTGAGTATTTATTTTGTCCTATATTCTGCTTCCAGAATTCATTAAAATCTAAGAGGAATTGAACCAGCCTAGGACTTCAAAGATAGTAAGCCTACCCCTGGGAATTTAAAGACAAAGATCATGTTCTAAATTGGCATTGTTGCTACCATAGCAAAATGTGCATTAGGTGCCTTGGTATTTTGTGAATTGTACCTCTACATGTTTTGATATAAAATACTTCTCTAATATAGGGCTAAAACTTGAAAGCTACAGAATCAGACAAGATAACTATTTCCAGCATTAGCAAATCTTATGGCTTGCCTTACTTGTCATTCAATCCACTAAGGCCTAAATTGCAGAAATGGTATTTGTAGCCATGTTACTAAGAGATAGCAACATAAATAAGGCCTTGTCTTCTATTTTTAGTCTGACCTCAAAAAAGTATTACAGAGTTGCAGCCACTTCTCAATGAAGCTTAGCTATTCAAATCACAAGGTCTCATTTTAACAAACATGGTGATCCTAAAGCTTGTGTGAAGTATTTTTTTTCTCAGTGAAGGAATTATGCAAAAAAAGAAAAAGAAAGAAAGAAAAAGAAATCAGCTTCAGAATGCTTTTCTAACACAGTAAATCAGTTTAACTTAGGATCTGACTACCAAAATGGAAACTCTGTCTCAACTAAAGAACTTTCCATATATATATATGGAACAACATATATATATGTTGTTATATATAACAACAATAGCCATTTCAGCAAAATTCCATAAATTTCCATATATATATATGTGTGTGTTTATGTCTATGTATACAATCAATATGTTTAGCTTTTTAATTTTACCAATTTTTTAATTTGCCTTTTTAAAAAGTATTTTCACAACTCTTCACTAATTGTATCCTTACTCTGCTCTTATAGGGAAAGGTAAATATGAAGAAATTAAAATAGATAAGGATCCAGTACATTTCACAAGGCCACAAAGGAAGAACCTAGGTCTCTTGAACTACAGCTTTGAAAATCTTGACTAAATAGTGTTACAAAAGAAACAGAGACAGAGAGAGAGAGACAGAGAGAGGGAGGGAAGGGGAGAGAAAGAGAGAAAAAGAGGAAAGGAAGGAGAGAGAAACTACCCAGAAACATGTATATAATTAAAATTCATTTCTTTCTTATGGCTCTCATCTCTTTTGACCTAGCATCCATTATTAGGGTAATTACAAGACAGGATAGTGAGTAAGTGCATCAATGAGTAAAGAGAGGCGAGTATGCTACATGGAAAATACTCTGCTAGGTCCTATGGAATGAGGATGGAAATATGAGTGGTTTAAATAGAAAAAAAAAAAAAAACATGCATCTTTGACAACATGAAGGACCTTGAGGACACTCTGCTAAATAAAATAATTCAGAGAAAGACAAACACTGTGTCATATCACTTATACATAGAATCTAACAAAGCTGAACTCAGAGAGTAGAATGGTGGTTATAGGGGCAGGGAGGTGGGGGAAATAGGGGGATGTTGGTCAAAGATTACAAACTTCCAGTTATAAGAAGAATAAGATCTGGATAGCTAACATATGGCATGGTGATTATAGTTAATAATACTGGGTTATACACTTGAAAGTTACTAAGAAAATAAATCTTAAATTTCTTTAAACTTGCTAAGAAAATAAATCTTAAATGATCATTTCTCAAATAAGAAATGGTAATTATTTGATGTGCCTGGATGTTAATGTTATGATGGTTAACTTTACAGAACAGGGCAGCCCGGTGGCTCAGCGGTTTAGCGCCGCCTGCAACCCGGGGTGTGATCCTGGAGACCTGGGATCGAGTCCCACAAGGGCTCCCTGCATGGAGCCTGCTTCTCCCTCTGCCTGTGTCTCTGCCTCTCTCTCTTTCTCTCTCTCTCTCTCTCTCTCTGTCTGTCTCTCATGAATAAATAAAAAATAAAATCTTAAAAAAAAACTTTACAAAACATATGTGTATCAAATCAACATGATGTACACCTTGAACTTACACAATGTTACATGTTAATCAGAGTTCAATGAAGCTGGGAGAAAAAAATAGGACATGGCTCTCTTCTTTCATGAAATTTATTATCTGACAGGAATAAGCACAAAAACCATATAAATATACTAATGCACTCATTATTTTATTGGCAGAATGAATGTATGCACAGAGAGAATAGAGAATAAGCCATTCTTTCACCCACTGGCAGACAGAGTTTTAAAAATTACAAAATAGGGGATCCCTGGGTGGCTAAGTGTTTTAGTGCCTGTCTTCAGCCCAGGGCATGATCCTGGAGTCCCGGGATCAAGTCCCATGTCGGGCTCCCTGCATGGAGCCTGCTTATCCCTCTGCCTGTGTCTCTACCTCACTCTCTTTCTCTCTGTGTCTCTCATGAATAAATAAATAAAATCTTTAAAAAAAAATAAAAATTACAAATTACAAAATAAAAGCTGCAGGTAGCTGTACAAATAGTGATTAAGGAATAGAATAAGTTTCAACTCATGACTCTGGCCTTTTTCACACTTAGGTAAACCTCACCAAGACTGCAGAAAAGCATTTAGACAACAATAGCCATTTCAGCAAAATTCCAATTTAGTAAACTGAAGTTGGCTAAACTAAGTTTTGCCAACTAGAAATTGTTGCCATAATGTTATCCCACCCCAGCCTCAGAATTTGATAAGGTTAAGTTCTATTAAACTATTGCCATTGTAGAGTCAGGTGCTAGCAAATGTATGGCAATTTTCTTTCTGGCCAGCCTTAAAGTAAATACAACTTATCTTGTCTCTTTTTTCCTTTTTTCTTCTTCAGACAGTGGTTGATGTAATATCTCCCATGTTATTTAAATGACAATATCAAAACATCATTTTAGTAAATAGAATATTGTCATTAGTGTTAACATTCTATTAATATATTCATTTCTTTATTAGGCTAATCATTACAATATTTTGGCCAGTATTTTTATGATGAATAGATAAAATATGTAGATGAAGAATTAGCAAAAAAAAAAAAAAATAAACAAACGAAAAACCTCTCCTCTCCCACACATATACCTATAGAGATACATATTTATTTTTCATTATTAAGGTAGCTGTTACTCTCTCTGTTGCTTGGTATGTATGGGTCAAAATATTAACATCTCTATTTTTACATTTATTTATATTCTGCCTCACTGAAAAAAATCTGAGGGAGTTAAATTTATCAGAGTTCAAAAGGTCATGCATCTCTAGTGTAAGGCTTTCTTAGCTGTTACCTATACAAATAGAGATAAACCAGAACTGATTTTTGTGCAAAAATAATGATATTTAAAGTTAAGGTAATTTAAAATCCCTTGTAAGTTTACTCCACATCTATTCCTTCTACTAGAAATTCAATAGGAGAAGAAAAGCCAAAAGAAAAAAAAAGTATGTAGTTAGCTTAGAAAACTCATGGCTAGTACTGTTTCTTGCTGATCTGTGAATTTATGGTAACATTATACTCTTAAAAGATTCAAGTTTTATTTTTAGGTAACCTTTAAAACCAAAATATGTTTCACTACAGTATTAAAAATCAATTTTTTTCTTCATGATTGAATAAATTAAGCCTTACATCAAGATACTTTACAGAAGTATATTTATAATACCATTCCACTTTGAGAGATGCCATTGTTTAAAAAAATATGCATTCTGTTTTCAATCATGTTAATATTTGTCAGAGATCCCTTAATATTAAAATATTACATTGATTATACTGCCTTCCTTTTTTTTTTTTTTTTTTTTTTCCGGAACTCACATCATCATGGTATTCTTTTTTTTTTTTTTGAATTCCTCAAAATATATTTACCTCATGCCTATGACAAAATGTGTTTAAGAGCCTGAGACTAGTACAACAGAATACAAGTCATAAAACTGCATCAAATGCATGTCTTTTTTGAAAAAGCTCATACATCATTTTGAAGGTGCTAGGTACGAGGTAGAAGACTCATGGGTGGTGGTATAAGAGACAAATGGGAATAAAATAAGTATTGCCTTGGCTTTACAAAGATGCTTACATAAACAAACCAATCTAGCATTTCAAATTTAGGAGTCTATCTGTATAAAAATAAAAGCAATAGGGCAGAAGAATATATGTACAAAAATAACTAGTGAAGAAATAACTGTAAGAGCAATAACAATGAAATGATATTTATCAGTAGAGGAATCTTTAAATATTTTAAGACACATTTAAAGTTGTTGAGTATAAAGAGTCAGAAGAAACTGTCCTTCAAGAAGTCCAGTCAACATTTTCGATGGACCAGATAGTTTCAAATCCTGTGAGTGGCTAATGGATAAAACTACACAACCACCATTTGCTGGTAGCTCTCCATGGTGCTGAAATAGAAGTGCTGGTAATGATTCCTAGAAACTACTTAAAATCATACTACTACAATACAAGTGATAAATTATTGAACACTACATCTGAAGCTATGTACTATAAATAGGTTGGCTAATTGAATTTAATTAAAAAATTAAAAGATGGTTATGTCAGTCAATTCCAAAAGTCAGAAGATGTACAGGAAATCACAGGAATTTCAGAGTCACTTAACACAAATGATCTTATTTTGATAATTTATCAGTATATAATAACTAAAAGCTACAACAGGTCTGGATTTGACTGCATTTGCTTTCTACTGGATCACTTTATAACCAAACTCTAGAGGAGAGACAAAAATGGAGCTTCAAGTAATCCAAACTGTTCACATTTTCGAAGTGGGAAAAATTAAGATCCAGAAATATATTGTGACTAGCTTTAGATTAAAAAGTGCTAGGACCAAAAATCATGTCTCTTCCTTGCTACTTTACTGAATTTTTGTCCTGATATAATTCCTTGCTTTTTAAAAAGTTATATTGACTGAATCAAATGTATCTTAAGCTATCAGATCTGAAGAGCAAAAGGTGTCATTTTTACTCATTTGGCTGTTTTTTGCCTTTTTAAAAATGCTGGGAACTAAAATGTCCAAAAGACATCTGCAAACAGAGGTTTCCCTGAACTAAATCATTCTTTAAAAAAAAGATTTTATTTATTTATTCATGAGAGACAGAGAGAGAGACAGAGAGAGAGAGAGACAGAGAGAGAGAGAGAGAGAGACAGAGAGAGACAGGCAGAGGGAGAAGCAGGCTCCATGCAGGGAGCCTGACGTGGGACTCGATCCCAGGTCTCCAGGATCAGGCCCTGGGCTGAAGGTGGCGCCAAACTGCTGAGCCACCCAGACTGCCTTAATTATTCTTTCTTTTTTTTTTTTTTTTTTTTTTTTTACTTTCATTTTTTTTTTTTATTGGTGTTCAATTTACTAACATACAGAATAACACCCAGTGCCCGTCACCCATTCACTCCCACCCCCCGCCCTCCTCCCCTTCTACCGCCCCTAGTTCGTTTCCCAGAGTTAGCAGTCTTTACGTTCTGTCACATTTCAAACAAAACACAGTTGGCAAGCTCCAAGCAGTATGTTCACTAATAAAAGTATGTTTTATTAAAATCTTTTTGATACAATAAACATTTCAGTTTAGGTTTATCATTCATTTGTCCTGATAATAATGCCTATAAACATGTGATTAAGGGCTTTAAAACAAACAAACAAAAGGAAACTATCAATCTTTTCAAGAGCCTAGGGAGTCACCTTTGAATAATATGATGCATTTTCATGTAAAAACTCATTTGTTCCTTTTGCATATTAACTATATGATATACACCACACAAATACTCTAAGAAAAACTGACATAAAGTCAAAGCCTGTCTTTAAATGAACAAACTTACCTATTTTCAAAGCTATAGGACACAAGATCTATTTCACTTTCAGGTTGAATGCAGAGATGTCCTCTGCCTGGCAAAAATTTAATTTCTGAAATACTACATAAAGCCATTTAACCACACTCATCTTCTGTTAATTAAAAATATTTTTAATATTTATGTTACTGAGGCCAGTAGGGAAACCAATAATCTTATATATTATCCATTGGAATTTATAATGATTCCACTTCTATGAAGAAGAATTTTGCTTATCTACCAGAACTCCTTATGCATTCATCTTCTGACCCAGAAATCTAAGAGTTTATCTAAAAATTTATTTCGACAAGAATTAAACACAGGCACAAAACCTTGTGGCATACTGATTGTGGCATTGTGACAGCAGAATATTGGGAATAACTGAAATGTCTGACCACAGAAGACTAGTTGAACATACTGAAACAACTTCATATTGTAGAGTATTAGATAGCCATTAAACAGAAACAAGAAAATCTTTATGAACAAATACGGAGTGATTTCCAAAATATACTGTTAAGTAGAAATATCAAGATGTGAATGAATATCAATCATGTTTACTTTTTGAGTAAAAAAATAAGGGTAAAATGTAAGTGCGTATATACATTTAAATATATATAAATGCATGTAATCATACGTTTTACGCACATAAGTATATGCATAAATATAGGTATATATTTCTAGCACACACTTGAATATACACTCTATCAATATATTAGAAAATAATAAAATAATGGGATGCCTGGGTGGCTCAGCGGTTGAGTGTCTGCCTTTGGCTCTGGGTGTGATCCCTGAGTCTCAGGATGGAGTCCCACATCGGGCTTCCTGCATGGAGCCTGCTTCTCCTTCTGTCTATGTCTCTGCCTATCTCTGTGTCTCTCATGAATAAATAAATAAAATCTTTAAAAAAAGAAAATAATAAAATACTTATGGGAATGTTGGAACAATGTAGAAAAAATAAAAATGAAAAAGACTTTGCTCAGTACAACGTTTTTAGTTTTAATTCTAAACCTAGAAGTATTTTACATTTTCAAAAAATTAACTTAAAAAGATTTAAAAGCCATACCTAGTATAAAAGACAAAGAACAAATAAATTTGTCTGTATCAAATTGATGACACATCTATAGATATAAAGTACCTAATCTAAGTAATTTTCTCAGTGAGAAACAATCTAAAGACAAAATCACTACAAAGAAATCTTAAGAAAAAAAAAAGAATTTTATTTATTCATGAGAGACACACAGAGAGAGAGGCAGAGACACAAGCAGAGGGTGAAGCAGGTTCCCTGCAAGGAGCCCACTGTGGGGGACTCGATCCGGATACTGGCATCACGCCCTGAGTGGAAGGCAGATGTTCAACCACTGAGCCACCCAGGTGTTCCACTACAAGGAAGTCTTAAACTTAGTATCAATAACAAGAGGACCAATCCATCTCATATATTTGTACTTAGAATTACACTAAAAAAAAATGTACAAGATAAGGTTAACTGTATGTGGGGTATATGAGAACCCTCTATACTATCAATACAATTCTTCAGAAATCTAAAATTATTCTAAACTAAGGCAACTTATTTAAAGAAATAAGGTTTTTGGGATCCTTGGGTGGCGCAGCGGTTTGGTGCCTGCCTTTGGCCCAGGGCGCGATCCTGGAGACCCGGGATGGAATCCCACGTCGGGCTCCCAGTGCATGGAGCCTGCTTCTCCCTCTGCCTGTGTCTCTGCCTCTCTCTCTCTCTCTCTCTCTCTCTGTGTGACTATCATAAATAAATAAAAAAAAATTTAAAAAAAAGAAATAAGTTTTTTTTTAAGGAAAGATAAGTGTATTTGCAGAGCTAAGCATAATATCTGACATAGAGAAATAACTCATTTGAAAAAAACTCACCAAACATCTCAAAGATAGTGAACACTCACCGAGCCCTTGATATTGTCATTATTACTGTTCTGTTGTTGTATTCTGATAGATTTGAGGGGTGAGGGAATTAAATTTTGTGAGACATAGTACCTTAAACAGTTTCTGAGTCATAGGATCAAGTATCCTAAGGTCATTCAACCATACTGAGAGATCATGGAACATTTACCAAATTATCTTATAATTACACTCTCTACAAGGTGTTTGTATTTACACATATACACACATATATACAGAGAGAAGTAGCTTCTTATAGTTTTCAAGGTAGATTCACACATTACGCTACAAAAGCCTCACTATGACTCAGCAAAATAGGACAGATCAGGTCATCTCCCTTGAACAAATAAGCAGAGGTCTAGAGATGATTAACGACTTGTCCTTGTTCACACAGCTCTTCTGTAATGAAGCAACCAGTAGAATCCTGCTTCCTAGCACATTGTTTTTTCTTGACACATGATACATCCTCATCTATACATAGGGGATTAGGATCTATTTAAGTTAATAAGGTACTGACATTGCAAAAATGTTACAAATTTGTTGTATTTCACTGTGGGTAAAGGTGACTATCCTATATCTTTATAGAAAGTATATTCAACTTACAGTCTTGGAAGATAATAGTTTCCTCTACAGAATTTAGACCATTGTGTATATTGATTAGGAAACTCACACAGGGAAAAATAAAATTTATAGACATTTATGCTCTCGATACATTTCTGACATTATAAGAGAGTACTGTTGTATAAAATCAAGCCTATGTGATTATCTTATGAAGTCCTAAAGAATCTAGCTTCATCTGACTTTTTAAACCTTCTCTTCTACTATTCTTCAAAATGAATTCTGCGTATTACCCTGATCTACTCATTAGAACTTTTCAATTTTTTGCCTTTGTACTACTCCCTTTGCCTTCTTCGTTTTTGTGGCTTCCAACAAAAGAATCCTCTCACTAATCTAACCTCAAAAAGAATTTGATGAAATATCATGGGGTAGCCCTCAGAATCTAAGGCTTTAGAAAGTAAGTAACCAAGATGGCTGGGGAAGACTGGCTATCTGAAAGTTCTGAACAGTCTATATTGAGTGTGTATTATGAGCTTTTTCTTCACCTCCTATTGTGATGGGGGAAGGGCAACTGACCAAAACAAAAATCCATGAGCAATTATAAAAGAGAGAAATGAATATAACGTCGGTAAAATCCACATGTCCTGAGAATATCTTAAGATTTAGTATTCCTATGTATTCTGGGATTTCTCCTCTGGTCTTTAAAGATCACAGTGCTAGAAATACTAATTTCTATTCCTATATCATTCATTGCCAAACAACACATCTGACACAAATTTGTACTCTCATTATAAATCTCTTCCAATGATTTTTGAGTGGTTACTTAAGCCATACTTTCTATTGCATTGAGATGTCTTTCCAATTCTAAGTTCCTTTTACAGGTAAAGGAAAAGGGAATCCAAAGTTTATTGATGAATACCAAACATGTCATATATGAACATCTGTATAACTACATCTATTGTTTTCTTTAAAAGATTTTACTTATTTATTTATTTCAGAGAGAGAAAGAAAGAGAATCCACTAGGAGGGTTTGGGGAAGGGAGCAGAGGGAGATGGAGAAGCAGATTCCCCACTGAGCAAGGAGTCCAAAGTGGGGCTTGATCCCAGGACCCTGGGATCATAACCTGAGCCAAAAGCAGATGCTTAACCGACTGTGCCACCCAGGTGCTGCTACATTTGTTCTTCATAGTAATTCCATGAGACAGTGATTGCTATTCCTTTTTCTCAGATAAAGAAACTGAGGCTCATGGGAGTAATATAACTTGTCAAGATGACTTTGGCTGACATGCACGTATAAGGTTTTAACAATGTAGAAAATTAAATTCAATCCACTGTCCACATCATTTTTTTTTACTATGTGATCATGTGGTATCAATCCAGGAGCCACTCATGTTCATGTGATATATAGCATGTGGATGTTTTAGCTCATTGGTTAAAGTGTGATCTTTTTCAATAAGATACCTTGTATACATACTTATAAACCCTACCATGCTGAGCATATTGCTGAACACATCACAAGTTCTTAGGAGATGATTCTGATTGACTAATACATAATTCACATGAGCTATAAAGTGAGCATCATAACCATATTTTTGGAATGGAATTTCTATTCTAACTATATAACACAGATATCTTCGCTGGTCATCCTTGTTAGAGGTTAAAATCCTTGTTTTTGAGTGGATTTATCTTCTGAAGACACAGGCTTAATCACAGTTCATTTTTTAAAATATTTTATTTATTTATTCATGAGAGATACACAGAGAGAGGCAGAGACACAGGTAGAGGTGGAAGCAGGCTTCCAGGACCCTAGGATCACAACCTGAGCCAAAGGCAGATGTTCAACCACTGAGCCACCCAGGCACTCAATCACAGTTGTTTAGGTGGAAAAAACCACTTCACTGTCCATTACCCAGTAAATTAGAATATACAATGAGATGATAACTTCCCACAAACCACACTTTTTGCTTTTATGAATATCTCCAGTAGTCATCAATGTAGTCATGAGATTAAGTCTATAGTTGTAAGCAATTTGAAAGCCTCTAGAAAGTAAGCTCAATGGGGACTCAATGGGGACTTAGTCTTGAAAATAGCACAGGATAAATATTCTTATTTGGGATCTTTCTTGGTATTTTTTCCAACTTGGAGAAGTTTCTATTTCCAGTCATACAAACTTAATCACTACAAAAAAAAAAAAAACCTACCCCTTCATGTTTATGTCCCAGTACTAGGTGGGGCAATGGGCTCAAATCCAAATATGTAGGTCCTATACTCTACACTTCCATTAGTTAACTATTGTATCACGCAAGTTATTTCATTATTTGACTTTTTAGTTTCATAATGGGTAAATTGAGACATTTGCACCAAAAAAACTGAAAACCTTACTTCTAACTGGAAGTCTTCCTGAATTCTATATTTAAGAAAGTTCATGAATCAGATGGAAATAGAAATTATGTTTTTTCCACCTTCGTTTTTCTAGTGCAAAGCATAATGTCTGACGCATATGTTCAATAAAGGCAGGATAACAACATAAGTGGTTATATATTATATATATATTATAATAATACATATATCCCTTAAAGATCTTTATAATTTCATGAATTTATGACTGTGTAGTCTCACAATCAAGTAAACATCTACAAACCTGTCCTTTTGATGCTACCCTTTATCCATGTCCAATATCAAACTACACAAGAACTACTGCTTTGTACTTCTACACTTACGGTCAACAGAAGATGATTACAATGCAGTCCTATCTAACTTACTGATTGAGGAAATTTTAAATTCTTAGTACCTACAATTTAAGCTTGATGTCCAAATACATATCTTTAAAAGGAGAGTATAGGGATCCCTGGGTGGCGCAGCGGTTTGGCGCCTGCCTTTGGCCCAGGGCGCGATCCTGGAGACCCGGGATCGAATCCCACGTCGGGCTCCCGGTGCATGGAGCCTGCTTCTCCCTCTGCCTATGTCTCTGCCTCTCTCTCTCACTGTGTGCCTATCATAAATAAAAAAAAAAAAAAAAAGGAGAGTATAGACATAATGCAATTAAACAAATGGTAGTGGGAATGTCAGAGAAAATATATGCAGATAAAAGTATATGTGCATTTATATTCAAAATTATAGTACGGTTTCCCCAGGTAGCTTCTATAACATACTATTTCTGAAAAATTCCCATAAAAAATATATCCCAATATCAATTCATTGGGAAATGATAATTATTTGTCACTCTTCTAGAAAGTCCTGAAGCATCTAAGTGTATCAAAGCTTTGAAAAATATCTTACTTTGTTAAATACATCATTTCCCAAACTTACTTGACCATATAATCTACTTTCTATATAAAACATCAATTAAAACACTTGTAAACACTATTTAATAAAACACACTACTAAACACAGGACATAGAAAAATCTAACAGAGCACAGCCTTGCCCATGACCAAATGCATTAAAGCCAACCACTTTTAAACTGCAGTCTTTTTAATTAAAAACAAACAAAAGAACCTCTATTGCATTATTATCATCCAGGAACACATCTAATACTCTGCTTTGTATCTTGATCTTGACACCTCTGGGTGACCCTACATGATATAGCCAGTTGATCTGTGTCTTCAAAACCCTGGAGATGTAACCTTATTATTTGGAACCACAAGCCTCTTCTCTAAATGGAATGCTTTACAGGAGACTTTGAAGGGCTCTTCCAAAATGAATGTTTCTCTATAGCCTTAGCTTGATCACTGAAGGTCAAGGAATCTCAGTGCTAAAAACAAACCATAACACTTTATCATTAGCCTTACACCTCTTTCAATTAACTCAAGAGCCATAATAAAGGTCAGAATCATTCAAAACTCAGAGGCTAGATAAGTAATAATCATAGTGATAAACTCAAACATGTAAGCCACTCTGCCTTTCTTTTTTTTTCTTTTTTTTTTTAATTTTTTTAATTCATTTATGATAGTCAGAGAGAGAGAGAGAGAGAGAGAGAGAGGGGCAGAGACATAGGCCGAGGGAGAAGCAGGCTCCATGCACCGGGAGCCCGACGTGGGATTCGATCCCGGGTCTCCAGGATCGCGCCCTGGGCCAAAGGCAGGCGCCAAACCGCTGTGCCACCCAGGGATCCCGCCACTCTGCCTTTCATTCATTCACTGCAGAAGTATTTATTTTAAGCTTAGTGTGTGCTGGGAACTAAACTGAAAACTACTAAATTCTGCAGAACTAAAGAATACTTAATATAGTATAAGGAACTGACCCAGGATAAGTCCAACATTGGGTGGAGTCCTAATCAGAGATTGTTTTAATAGTAAGGCTTAAAAAGAACCCCCTAGGGGATGTTATTTCCTCTAACAAGGAGGTACCCAATTAATAATGTTTTTAAGGTAAATATAAATGAGTGATGCTTAGAATTAGGTAATTTCAACCTGGATACTGATTGCAATACAACAACAACAATGTGAAATTCTTTTCACTGAGTGGACCCAGAGAGCTGTTTGGAAGTCAGGACCACTCCGGGAGTCACTGAGACGGCGGCTCTCCTGTGGCCTCATTAGCTGCCTCTCACAAGGTACACGCTGAAGCGGTGTCCTAGATTCCCACACACCAACTCTGACATTTATAAAGCACTTTCAGTCCTGACAAGATCAAAAACTCAGCATTCTTTCAAATCTCATAATAACTCCCAAACATGCCTGGCTCGGACTGAGAAAACTGAAAATGATAAAGCACTTATTAGATTTAAAACAACAACAACAACAACAACAACAAACTGGGGGATGATGGGCTTGTCCACTTCCCTCCTGCAGCATGAAGCATTTATTTGATTTTAATAACACATTTTCTCCTTAGAAAACACTCACTGCATTTTACCTCCCAAACTGGACTCATTTGCAATTACCATGGACCTATGATGTTGGCACATACACCAACAGAATATGGTTTTCCCGTTAAACTGTGGGCTTCCAACCAAAACCTCCCATGGTCATACTCTCATGCCAGCGTGAGATATCTTGGCGTTGTGCATTGATCAGAGCTTTCCTTGTTGCTATGGTGGAGGTGAAGAACGTATGTCAATATGTTTACTAAAACTATGTTCTGGGCTATAGCTTGCACAGAGATGATACTCTGGGATTCTCAGTTTTTCAAAAAAGCTATCATACCATTTTTAAACATAAAAGCTGAAATATATGTGTACTTTTAAGTCATGCTGCATATTTTTATCATGCTAAAAAAGCACATTAAATTTACCTTCTTAATTTCTAGATTACAATTCAATAAAGTATATTCACATTGTTGTGAAGTAGATCTCTAAAACTTGTTCATCTGGTAAAACTCAAACTATACCCATTATTTACTAATTACCTCTTCGTCTCCTCTAGCCCCTGGAAATCATCTTTGTACTTTTTGTTTCTATGACTTAGGGAACTTTAGATATATCGTATGAATGGAATAATACATTATTTGGCCTTTTGTGACTGACTTGTTTTACTTAGCATATTGTCCTCAAGTTTCCTTTATATTATTGCATGTAACAGAATGTTTTACTCTCCTACTTTTTAAAGGCTTATATAATATCAATGTATGTGTGTGGTAATATATCATGATCTACATACACACCTCCCACAGGAATACTATGCATACTATATATATATATATGTGTATATATATATATCATACCATATGTATCATATATATACACATAGATATTTGCATATACATACATATATAAATATTATATCTTTTCTTTATCCATTCATCTGCCAATGAATATTTGGATTGTTTCCACCTTAAGGCTATTATGAACAATGCTGCAATGAACATAGGCCTATAAATATCTCTTCAAGCCTGTGCTTTGAATTATTTGCTTATATATCCAGAAGTAACATTGCTAGAGCATATGGTAATTCTATTTTTAGTTTTCCAAGGAAACTCCATGTTGTTTTCCATAATGGCTGCACCATTTTCTACTCTCATCAGTAGTCCAGGATTCTAATACATATGCATCTTCACCAACATTTGGTATTTTTGTCCTCTAGATAGTGGCCATCATAAGGGTATAAAAAGATACCTCTCTGTGGTTTTGATTTCTATTTCTCTTATGATTAGTCACGTAAGGCATCTTTTCATACAGTTTTGGCCATTTATATATCTTCTTTGGAGAAGTGTTTGCTCAAGTCCATTGCCCATTTTTTAAGTCTGGATATACTTTCTGTTGTTATTATCAAGTTGCAGAAGTTTCTTATAAATTCTGGATACTGATTCATGAGAAATATAATTTTCAAATATTTTCTCCCACATCATAGGTTTCCTTTTCATGCTCTTAATATTTTCTTTGATGCAAAGACATTTTAAGTTTCATACAGTTCCATTTGTTTATTATTTGTTTGTTTTGGTGTCATATCCAAAAAAATCACTGCTAAACCCAAAGTCCTAAAATTTCCCCTACATTTTTTTCTAGGATTTTTATAGTTTCAGGTCTTAGTTCAGTTCTTTAATACATGTGTATCTGCCATAAGGTAAGGATCCAATTTCATTTTTCTGCATATAGATACCCAATTTTTTCAGCACCATTTGTTAAAGAAATCTTCCTTCCCCATTGTATAGTCTTGGTACCTTATTGAAAATAACTTAGCCATATGTGTGAAGGTTTGTTTCTGGGCTCTCTATTCTGTTCCATCTGTCTATAGATCTATCTTCATGCCACTACCAATCTTTATTATTGTTGTTGTATTTGAGGTTTGAAATCAGCAAGTCTGAGGCCTCCAACTTTGTTCTTCTCTTTCAAGATTGTTTGGATTATTTGGGGATTGCTTGAGATTGATTCCTTATGAATTTTTGGATGCTTTTCTCTATTTCTGCAAAGTACATTACCGGGATTTTGGTAGGCATTGCACTGAATCTGTAGATCATTTTGATAATAAGGACTTTTTAACATTAAGTCTTTTAATCCATGAGCACAGGTTGTCGTCTTCTCATTTATTTATATTTTCTGTTATCTTATTTACATCATGCGATTTTAAGAAGCCTTCAGTAGACTGATAGAAGATTAAATAAACCTGCTGAATGAATGAATAAATAAATAAACAGTCAAACAAACCTGCAGGCAGTATGTTTCTTAATCTGAAGCCCAATTACCCAAAGTCCAAGAAGCTTTGAAAACCTGGGTGGCCCAGTGGTTGAGCGTCTGCCTTTGGCTAGGTCATGATCCTGGAGTCCTGGGATTGAGTTCCTCATCAGGCTTCCTGCAGGGAGCCTGCTTCTTCCTCTGCCTATGTCTCTGTCTCTCTCTGTGTCTCTCTCATGAATAAATAAATAAAATCTTAAAAAAAAAAAAGGGATCGATGAACACATGCACAGACACACACACAAAGAAAAGGGACACAAGTTTTGAATTTATGTTTCCTATGGAGTAAGATAGAAAGATCAACGACATTCATTAATGAGTCACTTACTCACTCAGCACTAGAGCATCCAATATATGCATGGCACCAAGGATACTAAAGAAAAACTGAAAGAGAGCCCTGCCTTCATAAAGTTTCTAGATTTTTGGTGGGGAAATCATCTATAAAAGCTTAAAATTATTGCTAATCCAATGACTTTTTTTTTTTAAATAAACTGTTGCTTTTATTGGAAGTAAAATGTCTTTTTTTCCCATGCAATCACCAACAACTATCACTGTTCTTGGCTTTAAATTACGCAAATTTAAGTTGAATTCCCTTTTCTGATGCTTCTTCCTCTTCTCTTGCTCCTCTCTCTTCTTCCTTGAATCCACACACATTGTAGTAGTCTTTAATTCTCTAATGTTATTATATCAAAAAGGAAGGAATCAAGCCATGGTGAGGTAATTTCCAAAAGATGAAAAAGCCGAAAGACAGCAGTCAAACTTGGAACTGAGGAGTTCCCAGACTCCCAGCTCAGTGTTCTTTCTTTCTTTTACCCACGCCTCTACTAACAGGACTATTCACAATGAAGCGGAGGCAGCGACTTGCCTTATAGATGGCCATTTTCTGAAAACCAAGCATGGATGATTAATACCCCATTTAATTTATTCCTTCAAGAATCTGTGAGACAGTTTCTGTTCTTGAGTCAAAAATTGTCTTAAGGCTGCTTTTGAGTCAAGAGTCAAAGCAAATGATTCAGAATCTCCTTGGGTCTGAAGCTGATAAACTTCTTTGGAAGTGATTGTACAACACAAAGGAAAACAAACCAGGTTCTCAAGCTCTTGCCACACTCAAGTGGCAAAGTGCTCTAATACTAAGTTTGAAAAGCCTTCAAAGATCATGTCTAGACTCATAGGCATTTTTCCCCATGGAAACTGGAAGAGGTGTGTGTGCAAGTATATGGGTATGCACGTGTCTATGTCGAGGTAGTAGAGTTACTGCCCATGTGCTACACTTGCTTCATGTCAAGGAGATATCACAGTATGCATTCACTGGAAAGTCCTGATTCTAAATACATTTGACACGTTCCATGTATCACAAGTCTTTAACTTTCTAAAAATTGAAGCATAAAAGAGGACTCTATCACACCTCAAATAAGACTGAAAAATTTCCTAGTAATGTTAATTAAAATGCCAATAATTATAATTATTTGTGCCATTTGAGTTCTCCATGAACAACTAAAAAGAAACCATTAGCCCTTTCACATCGAGGAACATGTGCCACAGAAAGCAATTTCTGGAAGGTAACTGAGTAAAAAAACAAGAATCTAACACTACAGCCAAATCCCAGTCAAACTACTCATTCACTATTTCCAAGCACTCCAATCCCTATATTTCTAATCAACACAATGGGGAATGTAATAGTATCTATTCCATAGACAGTCAGGAAAATTAAGTGAACTAATAAATACAAAGTGTTAAAACAGTGTCTCACAATCCAAGGACTCCATAAACTACTACTGAGTGAAAAATAAATCATTGAGTTTATTTCTCATGTGAATACAAGAAACATCATCTATACCAAATTTATACAATTCCACAGGGCCAAGTTTCTACTTGGATCTGCTCTAAGAAGTCCTAGACTACTTATATACTCCCTGCACCTGTTCTTATTAGTAAAGATCTCTTTATGTTTCTTTTGTTTCTTCCATGCACATACACAGTTGTCTTAAGAATGAATGTAAGAATAAACACAGCCCTGAAGAGGGGAAAAAAACTAATTTGGGTGTCCTTAACATAGGAAATAGCTAACCAAATTTTAATATTTGTGTTATATTTAAAAAGGGAATCTAAGAGGAACTGGGTGGGGTGGTGGGCGGGGGGCAGTGAGGTGATGAGGTAAGAAGTAAAAGCCAGCATGTTTGGCATCAGAAAAAAGGATAGGTTTTCCTTCCTCCTTTCTCTCCTTCCTCCCCTTATCTTTCCTGTCTTGCTAAGCTCTGTCCCACACAAGCTCATACACTGAAATCCTAGCCCCCAAAGATGATGGTATTAGGAGATGAGATCTTTTAGAGATGTTTATATCGTAAGAGTGAAGCCCTACTAAATGGGATTAATGCTCTTATAAAAGAGACATCACCGAGCTCCCTAGACCCTTCCACCATGTAAGAGCACAGCAGGAAGGCACAGTTAGGAACCAGAAAGAGAGCTCTCACCTTGTGCCTGGTGCCTTGATCTTGGACTTCCAGCCACCAGAACTATAAGATACAATTTTCTGTTTTTTTATAAACTACCAAGTCTGTGGTGTTATGTTATAGCAGCCTCATGTGACTTCCTCCCTCACTTGTTCCTTCCTTTCTGGCTGAGTCTTGGGGGGTAATCTAGGTTGATAATTTAAGAATAAATGAGAAAGAAAGAGAACATGAGATAATAACCAATATGATAAAGTAAATAGGGACCAGAAAATCATACATAATTAATATTTACAAGGGAAAGAAAAATATACACAATTTTCATAGCATTAGGCTTAAAATACATTTAACAACTTAGTGCTTCATCCCTCTGTTTGGCCTTGATTTTCTATTCCCCGTTTCATATTAAGCACTTTTACTCCCTTGGCTCTCTTTCAACTCTATACAGCTATTAAAAGAAAAGAAATAAAAGGGGAAAAAAGAAACATGGAAATAAAAATGATTCAATTCTAAATAATTAATGGAGATTTTAATATGTGGGAATAAATGCGACTTCAACAGATAATTTTAAAAATATAATCCAAGAGAGTGCTGTAATTCAGGTGAGAAAACTGTTTTCCAACTCTTTATACAGTGGTTTCAAATTAATTAGTGAGGGCTGGGAAATGCATATCCTTATTCATTGCTAGTGGAAATGTCACTGGGACAGTTTCTTGAGGGCAAATTAGTAGTGTACATCAAAAGGCTAAAAAAAAAGATCTATACATTTTGACCCCTCAATTATACTTTTAGGGCAAATCTTGTAAGGAATCCTTAAGAATTTATGCAAAGATTTACCTACAAGTGATTTAAAAGGCTTCATTTTTATATTGGAAAACTAGAAGCAATATAAATATCTGACATTGGGGGAATATTTAAATAAATGGCTATTCAGAATCATTCATTGAGAGAGGATTAATGGCATGTGTAGATGGTCATACTGGATTAAGTATACCGGTAGATTAAGAAGCACTACACAGTCCACATACATTTTAATTTAAAAAATATAGAAAGCTCCTTCTTTGATAAATGCAAAATGCATGCAAGACTTAAGTGTGACAAGCCATTTTGGCCATATTTAGGTGTGCTAAAATAGGTTTTATCTCCAAAGAATGAAAATATGTAATACATTCCTAATTATATCTAGTCTTTCAGATATAATCTTTGATAATATATTTCTAGATTTTGGGTCACATGACTAATTCTTTCTTTCCCTCATAATATAATTTTTACATTTTCCTGAGTTTCACATTCTCCTCAAATTACACGTAAACTCATGACCAACAGGTGTATGTTTCATCTCAACACCTTTACCTTTTCTTTTAATTTTTGTCCTTTTTTTTTTTTAAGATTTTACTTATTTATTCATGAAAGACACAGAGAGAGAGAGAGGCAGAGACACAGGCAGAGGGAACAGCAGGCTCTCTGCAGGGAGCCTGATACGGGACTTGATCCTGGGACTCCAGGTCACTCCCTGGGCCGAAGGGAGGCGCTCAACCACTGAGACACCCAAGCATCCCAGTCTTTCTCGTTTTTTTAATGAGCACTAGACACCTATAATATCAAACAGCTGCATCAGAATATGGTGTGCAGAGATTCCAATATGCGAAGGGCTGACCAGTTGGCAAGTAGGCGGCACCCTAATCCTATCATCTATATGTCAGCACTTCGGGGATGCAGCAAGTGTACATTTGGCTTGTAAAGATACTTTGGGGTCTTGTGAGCAATGTCCAAGCAAAGGATGAAAACTGAACGAAACAGCTAAGAAACTTGATGCGTGAGCATATCAAGATCCATCAATTCTTTTAACGCATAGAACCTAATCTGTGAAAATTGTTCAGGAGATATGGAGGCAGTAGAGATGGAAAGGGTGTCAGGCACGTATCACAATGGTAGTGACCACGTTGAACAGTGGCAACCTCTAAGGCAAGAGAAACAAAGGAATTGGCTTTATCAGAAATGAGAATGCCCGAGGAAGCCCAAGTATGTGGGATCTAGAATCCTGAGAAGGGGGACCCACCTTCACTGGTGCTGGTGCTCTTAAAGCTCTGGGGAGAGGCTCCATAGAGCTACAAAACACAACCCTCAGAAAAGGTGAATGAATTTCACTCTGGGACTGTGGGAATCATACGGAAACTAACAGGAATCATCACAGTAATGAATGCTGCCACAGGTAGTAAGCCCTTGGTGAGGAACAGTTGACAGAATAATGAGGAAATATAAAAAAGGAATTCCTTTACCCACCTACATCCTCCAATTTACCTCTTACTGTCCCGGTTGGCAAGAGCTATCAGGAAACCAAAGGCAAAGGAGGAGTACGGTTTGCCAAGTTTTAGCCACAGCATCACAAAACAAAGTACACAAGAACAGATTTGGAGTTCAGTGACAAGAACTTATAAAAAACCTAAGTATATATACTAATAGGGAGGAAAAAAAACAGCATATTCATCAGTGTGCTGGCCGTGGTTATTACTGGATGGTAAGAGGCTATGAATGGTTTAATTCTCTTGGTGCTTTCCTTCATTTTCCAATTCTTCCACAAAAAAATAAGTCATAACAATTTTCTTATACAAAAAAGCTGACTTCTGATTAAAAGAATGTTAAATGATACTATGTAACATTTGGATGTGGAAGCCTCTGGTACGTTTGAGAGATTTTTAGAATGAAATTTCTCATTTACACTAATTTCCCTAATGGCATTAAGAATAAAATGCAAGCTCCTGTTTACCCAGCCAAACAATGATTAATGCTAAGTATATGGAAACACATGGTAAGACTAATGAATGGTTTTCTGTTTGAACATGGTAATGGTTTCGTGAAATAGGCTAGCACAGGGTTTGAATGAGGTTGCTAGGTCAAAACCAAAGATTAATCAACTGATTAATAATTTTGACAACAACCATTTGCAACAAAACTAGGATAAACGAATTACTAGAGATAACCATTCCCTAAAGAACACTAAATGCAGCAATAATGGGTATTATCTTACTCTGTTTCTGTGGCATGTTTTGGTTTTCCCTGTGACTTCATAATTGTAATCATCATCACCTCTGCCAGCACCACTATCAATTTTGAGCACTCACTATGTGCTCAATATGTGTTTCAGGATTACTTCATTACTTCCTATGGAATTTGTGTGATAATTTCCATTTTTGAGTTTACAAAACTGCCATAAATGGTCTAACTGTCTTGCTCAAAATCAAGGCAGAGCCAGGATTTTAAAGGAGTTGAATTTCTTCAGGTTATTATCAATTCAGAGTAATATTACTAATAAATTTAAGTACTATTATAATATTAATCACTTCAAGGTATATCAATTCAAATTCCAATTATTTATTTTGCATTGTGTTAGTTTATCTGTGATCCAAATATGTGAAATACCTTAAATTTCTAAAATAGAATATCTTTGTCTCTCCCATGCAAATGTATATTATTTAAATTACAATATGGCTGATAATATCCCAACAATAATAAACAAAGGAGAGCTTCATTTGTTAAACATACCTTTCACAGAGAGTATTAATGATCAAATATTTTACATCAAATGAATGCCTATTTAAAAATGTAAATCTTAACATGTTCAGGGAATGGTGTATCTTTTTTTATATATGATCTTACTTGAAATTGAAAGCCTCTGGTACCCGCCTTTTTTGGGTGTCCTGTTTTTCATAACAGTAGTTTCTTAAGGGCTGGGATGTCTGCAGCATAAGTGCTGCTGCTCTTCTATTCTGCACCCATTAAAATGAATCACTGAACTCATTTGCAACTTTAAAATGTAACAACACATGTAGCTTCTAGGTTGAGGTGCTAGAATAGGATGCCCTCACCTCACCCCACATATTATTCTATGATTCTCTTCTATTTGGATATTCCTGAGTTTTTATCCTTTTAAATAAACTAGTAAACATACTGGCGGAAATAAAAGTCTATTTGGAGAAGGGTTTGACTATAGACCAAGATGGCAATGTAAGAGGCTACTGAATTTCCCTCCTCCAAAAACACCCCAAAATTATAGCCACACATGGAAAAATTTTCTCTGAGAGAATTTCAGAGGCTAACTCCGTAATTCCGACACATTAGACAAATGAGAAAATACCTACATCAAAATGGATAAGAAAGGCTGAGGCACATTCTTGCCATAAACCCAACTTATGGTATAGCACCACACAATCATGAGGGAACATTCAACTCCCAGCTTCTCTTTGAAGAGGAAAGGGTTTGGATCACATATCTAGGACCCAAACCTTCAAGGCCCCCAACTAAGAGATGGGTCCCCAAAATACCTAACTGTGAAAAACGATATGACTTGCATTCGCAAGTCCATCAGGACTATAGCAAGCAAAAAAAAAAAAAATACTGTTATGAGGTGTGTAAAAGCAATTGCATGACTCCCCACAGGGCTCAGTGCATAGGGAGCAGGCAAAAATGCCCATCTCTGAATCTTTCTCTAAAAAAATGTCTGAATGGCTGATTTATAAGCTGCTGCCTGAGGATTCAGCTCCTAATTGGAAAATATCTAGGTGCTGCAATGAGATCCTCCTTGGAGTCTAAAAGAGCCAGGAGGCAATTCCCATAACGTTACCCTCCAACTCACTACATAAATAAAACCACTTGCAAATATCTTCATGTAAGGAGTTTTTCCACATATCTAGTGACCCAATTTTTAAAGCAGCCACCCCAAAAGCAAGCCCTGAAATTACTGAGCTGGAAAAGCCAACAGGGCTTGCATTCATAATTACAACAGGACTATAGCAAACAAGCACTTCTTAAGTAGACAGAGGAACACCCCCCACATCTCTACACTGAGACTCAGCACAGAGACAGCAGGCAAAAAT
The DNA here is from genome assembly GCF_048164855.1 of Canis lupus baileyi. Classification (NCBI taxonomy): domain Eukaryota; kingdom Metazoa; phylum Chordata; class Mammalia; order Carnivora; family Canidae; genus Canis; species Canis lupus. The sequence goes on from NC_132841.1 coordinate 54,498,482, forward strand.
GTTCATATCCAGTTTCACCCTGGGAGGGATTTAACTGCATACTTTGTTAGATGCTACCTGGGGATATGCCTTCTAATCAGCCTGCATCTAGTCACTGACTTCCTCACCTCTGGGTCACACCATCAACTACTGGGAGCCACTAAAAATAAAGATGGTTACTTGAAATTGTTCAAACCAAGGTTTGAGTGGGAAGCAGAAGCTCAGGCCAGGCTTATTGCTGAGATACATCTCCTTCATTTGACTAGTCTGTCAAGACTAGAAGCGGTGGCTATTTTATCTAATATGCAGAAAACAATAGAGTCAAAGAAAATGAACAAACTTGGGAACATACTCCAAACAAAAGAACAGAATAAACCTCCAGAAACCCATCTTAATGAAACAAATGTGATTACTTGAGTTTTCAAAATAATGGTCATAAAGGTGCTTGCCAATGCATAACAAAACAATGCATAAACAAAGGGAAAATTTCAACAAAAAGAAAATATAAGAAAGTATCAAACAAATTATAAAACTGAAGAATATAACTAACTAAACTGAAAATTCAAAAGCTAGTGGAGAGGTTTCAACAACAGTCTAGATCAAGTAAAAGAATCCATGAAATTAAAGACCAGGCAGTGGAAGTCCTCCAATCAGATAAGCAAAGTGAAAATAATAAAAATGTAATGATAGCTTAAGGGACTTGTAGGATACCACCCTACAGACCAACATATGCATTACAGGGGTCCCAGAAGAAGATAAAGGGGCAGAAAACATATTCAAAGAAAGATGGCTGAAAATTACTATCTGGGGAAAGATTACTAATTACTAATTACTAATCTGGGGAAAGAAAAAGGCATCCAGATCCAAGAAGTACAGAAAGATTCAAATAGGATGAGTCCAAAAAGATCTACCCTGAACATATTATAGTTAAATGTCCAAAAGTTAAAGACGAGGAGAGAATCTTAAAAGCTATAAGTGGAAAAAATATATAGGTACGTATAAAGCCCCTCACCCTAAGATAACCAGCAGAGGTTTCTTTAGCAGAAACTTTGCAAGCCAGAAGAGAATGGCATGACACAAAGAAAAAGAATGCCAACCAAAATACTGTACAAATACTCTGTCAACAGAGTTGTCCTTCAGAAGTCAAAGAGATATAGTTATAGAGAAACAAAAGCTCAAAGACTTTATTACCACTAGACCAGCTTTACAAGAAATGTTAATAGAATTCTTCAAGCTAAAATAAAAGTTGCTAATTAGTAACAGGAAAACATGAAAGCATAAAACTTGTTAATAAAGGTAAAAATACAATTAAAATCAGAATATTCTATATTGTTGACAAGTAAACCAATTAAATAGTGACAAGCAAAGTGTAACTCTAGTATAAAGACTCTAAGAGAAAAATATTAAAAGATAATCCTAATTACAATAATTTGTTAGTAGATACACAGTTTAAGTATAAAATTTATGAGATACAGCAATCCTAAGAGAGAAGTTTGAAGGGATAAATGCCTAATTAAGAGGGGAAAAGGTCTGAAATAAACAACCTAACTCTATACCTAAAGTACTAGAAAAACAAGAACAAAGTGACCCTAAAGTTAGTAGGAAATAAAGTTGAGGATGGAAATCATTGAAATATAGACTAGAACAGTAAAAGAAAAGATAAATAAAGATAAAATTTGTCTTTAACAATAAACAAAATAGACAAAACTTCAATTTGATTCAGAGAAGACAAAGTGCTCAAATAAAATCAGAAATGAGGTATCTGTTTGATTCAGTTGGTTGAGGATCTGACTCTTGGTTTCTGCTTAGGTCATGATCTCAGGGTCATGAGATCAAGCCCTGCATCAGCTCTCTACTGGGTGTGGGGCCTGCTTAGGATTCTCTCTCTCCCTCCCTCCCTCCCTTCCTGCCTCTTTCTCCCTCTCCCTATACACCCCCTTTCCCCTTCTACTCCCACTCCCTAAAAAAATCAGAAATCAAAGAGGAGACTTTACAATTCATATTACAGAAATACAAAGGATCATAAGAGATATTATGAACAATTATAGGCCAATTGTTTGGACAACCTGGAGTCATTGGATAAATTATTAGAAATATATAACCTACCACAACTGAATCATGAATAAATAGAAAATCTGACAGACTGATCATTAGTAAAAACGTGGAATAAGTACGCCAAACCTCCCAACAAACAAAAGTCAGGACCAGATGACTTCACTGATAAATTTTACCAAACATTTAAAGAATAATTAATATCAAACCTTCTCAGAGAAGAGAAAGGAATACTTCCAAACCTATTTTATGAGTGAGCATTCCACTGATATCAAAACCAGACAAGGATATAAGAAAATTAGAGGCAATAACCCTGATGAACATAGATGCAAGAATCTTCAACAAAATCAGGAAACCAAATTCAACAATACATTAAAAGAATCATAGAGGGATAAAGTGGGCTTTATTCCAGGGAAGCAAGGATGGTTTATCATCTATAAATTGAAGTGATGTACTACCTTAACAAAGCAAGGGTTAAAATCATATCATCATCCCAATAGATGACGAAAAAGCATTTAACAAAATTCAATAACCATTTATAATACAAATACTTAACAAAGTGGGTATAGAGGGAATGTACCTCAAAATCATAAAGTACATATATCACTGGCCTACAGCTAATATCCTACTCAACTGGGAAAAGCTAGAAGCTTTTCTCTTAAGATTGAGAACAAGACAAGGATGTCTATTCTTACCATTTTATTCAACATTGCAATAGAGACCATAGCCAGAGCTATACAGCAAGAAAGATTAAAGAAAGGCACCAAATTAGAACAGAAAAACTGTCACTATTTGCAAAAAACAGTATTACATATAAAAACAGCCCTAAGACTCCATCACTGTAACTGTTACAATTAATAAACAAATTAAGTGAAGGTACAGGATACAAAATCAACATACAAAAATCAGTTCCATTTCCATACACTAAAATGAACTACTAGAAAGAGAAATTAAGGAAATAATCTCATTTACAATTGCATCAAAAAAGAATAAAATACCTAGGAAGAAATCAAACCAAGGAGGTAAAAAGACCTACACACCAAAAGCTATACAACACTGATAAAAGAAATCCAAGATGACACAAATAAATGGAAAGATATTCTGTGTTCATGTTCTAGAAGAATACTCTTAAGATGTCTATAGCTACCTAACGTAATACACAGATTCAATGCAATCTCTGCCAAAAGTCTCATGGCATTCTTCATAGAAATAGGAAGAACAATCCTAAAATTTGTATGGAACCACACCCTAAATAGCCAAAGCAATCTTGAGAAAAAAAGAACAAAGCTGGAAGCATCATGCTTCCTAAATTTTAACCTATATTGTGAAGCTATAGTAATCAAGAGTATGGTATTGGCATCAAAATAGATTCATATAGATCAACAGAACTGAACTGAGAGCCCAAAGTTAAACCTATGCATAATAAATTTAATTCAAAGGAGTGAAGTATATGCAAAGGGGAAAGGATAGCTTTTTAAATAAATGGTGCTGGGAACACTGGATAACCATAAGCAAAAAAATTAAATTGGGACCCCCCCATCTTATACCATACACAAAACTCAACTCAAGTAGATTAAAGATTTAAACCCTAGACTAGAAACCAAAAAATTCCTAAATAAAACACCAAAAAACACATGGGGGTAAGCCCTGTGACATTGGTCTTTTTTTTTTTTTTTTTTTCTAATATGGGTTCCATGCCCAATGTGGGGCTTTAACCCATGACCCTGAGATCAGGAAATGAACGTTCTAATGATTTAACCAGCCAGGTGCCACTGTGAAATTTAGTCTTGATGAAGACTTTTTTTTTTTTTTTTTTGACACCAAAAGCAAAGGTAACAAAAGCAAAAATTAAAAAGCAGGACTATATCAAACTAAAAACCTTCATCACAGCAAAGGAAATCTTCAACAAAACGACAACTTATGGAATGGGAGAAAATATTTGCAAGTTGCTTTGCCAATAAGGGACTAATTTCTAAAATATATCAGAAACTCCTACAACTCAATAGCATAAAACAATCCAATTAGAAAATGAACAAAAGATCTGAATAGATATTTTTACAAAGAAGACAGAGAACTGGCCAATAGGTATATGCAAAGATGCTCAATCAACACTAGGGAAATACAATCAAAACCACAATGAGATATTACCTCATACCTGTTAGGATAGCAAGAGATAAGAAATCACTTATCAATCACTAGGGAAATACAAATCAAATCATACCTGTTAGGATAGCAAGAGATAAGAAATGCTGGTGAGGATGTGGAGAAAAGAGAACCATGAGGCGCTGTTGGTGGGAATGTAAACTGGTACAGCACTAGGGAAAACAATATGGGAGTAGCTCAAAAAGTTAAAAATAGAACTACCATAGGAGCCAGCAGTTCCACTTCTGGGTATGTGTGTGTGTGTGTGTGTGTGTGTGTGTGTATGACAAAAAGGAAAAGATAAAGCACTATCTCAAAGAAATATCCGTATTCCCACATTCATTGTTATTCACAATAGTCAACACATGGAACCAACTAAGTGTTGACAGATGAATGGAAAGAAAACGTGGCATATACACACACATGTATTATGTAGTCTTAAAAAAGAAGAAAATCCTGCCATTTGTGAGAACATAGATGGCCCTGGAGGGAATTATGCTAAGTGAAATAAGCCAGAAAAAAACAAATACTATGGGGCATAGCTTACATACAGAACCTTAAAAAAATTACAAATTTAAAAGCTGAATTCATAGAAATAGAATAAAATAATCATTGCCTAGGAATGGTAGGTGGGGGGAACAGGAGAGGCTAGTAAAAGGAAACAAACTTTCAGTTTCATGTGAATAAGGTCCGAGGTTCTAATGGAAAACCTGGTGACTACACTGTAATGTATAACGGGAGTTTGCTGACAGTGGGACTAAAACGTTCTCACACAAAAGGAGTAAATATATGAGGTGATGGGTATGTTAATTAACTCAATGCTGGGAATCCTTTCACCATGTATATACATATTAAATCAGTACATTGTACTCTAAATATATTACAATTTCATTTGTCAATTATAACTCGAAAAAATAATAAAATCAATATGCAACACAATGTTCCCAGGAAAGCACTCTTGATTAATCAGATTAAGTATAAAAGATTAAACTTCTTAGTTGTTCAGATCAAAGAATGAGGATACTTCTCTGTGGGTGGGTGATTGGGTTTTCTCTGAAGGGACTGGACATTCTGGAATATCTGGTAAAAAGAAGATCCTGTGACAAGAGTAGGAAACTAAGCCTTAAATTGGTGGCCAAGGGGACAAGCTTCTCTTCTCTGAGAAGCTATTATGACTAGCCTGTAAGGTGCTCAGACATACTGGGACATATAGAGTGAGCAGAAGGAATGTGTTCTTTGCCACACAGAGACAAGGGCGGGGGGTGGGGGGAGACAGGCATCCCGCAGAGAGGACTAAACTGAAGAGCAAGGTTATCTATTTTCAAAAAATAACAAAGAAAATTGGAGAAGAGGATAAAATGTAGCTTAATCATTCAAATTGAGCAGGGAAACTGGGGAGGAGCCATGTGCTCCTGAATGGCTAGGCTATTGAGATGTCAGTGACTTGAGAACACCCTTTAAAAAAAAAAAGAATCATGAACCATAAAACTCTAGGTACCTTTCTGCATAAACATGCCTGAAGAATTAGACTTCCATTATACTGGGAACATATATATTGTGTTGATTAGATTGTGTGAGGCAGGAATCAGCAAATTACTACCTAAGAACTAATAATAGATTTTACATTTCTATATAGTTAAAAAAATCTTTTATGACATGTTGAAGTTATAGGAAATTAAAATTTCAGTGTTTGTAAATCACATTTTATTGGAATACAGTCCTGGTCATTAGTATAGATATAATCTATTGTTCCTTTTACAATGACAGCATAGTTGCAACAGAGGTCACATGGCCATGAAGTCTAAGATATATACTATTGGGCCTATTCTAGAAAAAAAATTAGTCAATTCCTACTAACATAGATAACCAAAAGAGCTCTTTAGGAATGTATACCCATTATTACAATTTTCTGATTGAGAATCCTAAAATTTCACAAATATATCACCTCTACAACATCTGTCAAGTATCCAAATGCATCACCATCAGATAATGAAATCAATCCTTTTTTGGAGAAATTGCCCCAGAGTGATCAAATATCTCCCTTAGGCTTATCTTTCTTACAGAATAGAAACACACTGAAAGAGAATTAGAGCTGTTAGGGTTTTTTCTGTCTTGAATCCTTAGAAGTCATTTTCTACAATTTATATAATCTGACAACTTTCTCCATTATGATTCACTTTTAAATTTATTAAAGCATATAATTTTGTTTATTGTTACAATTTTTGTTAGGAGAGACAGATGGAACTTAAACAGGGAATCCCAAACCCCTATGTTGGTTGCTGGTTGCCAGCCAGGCACTTCTGCAGCTGAGCTGTGAAAGTGATTGGCTGGTTCCCACTGAGCCCCAAGACCCATTGGTTGATCCCCACTGAGCTGTGATCCTGATTGACAGCTTCACTATCTCTCTCCCTGAGCCTTGCCTGTAATTTTCTTGTGTCTAGTGGTGCACTTGCATAGCTGCTAAGAGTGGAAATGAGAGTCATGAGCCACATCTTAAATTTTGGTGTCCTTTGTGTTCTCTCAAGGAAATAGGTGGAAGAGGAATGGAACTCTAAGAATAAGAAAAGGAGAGAACTAGACATGCAAAACAAATTATTGGGCATATGAAATTAATATCCTACAAACTTGGGGTTTTAGACTCAACCCAATAACATACCTAACATATTTTAACTGACTTAAGAGTCTCAGGAAGAAAGTGTCTGGGAACCTAGACACACATATTCTGGAAATTGCAAATATGTAGTCATATTATAAATCAATAAATGGTCACCCTTATTAATCCACCTTTTATTACTTTGATAGGGAGAAATCCATCCCTCAGTGCTTAAGCCCTCACTAGTAAGTTAAGTGATAAAAATCTAGAGCTGTTGGTTTTTTTTTTTTTTTTTTTTTTTTTTGGAGAAAAAAACTCAAACCTGGGATTATAATTTGATGTCTTCAAGATCCCTACTTTGGGATCTTGATTTCAAGAGCCCGAAGATCTTGTCTTTTCCCATCTTCACAAAGTATAGCTTTCATTATTGTAATAGGAATCAAGTGGTTCTAAATGATCACCCTGAACATCACCTACTCTATGAAACCAAGATTCCACCACTTAGTTCCCATCTACTAAATAAAAATTAGTTTATCTTTCTTAACCAAAGAAGTAAAAGATTTGTACAATAAAAACTATAAAGCACTACTAAAACAAAGAAAACCTCAATAAATCAAAACACAACATATTAATGTGTGGAATGACTTGATAGTGTTAATACTGTTGGCCATCAACACTACGCAAAGCAATCTATGGAGTCAGTGTAATCCCTATCCAAATCCCAGTAACTACTATTTGCAGAAATGAAAAAAAATCCCATCCCAAAATTCATGTGGGACCTCAAGGGACCTCCAAGAGCCAAAATAATCTTGAAAAAGAACAACACAGAAAAACTTCCTCTTGCTGATTTCAAATTGTACTACGATACTATAATAAAGCAGTGTGGTGTGTTAGCAAAAAGATTAACATTTAGACCAATGGAACAGAATAGAGTCTAGAATTAAGCCCCGACATATAGAATCAAATGATTTTTGACAGAGTTCCAAGATAATTCAATAGGAGAAAGAATGGTCATTTCATAAAACGGTGCTAGAAAAACTAGACATCAGCATACAGAAGTGTAAGGCGGATCCTTAAATGATACCATATATAAAAACTAACTCAAAATGGACCAAAGGCTCAAATGTAAGACCAGAAACTACAAAACTCTTGGAAGAAAACATAGGCAAAAGCTTCACACCGTTGGATTTGGCAAGAATTTCTTGGATAGGACACTGAAGGCACAGGCAAGAAAAGTCAAGAAATTGGACTTCAAGAAAATGAAAAATTTTGTGCATTAGAAGACAGTCTCAACAGAGCAAAAAGGCAACCCATGAAAAGAGAGAAAACATTTTCATACCATGTATCTGATAGGGGATTAATACCTAGAACATAGAACTCCTAAAACCCAACAAGAAAACACACAATTTTAAAATGGGTAAAGACTTCAATAAACAAATGCAAATCAAAACTACAGTGAGAGATGACCTCACACCTATTGGGAAAGGTATTACTTTTTCAAATGTGTTAGCAAGGAAATGCAGAAATTGGAACATTGTACACTGTTGGTGGGAATGTAAAAAGTATACTCACTGTGGACAACAGTTAGATGAGTTCCTCAAATAATAAAATTACCCTATGATCCAGCAATTCTACTCTTGGGTATATACCCCAAAGAATTGAAGGTAGAGCCTCAAATATTTGTATTTGCACACCTATGGTATCTGTATACCTATGTTTGTAGCCGCATTACTCACGGTAGTGAAAATATGAAAGCAACCTAAGTGCCCATGAACAGATGAATGGATTTAAAAATGTGGTACATACTACAATGATGATTCAGCCTTAAAAAGGAAATATATTACAGTATATATAGATGAACCTGAACATTACACTGAGTGAAATAATCCAGTCATAAAGGAACAAATCTTGTATAATCCCACCTATGTGAGGTACTTAGTCAAAATGATAGAGAAAAAAGTGGAATGGTGCTTGCCAGAGATTGGGGGAGGGAAGAATGGAGTCAGTAGTTAATGAGTACTGCACTTCAGTTTTACTAGATGAAGAGAGGATGGAGATGGATGATGATGATGAGTGCACATCACTGTGAATGTATTTAATGCCGATGAACTGTGCACGTAATAGTTAAGATGCTAAGTTTTTTGTTACGTGTATTTTGCCATGACAAAAAAAATAATGGGATAAAATGAATTTATCTTCTGATATGTCTAATTCGTATGACTATTGTGGAAATCAATGATCCTTTATTTTGTGTAGGACATTCCCATGGAAAGCATAAAAATCATACATATCCAAAGTATTATTTGAAGAAACATTTTTTTCTGAAGTTAACTCTACCAGGTTTTCCATTTTTATTAGGTTTTCAATTCTAAAGAAAGCTACAGCAGTAACCACCCCTGATAGATTTGAATTCGTACAGGAGACAAATTCTTAGAACTGACCTGGGTCCTCCTGTAAAATGGAGCATCTTAAAGTGTGAACTACCATCTTGTCCCGTTCTACCTCTTTTTCCACAATACATATCACCTTCTAACATAATAGGATTTACTTAGTAATTATGTCTTTTAGTTTTTTGTTGCTTCTGTTGAGCTTCTCAAGAATTGGTATCTTTGTCTGCTGTGTTCACTGGTAAGTGCCAAGCACCTGGAATAATGCCAGGCATATCGTAGGTATTATAGCAGACATAACTGATTTAGACAGTTTTTATCTACCCCAAGATAGGGTCTTTATAAACCTATTACCTTACAAATAAGTTATTTCTAGGCTGTTTTTTTTGTTTGTTTGTTTTCTTTTTTTCTTTTTTTTTTGCATCTGTCTAAAATACATAGTGGATAGGTCACCAGCTTACTGAATTACTTAACAAATATTTATTAAGCACCTACTATATGCTAAGCACTCTTCTAGATGATTTCCCCAGCTTGCATTCTCTCTGGCCAAGCCTGATTATGGACTCTTGGGTTACTACTAATAATGAAGATTTACATTTTAAGACAAAACTTTCCAGGTCCATATAACCATTTAGACAAGATAACTCACCTATTCAGGCCATGTAATCCTATCTGAGGTCGATTCCACTCTAGGTAACAGAATGTTGTGAAAAGCCTAAATGCTGGTCTTTCATAAATACCAGAAAGGAAACCAACTACACCTAGACTTGCGTAGACTGCAGGTCTGGTTTTCTTTCTGTCAATATCTTCTAAAGGAAACCTCGCTGCTGTGCAACGAATAATTGTTGAATGAATGAGAAAATGCTCTAATGCCTTTTCCCCAATGCTCCCGACCATAAAATCAGCAGCCTTTAATTGTGGCTCATTTACTTAATGCAGTATTCAAAAAAAAAAAAAAATATTGCTGTCATGTGGAGCTTTAAGATATCCTGCACTCAATAACATGTTCTTCTGTTTGTACATTAGAAATGGCATAAAACAGAACCTAACGAATTTCAAAACTCCAGTTCTTTATGTCTCTCTTTTTATTTTTTATTTTTTGGCTCATTTATTTTCCTGATTTATTCTTGTCCTTTTGTGCCCTTAGTCTCCTCCGCTTTGTCTTCAAACATCTAATTGCCATGTGTTCTGATGGATAAGGCTGGCTGTGGGCTCCTGTTTTCAGTAATAGCGGCTCTCTCCCTTTATCACTCGTTTTACAAAGATTTTCTTAATTAAATGATCTTTGCACTCATCATTTCCTAACTTTCATTTCATATCTGCTTTGCTAGATGATCGCCAAGGTCCCCTTCTAGTTCTAAAATTCTATGACATTTGTGTGTGACAAATGCTAAGTAGATCATAGAATTCATTCTTCTCTAAATTTTTTAGTATTACAGCCTGCTTTCTCATTTCAGTGATATTTTACAGTCAATTTGCCTTTAGCTTTTCCTCATAGAATCTTTTCCAACAACTGGAGGTTCTTTAGCTTCCAAAAAAGCAGAACATCTGTGTCACTGGCAAGTATACCATAGGCCACCTTAATGCTAGTTATTGAAAGAGCTCAAACTTTTGGTGTATTGTATGTTAGAGGAAGCAAATAGATGGAAATGATAACCCCTTCTCCCTGACTGAACCCATGGCAGACAGTGCCAGTGGCTCATTTCCAGCTGAGGAAAGAGGTAGTCTCAGAATGCTTTTCCAACATAGGAGACTTTAGGAAGCCATTCCTTTTCTTTTTTAAGATTTTTATTTATTTATTCATGAGAGACATAGAGAGAGGCAGAGACACAGGCAGAAGGAGAAGCAGGCTCCCTGCAGGAAGCCCAACTTGGGACTCGATCCCGGGTCTCCAGGATCCCACCCTGGGCTGAAGGTGGCGCTATATCGCTGAGCCAATAGGGCTACCCCATAGGAAAACATTCCTGATGAATGTGAGTAGGTACTGGAAATTGGACCTCAGAAGTGGCTTTAGCCTTCCTTTAAAATACAGTCTCTGTAAGCATGAGTGAATAGCCTTATCAGGCTCCATTTTTACTTTTTTCCACAGAACAAATTCTTACAAACTATACACAATTTACTTAGTTATTATGTTTTTTATTCTGTCTCTGCTGCTAAATCTCTGTCCGTTGAGGTCACTGATGCAGGCCAAAAGTCTGGAATAGTGCCAGCAGGTATTCAAGAAACAGGTCTAATGAAAGAATGAATTATTTCTTCCTTCACCAGCGTCAGAAATCTCAGTGTCCAGACCAGAATGAAGCGCATGAGGCATCCACGGTGCAAAACCGACTGAGGCACTCAGTCTCAGGGCCACCACTGTACAAACAGGGAGGTGAGAGGACACCTTCAATTTTCCATCTTAGGTCTCTAACTTGCCTCACTCCCATCCCAGATCTGACAACTATCACTAAAAACTCACATCTTTTTAGGGCATCTGTGTGGCTCAGTTAGTTGAACATCTGACTTGATTTTGGCTCAGGTCAAGGTCTCAGCATCTGGAGATGGAGCCCCATGTTGGGCTCCACGCTCAGTGTGGAATCTGCTTGTCCCTCTCCCTTTGCTCCTCCTCCCTACTAGCACTCTCTCTAAAATAAGTAAAATCTTTTGAAAATAATAATTTTAAAAACCTCACATTCTTCACCACACACTGTACCTACTAAATCACAACCACCGTAGAGGGAAATGGTGACTTGCAATCTCATATAGAATGAACTACTTGGTCATTCCTACACACAATACTATTTGAGAATCATGAGTTCAGCAGCTTGCCCAGATTAATTTGTCCCTAAGCCATTTTGAGCCAGTTTGTTAATCTCACTCAAGGCTCTTCATGAATCTTCTGTAGCTTAGCTTTCTCTTCTTTTACCTGATAAAATTCTAATGGTAGCTAATGCATAGTGTTTTCTAGGTTCCAAGCACTGCTCCAAACATTACTGAGTATAATGCACCTTATTGTCACACGATGCCATATGATAGGTTCTATCATTATTGCCACTCACATGTGAGAAAAGTGTGGCACAGAAAGCTTAAGTCACCTGTGATCACACAGCAGGTAAGGACATATCTGTAGAGACTGTGTTCTAGACAGAATGCATTCAAGATTCCAGCCCTATGGAAACTGCTGTCGTGCAAGTCCTAGATCCTCTCGGATTTCTTCTCTTTATTCAGATATTCTCTTTATTGGGAAAGTCTTTTCCAGTCATTCTTCTGCCAAGATCTTTTCCACTGAAATCACACCCATTTTCCATTATCAAAGTAAACTTCCATTTCCTTCACCAAGTCATCTTCAAACACTGTCGTGTGAAGTACACTTCACTCTCTTGTGGTCAATTAATGTTGTTTCTTTACATAAAAGGAAGCAAATACATACATAAATACTTTACATAAAACAGTGGAGTGTTTTATGTAGTGTTTTATGTAAAGTAGGTTTGGAGCAGAACTAACCAGATCTGATTAAATATTTTGAAACATGAATGCTTATTAAACCTTATATCCTGTACCTATTGTCTCTCATTAAAGTACTGCCCATGCCATTCTATACTTCATGCTTCTGAGGAAAAACACATCATGAAGGAAGAAAATAAACTCTCGGCTCTTGAGTTTCAAAAGTCTAACACACTCTCCTAGACAAGAAGTAAGTAAAGGCCACAGCTATATGGATGACTTCCAATTCCACTCACTTGATTAGATTAAAAAAAACCCAACTGGGATGAAGAGCAAAGGGGAAGGTAAGGAGTAGACAGAGATTTTTAGGGTCATACAGAATGGGGAGCCCTCCAACAAGTGCAGATGTGACAAACTTGTATTAGTTTGCAGACAGGAGAGCAGAGATGATCTATTTATCAAACACTGGCACCCAAGAAAGTAACAGAACTCTAGAGAAAACCTGCTGCCATATATGTAGGCAGAGAGGGCATTGTGCACAAAGAGCATGACTTGGGGCAATAAAACAACTGATTTGCCAAAAAGCATCCTCAAACCAAACAGAACCTTAGTGCTAAAGGTGTTTTCTGAGGTTAAAGTGGCATTTGAGCATGAGGATGATTTCACATGCCCCAAAGCAGTTTACGGAGATCTGAGGAAAAGCTGTACTTGAACTGCAGGGATAATGGGTGATTCAAGCAGTGTCTTCCAACAGCCAATAGACCACATGGCAACAAGAGTTATCATGCATGTATCAGCACAGATACATCACGACCACTCTTCACCACCCACCTATCACCAACTGTGAGCCTGATATCTAATAACTCAGAGAGTCGTCCCCATGTTTATGGGGTGCAAACTGCACTTTGCACCACAAGGTTTCCTTTGATTATGATTAGCTCCCTAGTTCAAGTCCTGCCATAGGGGGTGGTCAACATATATTTGTAAATAAAATGAACTATAATCAATCTCATAAATTTGAAAATGGCCTTTTTTTGCCAGGAAAACTCTCCAGTGACACTGCTAGTCATCAGAGTGGCCAGTTACAAGAATTGAGAAGCGGATGCTTCTATAATGGCTCATTATTCCCTGTCTAATCACAGCTATTTTGTGCAGATCAAAAACACCCCCAAGTCCTGAGTGAGTTCTGGAACACATAGCAGTAATGAACAGTGAGAAGAAAGCACATTAGAGAAACAGCTATTTTATTTTGGTTTGTAAAAATCAGTCTACTGAGTTCTTAAAAGACCCACAAAAGAGGTGACATTTGTTGAGTTCCCATCAGAGAGGGCCTTTGTGAAATTTGTTATAAATGAAACACACTGTTTCTCGCAAGTTTTCCTTGGGGAAAGTTAGATGTTGGAATATCCTGAACTTCAAGTTAATTTGTACATACCAGACAACTGCAGGCCTTCATTTTTGATCAAGGGCAAAAAAGAATATCAATGTATAGATTAAAAAAAAAAAAAAAAGAATACATAGCTGAAGACTTAGGATAGAAAAAAATGAAAGGAAAACATAACATAGTATAATAAAGCAAGTCATTTTACAATCTGACCACCACCACTGTTGGAACATTTGAACCAAAGGAACTTAGATTTCAATTTTACAAAAAAAAAAAAAAAAAAAAAAAAAAACAAATTCAGAAAGACCAAGTTAAAAAGAACAAAAAGTATGTAAAAAGTGAGAATCCATGGGGGATAGTAATTCCTTGGATGAGTGTTTGAAGGCTTATCAGAGGACATAAGAATACTGAATATTAGAGTATGCAACCCAAATCCAGTTAATTTTGTAAATTTATTGTTTACAATAAATAAGCTCATCCAAAGAAACAAAAGGCAGGACCCAATCTCAGCCTTAGGGCAATGGCAGGCAGCACTGGGTCACTTAAATGTTTTGGATGTAGCTGGCATTACCATAAGCTGGTGATCCTTAAATTGTTTGTGTTTTCATCCTGGTGGTTTTGTATTCTGCTTACATAGTGAACTCTTGGCTGTAGCACACGAGCTGGAATGGAGGGATTCAAGGGGTAGGGATGGCATGGTTTTCAGAACCAGATGTACTCTTTCATTCATTATTACTAATGAATCAAAGCTTTATTAGTAAGACTCTAGATTTGGGATGTTTTAAGAAAGCTCATTGGGATTCCTGGATGGCTCAGCGGTTGAGCGTCTGTCTTTGGTTCAGGGTGTGATCCCGGAGTCCTGGGATGGAGCCCCATGGTGGGCTCCCAATCGGGAGCCTGCTTCTCCCTCTGCCTATGTCTCTGCCTCTCTCTGTGTCTCTCTCATGAATGAATAACGTCTTAAAAAAATAAATAAATAAAAGAAGGCTCATGAATTTCAGACAGGGGAGGAAAAAGGGAATCAATAAACACATGAGCTTGCAATACAATAGCAAGGTATTAGGAGAGCTTAGGTAGGGATAGCTTCTGATACCAACTCTTTAAAAAATATATATATATATATATATCTTATCCAGGTACTATTTTTATATCATTAAAAGATCAACTAATAAGATGACTTAAAATGAAAGACATCTGTCCCCTGGTCATCCTTCCCAAGCCTCCCAGACCCCAGAGACACTATTTTCAACCCTTTTAGTTCTTTCTGGTATTTGCCTTCATATTTTCAATTCACATGATGGATCTTCCATGTTTTTCTATTACTCACTGATTTGTTACCATGAAAGATGATGATTTAACCCTCTTCTCTCATCAGCCACCTCCCCCCCTCACCTAACTTCACTTCTGTTTTCCTCTTGATATAATTTCATCACATCTTTAATAAGATCCATGTGACTTTTAAAACTGTTACTATGACTATGTAAATATTTTTCATTACTAAGCCAAGTTCAGTACTATTTCAATTTCATTCCACTTTAACTTTTCATTTTGCCTTGAGTTATTTGCCTCTTTTATCCCTTAAATGTTTGTCTTTCCACAAGATGTGATTAACACTTGCTTGACACTCCAGTTTTCCACCTCTAGAAGATGGCCCCAGCTGGGACAACTGGAGTACCAGAGCACTGTTGTACCTATCTCTTCCAACAGATTAGCCTAAACGTGTACTCTTGGTGCTGGCCAAAACAGACATAGAAATGTGCAACTGCTGTGAGGTATTGTTTTTGTTTTTTCCCCTAGTCTTTGCATAGGTTATATTTGCTAACATCTCACTGGCCAAGGCAAGTCATGCAGCTGAACTCAGATTCAAGGGGCAGGGAGACAGACTTTGAACTTTTGGTGGGAAAACTTCAGTCATGTGGCAAAGAACTATGGAAAAAGGAAGGGGGGAAAAATCAGAGCCATTACTTTAATCAGTCTTTCTAAGTCATTAATCAGGGACTGTAATATGAATGGATCTGTTTCTGATTCCCTAGCCTTTTCTTTTCATTTGTCCTACTCATGCCAATACTCTACTGTCTTAATTAGCAGAGCTTTTGTAATATGTCTTGATAATTTGTATTTAAAAACAGAAAAGAAAAACTCACAGGCCAAAAATGCTATCACTTAAACCAAGTTCCCAAATAGTTCTGAATACATCATCAGTTTCAAACTCCCTCAGAAATGGTCTTAAGAGTTGGTCAGGAATTGCTCAGCAGCACCAATGAGTCTGTCCCATGGACCCTCTCCATCCCTCAAAGGAAGAAAAGGTCATCTGCACCCAACAAGATCCCTTGGCTGGAACAACTCTTCTTTTGCTATCAACTTCCTTGCCCCCACCTTCCCTCTATAAAAACCTTCCATTTTGTTCAAGTTCTTAGACCGTCTACTTGCTAGATGGGGAGCTATTGGATTCATGAATCATTTAATAAAGCCAATTATATATTTACATTTGCTTGGCTAAATTTTGTTATTTAATACTGGTAATGTTTAATTTTAGAATAACAACAGTTCTTCATAATTGCCTTGACTATATTTGGCTCTTTGCATTTCCATACACATTTCAGAATCCAGTTTGCTAATTTCCACAAAAAAATATATGTTGGGATTTTAACTGGGATTGCATTTAACTAACAGTGTGGAACTTAACCTGAACCCTGTGCTCCTGAAAAGAACAAAGATAAAGAAATCTCCCTACCCTCTTGTGTTCCAGAAAAGAGCTTATTGCAAAAAAATATCCTCTCTCATATGACTTAGAGAAGACTCAAAGATACCCACCTTGTTTATGTAGGACAAATCCAGATACAAGCCCTCTAAACTGCCATTCTTTGGCTCAGAAATGATTAGCTGGTCTCTTTGTATTCACTGACTAATCTGGAAAAAATGAATATATCCTCTTGTGTTTTTTTTATGTTTGCATGCTCAACTATAGCAGCATATGAAAAAGTTGGAAAATCAGGAACTTATTAATATGCATCCATTCAAGTGGGAGGGGTAGAATAAATTGCACAATCTTTAGAGAGGACAACTCATGAATATCATTAAAAGCTTTACACACCCATAATTTGACCCTACAATATTTTCTTAGAAGTGATGTTTTTAGGCACCAAATCCACTAAGTATGTAATTATCTATATACAATAAGGTTTATAGAAGCATTGTTTTTAATAGAGAAAGAAATAATTCAAATACCTAGCAAAAGAGGAATGGATAAATAAAACTACATGTATTGCCAAATGTTATCAGTACACTAGATTTTAAAAAAAATAAGTCCACACATGTGGTATAAATCATTTTTGTCAAAAAATGTATATGTATATACATGTACCTAAAGTATAAAAGTACATATTAAAAGTTAATAGTTGACGTCTAATGAACTACAGAAAACGCCTTTAAAATGTAAGCTAATACATGTGTTAAAAATAGCACCACAAGGAAGCAATGATAACAGCAGGAAAGATGTCAACAGCTTTTATTTCTATTTGACTTGAAGGATTGTTATTTATTAGCCTAAGACTGAGCTCTGGCCTTGATTATTCACTTCTACAATGAGTGACTGAGCATTGGATCCTTTAGAGAAATATCAGTGTGAAATTTGAGACACTGCTAGAAGTTCAAACTATATTGACAATAATTAATAAATTCAATAAAGTGTGGGATCTGATCTCTGCTAGACCACCTAACTGTCTTAATGATGATTATCCTTTGTTAAATAAACACGTATATGGCCTGACATTTGCTAAGTATTTTGTACCCATGAGCTGTGCCCAGCATTCTGTAGAAGAGGAAAACAAAGGCTCTGGAGATTAACATTTATCATTTACCTAAATAGATAAAATCACATTAAGAAATTCACTTACACATTTGTAGTATATATACAGCAGGTCATAGAAAATTGACTTGAGATGTGTATGCATAGAGAGGCCTACCTCTCGAATTTGTAAAAGGGGATTGTTGTGATTGCTTTCATATTCATCTATTTCTGTTTTGAAGTATACTAAGAACTAAGCTTCCTACATCCCGGTGATTATGTTATAATAGAACAAGGCGAGCTATTTCATTATAAGTCTTCTCATTCCATGTTGATGTCCTTGAAGCATTATCAAATAGCAACATCTTTAGTTACTATTAAGACAAAGGATATATAATTCATGCCAAGCCCTCCCTTCCCTTAATGTCATTGCTCTTCTCTGTATCTTGTCAAACTGGTCAATGTTCTGTATTGAACAAATATTGTGTACTTAGATGACTGCCCTGCCAAGTTAATCTACAGTGATAAGAATCCATTCACTGGTCCCCGGGGATTCAGAGAGGAGTAGGCTGCATAAGGAGGTAAGGAATCTTTGGGGTATGGTGGAAATGTGCTCTATCTTGATAGTGCTAGTGGTAATTTCATGCATGTGTACATCTGACAAAACCAAAGTGAGCACTTAAAATGAAAGCAGTGCATTGCATGTAAATTATATCTTAATAAAGTTGATTAAACAAACAAATTCCCTAGATAACTGGCATACAATACCCTCAGGAGAACTTAATGATCAAGTAACCAACTCTTTCTCTGTTTTCTGAAGCTTCTATTTTCTAGTTCAATAGAAGACCCACCAGCCACTTTCCAGACCATCCAGGCATATTCCATTTTAAACATCTCAATTTAGAAAAGGTCATCTGGAATTCATTCACTTTTGTTTTAAAGCCGGCATTCAAACACCTGTTCATAGTATATAACGTTGGTCAGAGATAAAGAACTAAAGGGTCCTAGAATCTTTTTTTAGGTATCATTCTTGACAACTTGGCACCTTATAACTATCCCAAGGTGAAGGCAAATAAAGGGAGTGTGTATTGAAGGAGAACTAATATTTTTTGAAGGCATACATATTTAGAATGAAAAAAAGAACACGATTAACAGACTTTTTTTTTTCCCCCACATATGATTACAAAACATTTGACTACAATCTTTTGCAGCCTCTAACAGGATAAAGAAAGACTTCAGACCTCTAAAGGCCTGTGAAATCAGAAAAATTATTACTTTATACTGCAAATAATTCCTGAGTCTAGAAGGATAAACACATGGAGTTCTTCACCTGTTCTCCAAAGTAAAAAAAAAAAAAAAAAAAAAAAAAAATAGCTCACATTTCTTTAAAAAAGTAATCCCAGTAACTAAAACATTAGAACTACATTGAAATTAAGATTTCAAACACAAAGCATAGCTTGCTATGGGAGAGAAAGATTTTTTTCCTTCAAGATTCTTTATCTCCAGGCATGCATGCGTGTGTGTGTGTCTCCAGGTTTTCCTTGGAGATGTCTCTTACCTATTTTTCTTGTCATTCTTCGTATCTATAGTATATTTCTATTTGAACAAAGCTATGAGTAAATACCTCTAAGTATTTTGTACTTTGTCCTAAGCTTTGACTCTGGCATCTCTAAGTACAAAAGCTAGGCAGTTTTGTCTGGTTAGAGACGATAAAATAGAAGAATGCACAAGTGATATCCCGAATCTATTAACTCAGGCAAGTTAGCCATGCTGTCACCAAGCATTAAGCCTACTACCACCACTAAAAATAATATTTCTTAACTGAATTCCATACCCATCACACTAAGCTAAAACCAAGAGAAATCAACAAGACTGCAACCAACTGTCTGAAAGTGATTAATGTAGCATGGGACAGTAGTTACACTAATCAAGTAATTTCTTTTACTTATCACCAAAATAAGAAAAATGACCAGTGAAAAATAGCTACCTGAGTGAATATTTAACTAAGAATGTGTCCATTTGAGATGAGCACTAACCGTTACTCTTCCAATTAAGAGCAAAGTAATTTTGTATCCTTTAAATATAATCTAATTTATTTTCCTCATTAGTGATTAATACCAACAAAATGATATTAATTAACCTTCATAAGAAGTCTAAATTATGGCGTATCTTTTGGAGCCCATGACTTCCAAGTGAATTTATTTGGGGCATATTTCCATTTTTCTTTTACATCCAAGTAGTTACTGGCTCTTTGTTTATTTTTTTCAAAAGATAAATTAAAAACAAATTCCTTGTGCCTTTTTTTTTTTTTTCCATTGAGTCAGTCTTTTAGAATGATACATTTTCCTAGATTAATTACTACATCTTTGGATAATATTCTTTGCTGGAGAACAAGAAAATGATTGATTAAAACTGGCTCCATGTGCACAACAGAAATGAGCCTATATCGATGATAAAAAACCTATTGTAGTTGATGTTTTGGTAGACAGTAAGGCACACAAAATATTTTTTTCTGAATAGAATGCTCTCACAAAGTAAGAGCTAGATGCATTTGTAATTTTTTCTCTCTTCAGCTGACTTTGTTCCTACTTGTTTTACTGGTTTTTGTTTTTCTCTGTATTCAGAATGGACTGACATGCATAGCAAACCCTTCAAGGACTACCTAAATAGCAGGAAAATGCAGGGTTATATGACTGATGAATACTTAGTTATTAGACCTAAATACAAGTCACCCTAAGTATTCTTGGATATTTTTATAGTGTCTTTCCCCTACTGACCAGTCAAATCAATTCTGGACTACCTAATATGGTGGTATTATCGACATAATGGTCTATCATCAACTGATTTTATACTGTTGCTTCATTCAATACATCCCATTTTAACTAAACCATGCTCTTTCCTAGACCTACTGATCTCTCCTGGTAGGTTCACTGTTTTTCTTCCCTCATCATGTTTTGATTTTTTCACTCCTACTCCTAAATCCCTGGCAGGAGGCAGCTCCCAAGAGTCAATTTTCAGCCATAACTCATCCTTCATCTGTGTTCCCTCCCACAAAAGCTATTCCATTCTTACAACCTCAAGTGTTATCTGTGTCCCTCTGGAATTTCAGGTGAGAAACCATGAAGCCTTGCTGGACATCTTTTTTTCACCACTCACTCACATGTGAAATTCTAAGGTTTCCCCGGTGAGCTCTTCACAACATCATTGTGACCTTGTTCTTTCCATTCTCCCCACTCTAGGTATCATAACTCCATACAGTGCTGCCATCTAAAACTCAAAATATACCAGAAATTCCAAAATTTCAGAGTTTAAACTACATCTTTCAATTTGTGTCTCACACCTAAATTATCAACAATTATCACCATTTTAACATTGCATGAAAAATGCAATATACGTGGATCAAAAGGCATGTCCAACCCAGAGGCAAAGCCCATGAGTGGACAAGGTAGGCGGCAGGAAGCTACAGAGATAGGATTTTTGGCAAGATCTTGAGATGTGGAGAATACCGTCACTGGAATACCCATCCTTCGGATTTACAGAATGGATTGGATATTTATTGACAAGTGTAAAAGCCAGACTACCACAGAGGAATCTACACAGAATACAATGAGGCCTGGAGATAATGTTTGATAATCATGTTCTCATTATTGATTCATATGATTCATTGTTCTACTAAGATTAATTTCAAAGGCTGCTACCCCAGACTCCTTCTAATTGCTCTGCTGTTCCATCCCAGTAACCTACTTTTATCCACCTCCCCATTCACAAGGAATGTCCCTATTCCCTACCACACACACCCCCCCCCCTTTTCTTTTGAAATGACAAGCTTGATTTTTACATCTTCTCAAAACCTGTGTCAGGTCTTAACCTCCTCCAGGATGGTTTCACAGAAGCAATAGAGCAAAGAAGTTATAAGCTAGAGCTGTGTAGCAGAATGCCTGGGTTCAAAAGTTGTCCACCCTCATGTTCTACAGCGTAGTGTTGGGCAAATTGTTGGACTTCTCTGAGTTTCTAACTTTTTATCTGTTAAAAAAAATGTGGCAAAGATAGAGGGGTACAAAGAGTACCAATTCCAAGGGTTACTACAAATATTCAATGAGATAATCCATGTGAAAAGCTGAGCACGGAGCCAGGCACAGAATATATAAACTATTAAGCTAGATATCATCATTAGTATCATTATTTTTCTCCTTATCCCTGAGTGTTTTTCTTCTTTTCTGAATTGCTGTAATACATCAAAATTTTGAAGTATTCTGGAACTTCCTAATTCAAAATCAGGTAGGCTGATAATTCATTGTGTACACATATCTTGCTCTGCCAGTGAGTTTAAGTTTTAAGGGCAGAAACCATGTCCTCAATTCTTTGTTGTTCCTCCTAATGATTACATTATTAGTGCTGTTAGTGACAATAGTCATGAAGCGGAGTACTTATCATTTTTAACACAGTGGATGCAGGGGGTCATTTTAACATTGCCAGAAAGGGGTTACCATCTACTTTTTAGGGGTAAGGAAACAAAAGCAGAATAGGTTATTAAACAGAGAGCAATGCACAAAACACGTGCTTTCATGCTTTCAAAATTCACTTCTATAACCTAGCCAGAGCCAACGACATAATAGAATGATCTAAAATGCAACCCATCACTAAACATTGTTTAACAGCTTGTTTTGTGATAGCACTGCACGAGGTACTACTGCCATAAAGATAAGCAGAACCTGGTTCCTAACCTTGAAGGGCTTATGGTTTTAAGTGGCAAAGCAAGAAAAATTAAGCAAACAACAAGCATATTTGATTATTAGATCCCTGATGCTCTGAAAACACAGAAGAACAGCATTTGGGGAGGTAAATGGACATTCACAAAGCTTTCTGGGCAGAAGGAAGAAATATACAGAGGTGTGGGATAGGGTGGGAAGGGCATAGTATGCCACTTAGGGAAGCACAAAAAGAGTCCAGATAAATGGGGGAGGTGACAAATGTCAGTGGTGACAACTCATTAGTGATGAGAAAGCACACAAGGGTTTTAAGCAGTTGGGAAGGGGTGGGCCTGCATGAATGGAGAAGGCAACAGCATGATCAGATTTGAATCTAGAACCAAGTACTTCAGAAGTCATTTGGAAGACAGATTGCAAAGAGCAACTTTGGAGTCTATATTAGTATAAGAGAGAAATGATGATGACCTAAACCAAGATACTGGTAGGGGGAATTAAAATAGGGGGAAAGGTGAGAGATTTTTAAATTTAAATTCCATTTAGTTAACACATATCGTCTTACTAGCTTTAGTCGTAGAATTTGGTGATCATCAGTTGCTCATAATGTCCAGTGCTCATTACATCAAGTGCCCTTCTTACTGCCCATTACCCAGTTGCCCCATCCGCTGACCCACTTCCCCTCCAGCAACCCTCAGTTTGTTCCCTAGAGTTAAGAGTTTCTTAAGGTTTGCCTCCCTCTCTGCTCTGTTTTAATCTTATTTTTCCTTCCTTTCCCCTGTGTTTATCTATTTTGTTTCTTAAATTCCACATACGAGTGAAATCACATGGTATTTGTCTTTCTCTGACTTATTTTGCTTAGCATAATACCCTCAGTTCCACTCATATCAAAATGATTTCATTCTTTTGATGGCTATGTAATATTCCACTGTACGTGTATACTACAACTTCTTTATCCATTCATAAAGAGAAATTTAAAGATATAAACAACTATGAATTATGATGGATAAATCTAGAAAGAGGCCAAATAATTATCTTGGAATATTCTGCTTTCATCCATAGATTATATCTCTAATTTTGCGGCTATTATGAAATAAAGTATTAATAGAAAAAAATTCTTGAACAACTCAAGAAAGCCAACTGCCACACACGACTATTACCTCTTAACTTTGCTTCTTAAAATAATAACAAAGCTTATCCAGGACTCCAGAACAGCCTGGTGTAGATGGCTCAGTAGGATATGGCCCGTGCCCACATTCTTGCTCCACCTTGAATTCCTCTTCCATATAATTCAGCATGCTCTAGCTGCCCTCACCTTCTGTTTGTTCCTTCAATTTAGCTAGTTCCTCCTCTGGAATGCTCTTTGCATATATTCCCTTATTTCTGGCTCTTAATTCAAAGTTCACCTTCTCAGGGAAGCTTTCTGCCACCATTTACCTAAAGTAGGCCTCTCTCTTCTGCCAACCCATTACCCTCCTCATTTAATTTCACATTTCTCCTCTCTACCTGAAAGTATCTTAGTTGTCTTCCCTAATTGTAATTTCAATCCCATGAGTACAGATAATTTTTAAAGTTATTTTACTTATTTATTCATTTATATATATATTTTTTAAGATTTTATTTATTTATTCATGAGAGACACAGAGAGAGAGGCAGAGACACAAGCAGAGGGAGAAGCAGGCTCCATGCAGGGAGCCTGATGTGGGACTCCATCCTGGATCTCCAGGATCATGCCCTGGGCTGAAGGCAGCACTAAATCTCTGAGCCACCAGGGCTGCCCTATTTATTTATTTTTGCTTTGCTAACTGCCGTGCCATGAAAGCAGTGCTTGGCACATAGTAAGCACACAATAAATACTGAATGAACTGTTTTAACTGCCCGGGTTAAAGCTCTGGGTACTTTACAATGCACTTTAAAATCCATTAAGCCCCTGATGTAAATTCACCAAGAATTTAAGCTCATTGTATGCATTAGAAAACTGCGACTTAACAAGGTTTCCTGACTTTGTAAAGTCACAGAACTATTAATTGCAGGTGCAATACAAAGAACTTAATTTTCCATATGATTGATCATCATTTAAAAACTACAGTGTTTTTTTTAATTTACTATCAAAGGGATAATGATTAAAGGTCAAGTTAACTATAAAAGAAGTTATTACTTCATTATTCTAAAGAAAAGGAAATAAATTTAGATATTTAACATAGTTTGGGGAATTTTAGGATTTCACTAGACTTATGCATCAAATTAGTTAAAAGGGCATTAGAATGTGGGAATCAGAAAGGATTCTATGCATGGAAGCAATACTGTATGAAGACATCACTTTAATCTGTATATTAAAACAAATGTAAATGTTCAGGTACTCACTCAGTTAATTCATCCTCTTTTTCCTGGATGTTACAGCATTTAGCAAAATGACGATTACTTTTCCTTTCAATTTTATCCCTTTCAGTTAAATAATTGCTTATTTGCTTCTTTCATGCATTTTTGTCAAGAAAAGAAATGACATTAATTTAGGGTTTTGTGTATTTGTGTGTGCCCCCATCCATTGAAGAACCCTAACTATCCTCAAGATCTTGCAAAGAAGATCAGTAAAAAACATTGAAAAATAATTTTATATTGCATACCAGGAAATGATGTCTTTGGCAAGTGAATATGATTCTTTTTTTTAATTTTATTTTGGTTTTATAGAACAAAGTAGGTCATCACCAAGTAGTATTGATATTTTAAAAATCTATCCACATTGGCTAAATTTTTTTCTAGAATTCAGATGTTTCAATTTTTAATACTAGTCCATCCTAATTTGATTAATATTGATTGGCCAATGTCAAAGATTATAAGAGTAGCTAAGAAGTTATTAAGATATGATACTTGAACTTAAATAAACAGGATCAAACTCATGTTAATCTATGAATCAGAAAGTCTTTCTGATTAATTCATATAAAGTTTCATAAGGTAAGAGTGATTTTTCTGTTATGAACCAACCTATGATATGTGACTCCTTTCAGAATAGCTTATCTTTATCAGTGTCTCCTCATTCCTGCCAATAATATGTTAAAGATAAAAAATAAATATATACAAACACATGCAAAAGTCACTATTGAAATTTACGATAAATCATTTATGAAAAAAATTCTCTTACAAGCACTCACACTTCCTGGGATTGGTAGATGTTTAGTTGGAAGGAGTTGGAGGATTATTCAGAGAAAACAAAATTAATGTAGATGAGAGCTCACATGTCACATAAGCCCCCTACAGATCCAAAGGTTATTTTCCATAAATCTTGAAAGGATTTTCACTGGATAGAAAAGTTAAATGGTAACATTTCAATTAAAAAGTACTTTATATGTAGGTCAGCAAGTCAGAGAATTTTGAAGCTGGAAAAAATCCTTAAGGGTAATGAAGCCAAATCTCCTTATTTTATAATGAGGAAATAGACAACCAGAGAAGTTTAGGAATTTGTCAATATCACGGTTAATAAATAGCAGGGCCATGATTGAAACAAATGCATTCAAATTTCCTGGGTGAGAGCAGGTGTGTTCATCAAGGAGGAGGGGCTACAATTCTGAGTCTACTGTCACCAACTGTGCACTTTGGAGGACTTACTTCCCTACTTTATGTCCTCATCCATGCACTGCAGATCCAACCATACTGGCCATGCAGCATTACTTACCTCTTATGGCTTGGGCCGCATGGCTTCTAGAGTTGCCGCCGTTATTCTCCCACAGGTGTTTCTCACTGAACTGTAAGTGCCCTGGGACATGGCCTCTAGGGGTAGATTTGAAAAGCCCAAAAAAGATCTACAAACCATGTCCTTCTATATTATACCTATTTTTGTTTAACTTTCTACTTTGAAAAAAATGTAGACTTCTAGGAAAGTTAGACAATACAGTGTGCTACTATATACCTGTCACCCAGCTTCTTGTACTGTTCATATCTCACGTAACTGTTATATTCAATGAAACTAACAAGCGTTGGTACAATACTTTTCAATTGAGATGTTACCATTAACTAAAGAAATTGTTGGTATTTCCCCCAATTTATCTACTATTGTCCTTCTGTTCCAAGACTCAATCCAGGATGTCATACTTTGTTTAGTATAACCTCAGTCTTAATTTAGACCCTATCTTGATCTAATTAAGAATGTAGCAGCTTAGATCTACTGATCAAAATCAAGGACTTCACAGGTAAGCAGAGAACATTGTGAAAGGCACCACTTCATCATTACAGTGAGTGCCACAGGCTTGCATTAGGTTTGTTAATGCACAAACCTATGAGTGACTAAAATTGCAATGCCATCAGTTCTTCGAGAACCCACTTAGCACAGCACAAAGCTATGCTTGGTCTTTTGTTTTTAAGTCATGAAGCATCATGTTTACAAAGGCAAATATGGGCACTCTGGCTAACATGTTTTGGTAACCGATCATCATCCATGAGGCATTACATATTTCTGTTTCTAATGCCCAAGCCATAAAGACATAACCTTTAAATAAAGAAAAAAGTCCTGCCCAAAGAAATCAGACAGATCCTAAGACAGGCCACTCACTCACAAAGGAGAAGGTTATTCCCCAGCTTGGAGATGGCTTAAGAGCCATACCTAATGGATAGTGTCTGGCAACATTTTGTAAATGCCTATAGTCTTCCAAATACTTATTCCAAGCACTGCAAAGAGAAAGCACTTCTGGAGAACTCTGGAAAAGCAGCAATTTCTTCTCCTGAGAGAGCCACATGGGGATTTATGGGGAGATGGAATGTGATTATGGCCTGGACCTGAGCCAGGGCAAGAGGATAACAGCGTGCTGGTCTCTGCCTACGTTAACAAATGGCTTTCCTGATGTGACTGATGCTCCATCGCACCTCCTCTTTATTTGTTTTACCAGTACTGCCCTGTAGCTACCGAGTAGCAAGAAGGACTACAAATGGGCTTTCTGGCACCCTTTGATTATCAGAAATTAGAGAGAGAACACCAAGGACATTTCCTAATTCTGGGAGTCCTATCCCACAAAAGCACTGCCTCTCTGGGGAAGTTCTGA
Source organism: Canis lupus baileyi (assembly GCF_048164855.1). Taxonomy (NCBI): domain Eukaryota; kingdom Metazoa; phylum Chordata; class Mammalia; order Carnivora; family Canidae; genus Canis; species Canis lupus. The sequence goes on from NC_132841.1 coordinate 54,525,962, forward strand.
TGAGTGGCATCATCCGCTCATCATTCCATTCTTTCATTACTGTTGTATGAGCCCAAGCAATAATATTTACTATGCACTAACTGCGCTCAGACTCCCTGACAAAACCTTTTATTACTCATCAGGGTCCAAATGTACCCACTACAAATTGGGTGGGCAAAAGGAAATTTGGCTATTTTTCATTATTAATCTCATCTTGTTTCCAATCCCTACCCCCCAAGAACAGTACCAAATCTTTCTTTGTGATAGAAATTCATCTTCTGGGATGTCTGGGTGGCTCAGTGGTTGAGCATCTGCTTTTGGCTCAGGTCATGATCCCGGGATCCTGGGGTCAAGTCCCACATTAGGCTTCCTACAGGACATCTGTTTCTCCCTCTGCCTGTATCTCTGCCTCTCTATGTCTCTCACGAATAAATAAAATCTTTAAAAAAGAGAGAGAGAAATTTGTCTCCCTCTGGTTTGAAACTTAGTTTTCCTTAAGCAATTATAACTTATTTCAGAGATTTTCCTTCATCATGGACTGGATCCAGAAGAACCCTTACTTGACAACACAACAGAGAGGGTGCTTCCTCCCAGGACCCTTAGTGTGTCCAGTGGTGTCCTATAAGGACTGTTCATTAACAGGCCCAAGCCCTGGTAGCTCCTGCTTTGTGACTCTACCTCCCTTCAGACTTTAGCTGTGATTTTCTGGGCCCTGGTTCTAATGCCCCTGGCAATCCACCTGTGGGGAGCATAGCAACTAATACATATATCCATCTCTAGCTCTCTGAAACCCTTAGAAGTTTTGCATTCCCATTAGACTTCTCCATTTAACATCTCAGAAACCGAATATCTATCACACGCACAAAAACTGCTCTATTTTGCTTCCTCACAGTATGCTTCCCACCCAACAGGAGAGTGCTACCTTTATTCTTTGTTTTATTTTATTTTTGATAGAGAGAGAGAGAGAGAGAGAATATCTCAAGCAGACTCTGCACTAAGCCCGATGCAGGGCTCAATCTCATGACCCTGAGATCATAACCTGAGCAAAAATCAAGAATCAGACATTTAACAGACTGAGCCTCCCTGGTGCCCCCAGAGTGATACTTTTAAACATCAATCAGATCATGTCACACCACTGCCCAGAACCCTCCATGCCTCTCCACTTAACTTAGAATGAAACCCATAATTCTTGCCAAGGCCTGTAAGGTTCACTATGGTCTGAGCCTACCCTGTACCTCCTTTATCTCTTAATGACTAACCTACCAACTCCCCATTGCTCATTCAGCTCCAGCTACATAAACTTCCTTCTTACTTTTCCAAAAGGCCAAACATACTCCCACCATAGGGCCTTTGCATGAACTGCTATTTTTTTTTAGATCCACTTTGAACATTTCCCTCCAGAGCACCCACACTGATAGGTTGCTGTCTCAGGGTGACCTTCTGTGCAACAGCACCCTGGCCTCTTCTCTCCAGCCCTTGCTTCATTGCTTGCACAGCAGTTCACCATCGAACATCTTATATAGTCATCTGTTTGTTTATAGTTTGTCCCCCTCCAAGGAGAATATAAATCAAGGGGGAGGGGGAGTGGATACTGCATTATTGATCCACTATCAACAACCCCTAGAGCTGGATTTTAAGATTGCTATTATTTTCATTGTACAGATGAAGAAATTAAGTTCAGTAAGTTAAAGTGATTTGCAGAAGCTCAAATAATGAAATTTGTTGTCTTTCTATTTCAAGGGAGAAAAAAAGTTTACAAAATGTATGGCTATATAAAGAAGGAAATGGGATAAGAAGACTGCTAACAACTTGGTCACAGAACACCAGGGGCTCAAGAGGAGGGCTGACCAGGTACAGTAAGCAGGTGGGTACCTATTCAGCAGTAATTCTACCATTTCCTGGAAACAAACCTCCTTTGGGGAGGCCTGTTCATTTTTCAAGTGGTCAAAGCAGCAGCTGGGTTGCAGATAATCAAGGAGCCTAGGGGCAATTAGTTTTAATGTTTTGACAGCGAGGAAGTGGGAAAGCCTCAGCAATTTAGGAATTGTTGTCATGCTCGGAAAGTTCTTTATTAGGCCTGAAGATCAGATGTTCCTTGTGTCAGCCATTTTGATACCCACTTACAAGGGCCGCAGCTCTTAGCCTCATTTCCTTCAGGAACATGCTTACTGCTTCCAGGACACATGGAGGGTGGGGGTGGGGGCCGTGCAGTGGGGGAGGCTCTAAGCAACCCTGTGACTGCACACTACATGTGTATATACCTTCCTGCTGAACCTCAACAACTTGGGAGCCCAACCAGAGCTTAGTCTTCTTTCTATCTCTCAGAGCACCTGGCACAGAGCAAGTGGTTAATAAATCTCTGTTATATTGAATTGGCAGTTCATTTAATCAGTCCAGGTCTGGTTTTCTTATCTGTCAAATGGGAAGAGTGAAGCTCCCTATAAGGATTATTGGATGAACAAATAAAATCAAATGGATTTTTTTTTTCTTAATAGCAAACACAAGATGTATTGGTTTTCTTTAAGTTTAAAAGGTAAAACAAATATGCTCTGAGCCTTTCGGGGGGGGGGCATGATGTTATCTCACTTGTCATAAAATGCAGTTTTAGAAAGGGAAGAGTTCGGTTTCTATTGGAGCTATTTATTTCATTGGGGGGCGGAGGTGACACTTAACATGAGAGGAAGGAAATTAAATTCTACATTCACCAAGAAATTAATAAATATTCTAATTTGCTCAATCTGATTACAAAAAAGAAACATGTTGCAAATTTAATTAATAATATTGTCCTACATTAATCTAATACCTAGATTTACTTATTGTAACCAGAGTCTGAAAAATGACTTTAGTTACCATTTTTGTTTGTTTAGAGAGTGTCTGTGCATAGGAGGGACAGCAACTGGAGGCAGGGGACCAAGGGAAAGGGCTAGCGAGAATCTCAGGCTGACTCTGCACTGAGCACTGAGCCTGATATGGGGCTTGATCTCATGACCCTGAGGTCATGACCTGAGCTTTAATCAAGACTTGGACATTTAACCAACTGAGCCACTCAGGCACCCCTATCCCTATCTGAGTTGCCCTTTTATAATTTACTATGTGCTAGGTACTTTTTTAAATGATTGATACGGATGATCTCCTTGTTCTTCAAAATCATCCTGTTGTGTGTTTCTTCCATTTCTCTGAGGCACAGAGAACTTAAACCACTTGCTCAAGGTCATACAGTGAAGAGAGGCAGCTGTTCATAAAGCCATGTGCTGTGGTACGACAAATACAGCACACCCTGCCTCCCTGATATTAGCCATGCTGAACCATTCATCCACCCTTCCATCGAGGCACCCGTGCATACATTCATCCACCCATGCAACAAAGATCTATAAGTGCCTACCACGTACAAGGCCCAGCAGTAGCTGCAGAGAGAAAAGAGAAACAGTTCTGCCCTGAAGGAGCTCGAAATCTAGTGTAGGGTAAGAGCATTAAACAAGCAAACCAAGCAAAGGCGCACATAATGACTAATTACAGTACATGCTGAGAAGGAAAATGTCAGGGCACTCTGAGAATACTGGGCACCACAAGGATGAGTAACCAGGGCCCAAATGTGGCTTGTCAGTCAGGGAAGGGCCCTCTCAAATGTACCTGATGTGTGAGCTGAGACAGCAGGCTGCATGTTTCTGGTAGTCAGTGACTTGGACATGGAGAAAGGGCCCAGCCCCCGAATGACAGAAGCAAACAGCAGAGATCAGGGACAAGTGGTAAAAAGTCTGAATATAGAATCAGAGTGGGGCATGCGCAGCGAGCTAGAGAAACGCCTGCAGATTGCTGGATGACGTTGGGCTGTGATTGCCTTCATGGTGCAGGTATGGGAACTGTTTACATTGGGGGAATGGGACATAATGGCCAGGAGGAACACTATTCTCTGGGTGTGACTAAATTCATTTTTCACTGGAAGGGATTTGAGTAATGTATGGATAAGCATTAAAGGTAGAGAAAGTCCAGAGTTGTCTAAAATTTCTTCCCCAGACCTTCCTGTAGGTTTACTTCCTCAGTCCATGGGACAGGTTGGGCATACATCTTTGTTCAGTCCAGAAGCAGAATGTGACTGAGCTCTGCTGTGGGGTGGCTAGGGATCATCTCGGCTTTATCCATACATCCTGGACACTGTGCGCACTAGTCTTTCCTAAGTGGTTGACTTTATGTCCCTATAAAGCAACAACTGGTATTTTTTTAAAAAGAGACATTCAAGTGATGTACTTCTCTGACATATTAAGGAAAATAAGGTACCTGTGATGTGAGAAACAAAAGCAGATGGATAGGTCAATAAAATTCAATATCCTTATCACCTGCAGCCCAATGACAAATACTCAAGGCAGTCAGAGTATAACATTCCTCCAGGAAGCTCCCAATTGTCTTACTGTTAATGCCTTGCTACCAGGAAGGACAACCTTAGCGTGACAATAGCAAGGACCCCTTATCCTATGAGTCTTTAGCACATGAAAGTCTTTTCAGAACTTCCCTTTGTCTTTCCTTAACCCTGACCCCAAAGTTTATCATCAGTTGCCAATCCATGGCCAGCATCTCTTTCTGCCCATGGGTCCTGCCCTCGTGCTTTAATACAACCAACCACCTTTTTGTACCAAAGATTTCTCAAGAGTTCTTTTTTGGCCTTTGGCTCTGGACCTCAACAGCACTACTCTAAGAAAACACATCACATGTAATTAAAAAAAAAAAAAAAATTAAATTCCAGGACCCTCTGATAATCCCGAAAAGGCAATACAAGTAATAGACACTGAAAGAGAAAGAGAAGCTAGGATCTAAGAATTTGAGAAATCACCAAGAGCAGATTACTAGGGAAACATTTTCATACAGGCATTTTTCATGCTAAGTCAAAGAGGAAAAAAAAATATTTCCTTGCCATACTTTTAGGATCTCTCTCCAGAATGTTTTTGCTACTTCCTGAACGTTGTGCCCAAGATTGCGAATCCGAGAAACCACCAAGGAGCCGACACTGATGCAAGCGCAGGAGGGTTTATTAGCAAGCTCGAGCTTCGGTCCAAGTATACCCCACACAGCAGAGCAGGGACTTGGACCTCGAAGTGGATTACAGCTGGGTTTTTTATAGGCTGGTCTAGGGAACCTCCAGAAGGGGTGGAGGAATTTCTCAAGTTCTGTTTACATTCTGATATGGGGCTTTCAAGGGAATTGAGCTCTGTTCTCATTCTAATATGGGACTTTCTACCACTGGCAGGGGCGTGGCTCTGGCTTTCTGATATGGGATTCTCTGCCTAGGGCAATTCTGAGCTCTGTTGTCTTTCTGATATGGGATTCCCTGCCAAGGACATTGAGGACATTCTGCAGTTTTTCCTGTAAAGTTCAGCTCTTATTCACAGGGGCCTAAAATGGCTGTACTTGTGCTAATGCTAAACTTTAGGTGGGATGGCCTTAATTTTTCTCGGCCTCCACACTGAACTCTTTCTGAAAACCTTGTAAGATGTATTAGTCCTAAATTCTTCAGGCGCACCAAAGTTGTTGGGTTTTTTCCCTCCTTCTGTTAAAAAAATATCTATTACTACATTTTCACAATCAAGCAATACTGGAGACAAAAGACAGTAAGTAAACTAGAGAATATAATGACATGTCTTCCTCAAGTTGTCTGCCTACAACTTTCAAGCAGTTTGAAGCATTTACTCTTAGAGACCAAAACTTGGAAGATATCTAAAACTCATACATGAAGGCCAAAGGCAACTATCGATACCATCCAGGTCTGGAGCACTCTTACAACTTCATCCACCTATAGGCTTGCATGCACAACCAGAAAGATCAACACATTTCCAGGCAGTATTATGTTGTATGCACCGAAGCACTTGTGTTCCATCGTCTTGCATTTTGGGCAATGCAAATATAAAGTCCTAAGGTCAAGGAAAGAAGTGTTAAAATGGAACAGGGCTACCTTTCTTAGAGGATACAGGCTGAACAATTGCCTTGCTAAACTAAACTGGTTCTCTCTGAAAAAGATTCTATTAGTCCTTCCCCTGCCTGAGTTTTCATTTCACACTATGCTGAGAAACCAGAGGGAAAAGCCAAAAGGAATTTAGGGGGATATTGTGCCCCTGCTCGGAATGTCCACTGGCAAATCTTTTCTCTGCCTCTCCTTATTGCAAATCACACTTCATGGCCCAGCTAAATTTCTATGACCTCCACAAAACCCACAAAAGGGTCTCCATAAAAACACTTTCCTCTTGAATTCCTGAAGTATAACCATTTAACTCTTAAGCTATTTGGTGCAGTCTCTTGGATAAAAAATGTGCATGCAGACATCACAATAAACTATAAAATTTCCATTCTACCTTCATCCGAATACATTTTACATATATATATATATATATATATATATATATATACACACACACACATGCACACACATATATACATACACATATAAAATGTATTGAGCAGTTACTATATTTTAGGTCCTAATCCAACATTCTCACATTTTTAATTAATTAGCATAACTCTAAGAAATAGAACATTATCTTGTCCATTTTCCAGAGGACTTAAGAAATTAACTTATCAGCCATTTTAACCTTTAGTTATTTATGAATTTATGAAGACAGGTGCACCTGTCCTGTCTCTTCAAACAGCACTGAGACTTTGGAGAGCTGGGACCTGTTCTGTCTGATTCTATGTCCCTCGGAAAGCCCAGCACACTGTCTTGCACACAACATGAGATTGCATATGCTGATGTGTCCTGATTTGATATTGAAAAGACCAGAGAGGTAATGCTTACTTAAAATGTACCCTCTACAAATGACTGACATTTGAGTTCAATATTGACTTGGAAATAAAATTCAATACCCATTCATATTCGGTACTAGAACCAAATACCAAATGAATATAAATGGGAGTCATTTCCATGTCTGCCATTCTTTTGGTATTTCCAGCATGGGCAGGAGGAGAGTGGAAACAGTCAGAAACAGGGGCCCCTCATTGTAAAACAATGACGCTGACACCAGGGTTCAGTGCCATTTCATGAAGGGAGCAGCAGGGGCAGGAGTGGGAAACAAAGCTGAAAAGGCAAAGAGAAAAGAAAGGAAAAAAAAAAAAAAAAAAAACAGACATTCACATCCTGTGGATTAAAAATCCAACGAAAGGAGAATAAGAAGCCAGTCCAACAATTGATAGAATTTTCAATGCAGTCAACCTAAGCTTCAATATTTATTTCAGCAGGAAAATTGAACCTAAGTCCAAAATCGACTCTCAGCTCCCATTCTCTGCCCAAATACACATACATTTACATTTATGGGTGACTATGTGGCTATATTTAAATTCTCAGCTCTAAGAGCTGCAGGACTGTAAATAGACTCATTTTAGCCATTTTATCAAATTGTATTAGCTTTCCTTCCCTGCCATTCTCCAAGGCAGGCAAAGTTCAGACGTGCAGAAAATGTAAATGATTTCTTTTGATAATAGCGCTGGTAGATTCCAAACCCAGAAATCAGCTCATGCTTATTTCTGAGAGCTTGTTGAGTGATGCCTGGTCATGACTTTGTGCTAAGGAGTAAATTTCAGCACAAGGAATCAATGGAATATAGTACCTGAGGTTAGAAATGGGGTTGGGGGGTTGGGAGGGGTGGGTGAAGAAGCCATTATGCTAGCACCATATGTGCCTCATACCCAACAGACTTTATATGCTGGGTGGAGAAAGCACCGCAAAAATGCGAACTGAAGGGCAGCCATGATGGCCCAGCGGTTTGGTGTCACCTTCAGCCCGGGGTATGATCTTGGAGACTCAGGATCGAGTCCCACGTCAGGCTCCCTGCATGGAGCCTGCTTCTCCCTCTGCCTGTGTCTCTGCCTCTCTGTCTCTCTCTCTGTCATGAATAAATAAATAAAATGTTTTAAAAAAAAAAAAAAAGGAATGAGAACTGAAGACATCTCCCTATGGACTGAATTGTGTGTAGTTAATTAATGATGGTGTCTGTCATGGACTCTGAGACAGGAAGTCAAGGTCATTGCCAAACTAGAGATTCTTCCAGGTATAATGATGGGTTCCCATGGAAGCATGAGCCTGAACCCAGTTTCTCAATAGGAATGGGCTTTACTCCTCAATTTGCATGCACAAGTGGTGAGATTATATATATCCTAACTATTCATTATCTCCCTAAACTCCAACTATCTTGGTATTTTCTTATGATCTGTCATCAGGAAAATGGAAATCATGCATTCTGCAAATGGAAGATAGTATACCATAATCTTTGAGAAGAAAAATCATTAAAAAGTTTGACTGTTGAGTTTAAAAGTCTCTGAAATCTATCTTATAACAGGAAAAATTTAGAGAGAAGCTTGACTACGTTTCCACCCCAATATCCAATGGCCAAATCTAGAAAAGTGACTGTCTGAACTGAGAAGAATGGAAGTCTGATTTAAAAAAAAAAAAAAAAAAAAAAAACACACAACAACAACAACAACAAAAAAAAAAAACAAAAAACAATACCACCACCACCACCCACCACCACCAAAAAAGCAAGTGGTTGATGTGATAATAAACTCCTGCCTGGACCCTCTCTCAGGCCCCATAGGTGTGGAGATTACAGAATCCAATTTAGTTTTCAAAATTTAAGGTAGAGGACAATTGTGGCCCATAACCTGCATGGAATTAGGCTGACAGAATGTTTTGGTTCTGCCCTAAAACCAGTGTTGTGATGTGCACATGAGTCACCTCCCATACATCCAGAGCAACTTGGAGAAACAGTATAACCTTCCCACCCCGAGCAGGTAAGAGGCATCAAGTAAGAGAGAAACTGGAGGTCCCTATAGTCCTCCTGGTCAAAATGCAGGAGGAAAGGTAATAGGTAACATGCACCATTTCTTCAGAGACTATGGTAGGACTTGAAACAATGATTATATATCTCGACAGAACAAGCCAGAATTTAAAAAAAAAAAAAAAAAACAAGAGTCCAACCTAAAAATGGATCTGGCTACTTTTCTGCAAATGCCGAGGTACGTGGAAAGTCCTGGTTATCAGACCAGGTGGTCTGATATGGTCCTCATCAGGTTACTCAGCCCTGCCTGCCTCCCCATTATTGGCTCAACAGAGAGCTGTGTCCATAACAATCTGGCCTCACCTATCAACACCCAACCTCATCCCCCATGAAGGCCAAACTATAACATACCCTCCATCACATTACATCCACGAAGCTCCTACATCTCTGGCTCTCAAGCCCAATGCCATCAGCTCATAGAGAGCTCTGCCTCTTCTCTTCCAGATGCACATGAAACACTGCTCATGAGACATGGGATGTAGATTCCCCAACAGTTGTCTGGTGAGGGGCTTTGACAAAACCAGAAGGGTAGACAAAGCTTTGGCTAATAAGAGGAAGTCATCTGTGTTTATTTGCCAAACCATAACCGGTTCCATAGTCTTCTAATTTGTATTTGCTTCCTTCCTTCCTTGGGCTCTATCTTTTCCCCCTCACTCCTACCACCCTGTGACTGCACATGCTCTAGTCATTAATATGTAAGATTTTGTCTCACACTTCCTTTCCTAGAGAATGTGGGCCAAGTAGTAGTACTTAACATTAACTCCAGGAAGGAACAGAAGAGGGAAGAAAACATCTAAAGTTGACTTGAAATTAACAAGAAATGGCTAAATTTGACTAAATTTAACAGGCTGGACTAGATTGGGAAGCTGACAAAGGAAATTAAGGCCACAGAACAAAATAGTTACATCTTTATACGTCTAAATTTGTACTTATGAATTAAATAGCCGGTGTATTCAGAAATATTAAAAAATTCAAACTTTATGAAAACCCATTGCCTAAAGGCTTGAAACATGATCCAAAATTCAGAACCATAAAGGAAAGAGAAAAGGAAAGTGTTTACTTCTACAGTACACACATACAGTAGCTTCCCCACCTCTTCTATATCACTCATTCCTCGTTTAGAGTACAACAGGGAAGTATATGCAGTAGCTTAGCATGGAAGAACATGGATTTTTACGTCAAAGACAGTCTTAGTATCATTTCTGCAATTCACCATCTTTGTGCCCTTGGGCAATTAACACTCTGTTTCCTTATCCATAAAATACAGACAAGAACACATACCTATGAGTTCTACTTTGAGTGCAAACACATACTCCCTAGTACTGGGTCTAGAAAAGAGTTAGCACTTAATGAATATGTGCTATAATTATTATTATCATCAAGATGTTTAGTTGTGCACAAGTTGAAAAATTCATCAATTAACTCAATAAAGAAAATATTCCTTTTCGGGATTAGAAGTAGAAATAAAGCTTTTCTTGCTCTCCACCCTTATGAGCTTGTCCCTCCTCTCTGCAACAAAACAGTCAGTAGGGTTTCTTCAGGATAAAACACAAACCCCCCAACCTTTGGTATATTTGGCCATTGACTTCCTTAGTTTCAAAACTCTCCACAGTAGGCATAGAAAGTAAGAGGTATTCATATATAAAAAAATACACGTGGTAAAGGAACATTATGCCAATATCTACGACAAAGCCTAAAGGTAAATACAGTGTTCTGTGTGTCTTTGCAAACAGAACTCAGACACATCACTCATTTACATTGTGTCTGTGACTCCTCTCACACAAAGAGAAAGACTGTAGTCCACAAAGCCTAAAACACTTACTATTAGGCTCTTTAGAGAGAAAGTTCGCTGACCTCTGATAGAAGGGGAAAACTTAAGAGGCAAAAATCATAGAGACAAACTGAAAACAAAAGTTGAGAAAATAAGGGAGGCGCTTTCAAATGATAAGTGACTATTTCATCGCTGAGGATGGGTACAAATGGAGAAGAGGCCAAGAAACAATTCACAAAAATCAAGCTCAATATTAGCAAAAGACTAAGGGCATAAATGCTACTTACAGCTAAATGTTGAAGCCAAGAATGTTCATGTATTTCCTCCCCAGGGTCTTAAAGCAAAAATGTTGCATCCCAGGAAATATAGTTTTAAAAAGCACATATAAGTTAAGAGACCACCTCGTATGTGAACTGAATGCAACAATAACTGGATTTCATTTGTCTGGATTGTTGATTTATATGATTATTATCACAACATCTTTGAGACTATAAAGATACCTTGAAATGAATGTAATTCTGTAGCATTTTTACTTTATTACTTCAATAAATGAATTGAAGGAATAAAACACAGGAAGTGGAGGGTGTTTTTTAAATAGAAAAACTCATAAGATCAATTATTTAACACTTCTAAATTAGTATATATAAGATTGATGCTGGACCAGATCTTCATCTGCACATTGATATGCCCCCATTAAAAAGATAGTTTATTTCCTTTTAGTTTCATATTATGAGCTTTCAAAATTTAGATTAAGATGATGACACATTTTTTTCTGAGATAGTTTTATTCTTTATGTAATTATTGTATCTTATTGTGAGGCACTTACAGAAAATGAGTTAAAGATTTAATAATATGTCTAAACTGATCTAACGCAGGGAATCACACTGACTCAAACATTTACTGAAAACTAAATTTGAAGAACTCATTCATTTGTTTTAAAAAATACAATTTCCTATTGTTTCTCAAGCTCCAGTCTTCCATAAGTACTTAATAAATTAAAAATATCAACTTTTCTTGATCATCAAAGATACTTTTCAAAAATCTACACATATAGCAGCATGAGATTGGTTCAAGAAATTAAGAAATTCTCATAACAGCCATTGTAGTTATGTTGTAATATTGAAGAACATAGAAAATATGTTTACAATATTAAATGAAAATGTTACAATGAATTCCTATTTCATAAGAAAAGTGTGTGTAAATATTTAATACAGTGTGGTTCTTTCTGGACCTGGCAGATTATCAGTGACTTAATTTCCCTTATTTTCACAGTTTATGGATTTTACTTGTTCAATGTTTATTCCATCTGTGGTTAACAGGAAGAATAATTCTACTAAACATTTCATAAACAGTATTTAGATACCAAAAGAAAATGATTATTACAAACTAAAAAATTAACACCTCTCCTGAAGCAAAAGGTATGATAGGTTTCATTTGTAATGGGTAATTGGGAGAGTAAGCATATAATATATACAGTGATTGGATTCTAACTTTTGTAGCTTGACTTTTCATTTGCCTAAAACCTAATATCAAAGGATAATTAAAAATATTATCTTTTTAAAATTTAAAGTTGAAATTATTCCAACTACTCAACAGATAATCCAGAGCATAAGAAAAAAAAATCAGTGAAATTTGCATATTTTCATTAACAAAGTTTCATGGTTTTACTTATGATTCTATTCTGATGATTAAGAACTATAATATTTTTTGTATAAATATCACATGACATTTTATAAGACTATTTGATCTTCCAAATAATCTTGTGAAATAGGCAGGACAGGTATTACCATTCTTTTAATGGTAGAAATGAGGCTTAGAGTACTTGTCTGTATGGACATCATCAATGCACCTTCTGGTCCTCAACACTTCTGGTTGGGTTTGCTCAATATGGGGCATTAGCAGGAGATCAGGGAGAAAAGAAGAGTAGAGTTAACTAGTCTTTTGACCTCCTTTCCCAGTTCTTCCAGGGCTAGAAGCAACCCCTGCTGTTGCTGGGCCCAGCATATAGCACTATCTACCATTTCTCTAAATCTTCTCACATTCTCAGTTCAAGTATGCCATCTATGTCTTGATTGTAATTTGGAAACACAAGGGAAATTCATTCTTTGACCAATTTGACTCCATAGGAAAAAAACAAACAAACAAAAAAAACTTCTTTCCCAAATGGGGGATGTCATACAGTACCCAGGATTGATAGGGATTCCTAGAAGGGTAGAGAAAGAAGTCGTCCTGGAGACTAGGCAATGCACTCAACACCCTTGTTCTACAGATGTTGAAATGGTGGAACAGAGTGTAAGTCAGTTCAGAACTCCAGCCTTTGTATCCATGTGGATCACCAACTTTGTTATTATGTACTTCTTGAGGAATAATGGGTGATTTATGTGATTTCAAACTTTGAATATAAATTCAGAATATATTTGGAATATAAATATATTTTCATATATTATTTCAAAATCCTCAAATTCAAATGCTCAAAGGACTGATTGTATCATATTTCCTGGCGACCAGAAGTTATACAAAGGACCCAGTGAATGCACTTAACTATTATACTAATTATAGTTCCTTTTAATATATCCTCTATTAAAAGTTCCATTTTCAAAACCCATTGTGTTGCAGCACGAATTATAAAAGTTATGAATAGGTTAGTGAAACAAAGCTACAGAAGAATGCTTTGCTTCCACAATGAAGACATCCAGAATGAAGTCTCTTGTTTATATTCCACAGACAATAGCATTTATTTCTGATTGCCTACTTATTAGAAAAATGGTTTTCCTCTTACTAAATACTACATTCTGGTAGTTGTAGAGTCCATGGCCAAGTGAGAGTAAGGGATAGTGATGGAGGTTTTGAGCAGATAACATCGAAGGTCTTTTGAAAAGAAGTTGAGTGGACAATCACCCTCTAGATTGCGGCACAGGGCTAAGGGATCAGCTTTCAAACTCAACACTGGTTCTGCATATTGTTAACTGCGTTTCTTTGAGCAAATTTTACAGTTGGAGTCTTAGTTTTCTCATATGCAAAATGGTGAACATGATACATTTCAGAGTCCATGTGAGGATTAGATCAGATGTTTCTAACAGCATTTAGTCCAGTACCGGCACCTGGTCTAGACTCTGTAAACTTTACTGCTTGTTTAATTACCTTTACTACGATCACAACAGCTAATCATTCATAGCCAGAGAAGACATTAAAAATCTCAGGGACCAAAGTTAAGCATCTTATAAAAAATTTGCTTTCCAGTAACTTTGGTATATTTCGTTATTCTTGCCTTTGAGAGAGATTCTAGGAATGTTGTTCACATAACCATTTAGAATATCAAATGCAATAAATCTTTGAGCATGCTTTCACTAAAGTTTGTCAAGCATCAGGGAACCATGGGAACCATCTTTATACAATGTGTAATAATTTCTATACTCTTGAATTGATCTCTAAAGGCAAAAGTAAACTCATCTACCTTAGAACCAAGTATTACCAAGAAACATGAACATCAAGAGTTCAAAGAATGTCTTCACTGGAATTCAGTTGTGATTCACCTGGCTGTGGAGTCCAGAAGAAGCCAATGATTCTCAACTACTTGTCCATGGAAGGATTACCTGAGTGTCATCCAGGGACTGGGGAAAACACACATTTCTAGTTCTCAGCCCTGGAATTATAAATCAGTAGGCCTGGGATGAGCTGCATACCTGGATTTTAATGCTTTTCATAGTATTCTGTTGCACCGCCAGATTTGAGAATCCCTGAAAAATTAATGAACTAGGAGTCTTGAATAATCAGTTCTAGTATGGCTAACTTTAGAGTACCCTTTACAACTTTGTTCTCTTTTGGCCTCAATTCACAAAATTTGTTACACAAAGGGGCTGCATTACTAGCATCTTTAAGATCTTTTCTGGGATCTGCTATTTTACTGGGAAGGTTAAAAGTAACTGGAAATAGCTAGAAATAGGAAATATCATGGTAAATGTGAAAAAGGTCAATGTACATTTGGCCAATCAGATAGAATTTTGGCAGGTCAAGTGAATTTTTTTTTTTTTTTCGGGGGTAGTGGCTCTTTGAATGGCTTTCCTGCCACTCAAAGCAAAAACATGACCCACAACCTTCTGTTTCCTCTTATCTCAGAAGCTTGCTGCCCCTTCATCAAAGCTTCCACTTTTCTTCATTTACCAAAGTGATTATCGAGTGAAAATTAATGAGAAACTGAGCCATGGCAAAAGCCCACTGCCACCTCAACTCTTCTTGTCACTGGCAAAAGAGCACAAGTCAGTCTGCAGAGAGGGATGAGAGCCATTTGGCTCCATAAGCTGCCTGTTGACACTGACACAGAACAGCCAAGAAGCTGATAGATGTACCGGAAATAGCAGAAATTATGCAGGAGCAAAACCTGTGCACTTTTGGGTCTAGGCCTAGCTTAGGACATTAATAGATCTATCCTGCTTTTCAATATTTGGTTTTTGTCAGTTTCTTCCCCGTTGAAAGTAAAGCTTGTGATCTATAGGCTCAGACCCAGAACTAGTTTAAAAACACAATTTGTTTGGCCTCTGCAGGGTTTTTAAACCATTTGAGTCAACTTTGGAAAACTGGAATATTCCACATAAAAATCCAATTTTCCAGATTATTCTGAAAAATCCTAAGTGTCTGGCAACAAAGGCCCACCCATAATCTTTTAGAGCTGAATTACTGACTGTTCTCATTGAGAGGGAACGTGTATACTCCAGACTACTCCCAGACCCTACTGGGGGTACTGTCTTCCAGGCATAGAAGTCTATTGTCTGTGTCCAGTTACTGCCTGGCTCCAGGTATCTTCTGTTTGTTTTTCAATAGGCAAATACTTTGGCTACAGTTCCAACAAAAGCAGGGGTGTGGGTAAAGGGCTGGTCTCAGAGATTTTTGGTTTTTGTTTTTATAAGATTTTATTTATTTATTTATTTATTTATTTATTTATTTATTTATTTATTTATTTATTTATGAGAGACATACATACAGAGAGAGAGAGAGAGAGAGAGAGAGAGAGAGGGAGAGGCAGAGGCAGAGGGAGAAGCAGGCTCCATGCTGGAAGGGACTTAATCCCAGGATTCTGGGATCACGCCCTGAGCCAAAGGCAGACATTCAACTGCTGAGATCCCCAGGTGTCCTGATCTTAGAGACTGTTATGTTTCAGAAACCTAGGATGAGGCTACAGAACTTTTGTAAGTGCTTAAAATGCAAACCTGACCCATTTCACTCATTAGCATTCCCTACTTTGTCCTTATAGATGCTGTGGATTTATAACCCCTCCCTTAATAAGAAGGTTGAGCCAAGGATAGTCAGGGACCTGGGGAACACACCCCTGTGCACTCCAAGCTGGCTGTTACCACTTTTCTTGAAGTGTAAAACACATAACAAGGAGTAAGCTCAGGCTAGTGCAGACTAGTCCAAGATAAGATGGCCACCAAATCTGACCTTTCACTAACTTTTTAAACTATAATGCTAAAATCATGCCTTATAAGGTTTATTAATACTGCCATTATTGATAGATAAAATGCAGAGTGACATAAACCTGGGATATGTACATTACTTGGAAATAGGTTTATTTTCCATTAATCCCAGTGGCACCTGCATGCATATGACAAATAGTAGCATGTGTATGTATCAAACAGTATTTATTCAGTACACCAACCCATACTTGGTATTTTGGCAGTTCGGTCTTCCTCACTGCCTCCATGGGTGTTGAGGTCAAAGGTGAAGAGGATGAAGACAGATAAGGTCACTATTACAATTCATGACATCAGGCTTGAATTATTTCTGCTCCCAAACTGGCTGCCATTCTCTCTTACAGGAGACCAAGTGGAGATGGAAAGAGAAAAGGGAGAAGAGATAGGTATCCTCAGACAAGTCACTGAACAGGGATGAGCTGATAAAGTATGGATTTCAAATTAGATCCAGGACTTTCTATCAGTGTTCCCCAGGGACCACTCGAGGACAGACCAAGGGGCAGGCCAAGTGGGTGGCTACCAGGCTCAGTCTTCTTGCATTAGAAAGCAGAACAGGCTTTTACAGGGGATTCCTACTAATATTGCATGTGTGAAAAGTGTTTTGGGGCTTCCCAAGTGTTTCAAACAATGGGGCTTGATAACCTTAAAAGCAGTGGTTCTCAATCTTGGCAGCATGTTGGAGTCACTCCAAGGAGCTAAGAAAATATTGATGTATGGAGATATAGCTCAGGGGTTAATTTAAATGGTCATAAAAGTGACCTGGATGTCCAGATGTGCAAATGCCTCTCCATTGATTTGGCCTTGAAAATATTTGCCAAGACAAGGCCAAGGTTATCCACTGGTTTGCCCTCAGTTTTTTTCAATGCAAAGATACCATGAAGCATAAGGAAATAAAAAAATCCAATCCCATAAGGAGCAGTCCAGATCCTTCAAGAATGCCAATGATGTTTACTTATTTTCCTGAAGAGTTGATTTCTAATTGCTTTCCTTTGTGGAGACAGTAAAAGAAAATGTAAATGCAGTTTTAAAAGAGTTATATAAAACCATGGTCCACATTAAACAACAACAAAATACATCACAGCCTAGATTCCTACTCAGTCTACTAGGAACTGAAGCCCTGCTTTTGCCAGAAAGAAAAAATAATAATTTTGATTCACTTCACTATGACAGTTCCTTTAACAGGTTATTTTAGTAGGACTTTGTGGCAAAATGAAACATTTCAGTTCATAGAGCAAATAGAAAGGTATACTCCAGCAGGTCTACAAAAACATTGTTTGAAACATTTGAACAAGATAATACAGCAACCTAGCTATGCAAAATTAACTGCCAAATATGTATTAACTTATGTTTATACCAAGTGAGGTTTGTCATCTTTGGAAAAGGGAGATTACAGCATTTTCCTACCTCTGCTTTTGCTAATCAAAACCCACCAAGATCATTTCCTAACTGTCTCAGAGAGAAAGAGAGAGAGAGATCTCTTGACATATTTTTGGTAAATAATACAAGAGGAGTAGCAGACCTGTGAAATTTCTACTTTCGAGAAGGGTATGCATTGCATTTTCTTCAACAAATCATAAACTCACAAGCCATTATTTAAGTCAGTGCTGTCAAACAGAAATATACCATGAGAGACATTTTAAATTTTTGAACAGCTATATTAAAATGCAAAAAGAAAAGGTAAAATTAGTTTTGATATATTTTAACTTGATGTATTAAAAAATTACCATTTCAACATGCATTCAATATTTTTAAGAAATAGGTAAATTATACAGTAGGTGAATTATATATCAATATGTTGAAATTATTACAAATATTTTACATTGTTTAAATATGATGTCTTAGAAATCTTATGTGTATTTTTCACTACTTGTCAGTTTAGACTTGTCACATTCATTTCAAGTATTTGATAGCCATACATGGCCAGTGGCCACTGCACCGGATATGTGGTTTAAGTGATTCATATGTGCAATCATAACTTATGCTAAAAAACTATCACATGCATTTAGGCTATCTCCTTTTTAACTCACTTCTCTATCCCATGATGTTGTCAGTAAACACTACTTGAAATTGTCAGAACTTCAGGCCTTCATATTCTATGTCACTCACAGGAGCAAAGAGATTAAAACAAAAACAAAAACAAAAAGCAAGAAAAAGCAAGAATTTCTTGTATCTGTCTCTGGGCTTCTCTCTGGCTCTGCTTCTGTTTACCACGTTTCCCCCATTGGCTGCCCTTGATGTGTCTCTGCTCATATTATTGTGTGTCTGAATGGTTTATGGTCTTCTCTGTTTTCAGTTTAAATGCCAAGTAATGAAATGTTTTATGTTTCTTTTTCAAGAAATGTTTACCTACTGACAGCATCGTATTTTTCTATTCTAGTTATGTTAAGAGCCCTTGAGGCACAGAAGTTTTTAACCACTAGCCTACATGAAATTAGATGATGCATCTGAATTTTTGAGAGTCCCTCCAGTTCTTCATTTATGTCACAAAGGAACCTAAAGATCAGTGAGAGACTTTCAGAAAAGAAAAAAAATATTAACAACCTATCGTTTGGAAAGGAAGACAAATTCATTATCAGAAACAGCAAAATCACTGCATGGAACTGTCTCCTCTCTGAAAATCAGAGCTCTTTAACAGACTCAGAAATCACCAGGCTGAAGATCATCTTTCCCTTTTTATAAAATCCTACATATTCACAGTATTCCACGCTTCCCACAGGCAATGTTAATTTAATGCCGAAACAATGCCTACTTAACAAACTCTATACTGTGTACATGACATTGTACCTGGGGCTAAAGATAAAGCATGAACAAGACAAACATCATCTTGTCTGTTAAGGAAAACTATAGTGTAGGTAGGAAACTATGATTATAATTTAAGGTTTGATGTACATGATGATGGAGGACAATCAGGTCACATTGGCTGCAAATAAAGGAAATGGAACCAGTCCCATGAAGGGGGTTAATAAAGGTCCCTTAGAGCATAAGCTGAGCCTTGAAAGGTGTCAAAAAGTTCCATTAAAGAACAAGTAGGGCAGCCCAGGTGGCTCAGTGGTTTAGCACTGCCTTTGGTCCAAGGTGTGATCCTGGAGTCCCAGGATTGAGTCCCATGTCGGGCTCCCTGCATGGAGCCTGCTTCTCCCTCTGCCTGTGTCTCTGCCTCTCTCTCTCTCTCTCTGTGTGTGTGTGTGTGTGTCTCTCATGAATAAGTAAATAAAACCTTTAAAAACAAAACAAAACAACAAAAAAACGAACAAGTAGAGAAGAGCAGAGAAGCATCCCAAGTGGCAGGCTAGCACTGGCAAAAGCTGGACATGCTGGTGTGGTGGTTCACATGAGCCAAAAGGAGTCACTGAGAGGGGATGGAAAGAATGAGGTGACATGTGGTGACAGGGGTATAACCCTGAAGACCACAAACAGCCCCATAAACCATGATAAAGCCTCTGGCATTTATCCCAGCTCTAAAACAAAGAAAAAAACACAATTAGGTCTGCATTTTAAAAAGATGATTCTAGCTGCAGTGTGGAGAAGAGAGAGAACTAGGATGGTTGCAAGAGGACCAATTAGAAATCTAGAAGGGTCCTTTCTTTAAAGGCCCAGGCTTGGGTGGTAAACTGGCTCCTGAGTGCATGGAACTTGTCAGTATGTCTCATTTAGTCCACAAACCATTCTGAAAATTAGATGATTGCATATAAAAATCTGCATTTCCAGCAATTCATATCTTGGAAACTGTAGGCTCACTTAGGTATCCCCAACAACCAGCTGTTGCTGAGGAGCACTATCCTCTTTCAGGCAGGGCACTAGCCCCATTTCCCAAGGTCCCTGCTCATCACACCACCTCACTTCTGGCTCCTAGATACAAACTACAGTTCTTGACCTCCAGGGGAAAATCTTCTAGTGATCAAACTCAAAACAGGAAGAAATTAAAGAGCATGTGCTTCAAGGATAAATTGGTGAGCCGTCCATCACCAGGCTACTTAGGACTGGGAATGGGGTGCCCAGGAGTCATCATAGACTCTGGCATCCTGAGAAAAGCTGAAACACTTTATCCAAGGATCATGCAACAGATCATTTGAACTTGAACGGTAACATCTAGATCATGGTGCAGTACCACATGTACTCTTATTAGAGTACACTGCAAACTTAACTTGAAAGACCGTGGTCCAGCTGTATAGATAGGAGGCAATTTCTAAGCAGCTTCAAATAAAGACGCTGGATATGTGGTGTAGAAGTCATCTACTAGTAAGACAGACAAAAATGTAGAAGCCAAACAGCGGCCAGGACCATGCTACTTCTCCTCAGTGGATAAACTCTTGAGGTTGGACAGAAACCCCAACATCCTTTGAAACAAGACTATCCAACATTTGCATATATGGTCTGTGTAGGATAGAGGCCATTCTAGCAGCAGGGGGAAAAAAAAAAGGCTTATGATTATGGGTTTTCAGAATGTGCCAGTGGCAACCATTTCCTAACCCCAAGTAGGAAATAAATGGAAGGGCATTTTCTCCCTGAAATCTTCCCTTTTGTTTCATTCAGGAGTATGTTTGGCATGAAGATGAAAAGTTTATGAAAGATCAAAGAAATAGAGGAAGCCTTAATAAGTCATTTAACCTGAGAGTACTTCTCTCTGAATTCTATTTTCTGTAACATCTAAACGTAACTGCATTAAAACACAGAGTTTCTCCCAGCTATTTATTGGACAACTTATAAACTGCCACATCAACAGATTTTGTAGATTTAAGTTTTCCCCTTCTGGCTATTTATTTACTGATCTTTCTCTTCTTCTGTTCTTAACTCTAATTTCCTGTCTCTGCATTATAAACTCAGCCAATATTTTTTTTTAAGTTAAATTATTAATTCAACCAGTATCTTGAGAATCTACTACGTAGAAGGCCTGTGTGTAGAAAACTTGCTTTCTAGCAGGAGAGTGAAGCAAGCAAAGTACAACTAACATTCTTTAGAGTTGTCATTAGTTGTAATAGAGGTATGCTGTGAAAACAGACGAGAGAGAGAGAGAGAGAGAGAGAGAGAGAGAGAGAGAGAGAGAAGTCAGGTATTAAGAGGGTTAGGGGAAGAGGGAATTGAAAAATTGAATATTTGAGATCTTTTAGAAACAAAGGCTATCTAAAACTTTGCGATCAAGAGCATAAATGGTAAGAGTAACTTACCATTTATAAGGTAAGGTAACACACATTGTTCAACAAATTCACCCAAGGATTATTTAACCCTCCAGGAGAATTCACCAGTGTTTGACTTTGCTATTTAGTAGTTCATTAGGGCTCAGACTTTGAGAAGCTACTTGTTAACATGTAGACTTATGACCTGCAGAAAAGGTAATTCCAAGGTTGCAGTTTGATTTCTGTATAGGACTAATCCTGTTATCTCTGATAAAATTCATTCCCAAATACCTTTTTTGGCATACTACAGATACACTGCTCTTTAAAATGCTCCTTGATCTAGCTTTTCTATCTTCCTTTTATTCATATTTATTAATAAGTTGAATATAACCTTGACATATATTTATTACCTATTTGGGTAAGAGTCTTGCTTATAGTTTTTGGATACTATACTTTGACAAAGTGAATCTTTAAAAGATCACTAAATATCTACCCGGAAGTCAGAGTAAATTCCTTCTTTTTAATGTTTTCCCCAAAAGAACACAAGCACAGAGCAAAAAAAAAAAAAAAAAAAAATAGATGTTGAAACAACAGTTGACTTCCTCACTCTCTCAACCTGGGCTTCCCAGAAGCATATCAACTATTTTTAGCTGCCTTGGTGCTTAATTCTCTTGTGGTTATCCCATGCTCCTTTTTAGGCTTATTTTTCTCTCTTATAATTTACCTTTTTATAATCTCATCTATTAACTCTGAAATATAAAAATGTAGCTTATTATTCCCACCCCCAGCTTTTCTTCTGTGGTTTTACTTGTAACTGAAGTAATACATCTAAACTTTGTTTTGTTTCATTAACCTTAGAGGAAAAACAAAATCTCCTCTTCCCATTTTGTTTAAGATATTCATACTTCCACATTCCCCTTAAGCTCTCCTTCTCTTGCCTCTGTATCTACTATTACCTGTTAAACCTTGCTTTTACTTTCACTGTCAAGGTTTATAACATTTGGTTAACTTGCTTGTATGTGGGGGACCTGGGTGGCAGGGTGGTTGAGTGCCTTTGGCTCAGGTCATGATCCCAGGGTCCTGATATCGAGTCCTGCATCAGGCTCCCCACAAGGAGCCTGCACCCCTCTGCCTATGTCTCTGCTCTTCTCTCTGTGTCTCTCATGAATAAATAAATATTTAAAAAAAAAAACTTTCTTGTAGGTTTGCTTTATAAAAGGATGATTCTAAAGTTGGAAAAGACTTTATTATGATATGAATTGTCCACTGGAGAACCAGGGAGTATATTAAAATGCCATTTATTCTTCTTTGAATTAAATGCCAGACCCCCAAACTATCATATAGTCAAATAGATACTTTCTTGATTTTATGCTTCTTTTTGGGTCATGCTTTCCGCATTTAGTTTTTGCTACTGTTCTTGTTGAGTATGATTTCTAAATGTCTTTTCTTTAGAGGAGACTCACATGCTTTTTTCACATCACTTGGTTCATTGTCAAAACTTTAATCTGCTCCAATTTTCTTCTTGAAGATATCCCTCCTTCTTAAAGTTCTTGATTTCTTTAATTTTGACCAAACACTTTCTA
This sequence comes from Canis lupus baileyi, assembly GCF_048164855.1. NCBI lineage: Eukaryota > Metazoa > Chordata > Mammalia > Carnivora > Canidae > Canis > Canis lupus. The sequence goes on from NC_132841.1 coordinate 54,548,690, forward strand.
GACCTGCTGTATGCCTTACCTTCCACTTTTGGAAAGGGCTTGTTTTCTTCAGTATCACCATTTTTTGAGTATTGTTAAGAAATATTAAATTTCATTGTCAATTCACAGGAATATATCCAGAAAGGGTGTATGAGAGGCCTAGATATCTTCATGTTTTTAAATGCCTTTATCTTGTTCTCACTTATAGCTTGGCTCAGAACTGAATTCTAGACTCAAAATAGTTTTCCCTCAGAAATTGTTCAATATCTTCTTGACTCTAGTGTTACTGATGGAAAGTTTGATACCAGTTTAAAAATACTTTCTTGTTGTATGAAGTTTTCTTTCCTCTTTCCCATCCAGAAGCTTTTAAGATAGTTTTATTCTTAGAATTTTGAAAATTGAGTCTTATAACATCAAGTATCTGTGCTTAATTCCCATTTAGATCACTTGGCTTGTGACATATAAATTCAACTTATTGTCTCCCTTGAATAATATTTTAAAATCTCTTTGATAATCGAATACCTCCACCTCCCAAATTTATCTAGTATCTCTCAAGACCGTTCAATGGGATTCATCTACTATATTTGACTATTTCCACTAAATAGGCTCTTTCCTATGTCCTAGATCTATACTTTATTTCACAACCCCTTCATTAATTAAAAAAAACTTAATTTACAAGAGGTATTTCTTATTCTGTTTTTTTAAATTCTGTTCTGTATGCATCTTATGAATTACCTTTTACTATTTTTAAGGATACTAAAAGGTTTTAAATACACTCCTTTGTCCCTCACATTATCTATTTTTGCAATGGCTATACATTTTAGTAATTGTCTTTCTTTCATGATTTCTCCTATGCAAGGGACTTTCTTCATTGGTATGATTATCTTTTTTTTTTTTGGTGTAATAATGGGAAACAATGTTTTATTTATAGTTATGATATAGAAGAACCTAAATAAGTCACTCCTGCTATAATTATATAAACTAGCCAGATAAACCCAATGCATACCTTTCTTTAAAGATCTTCACTGAATAGCTGTAGATTCAAAGAAATCTAAAAGAATCAAAGTCCAGAGAATGGTTTCATATTTGAGAGTAGGTGCAAAGGTCAGAAAGAGGGTGAGCAGAGCAACAAGCCTGCTTAAGAAGGATAAAATAGACGTGGTCTCTATATACAATAGAATATGACTCAGCCATTAGAAATGGCAAATATCCACCATTTGCTTCGACATGGATGGAACTGGAGAGTATTATGCTGAGTGAGGTAAGTTAATCAAAGAAGGACAAACATTATATGGTTTCACTCATACAGGGAATATAAAAAATAGTGAAAGGGATTATAGGTGAAAGGAGATAAAATGAGTGGGAAAAATCAGAGAGGGTGACAGAACATGAGAGACTCCTACTCTGGGAAACAAACAAGGGGTGGTGGAAAGGGAGGTCGTGGGGGGTGGGGGTGACTGGGTGTTGGCCATCCCGTCTCACTTGATGGGATGAGCACCAGGTATTATGCTATATGTTGGCAAATTGAACTCCTATAAAAAAACATGCAAAAAAACCCCAACAAAACAAAAACAAAAACAAAAAAAAAGACAACCTTGCTGTTCTGGGCAGGTAAAGAAAAAAAAATGTATGGCAAATAAAATTGTCAAACAAAAAAAGGAAGAAGAAGGGAGGAGAAGAAGGAAGAAGGAAGAAGAAGAACAGCCTTTGTTTGACCAGGAGAAAGAGGCCAACTCTGGTTGGAGTAAGCTACCATGTTGGAAATTAAACTGGATATACCCAAAATGCAAAGATTCATTCCATAGTCCTAAATGTAAGAGCTAGAACCATAGAATTTATAGAAGAAAGCTCAGAAGAATATGTTTGTGATTTTAAGTCAGGCAAAGATTCCATATATAGGACACAAAATCATGGACCATAAAATGAAATTTCATAAAATGAAAATGCAAATAAATGGATACTTCCTCAAAATTAAAAACTGCCCTTCAGAAGGTATCACAAAGAAAAAGAAAAGTCAAGTGACAAACTGAAAGAACCTTCTGTAAGATAGAAAAGACACAGAATTTACATCCAGAACATTTAAATAATGCCTACAGTTTAACAATTAAAAAGACAATGCAATTAAAAATCGGGCAAAAGACTTGAACAAAGTCTTTACCAAAAAATATAAATGACCAATAAACAAAAGGTAAAGTGCTTAACACTTAGTCAACACAGACATGCAAGTTAAAACAAAAAGATATCATTTCATACTGACTAAAATAGTTAAAACTAAGAAGGATAACAATAGAATTGTTAGCAGACAGAACTGGATCTCACACGTCTTGTGAGAATATAAAATAAGAATGAAATACACTGGAGAACGATTGGGTGGTTTCTTAAAAAAAATAAGTATACACCTATCCCATGACTCATCAATTCCACTCCTTGATATTTACTCTAAGAAATTAAATGTTATATTCACAAATGTTTATAAGAGCTTAAGTCTTTAATATTCCCAGCATGGAACTGGCCCAGATATCCACCAAAAAAAAAAAAAAGAACAAAAACAGGATATATTCATTCAATGATACTGGTGAGAAATAATAGTGAACCATCTACTAATACACTCAAAAACATGGCATTTCCCCCAAACACCATGCTGAATGAAAGAACAAAGGACAATATCATGGATGGCTATTTATAGGAAGTATTCAAAGATAAAGATCACTGCTGCCTCAGAAACATGAGGAGGAAAACATTAGGATTGAGAGAACTTTCAGGTGAGGGAAATGTTCCATGTCTTGACTTTGTCTGTAGTTACAGGAACATATATGTTTGTCAAAATTCAAACTATACACTTACAATCTGTTACCTCAGGAAAATTAATTTTTAAAAAAGGAATGAGGATATTGAGTTATTTTATTATAGATGAAATTTCCTTTGCTGTTTCAGAGTGTAGTCATCTCACATAAGGATTAAAATTTACAATGACCCATATTTGAGGCAAAAATTACCTATAGTCAAAATGACCCTTGAAATTTCAGTAGAAAAGTGTCTAGTATTTCACAATAGATATATCACAAAGCTCTTCCTCTGGGGAAGAAATCAAATTGAACACAATATGAAATATTTACCTTATGTATTTTTAATATATTATTATGGTGAGCATATTCATATAGTCAAGTTGCATTTAATACAGTGAGATGGTCACCTTATGAAAAGCATGAAAGAACTAAAATGAGCAAATATGTGTTCCATATCACCATCAGCCTACAACATGCACTCATGGAGTAGAAGAACAGATACTTAAACTATTTTTCTCAATATTCTTATCAATCATATATAATTGAATTGAACTAAGTTAAATGTACATACTGTACAATAGTCTTTTACATGCAGGTCTTAACACAAGGTTTCTACCCAGGAGTAAAATGGCGACCTGGATGGACATTCTGTGGGTGTGACAGAGCTGTAACACTGACTGACCTTCCCCAAAGATGGACAGGCAAGAAGCTAATCTCAGCCCTGGAATGCCCTGGAAAGGTACAAGCAAAGTCCTTTACTAGGACACCCACACAACTCAACACCTAAGCTCTTCATCTTCCCTTAGGAAGTTCACTCATTATCTTCAGAAAAGACCCTTCTGGTTTATTTTGCCTAGGGGTAAAATTATTTCTAAGCTCCATTAATGAGAAGCAATGGAGAAGAGATGGATCATCATTCACACCAAAGGCAGAATTTTTAATTAATCCTTTCTCTTTTCCTTCTTTCCTCCTTTATGCCCACACTTTGTCATATTTCTCAATTTTAGAGCATTTATTGAGTGGTTTCCTCTGATGTCTTTACTGAGCTATGTTCTATGTTTCATAAAATGGCATCTCCTTTATATATCTTCCAAAGATATTTTGAAGTTTTATCTATTGTTTATACCTTCCCCCATCCTTTTTACCAGTTGAGGTTTAACCAAAAACTATATAGAGGGAAATAGAAACATTTGCTTGAGTTCAATCCCACAGCTTCAAGTAAAATCTCATCTATCAGTGCCATGAACATCATTAATGCCAAAGATTATTTCTGGTTGTTTTCTATGTTTATAATCTCTCCTACAGGTCACATACCTGCTTATATGGAAACTTGGCCTGTCTTCTTATTTTGTGGGTGTACTGTATCTCCTAAAAGGGAATGAGAATAAAGCCAGAGACTAATTAAAACTAGGGTGAGAATGCTTTCTATGTCATTACAGGAGGAATTCTTAACTTTTAATCCATGGATGCAGTTAAGTGGATCAAATACATCCTGAAATTGTTTATATACCAAGGATGTTTATATGTGGTCACTGTTTTGGGAGAAGAAACTCTGTGGTTTCATTATAGACATAGATAGAAGGTAATGTGATGGAAGAAAGATGCCAGAAAATTAGTGGCCGCAATAAATAGCTTCTATTTCTGTTTCTGGGGAAAGGAGTTTTTTAACTTTTTTTATGGTTATAAATCAATTTTTCATCAGACTTTCCTATATCCTTTGTTAGACCAACAATAATGACATCAAAACATTATTTGCAGGAAAGACGTCACCTGTCAGAAAACACAATCAAGAGGTCTATGCCACTAAATCTAGCCTTCAGGAGTCTAAAATATTTTGAAAATCCTCTGTTAAAAAAGTAAGTTTTTTCAAAAACCTAAATAATCTCCAAGGACATTAACATTGATTTATATCAAATTCAAACTGTAGACATAGCTCTTCAGACATTCCATTTGTAGTAAAATGTTGCACAAATGATTCTTGGCTTCTCCAGTCTAATGGATTAAATTGATAACATGTTAAAACTTTCCCAAAATCCTAATACAAGACCCATAATCAAAAAAAATAATAATAATCTCTCAAGGAAGGAGTTACACTTTGGATACAGGAAAGGCAAAGGGTACCTAAATGTACTCACTATGTAAGAAACCAAGTCCTGACTTTGGAAAGAATAACTGGAAGTTCTGGAAAGTAAATCTTCCAGTCCAGAGATGGCACATAGGTTTTGCTTTCTATGCTACAATCAGTGATATTCTGGAGTGATGTATTAGGAAGATTCTAGGGCTCCTAAGCTGGGATTGATGAATGATGTTTGCACAGGACACAGGAGAGGGGGGAGTGTAGAACATGCCAGATAGGCGTCAGCTCTGTAGTCAGGGTGAGGACTTAATAAAAGCTATAAAGCACTGTGTTATTTAAGAGAGACAGATAAGAAGAGTGGATAGTGGAGCTAGAAAGAAAATAAGAATAGAAGGCCTTGAAGGGTCCCTGGGTGGCTCAGACAGTTAAGTGTCTGACTCTTCATTTTGGCTCAAGTCATGATTTCAGGGTTATGAGATGGAGCCCTATGTTGGGCTCCATGCCCAGCAGGAGGATTGGCACATGCCCATCTTCATGCTCTTCATGCTTGAGATTCTCTCTCTCCCTCTGCCCCCCTCAAACCCCCACATGCACACCCTAAAAAAAATAAAGAAAACCTCTGAAATAGATGATAAAGATGGAAAAATCAGGAGCAGATAGAAACCAAAAACAAAAATAGAAAGCAGCCAAAAATAAAATTTAGAAATCTAAAAAAAATCCAATAAATCAGGAGAAACTGACATTATTTTTAAAATGAATCCATTCTACAGTATATTTAAGCACCCTCTGTTCCAATGTTTGTGGAGTACCGACTATTTTCCAGGAAAAGTTGAGAACTAGAAGGAGAGTGATTTCTAAATACAAGTATAATGACCTCTCTTTAGCCTAATAGTTACAATGAAGGTTTAGGGGAAAAAAGTCATGAAGCCAGAGGGAAGAAGTGACTCATGGCTCAGGGGAGTCCCAGAAGGCTTCCAGTGAATTGGATCTTAAAATGTGAATTTTTTCATTTTTCTTTTTGTTTTTTGTTTGTTTTTTTTGTTTTGTTTTGTTTTGTTTTTGGCGGGGGAGTAGAGATGAGAGCACTATGGACAAAGGGACCAGCAGGTATAAAGGAGTAATGATTTAAAAGGACATAGTATATTTCTCAAAAAATGGAGAAGTTCACTTCAGTGGGTGCAAAGGCTGAGGGGTACAGGGTGGGAGGACAGGAGACAGAGCTGAATGAAATGGGAAGATTTTGGGGTGGGTGGGGAGGGGTTGTGGGGCTGGGGCCTCGCTTCCCCCTCCACCCCCCTCCCCTGGTTCCCTATCCCTGGGGCCATTTGTTAAAAAAGAGTAATAAAAGGATTAAAAAAAAAAAAAAAGAAATGGGAAGATTATATATTGGACATAAAAGTCTTTGGACAGCTCTTCAAAGGTGACTTTCTAAGTGTTTTCATAATTATTCCCATCTGTTCCTCAGAACAAAAAAAAAAATGGGATGAGTATCCATCAACTCTGCAACACGAGCTAAAGATGAAGACTATCCTGGTGTGAACATTTAAAAAATTGTCATGAAGAAGAAATGGCAAAGTAGGGGTGAGTTTAGCAGCAAAAGGGAAGAATAAGCAAGTTAAAGTCTGTGAATTTGCAGTTCATAGTGGTTTTTTTTTTTTTCAGTTCATATTTTTTTAACCTAGGCTATATTTGAATAGTTATAAAAACAACATATCCAGTTGCAGGAAAAATTAAAATGGGCATTTTGTCATTGTCATCATCGTTTGTGGGAGTGGTGAGGTTGTGTATTTGTTTTAACCTGGCAAATAAGACCTCAATCTGTACAAGTTTTTGAACACAGCAACAACTCAAATTTTGTTAGTTTCAAAGGCCTTGGGTAAAATTCAGCCCAAGTAAACAAACAGACTGCAAAATATCATGCTCAAGGGGAAAAATACACATCTTTTCTTCAGAAACTGTCAAAAGGAGACTATTCCTAAAATGGTAGTTCTTTGAATTAAAAACAAAACATACAGGCAAAAAGGTACTATCACATTGGGAAGCAGAATCAAAGAACATTGAAGCAGGCTTCCTGTAGTCAGGATGCTTCAGGGCAGGATAAAACATTCGGTGAATGGAGTTGGGCTCGTTACCTGCATTTTAAGAGCCTAACCAGAGAGTTTCTTCTTTGACCAGGGTGGTTTTCAGAAAGTTGCTTACTATCTCTATTCCTCAATTTCCCCGTGTATAAAATGGGATAGCCTCATAAGAGCTGCTATTTGAGGTAGAAAGGAAAAAAAAAAAAAAAAAAAAGAAAGGATCTCTAGAATAAAAGAAAAAAATTAGACCGTACCTCAAAAAAGACTTTCTGAATGGTGTTCTAACATCCCATGGTATACAATGAGTATGAAAACTCAACAAGCAGAGTACCCATTCACCATGGTGACACAAGATTCTGAACTTACCTCCTGCCATGAATACAGTCTATAGCTACATATAGAACAATTTCTTCTTAAAATACCCAAAGGCCGGTGGTGTTATGACCACACATCAGGCTAGTGAAAAGAAACTGCATTAAAGCCAGTAGGAGAGGCTGGGATGCTGTCTCACCATAAACGTTGTATCTGGCAGTGTGACCCACAATGAGGGAACTCAAAACCCAGAACTTTGCCCTGAGCAGCAAAGGATTCAAACCACATTGTGAACACCAACCTTTAAGACATGTACTTGAGAAAAAAGGCCCTCAAAATGTCTCATTTTGAAATCCAACAAGACTCACATCCAAAGACTCTTCAGCTATTAGCATCTGAGAAACATCTCTTGAGCTCAGAGTCATCTGCCCCAGGGCCCGACTCAGAGGCAACTGATAGCACCCAGACTTCAAGTGAAGGAAGTTCACCTGCTTATACTAAACCCTTGGCTTGAGGGGAAGCATCTAATTTAACACACACATCTGGGAGTCTGCTGGGACACTCTGTGGACTGGGACTGGCAGGTGTCCATCTTCATGCTCTCCCTTTGCTATACTGAGCACCTGGAAGGATACCTTTATATGCATCTGGTACCCCAATTTTGGCAGCTGCTGTTCAGGGAAGAAATCACCCAGCACTGGATGCCAGGGGAGCTTGTGTTCCTGGTCACTTGAGACTATAATTGGCATTTCCCAGAAAGGAGCTTATACCTGTCTGGTACCTCAATTTTTGTGACTGCTGCCAGGGGACCACTCTATAAGACCTGGCTTGTGGCCAGTGGGGCTTCTGCTTGTAGGTCCCATTGGACTATAACCCAAAGAGAAAGAGCTCATGAAGATACCAGCCCAGATTCAGCAGCCTGGTCTTTCTGGGGAGGTCTACTGTTACTCATCATGCCTACAGCCTGAGGGGCAGGCTTCTAATTAAACATACAACAAGGGGCTCACTGGAACTCTTCCCCAGACTTCAGAGGGTGAGCAGAATCTCATGCTCATCCCGTTGGGTTCTAGGACATATCTATGGAAGAGGAAATTTTTTTTTAAAGATTTTATTTATTTATTCATGATAGTCACACAGAGAGAGACAGAGAGGCAGAGACACAGGCAGAGGGAGAAGCAGGCTCCACGCAGGGAGCCCGACGTGGGATTCGATCCCGGGTCTCCAGGATCGTGCCCTGGGCCAAAGGCAGGCGCCAAACCGCTGCGCCACCCAGGGATCCCGGAAGAGGAGATTTAGGTGCATCTGGTGCCTGTTTTTTATAGCTAGCACCCAGGAGATTTCCTTTGATTACATGGTTTTCTAGTGGCCAGAGGAATTTTCCTCCCTGGGTCTTCACAGGACTGTGGCAATTGGCAAGATGGTTCTTGGCAGGCTACCACTCTGAGGGCACTGCATAGACAGTAGGCTAAGGCATGACCCTTAAGTCTTTCTAGAAAGAAGCCCACTTTGCTTGTTCTGGAGCCTCAGGCTGAGAGAGAGGCTTCAAGTTTGGCACAATGGAGTGGCCCACAGAGCTGGTCTTATAGGCTGTGATACCATCTTGATGCTTTCTGGTCTTGTTCCAGCTCACCAGTATCTTCCAGGAGGGAGCTTATGTACTAGGTCAGAGCCCAATTTTTGCAATTGCCACCCAATAGACATCTTGACATAGATGCTGGTGATGATTTTTCAAATCTTGCACCAAGAACAAATGCAATGAAATAAAAAGCAAGTGGGATTCCTTCAAGTTTAAAAGTTTCTGCACAGCAAAAGAAATCATCAACACAATAACACAGCAACAGACTGAATGGGAGAAAAAGTCAGCGCAGATCATCACTTAATTGATATGGGGCTAATATTCAAAATATATTTTTTAAAAATTCCAACTCAATAACAGCAGCAACACAATCTGATTTTAAAAATGGGCAGAAGACCTGAATACACATTCTTCCAAAGAAGACATCTGGATGGCCAACAGGGCCTGAATACATCCTCAACATCACTAATCATCAGGGAAATGCAAATCAAAGCCACAATGAGAAGTCACCTTACACCTGTTAGAATGTCTAGAACCAAAAAGACAAGAAATAATCGGTGTTGATAAAGATGTGAACCCTCATGCAATGTTGGTGGGAAAGTAAGTTGGTGCAAACTCTATGGAAAACAGTATGGAGGTTGCTGAAAAATTCAAGATAAAACTATCATATGATCCAGCAATTCTACTTCTGAGTTTATTTAAAGAAAACAAAAATGTCAATTTGAATAGAGATATCCACCCTCATGTTCTCTGCAGCATTATTTACAATAGCCAAAATCAGGAAACAGCCTAAGTGGCTGTCAATGGATGAACAGATAAAAAGGCTGAGGTATATAAGCTCAATGGAACATCATTCAGCCATATAAAAGAATGATATCTTGTCACTGCAACAACATAGATAGAGACTGAGGGCATTATACTAAGTGAAAATAATTGAGACCGAGAAAGACAAACACTGTGTGGTCTCACTTAAAAAATTTAAAAGAAAAAAAAAAAAAAAACAAGCTCATGGAGAACAGAACGATTATTGTAAGAGGTGGGCAGTGGGAGGTGGGAGAAATGGGTGAACTGTTTTTACTGTAAATAAACTGAACAAAAAAATTTTAACAATTTATACAAAAATAAAATTCAATAAGAAGTTTTGTGCAGAATTTTTATCATTTCTTTAGCCCAATCTGTTTGGATTCTCATGTTCCATGTTTGAATTGATCCTTACAGGCAGGTGTCAAACATGCCCAGAGTATACAGCTGTAGTACCATTAATTACTAATTTATTTGGAATTATGTGAAACTTGACTATTTGTTGAAATCTAGGATAATCTCAGGCTTGTGTGATCTAAACTCCCATTTTCCATAGGAGGCAACTGAGAACCAAAAGAGTGGGTAGGAGAGTCATACAGACACCAAGAAGCAACCCCTAGGCTCATGATTGTGGTTGGCATATATTGCTTAAATGAAGAAACAAAGCCATCTGTAGAAAGCAACACTGTGGATTCCCCAGCAAGATTCTCTGCTTTTCACAAGGAAGCAGTTCTGCTGATGCTTTCATGACCGGCACTATGATTTTTATTATCAGAGATGAAATGTTGATGCATGATGAATTTCAGGGGAAATCCAGTGAGGGCTGAAGAAAACCATGAGAAGGGCCATCATATGATGGTCCCACACTGAGTGGTAAAGATCAGAAACAATGACAAAACAACTATCCTCAAAGGCAGTTTTAAATTTTTCTTTCATAATATCTTTTGGAGGCATGTAGAGATTTTCTACTTACATAGCAGGTTGGTAATAAACTGATTAATTTGTACTTTATAGGGAAAACACTGTTTGCTTGCACTGATCTGTAATAGCTCTGGATTTTAAGTTTTACCATGGAAATGGAGACTGTAAAAAGCACAGCTAAAATAAAGACAGATGCCCAAGTGTCATGAAAAATAATATGACAGTATCACAAATCAGGGAAGTACACAAAGGCATTCAGCTCCTCTGTGTTCCCAAGATAATTAACCTTGCTGATATCCATTAACCATGTTAAGTAGTTTCCCACTCCCTTTCAATCACCCTGGACAGATAAACCATAACATGCAACTTTAATGACAGTTCTCCCTCAACAGAATTTCCTGCATATTATTTAAACTCTTTTTCTTTTTGGCAACAGGCTCAACTTTTTCCAGTGTTTCTAAATTTTCATAATGGAACAGACACAGTAGTTAGAGAATTATAGTATTTTGCTTTTGGTTTTAGTGAAGTGAACACACTGAATATGCACACGTGAATATGCACGCTGACTCAGAAAGGCCACATGAAATGAACCCAAGACAAGAATTCTTTTGCTCAGGAGTGGCATTGCTCAGGTGAACTGTAAACCAAAACCAGCAGCTTCACATTTATCCAGGAATTAACAGGAACCAGCACATATCAGCACCTTACAAGCAGAATTTAATTTAATCTTTCCTGTAATTCTATCAAGTGTGCATGAGAATCATCCCCGTCCTACAAGCAAAGATGCCGAGGCTGGGAGTTCAGTTGATTTGGAATGAAAAATGGAGCCAGGGACACTTTATGCTGAAGGTATAACATGATGGTTAAGACATGTTTTGGAGACAAAAGGACCTACTCTTGAATTCAGTTTCTGGAACCTAGCAATGGGACTTAGAGCTAGTTATCATTTCTCAGTACCTACCTTCCACATCTGTCAATTAGGAAAAGTCACATCCACCCTAAGATGGCTTCAAGGATTAAAGGAGTTGATACATATTAAAAATAGAACTTTTTTTTTTTAAGTAGCACTTTTTGACAAAGCGCTCAATAAATGGGAGTTTTAAAAATTATGTATTTTTATATACATCATTTACATGCAATAAGATGCTTAGTGAACTTGCCATTTAATCAGTTTTGACAAGTGTTGGTCAAGCTACAGAACATTTCTGTCACTCCAGAAATTTCCTTCTTGTGCCTTCCCCAGGTAATCATGTCACACCAGAACCAGCACTGACCTATTTCTACCATCATAGAGGAGCTTTGACTACTCTATGATTTCATATAAATCATACAATAAATATTTTTCTTATCTAATTTTGATCATTCTATTTTTAAGATTCATTCACGTTACTATGTTTCTCTGTAGAATGTTTCTCTTTATTGTTACAAAGCAATATTTAATTTTGCAAAATATAGCAGAGTTCCTCCATTTTCCTGTTCGTAGACATCTGAGTAACTTTTAGGAAGAAGAAGGGGGGGTAGGACGAGGAGAAGAAGTTGAAAGAGAAGGAGAAGGAGAAAAAGAAGAAGAGAAAGGAGAAAGAAAAAGGAAGAAGAGCTCCTACAAACACATGTGGACAAAGGTTCTCCAGCCTCACGGATCAATACCTATGACTAGAATTGCTGGCTCTTAGGTAAGGCAGTTGTGTCACTCTCTAAGGAACTGCCAGATCATTCATCAATGTGCCCAGAACATTCTACATCTCTACTAGTTTCCTGTGAGTTCCAGTTGTTTGCATCCTTAGAGATTTTGGTGTTGGCCCTACTTTGCATTTTAGCCATGCTGATAGGCGTGTACAGGCATCTTGTGTGTTTTCAATTAGCATCCCCTGAAGCCAGGCTAAACACCATGCTTCTGTCCATCAGCCCTTCTGTACCCTGTGGTATGAAGTGCCTCTTCACATACAGGTTGGATATAGGAGTTATAAATATTCTTTCCCCATCTGTGGGGCATCTCTATCTTAGTGGTGGATTTTTTTTTTTTTTTTTTTTTTTTTTTTTTAGTGAATAGATATTTTTAATTTTCATGAAGTTCAGGGTATTTTTTCCCCTCTTATGGCTTGTGCTTGTGTGTCCTTTATAAAAAGCCTTTGCTTTCTAAAGTGACAAAGGTCTTCTCATTTTTCTTCTACTACCTTTGTTGCTTTAGCTTTCGTGTCTCAGTGTGCAATTTCACTCACATTGATTTGTATGTATGGGATGAGGTAGGGGTTTAGAGTCTTTCTTTTTCAAATAAATATCCAGTTGTTCCAACACTCTTTACTGAAGTAGCGTTTTTATGCCACTGAATTGATGTGGTGCTCTTGCTTGAAAGCTAGCAGACTCTACATGTGTGTGTCTAATGCAGAGTTCCATTCTGTTTCATCGATCCATTTATTTATAAAGGCAGCTATTCTAACACTACTTTTTATTATTATTTTTGTACTTTTCATTATTTCAGAGGCCATGGTTCAAACCTCAATAACTTTGCTTTGGCATTTGAAAAAGTTTTCATTTTCCTGTTCACTGATTTATTTATTTATTTATTTATTTATTTATTTATTTATTTATTTATTTATTTATTATGTGTGTGTGTTTATGTACACATATACACCTGAACTTAGGCATATTCATTTTTTTTAGAGTGTCCAAGATTTTAGACCTAAGGTTTCCTAAAATCTCTCTTCTTTTCCAGGTACCAGGATTAGCAGTGGCTTTTAAATTTCAGCAACACAGAGGAATTATCTTGAGAGCTTGTTTAAACAGATTCCTTGGACTTCCCCTCAAGAGGTTCTGATTCAGTAAGTCTGGGGAAAAGCTTGAGAATTTGCATGCCTCATGAGCTCAGGTGATGCTGATGCTGTGGGTTTCTGGACTATACTTTGAGCAGCATTGGTTCAAAAAAAGTAAATGGCTTTTCTAATGTTCATACGGAGGCTTGATTTGCCTTTTCTAAAGTCTACAAACATAGCCACTAATTTATACTGTCTTCACTTGAAAGGACACCTGAAAAATCTGCTGAATGCACTGGAGCATAGAAGCCAGGCAACATTAGGGTAGATTGATGTACCAACATTGCCTCATTTCCTCCTTCCTTCCTGGAAATGGAGTTTTGGTCTGTGAACAGGGGCATGCACATCACCTGTGTATACTACAGCGGAATCTATCCCTGGGATGAACGTGCCCTGCTTCTTCTCCCTATAGCCTCTGCCAACAATCAGGGAAAGCTTTATTGTCCTCTTAAGGGTTGATTGGTCTCTAAACCAGGAACATTTTTATGACCGAGTCCTTTAAAACTTTCTCTGCTGAATTTATGTTTTAAGTAGTTAGCATCTAGGTGAATATTCCTGACAGAACATAGGCATTCTGAATTAAAGATCAACACGCTCAAAGCAAAGCACTCAGTCATCAAAATCCCAGTCCCAACCCCTAAGCTTCTCTTGATTTTTATGACAAGCACAAAACAGCTTTTTAGCTTTCTTTTTCAACAGATCAAGAACATGTGGGCAGAGGGACTGCACCACGACCATGTGTCTCTTAAGCAGAATATTGAGATTTGTGTGACGACTCAAGAAAGGGGCACTATTTTTTTCCTGATTGTTAAATCACCTATTTAGCCTCTGAAACCATGTTAGTGGGAAATGAATTCATAAGTAATATTTAGACAAACTGCTTTAAAGGTGCCCTTTGGAAAGGAGATAAATTATTTTCCTCTTTGAGAAAAATTAAAAATTCCCTGAATAGAGGGAAGAGAGGGGTTTCAAATGCCACCTTCACATTGTCACCAATCCCGTAGCACTCTTTTCAGAGGTACTATGAGCAGTGTGAACATCAGAGCTCAATCATTTCTGCATGGGCCTTGGAGGATTTTACAAAAAACTAGAAAGTAGATGTGCTTCCTCCTGAAAGGAAGGGTTTTTCATAATCAACGAAAAATATATACCACATTTCTTTCAACACTGAGAAAGTCAGAGATAAAATGAAAACGGGCCTGAAGTGACAATGTATTTCATTTCTATCAGCTCTGGACCTCTCCCTTGCACTACCGATGACACACGGGAGGCCTCTGTGCCTGAGAAGGGAGCCAGCCAGTACCTTAGCTACAATTGTTCTCCCAATTTCCAGAGCTTTGGGGTGATGAGGGTCTTCTTTTTTCTTTGAAGGAAATTAAAAGGACAGCAAATGAGCTATAGATGGAGATGTTCTAGAATTTCTCTTAAATTTGTCATGTGGTTCTACGCTGTTAAACCACATTTCCTCAGGGCTGGTAACCAGTGGTGTATGCAGGACTACTATTCTGTACAGGAGTTAAGTCTAGAGATGTCAACTCTAATATTGTTGAGACTGAGTCTGCCCCCTGACCCTTCTTTGCTAGAGTCTCAGAAAACCTTTTTACTTATATCTCCTTTGGTTCCCAGAACAGAAATCCCTATTCCAGATGGCTGGCATTAGTTGTATTTGTAATTTTTGCCCTCAAGCTTACATCACAATGCCTGAGCCACAATAAACGTGCCATTCTGTAGGATTCTCTCTGCCCTCCTTCCATCTGTCCCTCTCTCTCCACCTAGAGAGTGTGAAAGAGATTACACAACACTCAGTGAATTTTATATATACCCACATATAATACATATGCATTATACATATGCATGTATGTGTACACACACACACACACACACACACACACACACACAGTGGATTCTCACTGCAACCAGAAAAAAAACAAATGGAACCTCCTTACCCAAACTCAGTCTCCCCCAACATGGGTATATATCCAAAAGAAATATCAAGATAGACCCTTCCTAAGACCTTAAGAAATAATACAAAGCTTTGGCACACAGAAAGTGAAAATTAACCGCATATTTCATAGTGTCACTTCTTTACTCATCTCTGTACCTGAAAGTCCCATCACATAGGCACCAACTTCCATTTCACTTTTCTTTCTATCAGAAATACCTGCAAAAGCCTCCCCCCATGCCTTGTCTTACTCCCCTCAGGTCACTTCCATTATTATTGAGATAATGTGGACTTCAGTTTCTCTTACTGTACAGCTTTATTTATCCCACCACATCCCAAAAGTTGGTAGCAAAAATGTTAAAATCATTGCTTAAAAGAGGAAGGGAGAAAGGAAAGAGAAACAGGGCATGAAGAAGATAAATGGCTGTGAAAATGATTAAGCATCTTTAAATGCATTTGTCTTAAGGAAAAAAAAAAGATTATACATATCTGTATACATTACATATATATCATCTCTCAAAATCAAATGTCCATACCTTAGCAGTCCTAATCTTCTTGAATCTTGAACACCAATTTCAGGGCAACATTGAGGTTGAGATAATCTCCTCAAGCCACCACCAAGGGGATAGTTTTCTTAACCTCCACACGGGTTCCAGCACTGCCTTCTGAGGACAGAGGTTTCTTCCACGTCTAGAAAAATCACAAGAGAAAGAAGGTATTCACAAATAAAAACTAAACCAAAACTTGGATGGGGATATGAAATTTCAGGCCATTTGGCTTGGAGGAACTAAACAGAAGACACACACACTACACTCTGATTGGCATAAATACAAATAATAGCTGTATGGATTCAGTCTTCATTAGACTCAGGCCATCATACAAAAGCAGAAAAAGTCACTACATCCAGGCTGGCGAATGTTTTAGGACATGACTAGTCAAATTTGCTCATTTAACTTTCAGGGAAACTTAAGATCATAGAGGAAAAAAGATTTTTCCATGATAATTCATGACCTGTGGCCTAATTCCACTAGTGAATAAACACAAACAACATGACTAACACTGTAGTCTATGTTAGAATGAGACAGGGGACCATGCATCACTTCCTTACCTTGAGATCATTCCCTCACTTGGCTTTCAAGATACCAAACTTGCCAATCATTACTGGCTGCTCCCTCTTGGCTACCTCTCTGAGATCCTCTCTGTCTCAAAATGTTCAAGGTGAGAGCATCCTGGGACTCAGTCCTGAGCCTATTCATTCTCTCTGGGCACTCACTCATCAGGGGGCATCTCCCAGCTCCATGGCTTGAGAAACTATTTATACACTGACAACTCTGAGATTGTCTCCAGGCCCAGATACTTCACTGAACTCCAGACTCCCATATCAACTGACTATCCAACAAATCTGCTTGGAATTCTAATAGCCATGTCAGGACATGCCCGAAGTGAAGTCCTGATTCTATCACTAACAAACACCCTCTGAATAAAAAAAAGGAAGGCTCACACTCTTCCTAATTTATTCTTTTTCAATGGCAATTTTATTCACCCCTCTGGTCAGGTGCAAACCCTGCCAGTCAACCTTTACTCTTCTCTCTCATATATACCCCATGCCTTCTTCAAAATTCAGTGGCTTTCTCTCCAGAATGAATACAAAAGCTGACCACTTTTACCTGCTCCTTCACTAACACTCTGGTTCAAGGCATCATTATAGATCTATACGGCTACACAGCAGGCATGCTCAAACCATGGCTGTCACTCTCAACTTGTCCCCTGGGTAAGAGAGTGACACTCTCCTGCTCAATACCTTCCACCCCACTCAGGATCAGAGTCAAAGTCATTACAGCGGCCAAAAAAGGCACCACATGACATAGCTGTGTTACCACTCTCTTTGTCCCCTACCTTCTCTCTCACGAGCCCTGCTGGCCTCCCATCAATTCCTCTATCTCTACCTGAGCTTTGGGACTTACTATTCCCTTCACCTAGAAGGCTGTTTTCCCCCTCACTACTTTCTATCTTTCTTCCACTGTGACCTTGTCACAATTACTTGAAATAGTAAACACTGACTACATCTCCACATTCCCCCTTCCCTGTTTCCAACCAAGACTTGCTCATATAGTATATGGTATACCTGTTTATCTACCTTTCCCCAGTAAAACAGAAGCTTCATGCAGGCAAGGAATTTTATCTCTGGTGTCCTGCTGTACTTCCAGCACGTCACTCACCACCTAGCACCAATGTGGAGCTCAATACGTATCTTTGAACCAATGGACAAACAGGAAGTTTATGTAAAACTTCTCAAGAGCACTCAGATGATAAGTGGCCGAGCCAGGCTTAATGCAAAAGCATCTGTCTCCAGCATTCCTGGCTGAAACAAAAATGGTATGAAGACTACTATTAGTGTTGGTAGAAGGAATAGGTTCTGTACAGTTTGGCATGTGACACAGAAGATGTATATTTGAAAAGCCAAAAATGATTTCTAGAAACTCCTAAAGAGAAAATATTGCGTAAAGTGGGATGGATCTGCTTAAATTCTTATGTTGCAAACTCCCTATTAATGCTCACCTTGTCTTTCTTAGTTTTCACTGCTCTTTCTTCGACAGTTCAGACACTTCATTCTTGTCCCTCTCTCAAATCTCAGTCCCTGCCTCAACTGAGTGAACAGGAGGAAAGAGATCCAAGATTAGATAAAGAGACAGGTTTAGGGAAGAGATATGAAGCAGGAATCACAGGACCACTGATCTAATTGGGCCACCAACAGACCAGATGCTTTTAGAGAGATCTCTTTACCTTCCTGAGAGCCTACTGCTCGCTGGGCTAAAATGCATGCCCTCCAAAGAGTTCCCAGCTAGAGAGTGAGTGAGTGAGTGAGTGAGTGAGTGAGTGAGATTACTCAGAATGAGGGAGACTTTTGCCAATTACAAGGTAAAAGTAGTCTTAAGACTGGTTAGGAAGTAGGGAACAATGTTTAAGAACTAGGGTTAGGACAGTCCTAATATTATTCACATCCTGGTTCCATCACTATGAACTGACCAAGACACTCCACCTATCACATTTTTGTGTCAGAGTGAGAAGTTAGAAACACCTGTCTCTTTCAAGGGTTTATGAAGATCAAACAAGGTAACAGAGGTAAATCACTTGTTACTGTGCATGGCCTAAGTACTCAATAGATATTTGTTCCTCTTAATTCTCATTTTTTATTGTTGCAGGCTGACACTCTGCATGAAATTTCATGATTTTATCTACCTGTCTGCAGAGTCTGAATCTTTTCTACCTTTCTGCATATATAACCACTTTCATGGCCCTTAATGTCTTTCTCTGGAAATCGTTACCTCAACTGCCCCCACATTCTAAGGGCAGATGGCAGAGCTTTGTAACATGAGAAACTCAAATTCTTTGGTTCATTTCTTGTCCTCTCACTGATGACCAGCAATTTGAGATGATCTTGGCCCTAGTATTATAGCAGGCTGATAATCAGAAACCCACAATCTACAATTATTCCTGCATTCCAAAGCCAAGAAACACAACGTTGAAAGCAAACAATACTATCATTCAGCACAATGATATATGGAGTTATTAAAGAAATTTTGCTGACTGCTTTGAGTATTCAAGTCCCAGTCTATCCAGATGCATCTTTCTTTCTTTACTCCTTAACTGATATTAAGAAACTGTCTATGTCTATGTAGCAACAACAGAAAAATATGTCACCTACTTTTCAGGTTGCTACACCACACCTAATAAAAAGTTAAGATGCTTCAGGGAAAAATCACTTCTACCCCATGGTAGGCCACTGAGGGACTTGCTCAAAAATGCATTTACCATCAAATGTTTTTCGAGTACATAAAATTTACTATGCACTCTGTTAAGGGTAGGGACTACTAATGACTTTATCCCTACCCTCTCAAAGCTTTATTCCAGTGGTTTTTCGTTGTCTTTCATAATTTCCTAACTTCTGCCCAGATACAGGAAGACATAAACCCCTAGGAAGCTGTTGAGTCACTCAAATAGTGACATAGAGTGTGCTGTTATAAATAGCCTGATCTCTGCTTGGTATAGGGAGAGAACTCTGTAATCCCTGGTTTTCTCAAGAGACAATCCAATTTCCTCAGTTTGTTCCCAGGCCCCCATCCAGCACATACCTTCTCTTCATTGATCCTGGTTTATTTCCCTCCTTCAGCAAAGAAATGAAAAGTAGTCACTAAATTCACAAGTACACATCTATCCATTAACAAGACGCTTTGTGGATGGGATGGTATAGAAGGCACTGGGCTCAGATAACACAGCTGCAGAAATCAGCTCTTTTGAAATCTTTGGAAACATGAGGAGATTAATGCTGTTCTGTGGCAAAATAAACGAAGAAACGATATTTGAGGAATATTGTCAAAGGGAATAATGTCAAGAAAGAACATGTGTCTTCCATCACCAGCGTCTGCATGGTTACAGTTCTAATCATAGAGGTGGGTATAATCTTTGCCTGTTGGGCAGCCTTGAATGCTTCAGGGAATAGGTCATTTTTCAAAAGGTATCAATTAGCGGCTGGTTTGATGGCAGAGTGTGAACCACACCTCTCTAATGATTGGGCTGTGTTAACAATAATTCCTGTCAGTATAGAACACACACAGGCACTGATCTGCAAAGGGCACACTCCCCACAGAGGGCAGGATGAGGGAGAGTAAGAGAAGGACTTAAAGATCCTGGAAACTCTAAAATGGATCTTGATTAAGATCTCTGGATGGTGCATGCTAGGGGGAAGGGATGAACTGTGAATTGAAATCTATCAAACTAGGCTGGTTTTTACGAGAGAGTACTGCCATAGGACTTAACTTTCCAGGAGAAGCACTGTGATGATACATAAACCATGTATGTGTCCAAGGCTGTGCCTCACAGACCTACACACAGCATCTGTATTGTCAGCAACGCTTCACTGCATGTTCATTTCCTCCATTTGTATATGAGGAAGTCATTAAGTAATTTGTGTGAAGTCACACAATGAGAAAGTGACAGTCAGGATTTAAACTCAAGGTTTTGAGCTTATTGCTCTTACCCAAATATGCTGAAAAATCACAAAGGATTCTTTCCTAGATTTTCTGATTCAACTGAGTTCTGACACTTGGAAATGCTGCAGTTTTAACTCCAAAAGAAGAATTTGGTCAGTCTCCTAAGAATGTAACTGTGAAAATGGGCCCAGCCCCACCTCTGTCAAGGAGAGTGAAAGCAGACGGCAGGTTTCTTCCAAAGCCACAGAGGAGGTCATATTACACCTCCACTATTGGAATAGTTGCTTCCTGAGCAGCAGATTCAGTGAACCGAATCACCACTGGTAGTGGGACTCAGTTTGTAAAATATTACATTTCCTACCAGCTGACATTATGAAACAATGTTGGGTCCATAAAACATAGAATACTTTGAAGATCTGGGTGCTCATCTATAACTGCAATCACTACCTTTAGGCTAAATCTGCAAGCCTTCTATTTATTCCTAATCTGGACACCAAATAAACTACTAGGGAACAAAAGAAAATTTGTGTCACTGGATTTTAAGGATTACAGAAAACATCTAATGACTTTTAGATACCTGATCTCTTGCCAATTCATTAGCACCTTATTTCCTTACCTAGTTAGCCTTTTAAGTTGAACTGAGAAATCAAAAGGACTCTAGAAGAAATGTCACTGAACATTGTAATGAAACTTCAAAGAGTTTGCTAGCATCTGGGCTAATTGTTGAATTTGCTAGTTAACAAATGATTTATCTCAAAGTTCATCAAGTAGGTCAGACACTGACAGACTATAGGGAGAAAGAGAGCAGTGGTTCACAAGATGTGCTTTTAAAATTTAACAATCATAGAAGGATGGATGCCCACTCGCACTCCTTTCCATATGCACCTACCCACCATTCCTCCCAGTCTGACATTTGCTATTTTCAACATCCTTACATACAGATACGCCTTTGCTTTAGGAAATTGATCACTGTCATCAGAGAGGCAGTCCTTGTTCCCAGCCTAATAGCAAATACATGCACAACACATACACACACACACACACACACACAATTCCTTAAATATATCTGCCCTTCGAATGATTTGGCTATCCGGCCAAATTCTCCAACTTCCACACATGCCCATTGGCCATCGGATCTGGTAGATAGCTACAGAATTCATAGTGGTAGCATGCTATCTCACATGGCCTCAAATCCAGTCAGTGAGCTTTCTGTGCCAACTCAAACAGACAATGTTAAGTTTACCACACCTCCCTTATATGTTAGCTTGAGATACAGCTGGAGAACATACTCCATGAACCAGTGATTAAATTATCAGGGGCATTTTAAGTGGCGGCTTGCCATATATCTCTAGACACTAACCCCACAAAGAATATATCAGAGAGGGATCCCTGGGTGGCTCAGCAGTTTAGCACCTGCCTTTGGCCCAAGGAGTGATCCTGGAGTCCTGGGATCGAGTCCCACATCGGGCTCCCTGCATGGAGCCTGCCTCTCCCTCTGCCTGTGTCTCTGCCTGTTTCTCTCTCTCTTTCTCTCTCTCTCACTCTCACTCTCTCATTAACAAATAAAATCTAAAATATATATATATATATCTCTCTCAGAGACCTTCATCCCTGGGACTTGGTGTTCTTGGTGACATATTTAAGCTAGATTCACAATATCATGTCACTATGAGCATCAAAGGATGCCCAGCAAAAACGGATCATTCTGGGTGTTGGTCAACATGGACACCATTTTGCCTCGATACTATCAACTGCAAAGGTCATACAGGCTAAAAGTATTAGACCCCTGCCTGAGGTTGATTCCCAGCTCAGTTGCCCACTCTCTGTGTCATTGGGCATGATTTTCCACCTCTCAGTGCTTCATCTGCAAGACAGAAGGCATAATACATATTTCAAAGAGTTCTTTTTGAGGAATAATTTTAATACAATGATGTTATGTTTGAGTTAATATAATGTATTTATGTTAAAACTCATAGTTGTATGAATTTTCTATTAAATGAGCATAACAACACCTCAATGGCTCTTAACAAGGAATTTAGGAGGTGAAAAATAGTAATATGTGCAATAGTATGGGTTTTGCCTACTAGACCAAGTTGCTGAGAACATCAAATCTATGTCATGTTTCTTTTTTGGAGGCACAGAGTAAGCACAGAATGGGGAGCCATTGCATAATGTCTGTGTGTGAACATAAAATAATCATATATGTTTGATTTCCTTCACTGATTGATCTCCAAAGCAAGCTACACTATTCCTTTGCTAATTCTGTGGTGCAAAGAGGGAAGGGCAGTCTAGGGAAGGACTGAGGAGCGGGAAAAAACAAATCAACTAAGGATGAGAGGGGCAGTATTACTGTCCAACTTCCAAGCCATTAATAAAAATGTAATAGATTATCAGGGTTTTTGGTAAGTAACAAAAGTCTCAATAGCTCTTAGTTATTGAGCTTGTGTGTACCAGCACTGTACTGAGCCTACATTTGCTCAAGAAATGCCCCTAATAACCTACTGGAGAAGTGCTATGAGGATTTGCATCTTACATACAGCGAAGGAGAAGGCACAGAGTATTCAAGAGCCTCATATACAACACTCTCCTAGGTGGATTAGAACCCAGAAGAGGGGGTCCAGGCTCTGGGCTTCTAATCACTGCTATGGTCTTTCCTGCTGAGTCATGAACTCACTCTTGTCTGTGATAAAAACTGCAAATGTTTTCCCTGTTTATTGTCTCACACTGCTTATGTGAATTTTTGAGGGGTGATGTTTTCATTTTGTAAGATAAAAGAGTTAATATTCCTAAAGACAGGAAAGAATATCCTAGAAAATAAAAATACTAATAAATGCCTAGAAAAATACTCAAGGTTATCAACAGGAAGCTTACAGAAAAAGAATTGCAAACAGCCTATGAACTCAGCGACACTCGTGTTAAGAAATCCAAATTATGCATGAGAAAATTAGAGCATCAATGATGCTAAAACTGGAAAGAATTCAAATACCACAAGTATATTTAAATCAATGAGTTTACAATGAGACCGAGAAGAAGAAGAAAAAATTCTCACTGGTCACCTTTGGAAGGTGCTAGAGAACCAAATCATTATTTTGAAAATAGTAAATAAATGGAAACCAACCTTCTCTCCTGTTTTTCCTTAGGACCTATAATCAAATACTGAAGAAAGGAAGTTTCCATTTGTAGAAGTCTCTTACCAAAAACTGAAAACAACATAATAAATTTGGAATGCCACCAATGTTTAACTCCTAATGAAATAATGCACCTAGGTAATAATTATCCATGACTACCAACATCATCAAAGAAAGATTTGGAGGCACAATAGCTTCACCTAGGAAGCAGTCTAGCCAAACCATGCAACCTGAATGAAAGCAGCTAGCTTACAGAAAATGCAGGGATAGGAATTTGCTTACACAACACAGGATACAATCAGCAACATCCAGGCTGTGGAACTGTCTGCAGGATAAAGAACCGGATCACCTTCAACAAATAAATCACAGGGAGAATAATGAAGAGGGATGGGAACCTACAGATTAGAGAGACTTCAGAAACACACAGTCACTCCTAATGGATGAAAGGGATTTAGATGTTGATATACAAACAAGATGAAAGAAACAATTATGAGCAGTAATCTCAAAAAAGACTAGATATTTTCCAGTACAAAATAATTATTAATACATTTGGTATAATAATGACATTGTTTTATTTACAAAAAGGATGCCACCTTTTAGAGATGAATACTGCAGTATTTAAAGAAGAGATGTTATGGGAAGGAATTTACTCTAGTGGGGCCTGAGTGATGCATACAACACCAGACTGGTAAGTCTTACAGCTGATTTATGCTTACCTAGGATTTCATTACCCTGTTCCCTTTACTTTAAAAATATTTAAAAATTTTTTTTAAAGATTTAATTTATTTATTCGAGATTGAGAGAGAGAGAGAGAGAGAGGGAGGGAGGGAGGGAGAGAGGGAGACAGGGGCAGAGACACAGGCAGAGGGAGAAGCAGGCTCCATTCCATGCAGGGAGCCTGACATGGGACTCGATCCCAGGTCTCCAGAACCACACTCTCGGCTGAAGGCAGCACTAAACCGCTGAGCTACCTGGGCTGCCCTAAATTTTCCATAATAAAGTAAACTGGTTGCCAGATTTTTTAAAAAGCACATAGAGCAAATGTTTAACAAAGAAAGAAGATGATAAAATGGTAATAGTTGTCTCTAGGTGGTAAAATTATGTAGGATTTTGACCTCTTTAGGACCCATTATTTTTTGCTCTTCCTGAGCAAGTGACACTCTTACAGATAGAAATGGGAAATTTGTTTTAAAAACACTTTTTTCCTATATTAAGCTTTAACCATTAGTGTTTTATTACTTAAACATTTGGGAAGCAAATATGTAAGATCTTAGGATTTACCAACCTGGATGGTGGACACAAAACCATTCATTTTATCATTGCCCTTAATTTAAAAAAATGTATGTATAATAAAATATTATAAAAACTGAAAATAAATGGACTGTCCTATTCTCTCTGTTAGGTCATATTGATTGCTTTCTCCAAAGTGACATCTAGAGGTAAAGAGTGTCCCAAAATTACTTTACTTTAACCATAAATCTAGGAAGGATTTTTGCAACCATTTTCAGGGAACTGTGTAAGAGATGCTAGGAATCTGCCCTCCAGGGAAGACCACAGAACAGCTCACTAGGAGTCTGTTGATCTATGTATTTTTAATTATTTTTTATTTTTAAAGGAATTAAGATATGACCTATAATTCATGACTTTGAAGGGATTTTACTGTAATAATGTTAAAGATTTAGTACCAAGTTCCAAGGATTCAATTAAAAACATTTCAAAGAAAAGAACTGGACAGGATCACAGGAGCCAGAAAGTTGAACTGTACTATTTTGCAGATGAGGAAAGTGGCTTGTCCAAAGTCACGAAACGATTGGGGTCAAATGAGTGACAAGAATCCAGCTTTCTAATGCTCGATTCCCATCTTTCAGAACTATGCCACCCTAAACAGCATCTTCCCAAATACTTCTATAATCTGGCACAACTACACACCTGCATTATATCTATTATCAAAAAACCAATAAGAACATATAGGACACAGATGGAGTCATGGTTTACATGGGGGTTCCTGAGAGGAGAACAAGGGGTTTATTTTTATATAGGTTATTACAGCAGTTTTGGGTTGATAGCAAACTGGAGCAGAAAGTACAGGGAGTTTTCATATGCTTCCTGTCCCTAAGCATGCACGGCCACTTCCATCATCAACATCCTGGACCACTGCTATATCTGCTACAATCAATGAACCATTACAATGATCCATCATCATCACTGAAGGTCAACAGCTTACCTTAGGGTTTCCTCTTGGTTTTACACATTCTATGGGTTTTGACCAATGTTTATTGGCAGGTCTTCACTGAAACTGTATTATAGTTTCTGTGCCCTAAAAATCCTCTGCACTCTATCTGTTCCTGCCTCCATTCCCTCTAATCTCTGACAATTACTAATCTTTTGAAATATTTCTATAGTTTTGCCTTTTCCAGAAGGTCATATAGTTTGAATCTCCTAGTATGTAGCCTTTTTCAGATTGCTTTCTTTCATTTAGCAATACACTTTTAAGTTTCTCCAGGTCTTTCAGTGGTTTGACAACTCCTCTCTTTCAGCACTGCATAATATTCCACTGTCTGGATGGACCTCAGTTTCTTTACCCATTCACCTACTGAAATACCTTGGTTGCTTCCAAGTTTTGAAAATTATGAATAAATCTCTTCTAAACATTCATGAGTAGGTTTCTGTATGGACATAAGTTTTCAACTCCTTTGGGTAAATATCAAGGAGCACAATCACTAGATCATCAAATAAGAGGATGTTTAGCTTTCTAAGAAACTGCTAAAGTGTCTTCAAAGTGGCTTCAAAGAGGGGTTGCAAGGTAAAAATCAGTAAAGTGAAATCACATAAAACCAACATCATTCTTCAAAATATCTTAGGAAGGCAGTATGTTAACTGACAGATTTCAGAAGACACTAAGCTCTAAGTTCTGTGAGGGTGAGTAATCTTTCAGTAGTTCACCATATCTTTGGTAGCATTTCTAGTACCTAGCATGGTGCTATATAATAAATGCTCATTTCTTCGTTAAATGAACAGACCCAGAGGGGAAAATCTTTTTTTCCCATTTTGTAGCACATATTTCTTTGGTTGAACAATAAACAAAAGGAAGACTTGGCTTAGGGGCCCTGTAGTTTGAAAAGTAAGTAGTATTAAGGCACAGAACTTCACTCACACCAAATCCTTACTGTATAGGGGCATCAAACACTGAGTCAGACACCGAGGAAAGCAGAATTCAGCTTCTCTTACTCGGGAGCATGTGCTTATTGCATGGACAGAACCCTCTGTGCTATGGAAATGGTTCTCTGTTATTTGCCATGCACGTACAGTTGAATTTGCATAAATTAAATGCACATAAGCTGAGACTCCACTATAATTGCAAAACCATTGCATTGGAAATAAGCTTTCACTGAAATCACATTAGAAACCAGAAAGATTAGATTTAAAAACATATTTAGCCCCATCAAGAGGTAGATTATGGAATGTTTATAAAACAACACAGATATACATTGTAGGCCAGCAAAGAGCCCGGCTAGGGAAAGGAATAGCCTTGTCACCTCAACAAGGAGAAGACAGCTGTCATCTAACTTCAAAACAAGGACTATGGAGTCCCTCAAACCTTTGAACCAAATTCTTGTTCTGCAAACTTGAAGCAATCCATCTATTCATCTGGCTTCAGTGTTCCATGCTGTGAAAGGAGAAAAGATTATAGGACAGGTCTTGTACCCTGCTTTGATTTTCAAAACACATACAAAATCATAATAACAATTCCTTAAACCCAGGTATGAAGTACTGGGAAATACAGGTTTGCTGATCCTAAACCTTCCAGAATCATCTGTTTTCCCACCATAACACAAGCTAAGTTACAACTCAATATTTATTAAGAACCCACAGAGTTGTATGAATTACATAATGGTGCCTCAGATAGCTGGCTATTATTTTTCCCTCACTTCTTACTAGGCAAATGTGAAGTTAAATTAGTCACTTATCATAAAGTTCTCTGAAAACATTAAAGTTGAAAGAAATGCCAGATAATTGTTCTTAACCATCTGGCACCAAGGGATGCTCATGGATTTACACGAACCATTTAGCTGAAGTCCAAAAACGTCTATCTTAATTTTATATCTCACTCAAAGTTCTAAGTTGAGAAATTTCTAAGAGGAGAAGAAGGTTTATTTTTGTTTAAACGGGTCAATCCTTAAACTTGTTCACAATTACACGAAAGCATAAAAATAATTTTACCTCTAGCCTCTGGTTTTAACAAATAAACTTAAGGCAATGTCACACACTCTACCTGTCAATACGCACATGCATGTACATGCACACAGACTACACATTGTAATGGTAAGCTGTGGTTGCTTTTCTAAACCATTTCACAGGAAGAGCCACACATCATCTTGCTAAGAAGCCAGCACAGCTGCCACTAAGCAGCTCTACTGTAATACCTCTCACAGTGGCCCCTCCAGCCACTCTGGGCTATTCTCTTCTCCTAGATGGAGCCCCTAAAAGCACAACTCCACTTATCTGGAATATTTCTACAACCTCTTCACTGGTCTTTAATCAACCCATCTTGGGCTGCTCCCACTCCTTTTTCAATGAGGTTTTAAAAATAAGCCATTTCTACTCCTCAGCCTAAACTTTCCAAAGGTTTCTCACTGTTTTTAGAATAAGATCTCAAAATCCTTGATGCAGTTTAGAAGATCTGAGATCTGGCCCATTTCACTGGTCTCACTGTGTGTTCTACACCTCCACCTCCTAACGTGCACCAGCCATACTGGTCACACTTCTGTTTGTGTGAAGCATCAACTATTCTCCTTCTGACCTTCAGTCTTGAATACACTGGAAATAGAAAGGCTGATCTTTCCTCCACACAATCTCAAAAAAGGTATCAAAATAGACTTGGACTCTCTCCCCTCCCAGCACCATTCATGAGGAAGGTTGGTTCACCAGCCCAGGGAAGTTCCATATGTCCCATGGATCTCAAAGTAATGACCTTCCTTCTGTAGTAGAAGTATGTCCTGTTTCCTGGAACTGTATTTTCTAATAAGTTTTTCTCATTGACATATTATCTTTCTTATTCTTCCTTCCCCACCACAAATCTCAGACATTTCATTACACATTTATCGTTCCTGTGTGTATCAACTGGCAACCTGCATGCTAAACTCACTTCTCAAGCACGAATGGAATCAATTGAGCTACTCTCCTGGAACAGTGAGAAGAAAATTACTTATCTTTCAATGATTTTATGACAAGCTCCAGCTTCTGAAAATTACTGGATATTACTCTAAAAATAAAACATTACATATAATTGCCCCTTAGAATGGAACAAATCATTATATTAATTTGAAAAGTTATTTTGGAGATGGGGAAAGAGTACTTATTTGAAAGATAAAATTGCCAATGTACATGAAGAAGCTCAATTGGAGAGGAAATAGGAGAAATGGCTCCATGCTTTCTCAAAGTCATTGCATTAATGCTGCTCACCAACCCAATGCTGTAGTCTTCCACGGAGGGAATTAACATGAAGTATGCTGAAAGGAGAGGAGAGAAAGAACATTATAGGTGAGTGAAAAAGATATAAGTCCTATTCATAGCTATTGACTCCGTTTTTCTTCCTAACTTGATAGGGAGATTCTGTTATCATCCCCACTAAACAGGAGAGGAAAACAAGCAACTTGCCCAAAGTAGTAATGCTGGGACTATGTATTTAGATGGCTTAAATCCAGGGGCACCTGTGGCTTAGTTGGTTAAGCTGTCTTTGGCTTAGGTCATGATCCCTGGGTCCTGGATGGAGTCCCTCATCAGGCTCCCTGTTCTACAGGGGGCCTACTTCTCCTTCTCTTTCTGCCTGCTGCTCCCCCTGCTTGTGCTCTCTGTCAAATAAATAAATAATATCTTTAAAAAAAAAAAAAGATGGCTTAAATCCAGAGTCTACACTTACAACTATGGCACAACACTGCTTCTCAAGTCTTAAAGGAAGTCAGACAAAAAGGGATATGTTAAATATTACACTTTGACACTGATCTCCAAAGAACAGGTAAGTTAGCAGTTTCCAATAATGCAAGAACAGAAATGCACAAAAAATGAAGAAAACTAAGTCTTAAAGATCTTCTGACTGGCCCCAAATGATGCAAGATCTCCTGATTCCTAATCTGTAAGTGCCCTCAAAACCATGGTTTCTCATTTGGCTAATATATAGGTAGTACTTTTCTTTTTTTTTAAGATTTTTTTTCTATTCTTTTACTTATAAGTGACACACACACACACACACAGAGGCTGAGATATAGGCAGAGGGAGAAGCAGGCTCCCCATGGAGAGCCTGATGTGGAACTCAATCCCAGGACACTGGGTTCACACCCTGAGCCAAAGACAGTTGCTCATCTACTGAGCCACCCAGGTGCCCCATAAGTAGTACCTTTCAAACACTTGTCTCTATGTTGACAAATGCGTGAGACATAAAGGATGGTTTGAGAGAATTAAGTAGCAGACTATGTGCAATCATCAAAACATAACCTTCATCTGGATCATCACAGGGAGGGTAATGTCCATGAGCTCTGAGGCTGAAAAGTGTTCACCTGGATGAAAATCTAAAAGGAGGGGAAGATATGTGAAGACCTTTCTAGGCAAAATAAAACTCCTCCTAGGAAAGCCTGGAAGAAAGAACATTGTGCTTTCCAGGATCTTAAAGAAGTCCTATAGGGATGGAGTTATGCATTTTCAGGATGGAGCATTAAAACCATTATAATGGAGAAATAAATTGGGATGAGACCACATAGAGCCATGCAGGCTACATTAAGGAGTCAGAACAGATTACACACTCTGTAAAGTTAAGGAAAGAGCAAGATTTCTACCTTGCATGGTTCCCCTACTGAAACCATCCCACTACACCACACCCCTACCACTGAAAAATCAGACAAGAATCAAAACTGAGTGAATGAAATCTGTACAGGGTCAGACAGGAAGCCCATAAAAACAGCAAGTCTAGATGTGAAGAAAGAGAAGAGAAAAGGGTGCCCAAAAGGGGAATTTTACTTCCTAACTAAAGGGTGGCTCAGAGAGATGAGATCAAAGGATCTATCATGGTATGCTGAAGTCAGCTAGCAAGAGTCATGCTCCTTATCCAGGAATTTTGTGAGCTGGTTGTTAAATCATATACCTTGACGCCAAACATGTTGGGAATATTTACACTCTTAATCTTGGCCAACACTGTAAGACAAGGTGTTCTTTTCTGGAGAGCTGGTTTATCAGTACACCACCACCTATACTCACTGGTATTATTGCTGTTGTTGTTGGAAAATAACTAGACTACTACAAAGGAGTCATTCTCAATATTTCCCTATTACCTTATGGACTCCTTAAGTATTAAAGGCTAATAAACCTGAAAAAAAATCAGCGATGGTGCATTTCATCACTCCTTCATGTTGGCTGACTCACTCACAGTGAAGTAAATACTAAGCTGGATGAACCCTTATATCCTTGAATGTCTATTTGTGTAGATACACAGCTCAACAAAATGTATTAAATAAAAACAATACATTTCTTAGAAAGGCAGTAGGACTTGAGATAAATTTCATCTGTGGATCTTAACACTGCCCAAGGTATTAAATGCCCTTAAGATCCCTAAGGGAACTATAATTAGGAATTTTGAAAGTCTGTTTCAAATGAATAAAATTAAGGACACAACATAAAGATATGTTGCATAGAATTATAGAAAGTAAATATCCAGCCACTTTCCCTATTAATATTTATAACGGATCATATTTATTTAATGTTTGGTAAATGTACAAGGCATCCAGTCTCATAACACACTATACCCAGTTATAACTATTATCCCCATTTTGCAGCTGAGAAAATTCAGGCCTATAAATTAGACAGTTTGCCCAAAATCATATAGCTATTAAGAGGCAAGAGCTCCCAGTTACTGATCCCATAGCAAAAGTTCTTAAAATCTATACACAGCTGCCTCACAAAGTTAAAGTCATTAGCTAATACTACAGAATGCAAATAGTAAAAAGTAATTAACTTTTAACTTTCAAAATTAATATTAAAATTAAACAACATTTACTAAAAGGCATAAATCTTGTTTACTCCCATTTTTCTGTCAAAATAACTGGTAGGCTCAGAATTAGTTTCCCAATTGCAAAACAAACTCTCTAAAGTGGCCTACAATACACCAATTCATCAAATTAGACAATACTCTTCATTATTTTTTTTTACTCTTCATTATTTTTATAAAATATAGCAACCAGTGCTCACGTCATGATAAACAATTGAAGCTGCTCATCTACTTTTATTCTATCTCACACGTTTCTATCCCAGCAAGCTGAGCAGTGCACATTCTGAGAGGTGACCATGTCAGTTCCCAAACCTGCTCATTTCAGTTATGCTTGTTTAAAAAAGCACATTTCTGCAGTATTTACTAGTAATATTATATAAATAAAAATATGTGGTAAAAAAAAAAAAAAGAACCCAGAACTTGTTTCCATAAAGAAGTTGAAAAATCATGGTAGAAATACAACTGTAACATAGTAGAACTTAGGAACTTGTATGAAAGATCCATCTATAAAATGGGATAGTTGATTGTGGGAAGGACAGAATGGTTGTCTACTTTGGTTCACTTTAGAATTCAAAGACTGAGAGCTTCATGGAACAAGTGGTGTTTGGTTTAACTTTAAAAAATTACTAGCATTTTACAAACCAGAAATCACACAAATTTAAGTTACTATGACCAATATGGACCATTAATAGAGTCTAATTTAGGACAATAAGAGTTTTAATTTAGAACATTTTACAGAGAACTATTGAATTGGAACAGAATAACAAGGGGAGAACTGCCAGTACTGGTAATTCTGATTATAGAGGTTTCAACTTGAAACCAGGAATTAGAGGATGAGCTTCAAGGGGGTTCCATTAACCTCTGAAATTTAAGCACAACATTTTCTTATTTCTATGTTCCTAAGGAGAAGGACCACAGTTTCTGATCCAAAATAAGACTTAGAATTGGTGACTTACAGACGTATTCCAAGGTAATTTTAGGGCTAGTGAGAAGTATGTTAGTTGTGATTTCCAATTTTATTTGTTTTTAAATGTCAATAATAAGTATCAGAAGTAATAGGCAGTGACTCTGGAAAGAAAAAAAATGCTGTCCAGCACTTTTTTGCTGTCCAAATAAAATGGAGTGACCATATACTGCATTTAGAAAAATTCTGAATTGGACCTAAGCTAACAAGGACCATGTCACATGGTAATCAAGGGGAACAAATGCATTCTGTAACCAAAAAAGAGCATAACAAATAGGATACACATTTTCCAAAAGTTACTAACCAAGAATTGAAGTCTTTCACCCTGAAGGTATTTCATGCTAAAATAATGCATCACTGGAGAGTGAACTAATTAAAGATAAATATACAAATGTGTTTTAATAAACAACATCACTAAAGGGGGGGGGATTAACCTTACAGATGTATCAGTGAGCAAAGAGAAGCAGTGGTGCTTATCTCCAAAGAGAGAGTAATGGGATACACATGCTCATTCTAATACGCCCCAGAATTTTACTTTTAGTAGTGTGCTTCAAAGTGGTTGAGCTGTTAAATATAGATCATTAGTCAGTGCATGTTTAATTATATACCAGTATTTCTTGGAAGATTAAAAATGTCTACAGTTCAATTATCCCCACATAGCAGGTCCCCTTTTCTGTTCATTCAGCTTGTAACAATGTAGTCACAAAATATATTGTCTTAGATTAAAATCTGTTTGATAGTACCCCACAGGGCTGATTTCAAAGGGGAAAAATATACCTACTTCACTTCTCAGGGAGAACACAAGCTACTGCTTTGTATCTTTCTACAGTCAGTGGATTCTAGAGCACAGCAGTGACCCCCTCAGACCCTCCTCTTCATCACCAGTGCCACACAACTAACACACAGCTGGCTTTTCAAATCCAAGTCATGCAAAATGGCTAATATTTCATATAAAAGATTTCAACTCTGGTTTTGAGGTCCTCTCTCCATATAATAAGCCTTTCCTCTTTAGAGATTTGGATTACTGTAGGTAGTTAACCAGCACAGTAACAGTCTGATGAAAAACTAAGTGATCTTTTACAAGAAGAGACCATTCTTCAGAATAGAAAAAGAAAAGAAAAGGAAAGAAAGAAAGAAAGAAAGAAAGAAAGAAAGAAAGAAAGAAAGAAAGAAAGAAAGAAAGAAAGAAAGAAATGACAGTGTTTAAGTCCTCAGTTTAAGGCAGAAGACCCAGAAAAAACAATTTATGGTGCTTGGAATAATTTACTTGATTACACGTACTACAAGTATTTTCCTTCATGTTTTTGTAATGAACCTGACCATGAAAAAACAAATTTACGTCTGTCGTCTGTCTCATTATGAGCTGAGCTCATTTGGTGCAGAAAACCTACAGTTTAATTGCTTGATTTAAATTTGGCTAGTAGAATGCATACAGAAACATTACTCTTTTAATTATGTTAATTTATAACTGAAAAACTAAATTTACAAAGGCAATAACATTAATTATTTACTTGCCCATTAAAGCTGAATATATATTACCAAGCTAATTGGTTTCATAAGTCTGCCAAAACATTAAAAACAAGTTTGTTCACTGATTTATATGGGAAGGTACACATATTCTCAGTAGGTTATTGGATTACATGAAAATATGTGTAAAATACTTCATCTATACAATATTCCACATATATTCTTCCTTTCTGGGTTAAAACACATTTTACAGTAGAAATAGAGGCAATGAACATTTATTCAATGTTAATTTTATCTCATACTATATATGAATTATCCAATTTAATCTCAGAACTGAATACTAACTAGCATTATTTCCTTTGTAAAGTTGAAGAAAAAAAAAAAAAGTTTGGAGAGATTAAAAAGTTTGCCAAGGCAAGGACCAAGATAATCAAATTGAGGCCTTGCCCTAGAAAGAATCAACAATTTACCATTTATGCTCTATTGTTCTAATACCTGTTATTCACAGCATATGGGACACTTGCTAACTCAATATGATTCCCCAAGGAAAAAACTTGCTTTAATATCAAAATCAACTACTTCAATGAAAAAATTAATCATAACCTCATATGGATATTGGCATAAAAAACAACCATAAAGCACAGAAATTACAGATTAGTCTGTACCCCTAGTGACCTTAAATCAGAAAGGCACAAGGATAAAGTCCAGAAAATACACTTGAACCTTATCTCTACAGTAGGATTCAATATTAGGCAGGTTCCTCTTAGACCACAACTCAACAAGGGGATTACAAATTAGAGAGGATAATACCCATCTTACTACCCTCTTGGGTATAGTGTGAAGATCAAATGTGAAATGGGATAAGAAAGAGCTATGAAAATTACTGAGCATTATGCAAATCCAAGTGAGTACAATTAGTGTTAGACAGTCTTGCACCTAAGGAATTCCCATGGAATTTAGTCTGAATTTATATGGAGACTAAAATTTAACTATATTCTCATGTAACTTGAAAGGCTTCTAAAATTTCTCTAATATAAAATTTACCCAGTATCTTGTCCAGCAAAAATTTCATTAATGTATCACCTTAACAAGGTACAATTAGCAGTTTCTAATTAATATGCAATAAAATAATTGTGAAATGTCTTCAAAAGGCTTTGGGTCATTGTATATTTTTGATATCCACCAAAAAAAAAAAACAAAAACAAAACAAAATAGTAAGCATGTATTTATTCATGCATACTTTAAATCATACAACTGAACTGCTAATAGTTACAGAGCAATTAGGGCCATATTCATATGTAATGAAAAGTGAATGTTAGCATTTTCTAAGAGATTTAAATTATTCTTTGAATGTCCACAAGTGTACTGGAAGGAAAACAATATTGCACCTTAGCTGACTTCCTGAAACATTTCCAAACTTGGCCCAATGATTTTAGGAAATTTCTATAGCAGTTCAGGATGTATTATAGCATATTAAATTATGTCCTAATATTGCTGTGGAATACCTCATATCATTCATTTTGATGGAGTTTTGCTGAGGGCCAGAGGACTGAAATCATCTAATCAAGTTTAAATAACACCTTGAGGGGTACCTGGCTGGCTCATTAGTTGGGCATCTGCCTTTGGCTCAGGTCATTATCCAGGGGTTCTGGGATCGAGTCCTGCATCAGGCTCCCTGCAGGAAGCCTGCTTCTCCCTCTGCCTGTGTCTCTGCCTCTCTCTCTGTGTCTTTCATGAATAAATAAATAAAATCTTTAAATAAATAAATGACACTTTGGGTTTTTTTATTCAATATTTAAGCACTATTATGTTAAGTCTGTGGAAAGACACAGGGTATTTCTCAATAGAGGGAAGAGACATGTACACATCTTATATCCCTTACATTATTAAAATGGAAAAAAATTATTGTGTCAAACTATGAAATAAATACATGAATGCATGCATCCAGCATCTCTTTAGAGCCCACAAAGTGTTAAAAGAAATTTCAAATCCTGAAATTTCAAATAAAAGAAGTTCTTCAGAATGCCAAGGTATCTTACCATCACCACCCACAGCAGAATAACATTATTCAACATCAGAACTGGACAGGACATCCTATGGGCCAATATTTCACTTCTCATTTATGAAGTCTAGAGTAGACATGGGGAGCTGACAACTCAGCTAATTATTCTGACATCAATGGAATCTGGATTTGTAATAAAAAGTTCTTGAGATTCAACTAGAAGCATCTAAAAACTTACCAAATCAAGAAAATCCAATCCAATTATTGAGTTTTATATACTGATTTCTTTGAAGAATTGCACAGAAAACTTGTCATGAATTAAAGTAGTAAATATGGCCTTTGAGTGAACTACTAAATCACATTTTACTTGCTAAAACAGGTTGAGCATTGGTGAAAAAATAGCATTTAATTCAACATAGTTTGGCCTCCTTTGAATTCCCCAAAGGAGAACTGTCGTAGAGGAAAATAAACACACACACACACACACACACACACACACACACTTAGTGGGCTCTCACTGAGTTCCTAAAGGAAATGTTGATTAAAACTCTGTGTATTTCTCTCGGGGTGCCAGGCTGGTTCATTCAGTAGAACATGTGACTCTTGATGTCAGAGTTGTAAGTTCAAGCCCCATGTTGGGTGTAGACATTACTTAAAAATAATTAAAATCTTTAAAGTTTCACATATTACTCAATTAAAGTATAATGGCATGCTGGAAAAGAAATAGAAAAAAATAGCCTAATAGACAAAGCACCAGCAGTGCAAAAGATCTATAGAATTGATGTAAAACTGATTTGCTAAGCAAATAAGCATCAACATTTGTTACACGTGTGACTTCTGAAAATTCTCAGAAACTGCTGAAATCTGCATGTATACATCAGCTGGCTTGAGTCACCAAACATCACAATATACAGAACTATTTCAGTTACGAATTGCTGTGTAATTTAAGCAATTAAAGTACACTTACCAAAATGCCACAATAGTAGGCTTCAGAAACTTTTGTTTTCAAATATAGAAGATAAAGACATTTATAAGTAACTCAAAGAAGAAATAAAGATTCATCAAAGGAGAACATCTCTAGCTAAGGGAAAGGCATATGTCCATACTCTGGCCACCATTTTTGTGCTAAAACAAGATTCTCTCCAACCAAACACACAGCTTTCCCTGGCTTCTCACCTAGAATATTCCTATTCTACTCCTGGCACATCAAAGAGGTAAGAGCCTATATTAAACAAGAGATTTCACTGCATGAACCCAAATAGATTTCATCCTGTGTATCCTAAGTTGATTAGATAGAAATGACACATGCTGCATCATAGGAAAATGTCTAATGGAATCTTCAACAGGCTAGTCCATCATCTGAACATTTCTGTTTAGACACAGAAAGAATTTCAGTGCTTTGCATCTAAAATCAAGGTAGACTGTGGCAATCCTTGAGCAATCTACTAGCCTAAGGGCTGCTTTGAAAAGATATTCAAAAATCTTATTAAAAAATATCAGAAAATATTCTTTAAAAAAAAATCTCTCAAATACCAGCAGAGCCTATCTTTATATCCTCCCTCCTTTGTAGGATGCTCAATTAATATTTGTTGAAAAATGATCAGCCAATTCCTAATTTATTTTTTGTAAAAGCTGTGGTTTTGATCTAATAGTCATGGCTAAAGAAAAACACTATTGTACCAGGGACAAATGAAGATGCTGAGTAATTACACCAGAATCATAATCATTTTTGGATTTCTAATAGCAAAAGGGAAAGTTCTATAAGAAATCCAAATACTTCATACTGTCCATGCTATGGTAAAAAAAAAAAATTTAAAAAACACATCCACATACACATGCATTAGAGACATCTGCTTATATGTTGGATATATTTCTCATCTCCTTGGTAATAATTAGAATTTTTGACATTCCCAGGTGATAACCATCTGATAAAGTATAAAAAACCATATCACTTTTCATGCTTTTTCTGTTTTAAGCCAATCCTATTCTTTCCTAAGGGAATTAAGAAAGAGTGAGGGTTTTCATTGGCTCTAGACTGATCAATATAGTAAGTTGTACCATTACTTAACCTAATAATGCTCTCATGTGAACAAATCTGAATAAATACAATCATTTCAGATTTTTACTCTTTACCTCTTTTCCATTATTTTGTAGTATGTCAATGCATCATTTGGAGCCTGTTCTGCTTCAGTATGGTGCTATGCAGATTAGACACAAGGAGTCGAAATATATATACAGACTATTACATATATGTGAACATCTCCTTATGAAAAATTTATATTCTTGTGAAACTCTTTACCACATAAAAAGTTACAAAGTAAAAACTTACAACTTTCCACTGCTTATACTAATATAAAAAACAGAGAGGTATCTTAGTCATCGAATGCTGCCTAACAAATTATTAAAAACTTAGTGGCTTAAAACAACCCCATTCATAGTCTCACAAATTTCAGGGGTCAGGGATATGGGCACAGCTTATCTGAGTCCTCTGCTTCAGCATCTTTACAGGGCTCTAATTACAATTTTGGTCAGGTCTGGGAATCTCATTTGACACTCAACAGGGGTAGGATCCATTCCAAGCTCAGGTGTAGTTTGCATGAT
Source organism: Canis lupus baileyi (assembly GCF_048164855.1). Taxonomy (NCBI): domain Eukaryota; kingdom Metazoa; phylum Chordata; class Mammalia; order Carnivora; family Canidae; genus Canis; species Canis lupus. The sequence goes on from NC_132841.1 coordinate 54,587,159, forward strand.
TCACTTTCAGGCTATTGAACTTCCCTGTCATGTGCATATGGTGGTTTGCTTCACCAAAGCCATCAAAGGACAGAGTCAACACAGAAAGTAGCAAGACAAAAGTTCCAATTTCTTGTTTTTTAACCATAGTGGTTACATCCCACTATGTTTAGACATACTATAGGTTTAGGAGCAAGTCACTAGGCCAGCCCATACTGAAAGGGAAGGAATCACACACAGAATACAGGAGCATTACACATTATCTTAGCTCTGCATACCATAGTGGGTCCGTAAACAAATATGGAAGTTCATTTTCTAGATGCACTGTGGCAATTCTGTTTTATTCATTTATTTTATTGTGGCTATTTTACCATCCTAGTACAGACCAATCTACTTTATTCTTTTAAATAGTCACATGCTACTTACTTTATATATTTAATTCCCAATGCTTTATCTTTTCAAATGTTTCCATTTCTCCTTGGCTTTTTGTCTTCAGCCCCCAAAATTATAGATGATCTTTTATTTGGGGGTTATAGAAGACTACTTCCATCAGAAAACTTAATGTTACTATTTCAACTTACTAAGGATCCAGTAGACCCACAGAATGGCTCCAAACATCACAGAAAGGTACAAATATTTGTCAAGTTTATTTTATTCAGAAATTTCTACAGGAATGATATGAACAGACTGAAAAAGAGACCTGGTGATCCCACAAGTCCACTTGATTTAATTCAACCATAAGTTTTGATAAAACTGTAGGAAAATAAAAAAGGGAGCAGCTCAAGGAAGGACTTCCCTTTTCCTCAGGGAAGTGACTACTAATATATTCCTTCAAAGAATTTTAGGCTTTACACACTAGAGAAGGTACATAGTCTTCTGTCTAGGGGAAGGCAATTGTTCACTTGGTAAAATTATAGACTGGTTCCAAAGGCCCCATTTGGCCATTACCAGACCTAAGTGTCTAATTACAGACCTGATATCACAAACATAAGTGTTCCTTCAACTTCATTACAAAAGTTTTTACTGAGAATATACTATAAGTCAATACTATATTAGGCACTAGCAAAAAGTTGCATGGTAAATAAGTTATAATAATTATCTGTGAGCTATGGAGAAATGTGTTTAGACATAAATCTGACAAGTAAACAAGAAAACTATAGTGCATATTTCTTCTCAGGACAAGATGGTATAAACCTATTTCTCCATGCTCCATTCATGCAAAGCACAAACTTAGAAATCCAGTGAACTGTAAACGCTGCTAGGAGAGACAACCAAAGGGGAACTCTGATAGGCAATAAAAAGACAGAAAGCAAGACCCCAGGATAAGAGGGACAGCACAGTGGTCAGATATCTAATTTCCTCACTATACTGAAGAAGGAAGACCTTGCAGACATGGCATTCACAAGAACCCCCAATCTGGGGAGAGAGAGACCGAGACAGAGAGATAGAGACAGCGACAGAGAAAAGTATCCAGGTAAACTCATTCTTCCCTAGAATCAAAGGAGGGTTTTTTGTTGTTGTTGTTGTTTGTTGGTGGTGGTGGTTTTTTCTGACAGTATAAAGTAAACACAAAGCAAATGGCAAGGGGATCCACTGGGAGTCCAACCAAAAACAAGCAGCCAAGGGAGACATGAGCCTGAGACATCTTCTCCCCACCAAAATATACCAAGTCAGGGCACAGAACTATCAGGAAAAACAGCTACAGCAAACAGGCATGATCCAGGAAATCTCTCTGTCCTCTTAGGCCCTTGACCCTCTCCCCTAGTCAGAAACCACCAGGATGAGTAGTCAGAACTAGGAAAAGGGAAACAATCACAAAGAGGCTCATATTGAGAGGCTGTTTTATTCCTGTGGACCCAATGACCCTCAATTGCCTACAGACACTGGGTAGAGATACCAAAAAGGGCATACCATAAACTCCTAGCTCCTCTGAAAAAGACTAAGTCGAGTAGTGAGGCAGCCCAACCTGGAGAAATCCCTTCTTACCCCAGGAATTGGGATGAGTGGGAATATCAGTGGTACCAGACAAATCAAGCAGAGCAGGGTATTACCACAAAGGCTCTGAAAATTCAGCCACCTTTGAACTATAGCCCACAAAATTTAACCAAGACTTATGTGCTAAAACAAACCAAAGTAACTGCCTACTAAATTAAACAATTAAACAGGACCTAGAGTCTCCTGACCTATTGACAAAACATCTAGGATACAATAAAAAACTACCCATCTTAGCAAGAAAATCAGAACTTGAATGAGAAGAGACCATCAAATGATGCTAACAAAAAGGACAAATCAAAGGTTGGAGTTGTAGGACAAGGATTTTAAAGTGGTTGTGATTAAAAAAAAAAAAAAAAAAAAAAAAACCTTCAACTATCAATTACAAATTTTCAAAACAGATAGGAAATCTCAAAGAAATTATAGAACAGAATCAACAGAAATTATAGCGCTGAAAAAAATATAGTAATAGAAACAAAAAATTCTGCGTGGATAGAATGGAAATGACAAAGGACAGAATCTATGACCTTGAGGGCAAATAACAGAATTCACCCCATCTAAACAATAAAAAAAGAATAGGTAAAAAAAAAAAAAAAAATGCCTCAGGGACCCAATACCTAAAGAGTAATGAAGAAAGGGCCAACATTTTTATTGCTGGAGTCCTGAAGTAGAATTGATGGAGTATATGGGGGAAAAAATAAAGCTCAAATTTCTCAAATTTGGGTAAAGATGCGAAACAACCTATCTACGAAGTAAGAACACTCTATACAGAGTAAAAAGATCAAAGAAATTAAGAATAAGACATGTCATAATTAAACTTGTGTAAATTCAATATAAAATCTTAAAAACAGCCAGAGAGAAGCATTACATTGCCTAGAGGGAAATATCAGGCAGAGTAACAGATTTTTCACCTGAAACCATGAAGGCCAACAGGTTTTCAAAAGCAATTAACCGTGAAATTTCTATCATGCACAAAGATCCTTTGAGAAAAAAAAAAAGGGGGAAATAAGAACATTATAAAATGAAGGAAAACCAAAATATTTTGTTGTTAGCAAAGATACCCTCAAAGAATGACTAAAGGAAGTTTCAAAGAGAATGGAAAGGAATAAGAAGAAATCTTCAAGTAGCAGGGAAATATCAGGAAGAAGGATTAAGAACACAAAGATGGGATACAGTGAACTAGCCCTTTCTTAAGTTTCATCAACAAGGTGGAATAACATCTGAAATGCAAGATAATGCTATTTGAAAGTGGTAAAGTTAAAGAGACCAAAACAGAAGTGAAGTTCCCACATTTCACTCTAAGTGGTAAGACGCTAACAGCAGTAGACTGTTGTAAGTCTACTTTTTTCTGCATATAATAATGAGACTACCACAAAAACTACACAGAAAAAAAAACTACACAGAAAGATGCACTCCAACACACTATAAACAAATCAAGATGAAAAATTTTAAAAATAGAAAAAGATCAATTACACTATAGGAAGGCAAGAAAAAAATATGAAAAATAAGTTATAAAATGGCATACTTAAGCACTAAGTATTAACTTCTGAAAATTCCTATGCATTTAACAGCTTTATTAAGATATAGTTTACACATCAACCTTATCCTGTTAAAGCATATAATCCAATGGGTATTAGTATATTCAGAGTTGTGTATCTACTACAGTTTTAAAATATTTTAATTGCTCCAAAAAAGCCCTCCAGACCACCTGGCTGTCTTTCCCCCAAATCCTCATCTTCCCTAGCCCTAGGCAACCACTAATCTGTGTCTGTAAATTTTCATATTCTGGAAATTTCATCATTGGCATTATGCAACATATCATCCTTTGTGACTGGATTCTTTCAGTTAGTGTAACAATTCCAAGGTTCATC